>NC_083584.1:47164227-47836727 GCF_027579695.1 Neoarius graeffei | reverse complement strand
GGTTAGCACTGTTGCCTCACAGCAATATATATATATATATATATATATATATATATATATATATATATATATATATATATATAAACAAACAATCTTTTTTAAACAACTGAATGTTCTGTTTGTAGACAAACTCAAACAAGTCGAACAGGATTAAATGATTGTTCTTTTTTGATAAGTCTTTTCTAATTAATGTGCAAGCTTTTTGCTTGGTAGCTTAGGCAAATGTCAACAATAATGAATTAATATTAATTTAAAATCTATACATCTGGCTCTTTTTATTTGCAGGTTCAACCCTTAAAAACCTCAAGCCATAAAGCTATATAAAGATGATGGATTTACAGGACTCTTATACACACCATTAAACATTTAATCCAACAAAAGACAAAAAAATGTTCATATAAATTTTAGCAATTAAAGCAGTCACTGCATCCATGACAATAACTGCTGGTCATAATTTTTCACAGTGGACTGTATACCCAGACCCAGAACCAGACCCAGACCTACACTGCTTACTTTCTTATTACTTAGTTACAGTTGGAGAAGTTACAAATAATAAATGTGTTGCATTTGTGACCTGGTGTAAGTCGGTTTCAGAAGCATGACCCAAACACAGACACTGTGTTTCACTAGTCAGTGAGGTTATTACATACAAAAACAAGCAGTTACTGCTTTGGCTTTTTTTCTTGCTAATTATCACCTTGTGCGATGTGTTTCATTAGCCAGTTTCATCTAATAAACCACAGAATTCTGGCCAAATGAATATTGTTGGGCGCATGTCCATTGTCCATTGTGAATCTTATATAGATGAAGCACACTGAGCAGCATACAGTACAAGGTAGGCTCTACAGCATTAGCTGTTTTATAAAGATCCGGTACACATGTTACTCAACATTTTAAATACTTTTCCAGTCTGCAAACACTGCAGCAAGTTATACAATACAATACAGCAGCAGCTAATAATCAGATAGAAGTACTGTATTATCATTTTTATTGTAAAAATTACAAAGTAATTCCTAATTTCAGGCACATAGTTGTACAGGATAAAACAAAATGACCACTAGAAGAATTTTAACAAAAGCATATTTTCACTGTGATCTTGCAATGCGAATAAATTTAGTACCTAGTTATAACTTTGTTCTGATAAATCACAACCTGTAAGCTAAAAACATATAATAATTATGAAGCTGTCCAGGTATTTAGTCTGTGATAACACTCGATTGAGATTCACAGTACAAAGATGTTTAATTTCACCGTTTACATGAAAGACGTAAAGTGATGTTCATTATTATTTACTCATCTTTCCTTCATTATCAGTCTGGTTGTGTTCCTATTATCTTCATATCCATAGCTATATACTGTAAATAATAGGCACATTCACACCAAAAATCAGTCACTGGTAATGGAATGAAGTTTTAATGCCAACTGTCATTGCTGTCCCCCCAAAAAAAACTAAAATAAAATAAAAATTATATGCCGGCACTTTCTTAATCATCAGTGGCTCTAAAAATAATGAAAGTTTCAAGGATTATTCCGTGGACTTAATGGACAATATGAGCTTTCAGTGATTGTTCTTAAATGAGTGATTATTTTAATTAATTCATTATATTGATTTATTATTTCAGTCCAACACAGATACGTTGTTCAGAATGGCTATAATGTTTTCTTTTAGCCTATACAATGCTCTTCATCACTTAAGGTATCACTGTTTTGGTCCTTTTATCAATTTATATGGCTTAATTTAAAAATCAGTATTTAAGGGGAACTAGTTAGAATTATTATAGCCTGCTGTATCCAGTCTGGCCATCATATTTACATGTAACTGACAAATATGACCTTTTTATTAATATTAATTCTGGGTATTAATAAAGAAAGGTCTGGGATGATAGATAGATAGATAGATAGATAGATAGATAGATAGATAGATAGATAGATAGATAGATAGATAGATGATGGATTAATAACTTCCATTTGAAAGTCTTTTTAGACTTTAAAAAACAAATCAAAATAGACAAATCTTAAATCAAATCTTAAAATATTGCTTTCTGACAGCACTTTAAATTGAGTCCAGTCTAGCGAGATCCAAGCAGACCGATACAGAGACCTCTACTCAAATAAATCTCTGTTTCAATAAATACTGCAGTTAATAACCTTGCAGTGAAAGGTAACCACAGGATCTGCTGTGAACTTTTATTAGTGAAGTATTTTAGTGTTGCTTCATTTGCTGGTTTCACTAAATCCATCAGTGTGTGTCTGATTTATCCATTCCACACCAAGCTACCTACTGACAGCTCCTTGTCCTGTACACACACAACTGCGAGATAACACTCTGGATTCATTCTCACTTTGGAGCCGATTCATTATCAATTAGAAGTGAAAATGGAGCTGGGTGGGAAAAAAGCCTTGGAGGGCCAGCACCTGTATGTTCTTCTCCTGGCACAGTGATGGCTAAACCACTCACTGGTGATTTAGAAAGTGCTGTGTAAACAGGCATTTTGCTCCCCCTGCCTTCCCAGGGACTTCAGGCTCTAGAGGTTAATGAAGTGTGAAGTGTGAAAACTTCCAGAGATGGGATGAGTTAAACAGTGTTTCCAGATGTTAAGGCAACACTGTCCAAATCTATTTGGGCCTGTCAGCCCTTTATATGTCACAAATTACTCTAGTTATGGGAGAGATAAATAAACTCCACTCTGTTCATTTGCCGGTATCTTCCACCCTATAGGCTCCCTGCTGGACCAAAAATACCACTTTCTAAAGGAATGGAAACCAAAACTGAATTCAATGAATAACATTACCATCAAGATAACCATAAACACCAAGGCCAGATTAAACTAATAACCTAAACAGGCCATCAACAAAATGCTGATGTTGAATGTTATTGAAAAAAAATAAAATTTTATATATATATATATATATATATATATATATATATATATATATATATATATATATATATATATATATATATATGAAATGAACAACATGATTTTGTGAATTCCTTTTTTTTTTGTTCTACAACAGTTTACTGATACTTGTGGTTATACAGTACCAGTCAAAAGTTTGTGCACCCCTACTCTACTCATTCACAAGTTTTTCTGTATTTTGTATTTTCTGCATTGTAGAACAATACTGAAGACATCAAAACTATGAAATAACATCTGGAACATATACGGAATTTTGTGGAAAACAAAAAATTGTTAAAAAAAACAATATACATTTCATATTTTAGATTCTTCAAAGTATCCAACATTTACCTTGATGACGCTTTGCACACTATCGCCATGATCTTAACCAGCTTCATGAGGTTGTCACCTGGAATGCTTTTCAATTAACAGGTGTGCCTCATCAAAAGTTAATTAGAGGACGAGTTTCTTGCCTTCTTAATGCATTTGCGATCAAATAGTAAATAGTAAATCATAAAAATATTGTAAATAACCCTATTCAACACCACAACTGTAGTAATCCATATTATGCCAAGAACCGCTCAACTAAGTAAAGAGAAACGACATCCATCATTACTTTAAGCCATGAAGTGTCTTTTAATTAATAAAAGTAAAGAAGAAAATATTTAATTAGAAGGCGTATCCAGAGTTTTGACTGATACTGTATCTAGAGCATGGCTGTGAAGTGGATTTGTCATGTATGTGTAGGTTTAAATCATGGTATTAATCAGAATGCATGAGAAAAAAGTTATATGTAAAAAAGAAAATGGAGTAAGCGTTTGAGCAGAGATGGTGTAATATGAGTATGGTAACTGATCAACTGACATTTAGTCCAATGGGGAATCAGTGGGTTAAAATATTTTGTGGTTTAATTGTGTTCTAGGAAAGGCAGCATTAACTTCAAGCAAACACAAATGCCTGATAAAATGCATGAATATAAAACAAGTCACAAAGATAGAGCTACAATTATATTCACTATATGTGTGTGTCTATTAACATATAAAATTGAACTTTACTTTTAGTTGAGGTTGAGGAGAAAATGGGAAAATGTTTCAAGTGTTTTTATTTTAAAAGTCATTAATTGGTAATCATTTGACCAAAGGAGTGAAAAGAGCACATGCATGGATAAATCCAAGAAATGATCAAAAGATGGTGCTTTTTCTAGAGGAGAAATGTTGTACTGGGATGACAAAGGGATTTCTAAAAACCAAATTAACTTTCTGAGCGGTCAGGAGATTTACTAGAGATGATCAGCTATCTAAAAAAAATGAGCACTATGAATGAATTCCTGTGTCCAGTTTTATGTGTCTAAATAATACTGTCTAAATTTCTATAGTGTGCCTAAATTTCTTCCTACAATGTTCCATATGACAAAGAATATTCTCCGTTCAATCTTAAAACATCTGTGTTATGGAGGGATATGACCATAGACAGTTGGTCAACTTTGAGAAGCTGGCGGATTGAATAGTAGAGTGAAATAAGACTGCAAATCAAACATCAAGCATTGCAGAAAGAAAGAGGTTCTGTGAGCAGCAACATGGCATCTCTCGCTGATATTTCAAGCTTTGCAAAAATGCCACAAGGTATTCCAGGGGATATTGTGTGTGTGTGTGTGTGTGTGTGTGTGTGTGTGTGTGTGTGTGTGTGTGTGTGTGTGTGTGTGTGTGTGTGTGTGTGTGTGTGTGTGTGTGTGCAATAAGTGAAACTGATGCACCATGGTAAATTTTGATAGTTTGGGTTACCACCAAAAACAAGTTTGATACATTGAATTTTGATTTTGCAGAAGCATTTATTTTTCTTATGATGAATTTACAAAAAAGAAAAGAAAAGAAAAGAATGGAAGTACTTCTTGATGCCTTAAACTCATGATGGATTTGTACAATGATGTGTAGAACGAGCAAGTCAAGAAATATCAATGCCACACTTCCTTCGTAACTCTTCACCTGCCATGTTGAGATTGTCATCGATTAGAATTGACTTCAGTTAATTATTATTTTTGAATGGCCTTATCCTTTACATACACTAGTAGTATATCTCCAAAAGTATGTGGACACCTGACTATCACACTCATGTTTATGTTTGTTGAGGATCCCATTCCAGATTTATTACCTCTTTAATGTTATAATAACCTCCACTCTTCTGAGAAGGCTTTACACTAGATTCTGGAGTGTGTGGCTGTAGGGATTTGTGGCGTCTACAAACCGTTGGCTATATTGTGTACATTGCTGAGATTACTTTGCTTTGCTATACACAACCCTCTGTATTATACTATCTCTTTTATTAACATGCTGGACACTGGCTACAATTTTTATTTATATTCCTAGGTTCCCATCATTCCTTGGCAAATAACTGGTAAATGTTTCACTGAAGTAATAGTCCAGTAAAGGTACGCCTTTCGCAGCACAATGTCTTTGTGATAGGTCATTACTACTTTGTTGTGGGTAAGACTGCTATCCAAATTGCACAACAAGACTAAAGCATAGGTTTGGCTTTTTATATCTACGTTACTGAGAGTTTAATCTTTGGATTTCCCGACGACATGTACTGTTATATCCATCTGTTCCTAGTCAACAAGGCTAAAAATGGCTCAAGGACAGGCCCCCAAAAAACTGAGATTGACCACTATTTTTATATTTAATGGCCCCAGGGAAATGATGTCTAACTGTGCCTGAAATGTCACTATCAAAGCATCCTGTAGAGGAGTATGTTTCAGTCCTGTTGTTGGCTCAATCGATCACATTAGAGCAAAGGAAGTGGGAAGATGTGACAGCCCAGAAACACTTCAATACTGACATGCTCTGTCTGAGAGCTGCGAACACAATACTTACACACTAGCAAACACACACACACACACACACACACACACACACACACACACACACACACACACACACACACACACACCCCTTGTTCTAACCCATCAAGTGGGTGTGATTAGTTATAAAAGCTCCCAATGTGCAGTGGTTGAAAGAAAATTAGAAATGAGAGTGAGATAGAAGCAGTAGTATTTACTTCTCAAAACTGTGACCATACCTATCATTTACTGAAGGTTCAAGAGGTCATTTAAAGACTTATTCAATAAATACATTTACAGTAAACGGACCAAAATATTTAAAGCACCATTGACAGCATTTGAAGGCAAATTCATTTTCTACAAAATACTATGTTGTATGTGGCTTTGCATCAGTAGACTGGCAGGAAAATCTAACTCAAATTAAAGTAGCCTATTGTAAAAGAAGTTTAATTAGCATGAATGTGGTGGTGGTGCAGTGGGTAGCATCGTCTCCTGAGCAATCCTAATTTCAGGTTACTCACTGCATGTTCTTACTGCATTCTTATATGTTCCCTTGGAGTTCTCTGGGTTTCTGAATGAATGACTGAAGATGAATGAATGTATAATACAGAACAACACACTTGTAACACTGCTATAAGTGTTATAGGGGCCTTTCACATGACGTCATCATAACTGCTGATTTGTTTATCCAGCCAAGCTTTGGGTTGACAACGACTGGCTCAAGTGTACATGAGTGATTGTAAGCCCAATTCAGTAAACATCTACACATAACCTTGTAGAAGTTACACCTAAAAGAACAATACCAGAGTCCTCTAGTGCTTTTGGATGTAATAACAGACGTGGAGATAAGCCTGGTTTAACTTTTCACTGCTTCCCGGCAAACCCAGAAAAATGAGAAAAATGGTGAGTTGCAGTTAAATGGGAAGATTGGATGTCAATAAAGCATTCCCGTGTGTGTGGAGAGCATTTTATATCAGGTTAGAATGAAAGCTCTGTGCACTTGTTATTTCTCCTAACACTTTTTTTCTAACTCAAGGCCATTCAGTTATAAAAAAAAAATCATATGGATCCAGATCTAGCATCGACATACTCAAGTTAACATTCAACAAGTCCATAAGTTGGTATAATATAGACAAAACTTTAGTCTAGATAGTAAAGCTTTTAACAGGTTGCATGGGCTGGCACTCAGTACAGTCTACTGGTACATACACAAGCATGTCATATTGAGCAGCTCTACTGCACTATGAAAAACATGCCAAATGGCAAATGTATGAATGTTAAAATGTATATCTGGATGTGGGCTTTGGATGTGATATATTTGATTACATCTAATGCTTAGCGAGATTAGCAGCATGTTTGTTATGTACTGATAATGTAGACCAGGCTAAATACCATAAAATATGCTAGATCTAGGTTCTGGCTTGTTTATTACTATTAGAAGTTGGTGTTTGAGCTTACCTTTTTCATAATAAGGTATTTTTCTTTATCAAGAATTTCCCATAACATTCCAGCATGAAACCTGCCTTGAAATATTGGTGGACATCTGTACTTTTGTCTGCTTTTAGCATCTCCAGTGTATTTAAAAGTCCAAATACTAAATAGTTCAGGATGTCGTAGTGTCCCATATCCGGTAGCTGGTTTGCCAAACACTTTTCAAGTGGAATAAACACATCTCATCTCATCTCATCTCATCTCATCTCATCTCATCTCATCTCATCTCATCTCATCTCATCTCATTATCTCTAGTTGCTTTATCCTGTTCTACAGGGTCGCAGGCAAGCTGGAGCCTATCCCAGCTGACTACGGGCGAAAGGCGGGGTACACCCTGGACAAGTCGCCAGGTCATCACAGGGCTGACACATAGACACAGACAACCATTCACACTCACATTCACACCTACGGTCAATTTAGAGTCACCAGTTAACCTAACCTGCATGTCTTTGGACTGTGGGGGAAACCGGAGCACCCGGAGGAAACCCACGCGGACACGGGGAGAACATGCAAACTCCACACAGAAAGGCCCTCGCCGGCCACGGGGCTCGAACCCGGACCTTCTTGCTGTGAGGCTACAGCGCTAACCACTACACCACCATGCCACCCCGGAATAAACACATTTGTGGGTAAATTATATGGATCTGTGATGCATGTTTCAGCTTTTGGATGTAACTCAATCTGCTGGTATAATCTAAAATCTATACTACTAAAGGAAGGCTGTCTGTTTCTCTGTCTGTTCAACTATGCAAATCGACACAGTTGGACGCACATACTCCATACTTTGCACATGGATTGTTGACATCCCAGAGGGGTCCAAGACAACTTTTTAGATTTTCCAAAACATGGGATTAGTGTTAATCCAACACACTATTCATTTCCCATAGGCTACATGCTCGCTCTAACACACTGTGCTAATCCAAGACACTATCATTTCCCATAGGCTACATGCTCACGCTAGCACACTGCGCACAGCCTCAGTGAGGAATCCCCTCCCTGACTCACCTGAGAGTTTCGATTGTACAGGACCTTGCAATCAGCACTCCTTGCCGGAGACTTCTGCTAGGGCCGAGTCTACGTCACTGAGGAGACGCAGGGAGCAATTTATGTCATTTTGACAGAACACAGTGAAAACATATACATCACACATGTCCACTCAACTCTCCACTGGGCCATTCAGAGGAAATCAGGTTCACAGGCAATAACTACTAGTTTTAATTGTTTCAAAGAGATTGTACTGATTTCAGTCATCTTGATTTTCATTATTAACTGTCGCGATCATGTTTCTTTGTTTGCCTGGCAATACGTCAATGAAAAGCTCCTATAGAGTCTAGTCAAACACTATGAACTCCTCGTTGCCAGGCTATACATATATTTTACACCTGTTTCACAGACTCAACAACAAAATTCTTGTCATGTTGTATCCACATAAAAAAAAGTCAGCCTTAGAGTGGGTACTGCCATGCAGTTATTTTGAGTCTGGCTGTAATTCCTTTCAATAATCCCACTGGCTTGCCAGATTAAAGCTGCCTCTGGTGTAGGACGTTCATGAGGTGTTTTAATCCCTGGTTCTAGTGATCAAGAATCAGGCAAATAACAAGCTCTCTACTCATAAACAGAATTTTTTTTTTTTTTAAAAGACACATTTTCTGAACTTGTGAACATTGTCACTCAAAGATCAGCTGTTGACTATCTGCTTACAGCTGCTGGTTTCTGTAAATGAACAACTGGATTCATGGTGAGGGGTTGTGTACTGTAGTTGTACATAATAATAATAATAATAATAATAATAAACCTTTTGCTTGAGCTCTGTGAACCATCTGGAACCCCAGGCAATTTCAATTCATTTGATTTTAGTTGAATAATTGTTTCTTTGAAAGTAGCCATTCAGATAATTGGTGGCTGTTTTTTGTCTTTTGTGCAATAGGCCTACAAAACTCACATTCACTGGTTTAACTAACTGTCAAAGCTTTTTTCCAACATTCAGTGAAGGCACTTGTGCAGAAATGGTGAGAAAACGATGCCCTTACCAGAGCAGCTTAAAGATTATTATCTTTATCGGCAGTTAATCTTCTAAGGTCAAGATAAAAGCTGAGTGTGAAAGTGAACTCCTCGTGTCCCCAATTAAACACAAAGTCCGAGGGAAGGGAGAGGAGGGTGACAGAGCAATACTCAGATTAGCCTGCAACCCGGTCCCTGCAGTGAAGGGTAGAATAGAAAACAACACAATTAAATTATGACACCTGACACTTAGACCTTATCTCCGTGCAAAAAAAAAATCCTAATAGACTAACTGAGGAAAGTGAGATGCTGTCAGACGATTACTGTGTGATCACACACATTAGCACGTTCCTATCCTCTCATGAATCTTCCTATGTCTTTGTTTTGCCCTGCCTAAAATGAGAACATTAATGTTAACTTTTCCCCCCCAGACATCTTTTACAAGTTTTAAATGAGTATAGTCGTGAGAGAACAAGTCACCATGGTGTGAGCTGAGAAGCAAGGGGATTATTATACTACATTTCAACAGAAGAATTATATATGGCTGATAATTTGTGCAAAAAGAGAAGTAATTGACTGTACATTCATTCTATTTTCCTGTACATGAAAAAATACTCTTGTGCAATATGATATGGTAGCAAAAACAACCCAATATGGTGTCTCAGTTAGTTCATCAACATTTGGGTGGAAAACAAACACTAATGAACATTACACATACGTCAACCTATACGGAATGTCCGTATTTTATACGGATTTGATTCAATAAACGTAGTATACGGGCATATAAATAAAGTTATACGGCTTCTTTAAAAAAACTTCAATATTTATGTAGAGCTATAATCAATTCCCACAATGATATAAGAGCGCATAACATTTACAAACGTACTGTACACCACAGACAGCCAGTAAAGAGTCTTATGAAATCGCGTGTTATCTTGTGGTAGTGAGACTTCGTTTCACTTTTGATCATGCGCACACCGCATTGCGAGAATCCCGCCAACCGGGAAGTCATAGACATATAAACATAGACGCCGCCTTCTGCGTAGAATCATACGTCATCCTCGCCGCCATATTGGATGTGGCAAAGTGAAGATTCTTCAACCGTCTCTGGTATAGCGTCTAGACAGTAGCTGAGAATAAAGATGCCTCATTCATTCATTAACTGTACCAACAGGTTTACCGTCCAAACGAGATCACATAGGATTACCTTTCACAGGTGAGACTGGAAAAATAACAGATTTTCCTGACTTTGTGGCTAATATGAAGTCTCGTGCATAATAGTCGCTCGGTGAAACCTGTCTCCAAACAACAAAGTATTCCCTTCGTAACTACGCTGATAACACTTTGTGTTTTTGTCAAACATTGGAGCTTTGTATTCATTCTGAAAGTTTATTGTTATTAATATTGAATAAAAAGTAACTGGGATATATCATTGTTAATTATGATTCAAATTTTAGGTAAATTATTTTAATTTGCATCTTATACGGATTTTATAAGGGAAATATGGATTTTGGAGGTTGGTTATACAGGTTTGATTAACCAAAGGTTGACATGTATGATTACAAATCTATTACCTCAGAGATGAGAGGACAAAATGTCCACCCATGCATTTACAGGCACAAATAACACCTACACATCCCCATAACTCTGGGGATAACCATGGCGAACCATTGTGATGGGGAATTTATGTGATAAAACACACACACACACACACACACACACACACACACACACACACACACACACACACACACACACCAAAAAACAAACAAACAAAAAAACATTGTTAATTGTCATTAATGTGAATGGAGAATACAATGAGACTTTGGTTGAAACTATATATAGTTGAAACTATATGGATTTTCCTACAAGAAAAGATGAGAGGAAATATAAACAATAACAACAACAACAACAACAACATGTACCATGTCCTTATGGAGCACTCCTTCACTATATGATTCATGTATACAGTATTTGTGGCCAAGTTCCTGAACTGTTCACCAATGCCAAAATACCAAGGCTGTGGGGTTTTTTTTCTTTGCAGCTTTTCAGCCAGCACATTTGTAATTTGAACTGAAAGCAGTACATAAAGGACAATAGTAATGGAAACTAGTGGAAGGAAAACTAGCTTAAAAAAAGCTATATTAACAGCTGAGGACAAAAGATATGAAATAAGGCATGGTAATTGTAAGAATACCACTGAACACTGTGGTTAATAGAAGATAAGGCTGGAATGAAATTTGACACCACCATCACAGAAGATCGACAGAGGTAGTTAGAAGCTGGAGGATGGGTTTGGGACCGAAAGTCTGTTCTGTTAATTACAGTTTCGTCTCCACTCCAAATCTCTAAATTAGCTTTGCTGAAATGATCTGCGTTCGTGGAACAGTGAAAGGAATCAATTTGCATGCTAAATATAACCCTGCAAATTCAATGAAGGGGCAGTTTTAATATTTTCCCCACTTAAGATAATGGTGGGCACCACTGCTAAATTTTGCCCTAATGGATCCTTTAAGGACAAATTATGATTTTCGGAAGGATTTTTTTTTAAAAATGCATAGTTCTATATCTCTTTCTCGTTCCTATTAAATTGTGTGAAAAGCCAAATTGCACTTTACTGCATTTCCTTTCCTCTGACATTTTTCTTTTGAAATCGTGTGGTTTTCATTGAGATGATTTTCTTTCTTTTTAATGTGAATAGTATAGGGGAAATTTATGGTTCCAATTATAAAGCCAAGTTTTGTCAAAATGCTTAACCTTCCAACACAGTTGGGTTCACATTAAATCGCTCTGACAAAACTAAGGCTCTATTTCCAGTTTCATCAGCTGCCTTGATTTTCTCATACTCGAAAGATACTCGAAAGATCTACAGAAACGGCCTGAGCTTATGCTGTGTTGGATAGCAGAGTGTATTTAGTCTTCTGCTCCACTGGGCCATACCAGATGGATGATTCCTCAAGGTGATTTTTTTTTTTTAGTGGAGCTACATTGATTTGGTAGCAGCAGGCAGATGTCACACATGTGCTGAACAGTGCTCAATGACTTTGCTATCCCATTCCCATTTAAATTGCCTCTACTTTTCCTTTCTGACACCTGTTTAAATCAATGTCTTCCTCTGCAGGTCATGGGCTGAATGTACTGAGGCGCTCAGCGAACCGCCTCTCAAATCCACTAAAATCAACACAATAATTGAAATATTTTCAAGCTGATTACACCAAGGCCCGTGGCTCGGCTGGTTGCTAAGAGCGCACTCCCCGGTTGCTAGGGGGAGTAAATCATCTTGCATTATTTGATTTTTGTTACTGATATGAAACCCCTAGTCCCTCGATTAAATGTCTCACAGTCAGACACCTAGGGGATGGAGAAAAGAGACAAAATAAAACAGTCACAGTGAACCTGTCAAATAGCATCTCAAACTTTTTCCTGTCCTCGGGGCTCGGACACAAATCGGTCTGCTTATTTGTGTTTGTTCCAGCCGGAATGACAAAGCAGAGATGAGGGAGCGAGCTGATTGAAGCGGAAGAGGGCAGGTGTGGTGAAATGTCAGAGAATCACACATCAATCTGTGCTTTACTCCTATTATCAAGCTCACTTAACACTCCTAGACTAAGCCTGACTAGGTCGTTCAGGACAAAAAGAGTGTTTCCTCTCTTCTCCTCTCAAAGCTACAGTAGATCTGTTTAAGTCTTTGCATGCACCGACTCCGTCCATGTATAGTCCTATAGGTATCTTTACTGTTCTGCATTCTGTATCAGGACCTGTCTGTACCAACTTGTCCTGCATTCAACTTACCTCCTAAGCTCAGACCTCAGAATTACATCTTTTTTTTTGTCCAAGAAAATACACGTAAACCTCTATTTTCATATTTTGTTCACAATATGCTTGCCCATGATGACTGATGTATATTTACTTCCTCAAAACAATAAACTGTACAGTCTATGTTTTAGATTTAAAAAAACTAACATGTTGATTGATCTAAAGCAAATACTTGTACACTGCAAAAAAATGATGTCTTAGCAAGTGAAAATATCTTGAAAATAGTTGAAACGATCTAGCATTTCCTATTAGAAGAATACAAGACACTAATTCTGAGATTATTAAACCTAGTTCTAGATTGCAACCAACTTATTCGAAGATGTCTTATCAAGTAAAAATATCTGTCCATGCAGCAAGATAATTTCACTAGTATTAAGTCATTTTCGCCTCAAATTCAGTTTTCAATTTTTTGCAGTGTATATACAGTATAACCTATATAAAGTTAAGAAGTGTGGTTTTGTGTAATACTGATGCTGTGAGCAGCCATGTTGATTTGAGGTCATTTGCTGAACCGTTGAGGAGACCGTCCAGAGTACGAGTTAAAGGGGTGTTTAATTATGAGCCAAATCAAAAATACAACTGCACATTTCTGAAAAATATTCCATGAGAAACTCCATACATGGGGCGGCACGGTGGTGTAGTGGTTAGCACTGTCGCCTCACAGCAAGAAGGTCCTGGGTTCGAGCCCAGCAGCCGACGAGGGCCTTTCTGTGTGGTGTTTGCATGCTGGTGGGAAACCCGCGTGGGTTTCCTCCGGGTGCTCCGGTTTCCCCCACAGTCCAAAGACATGCAGGTTAGGTTAACTGGTGACTCTAAATTGACCGTAGGTGTGAATGTGAGTGTGAATGGTTGTCTGTGTCTATGTGTCAGCCCTGCGATGACCTGGCGACTTGTCCAGGGTGTACCCTGCCTTTCGCCCATAGTTAGCTGGGATAGGCTCCAGCTTGCCTGCGACCTTGTAGGACAGGATAAGTGGCTACAGATAATGGATGGATGGAACTCTATACATGAAAAAATGGAAGTGTAAGTCGACTGAGTAAGTTTATAATTGTGACTTTCTGATATAAACCAGAGGAATCTTATGGCCAACATTTTAATTCTGATCAATTCTTATGTATGAGATCAATAAGAGCATATTGTGAATTAGAGAAGTGGGAAATATCTTAGTACAGTAAGTATGCAGCCGGTTTTGTAATGTGCCTATTAGCATCCAAGTTATGGCCCTTTTCCACTACCCTTTTTCAGCTCACTTCAGCTCGCTTCAGCTCACTTCAGCCCGACACGGCTCGCGTTTCGACTATCTAAGAACAGCACGACTCAGCTCGCTTCAGCCCTGCTCAGCCCCCAAAACTCGCACGGTTTTGGAGTAGGGCTGAAGCGAGCCAAACCGAGCTGAGTGAGGCTAGGGGTGTGAGCAGACACTCCCCTGTGCACTGATTGGTGAGGAGGAGTGTCCTCACACGCCCACACACGCCCCATGAGCACGCTGGGATCTGTAAACACCGTAAACCCGGAAGAAGGAGAATTACGAGAATTTCTGAAGCCTTATGCGCCTCGCCTCATCTATACGCTCTTGCCAGTATCTGTTGGCGTTGTCGGCGACAACAAGCCACAGCACCAAGACCAGCAACACTAACAATTCCATGTCCTCCATGTTTATTGTTTACTCTCCAGGTCGTGAGACTACTGCTTAAAAGGTCACTGATGTCATTGTTTGCGCCGCCTAACGACATCACGTGACGTCCACCCACTTTCGCTAACTCCACCCAATGTGTCCACCCACTTCCAACCAGCACGGTTCAGTGCGGTTGTAGTCGAAATGCAACTCCAACAGCCCCACTCAGCTCGACTCAGCCCAACTCAGCACGGCACGACTCAGCCCAACTGAGCCACGTTGGTAGTGGAAAAGCGGCATTAGTGTATCTTCAGTGCTTAGCATGCTAGCTAACCTTTAAAAGATTAGCTGATGATTCACTTTAGTGTTGCCCTTAGGAATGATGGTCACAAGCTAGCTTTACTTAAAGTTCCTCAACATGCCATGGTTCTGTTGGGAGAAAGGCGCACTAACATACTATCAGTTTTACTTAAAATGACTTTTTAAAGGGCTACATCTATTTCAGATGTTTATTTCAGTACTTTCATACTTTTAATGCTGCAATATGTCAGATTTTAGAATTTTAGAAAAATGCTATTGCAAGCTTCTTGGTTTGCACCAAAACTGTGCATATTAATCTCATGAATGTTTTTAGATAGAATTAAATGGTGCATTGACATACTATTAATACACTACTGATACCCCTTTTCCACCAAATCAGTTCCAGGGCTGGTTCGGGGCCAGTGCTGGTGCTAGTTCACAACTCGTTCAACTTGCGAGCCAGCTGAGAAAAAGTTTGCTTTTCCATAGCTCGCGGTGCTAAGGAAAGATACGTCATTACGTCGCTGTATACGTCAGTTACATCGTTGTATATGTCATTACGTCGCTGTATACGTCAGTTACGTCGCTACGTTTGCATAAACCTTGGCATGAATATCGAAGCAAAAACAACACGGAAGAAGCAGCAGCAGCAACAATAATAATAATAATAATAATGGATGACTTCGCGTTTGTACAGCTGCTGCTTCTCGGCGCTTAAAAATGGCGATCTTTCGCGGTCTTGTTATTGTTGTTGGTCTTAACAACTCCGCCCCCCCGCTGACGTAAGCGGTTCTTTCCTCTGGCCCAGCAGAGAGTTGGTGCTAGCCTGGAACCGTTTTTTCTGGCCCCAGAGCCAGTTCTTTATCAGTGGAAACAGAAAACCTGGTTCCAAACTAAGCACTGGCCCCGAACCAGCCCTGGAACTGCTTTGGTGGAAAAGGGGCATATGTGGTTTGGGACATGGCCCAAGTATTTGAAACCTGTAATAGTGAAGTGTGATAACGGAGCTCCATACTTAAGAGAATATGGTAAACACTTGATCACCGGAAAACAAAATTTGTCTCATTCTTAATGTAAGATAGATGGGTTTTTTATCCAGCACTTATTTTTAATTTGCTTTTTAACAAAATAACGTGGGATTATTTACGAACACTAGCAGCCCTTGGCATTAAGAACAACCACAGAGTCTCTGACAGATGCATGTGTGTTTTATTCCTCTTTAACACAAGTATAGGATCAAACACCAGACATCAAACACCATACACTGTACACTAAAGAAAACAAGACAAAGATAATTAATGTAAAATGGTTGTAAACAAATATACAATTTTGTAGAGTAATGTTTACAGACTATGCTCTGAATGTTGCATACCTCATTCCACTCAACCAAGGGTGCAAACCTTTACAAGTTTATGCCAAACATGCACCATTAGCCTCTGCACTCAGTCTTGTGCTAAACCACAGTTCAACCAATGCACCGAACACAAACAAAATACACTCAATATACAGCACACACAAACTTTACATTGTGCATGAATGACATATCAGGATGACAGAAAGCAAAGCTTTTATAACATACCATGATATACCACTGACGGAGGCACATGGTGAATATAAACACAGCAGCAAGCATCTGGAGCATAACAAACACAGCTTCCTGGGTTGACAGCTCTGCCTGGAACATGAATAATGAGTGAGAGCTTTGGCTGCCACTTACACACACATTTTACACTCATCAGCAGCTAGGCTTTTAGGCAGTGCCTAAATATATATCATCATCATCATCATCATCATCATCATCATCATCGTTTCCCTTTTGGCTCGTGCTTGGCCTTGGGATGCATTTGCTCTGAAAACCACTGCTCAAACAGATACCTAAATTCTGTTTTCTTCATCATTGCTTTCCTAGCCTGCTGCCGATCCACCCCCAATAACTCCTCAACCTTAGACCAGGTCCTCTCTGATGTTCGTTTTTCAAATAGGACTTGTTTCTGCAGTGCATCATTTTCCATGCAGCAGACATGGCCCATGTACTTAAGGAACTGCACATGGCAAAATTCCCTTATCAAGCTGGATTTTGTAATGTCGCGTAGTCTTTGGTTTGATATCTTGTAAGCCAAGGTAAAAAGGGTGTGGACCTGCTGTGTCCACACCCTTTTTACGCTCGTTATGGGAGGGAGCATTCTTTCTGGCATAACCACCTGACACCATCTTCCACAAGAAACCATTCCAAACAGTTGGAATATATTATGAATAAAATAACTTTATAGTGTGACATTCACAGTTACTCTCAGCTGCTTAGTGCTCCCTCATCTCATCTCATTATCTGTAGCCGCTTTATCCTGTTCTACAGGGTCGCAGGCAAGCTGGAGCCTATCCCAGCCGACTACGGGCGAAAGGCGGGGTACACCCTGGACAAGTCACCAGGTCATCACAGGGCTGACACATAGACACAGACAACCATTCACACTCACATTCACACCTACGGTCAATTTAGAGTCACCAGTTAACCTAACCTGCATGTCTTTGGACTGTGGGGGAAACCGGAGCACCCGGAGGAAACCCACGCGGACACGGGGAGAACATGCAAACTCCACACAGAAAGGCCCTCGCCGGCCACGGGGCTCAAACCCGGACCTTCTTGCTGTGAGGCGACAGCGCTAACCACTACACCACCATGCCGCCACTTAGTACTCCCTATCACTTATAAACATAACTTACAGAATGAGCTAGCCATCTAATGTTAGCTACATAAAATATGTCCTGGTTGAAGGGTTGCCCTGTTGCTGGGCTCAAAGTATCTACAAAACCCCTTTTTTTTACCCATTGTTCCCAGTGTATTCTATTATCTAGTCAGTGTAATGTGTTGTTCTAGCCTGTCAAAAACAAGTATGATTTGGATAGTGTTATTATGCGAGATAAAAAAAAAACAGAGCGTTAAATGGACTGTCGCCAAGTTTGAAATACAAAAATACAGAGAAACACACAAATACCTCCCGTTAGTCACTAGCTGGCTATCATGAGCCAACTTGATCTCTGTTCCTCTATGTATTTTATTATCTAATCTGCGTATTTTGTTCTCCCGCTTGTCAGACATGTTGGCCACGAGCCAGATTTGCATTTGTATTTGCACGGTAGCTGAAACACAAAGCAATAAATATTACACGCTGAGGGAGATCACACTCACAAGATGATTCACTCTTGCCCAAGTTTGAAATAGAAAAATACAGAGAAAACATCCTGTTAGATGCTATCCTGATTTCTGGTGTTCAACTTTTTTTTTTTTAATGTGACAACTGGGCAATGATACAAACTCCATGAGGACAAATTGGATGACTATCTACAACTGTATCTCCATGAATTTAGAGAACAGCAAGTGAAAAAAATAGAACTCTTACCACTTTTCCTTTTATAGTATAATATCTGATATTTTGACATGCTCGTGCACTTACTGGCTCTCTCCCATGACTGGTTGTCAGATCTAGTCTGTCACACTGTAGTCTGACCTCTTTCATGCTTGAAGTTAGGGCATGATAACATTTGACATATCTGAGATGGCTAGTTGCTAATTTCTGACCCGACACCCCTGACACAGCATTCCATTACAGTATACTATTACAGGATTGTCAAAGCAACCCACAGCAGCTCAGGAACATCAGCTCATTCAGTATTTTTCTCCTCTGACTCAATGTTTGTTTCGTGTTGAACAAAAAAAAAAAAAATTCCTATGACCTCTTCATTTAACGTGAGTAAAAATGAGAAATTATACCTTTTATGAAAGTTTTTTTTTTTTAGATTTGAATTCAATTTCTACTTCAGGAATATACTGGGCATAAGGATCAGATACAACCTGTAGAGGAGAGCCTGGAGCTGTGAGATGGCAATGCTACATATCATCTAGTGATATATCAGTACTTATTTGTTGATATACAGTATCCTGATAGATGGCATGAATAAAAAATAACATTGAATATCTTATTATAGTGGCACCTGCCAAGGGGTGGGATATATTAAGCAGCAAGAGAACAGTCAGTTCTTGAAGTTGATGTGTTGGAAGCAGGAAAAATGGTCAAGCATAAGAATCTGAGTGACTTTGACAAGGGCCAAATTATGATGGTTAGACAACTGGGTCTTACATCTCCAAAATGGCACATCTTGTGGGGTGTTCCCGGTATGCAGTGGTTAGTACTTACCAAACATAGTCCAAGGAAGGGCAATCAGTGAACCAGTGACAGGGTCATGGGCACCCAAGGTAAGTGAGCAGATGCAGTGTGATGCTCTTTGCAATGTTCTACTGGGAAACCTCGGATTCTGGTATTCATGTGGATGTTACTTTGACATGTACCACCTACCTAAACATTGTTGCAGACCAAGCACACCCCTTCATGGCAATAATATTCCCTAATAGCTACATTGCAAAAGTTGTTCAGGAATAACTTCAGGAACATGACAAAGAGTTCAAGGTGCTGACTTGGCCTCCAAATTCCCCAGATCTCAATCCGATCGAGCATCTGTAGAATGTCCTGAACAAACAAATCTGATCAATGGAGGCCCCACCTGACAACTTACAGGACTTAAAGGATCTGATGCTAACATGTTGGTGTCAGATACCACAATACATCTTCTAACTTGGAAGCACACAAATGTCTAGAATGTCTTTGTATGCTGTAGCATTACAAATTTCCCTTCACTGGAACTAAGAAGCCCAAATGTGTTCCAGCATGACAATGCCCCTGTGCACAAAGTGAGCTCCATGAACACAGGGTTTGTCAAGGATGGAGTGGAAGAATTTGAGTGTCCTGCACAGAGAGCTCTGACTGCAACCCCACTGAACACCTTTGGGATGAACTGGAACACTGACTGCACCCCAGACCTCCTCACCTGACATCGGTGCCTGACCTCATTAATGCTCTTGTGTGAAACACAAATCCACACAGCCACATCCTAAAATCTAGTGGAAAGCTTTCCCAGACGAGTGGAATGGGATGTTCAATAAGTACATGATCAGGTGTCTATATACTTTATTTTTGGCTATTTGAAGTATCTTAGTACTAAATATATACAAACTATGTACTACAAAATATAATTTGCACTCCAATTTATATATTAAAGACATTACTGATATCCACCAGCATTTAACAAACGTTAAATACCAATATGAATTTACAATATACTGATGACAGAAGTACAGTATCAATTAATAATAATTTTAAAAAATCTTATTTTCAGTTTCACAACATTGCAAAATTTGCCACGTTCTTATTACCAGCAACAAAATTGATATCCAGTACATTGGCTCATCGGACAGCGAGTGGCCTACTGGTTAGCGTGTCCGCCTCTCAACTGGGAGGTCGCGAGTTCTACTCGTAGTTGGGTCATACCAAAGACCATCATAAAAATGGTACCTACTGCCATCTTGCAAGGCACACTGCAATACAGACGCAAGTAGGGAGTCAAACTCTCATGGTTACCAGAGGACCAGCCCCCCACTGTAGCCCTAGCTGTATAATGGGTGAGAGGCTGAGGGCTATTGAGGTATTTCACCCACGTGACCAAGTCATGTGATGCTGCCATTTTGGACGGCACGGCTCGAATCAGTTTGAATGCGAGGAAGGCGACAAACGAAAAACATAAAAGAAAAAGGAGCGAGATGCAGAAAACACCTTCACTATCCAGCGACGTAGGGCATTTACAGGGTGAGCAGAGGGAGAGGTATTTGCAAAAATTGAGGTTAGCAGGCTTAGAGAACGACGTTTACCTGCTTCCACCAGGATTGTTCACTGACGTACGGAAGTACACGAAGCCCTCGTCTTTACCTGACTTCGGCCCACATGATCTGTATACCTATGTCGTTAAAAACCCATCCCCATACACAGGTATTGATCTGAAAGCGTATGAGTTTGGATACCTACAAATATTTTGTGTCAGGCTGGGTAACATGCCTACATCAGTGGGTCGTCCCTGGAGCCGGTGGTCGCCATCTTATTACAGCTAAGGTTTGTTCACATTTTCATTTACTTTCGGTCCTCAGGATAAACAAAATGTTTTTAAATGTCATTGAAATAACTTCTTAGTCTGTTGAGACATGGCCCGTTATAAATTTGCTGTTACCAGGCAGTGACCAAGAACTGTATTATTAGGGTCGGTGTCTGTGTTGTAGCAGTGTACTAGCAACTAGCTGTTAGCACTAGCTAATGTCAACAACATCATAGCTGGTATGTTACTGTAGCAATGTTTACGTTCAGTCATTTGGATGACTGTTAAAACCTTTCAGTCTCAAGTTTTTTCTTTACTGGATTTACTAGTTTACTGAGCTAGCGCGCTTGGGCAAGCTGGGAGCTAGCGCGCGCTAGCCTGCTGGTGGCCGGCGCGCGCTAGCTCAGTAAACTAGTAAATCCAGTAAAGGAAAAACTTGAGACTGAAAGGTTTTAACAGTCATCCAAATGACTGAACGTAAACATTGCTACAGTAACATACCAGCTAGCAAGCTAGCTAATGTTGACATTAGCTAGCTTGACGTTCAAAATGGCGGACACCGGGGCGTCACGTGACCCTGTGGCGTCAGGTGAAATACCTCAATAGATCGACGCCGCACCCATGCACCTCAAAGAGCTGGTTAGTACTGAGACAGGAGACTGCCTGGGAAGACCAGATCCTGGCATGGGAGGGACTTTGACTTGACATCAGCTCATCATGTATGACCAAATCTTTTGTACAGTCATTAAAGGTGTTGTGTTCGAAAAAGAATTATGAAAGAGAGTGAGTATCTTTTTATTCACATCATAAGTACTGGGATTTTGAAAGAATTTTTAGGTAAAGTATAATTTCTGTTATCCATTCACTGCAATTTATCATGGATATTCAGGCAATTATTTAAAGAACAGAATCCACATTTTGTCCTATAATAGTTATCATGAAATTAGGTATTGTGCCCATTATTGTCATAAAATCAAGGCCAGTATCTTTGGAGTATTTTCTCCAGGCAGTTAGCTGCGAATGTGTTTTTAACCCTAATACAATTTTAGCACAAAATGAGAAACAATGACATTTTTACCACAAAATAAGAGAAAATGTCATTTCCCATTTGGTACCAATTCTACAAGACTTACTACAAGGACATCACAGACGGCTGGAAACTGCTGGTGCTTGTGTTACCAAATGAGATCAGTGCCGGTAATAATGGGAGAGGTCAAGTGGAGATCACATTATTTTAATTGTTAGTCAGTCAGGGAACAGTCAAGCACACTTTAAGTCAGATAAAATACAGCCTCGAAGTGAAGAAACCGCCCCCACACACAGCTAGCAATTTACTAGCAATAGCCAATGGAGGATTCAATCCTAGTTCCAGCACAGCAACTGGTTAATCAACTACAGTGTGAACATGTACTGTCAGATCTTTGACCTGTGAGAATACTTGATGCATGCATGGCCTATTTAATGCTTAGAAAAAACACATATACAGTAGGAGGAGAGGCTGAGGACTAAGCATGGGTCTATTCTGCAGGAAGAATCTACTCCTTTCACTTTCCTTTAGTGTAAATCCATAAAACCAGAACTGTGAAGCAATAAATAGTAAAACAGCTTTCACAAGAGATGTTATAGCAATAAGGTCTGTGCTATGATGTCTGAAATACAAGGGTTCTTTTAAAGACTACTAATGCACATTTTTGTCATATCATGCTCTGTATTTTTTTTCAGTCAATAACAAACACCCTATAAATACCATTCAATATCATGACCTCCATGCCATTTCACTCAGCATGGAAATACCACAATAGCCACTAGCCCAAAGACATGTTCCTCACCAGAGAAATGTTTCAGGGGCAGTTGGGTGAACATGCACTTAATCCCTTACGGGGTTAACACATTATCCCAAGTTAATTCAAAGCAAATTCATTGAACAAGTGCCAATAAATTTGAATTTACACACTACAAATCAACAAAAAAAATCAATATTAACATTAACATTAATTAAAAAGGCTCCTACGAGAGAAAAGCATTCGTCCGATTGTCAGAATTATCATGAAACGGCCATATCTGGGAGCCAAGAGAGCAAAACTGGCCATCCTGTCTGGGAGGGAGGGATGATGTCTTCTATTTCCCTGTCAATCACAGTGACAATAGCCAATTGTACTTGTCTCTGAGCTCATGTACACTCACTGGCCACTTTATTAGGAACACTCATACATACACCTGCTGTTTGATGCGGTTCTCTAATCAGCCGATCCCTTGACAGCAGCACAATGCATCAAATCATGCAGATACAAATCAAGAGCTTCAGTTCATGTGTACAATGTTCAAACATCAGAATGGGAAAATTGTGATCTCAAAGTGTGACTTTCACTGTGGCATGGGTGTTGGTTTGAGCCAGATGGACTGGTTTGAGTATTTCAGAAACTGCTGATCTCCTGGGGTTTTCACACACAGCAGTCTCTAGAGTTTACACAGAATGGTGCAAAAAACAAAAAAAACATTGAGTGAGCAGCAGTTCCGTGGGTGGAAACAGGCTTACTGATAAGAGAGGTCAGAGGAAAATGGACAGATTGGTTCAAGATGCCAGGAAGGATATAGCAACTCATATAATCACTCTTTACAACCGTGGTGAGCAGAAAAGCATCTCAGCATGCAACAATAGAAGACCACATTGGGTTCCACTCCTGCAGCCAAGAACAGGAATCTTAGAATCAAGAACAAGTTCCTATTAAAGTGGCCAGTGAGTGTAAGAGGGCAGATAGCACTTTACTCCAAGTGTGTTATGTTGCCCTGTGATACAGATTTGGTTGGTCAATTCACCTGTTAGCCTTCCCCTTCCTGGTTGGTAACTGTTAAGAGCTGGCTGTTGGGTGGGAATTGGCAAATGACCAAATTTACTGATAAACAAAATGCAAATCAATAGTTAAATCTACAGTGTCAAAGATTTTTCTTTATGTTAAAAATTTTGAAAAAGCAAGATGACTGATCTAGGAAATAAATCTCATCTCATCTCATTATCTCTAGCCGCTTTATCCTGTTCTACAGGGTCGCAGGCGAGCTGGAGCCTATCCCAGCTGACTACGGGCGAAGGGCAGGGTACACCCTGGACAAGTCGCCAGGTCATCACAGGGCTGACACATAGACACAGACAACCATTCACACTCACATTCACACCTACGCTCAATTTAGAGTCACCAGTTAACCTAACCTGCATGTCTTTGGACTGTGGGGGAAACCGGAGCACCCGGAGGAAACCCACACAGACATGGGGAGAACATGCAAACTCCACACAGAAAGGCCCTCGCCGGCCACAGGGCTCGAACCCGGACCTTCTTGCTGTGAGGTGACAGTGCTAACCACGACACCACCGTGCCGCCTAGGAAATAAATAAATAAAAATCTCGTAAGTTTGTACTCCTACATCATACACTCACGGGCCACTTTAATAGGAACTTATTTTTAATTCTAAGATTCCTGTTCTTGGCTGCAGGAGTGGAACCCAATGTGGTCTTCTGCTGTTGGGTGGTTTTCTGCTTACCACAGTTGTAAAGAGTTGCTATGCATTACTGTATCCTTCCTGGCAGCTCAAACCAATCTGGCCATTTTCCTCTGACCTCTCTTATCAACAAGGTGTTTGTTTCCACCCACAGAACTGTCACTCACTCAGTGTTTTTTGTTTTTCGCACCATTCTGTGTAAACTCTAGAGACTGTTGTGTGTGAAAACCCCAGGAGATCAGCAGTTTCTGAAATACTCAAACCAGTCCATCTGGCTCAAACCAACACCCATGCCACAGTGAAAGAAAGTCACACTTTGAGATCACAATTTTTCCCATTCTGATGTTTGAAGTGAACATTAACTGAAGCTCTTGATTTGTATCTGCATGATTTGATGCATTGTGCTGCTGTCAAGGGATCGGATGATTAGAGAACTGCATAAAAACAGCAGATGTTAGGTATTAGGTGTACCTAATAAAGTGGCCAGTGAGTGCATATGCCAACTTAGATAATCAAACATCATCATGTACCTGTCTGAAGTCTGACCACACAGTGAGTGGCAGGAGTTGCAACCGTTCAGAAGAGAGGCATAATGAAAGCGTATTAGATTGTAAAACAAAGAGAGAGAGCAAGAGAGATATAGAGAGAGAGAGATACGATGAGAGGAAAAATGGATTGATTTTTCACTATTTTCTTGTCGAACAGGTAATGCATTTTTGTGTCCTGTAATTTAGTGGGAATCTAGTGCAATGATAGTTAGCCAATTTATTCCCAGACGTGTATCATGAGCCGGTGGTTACACCGTTTACATAGTTGGTTTGTATCTAATGATTTACAGTGGTGCTTGAAAGCTTGTGAACCCTTTAGAATTTTCTATATTTCTGCATAAATATGACCTAAAATATCATCAGATTTTCACACAAGTCCTAAAAGTAGATAAAGAGAACCCAGTTAAACAAATGAGAGAAAAATATTATACTTGGTCATTTATTTATTGAGGAAAATGATCCAATATTACATATCTGTGAGTGGCAAAAGTATGTGAACCTTTGCTTTCAGTATCTGGTGTGACCCCCTTGTGCAGCAATAACTGCATCTAAACATTTCCGGTAACTGTTGATCAGTCCTGCACACCAGCTTGGAGGAATTTTAGCCCATTCCTCTGTACAGAACAGCTTCAACTCTGGGATGTTGGTGGGTTTCCTCACATGAACTGCTTGCTTCCACAACATTTAGATTGGATTAAGGTCAAGACTTTGACTTGGCCATTCCAAAACATTAACTTTATTCTTCTTTAACCATTCTTTAGTATGACATGTGTGCTTAGGGTCATTGTCTTGTTGCATGACCCACCTTCTCTTGAGATTCAGTTCATGGACAGATGTCCTGACATTTTCCTTTAGAATTCGCTGGTATAATTCAGAATTCATTGCTCCATCAATGATGGCAAGCCATCCTGGCCTAGATGCAGCAAAACAGGCCCAAATCATGATACTACCACCACCATGTTTCACAGATGGGATAAGGTTCTTATGCTGGAATGCAGTGTTTTCCTTTCTCCAAATATAACACTTCTCATTTAAACCAAAAAGTTATATTTTGGTCTCATCCGTCCACAAAACATTTTTCCAATAGCCTTCTGGCTTGTCCACGTGATCTTTAGCAAACTGCAGATGAGCAGCAATGTTCTTTTTGGAGAGCAGTGGCTTTCTTCTTGCAACCCTGCCATGCACACCATTGTTGTTCAGTGTTCTTCTGATGGTGGACTCATGAACATTAACATTAGCCAATGTGAGAGAGGCCTTCAGTTGCTTAGAAGTTACCCTGGGGTCCTTTGTGACCTCGCCGACTATTAAATGCCTTGCTCTTGGAGTGATCTTTGTTGGTCAGCCACTCCTGGGGAGGGTAATAATGGTCTTGAATTTCCTCCATTTGTACACAATCTGTCTGACTGTGGATTGGTGGAGTCCAAACTCTTTAGAGATGGTTTTGTAACCTTTTCCAGCCTGATGAGCATCAACAACGCTTTTTCTGAGGTCCTCAGAAATCTCCTTTATTCGTGCCATGATACACTTCCACAAACGTGTGTTGTGAAGATCAGACTTTGATAGATCCCTGTTCTTTAAATAAAACAGGGTGCCCACTCACACCTGATCATCATCCCATTGATTGAAAACACCTGACTCTGATTTCACCTTCAAATTAACTGCTAATCCTAGAGGTTCACATACTTTTGCCACTCACAGATATGTAATATTGGATAATTTTCCTCAATAAATAAATGACCACGTATAATATTTTGTCTCATTTGTTTAACTGGGTTCTCTTTATCTACTTTTAGGACTTGTGTGAAAATCTGATGATGTTTTAGGTCATATTTATGCAGAAATATAGAAAGTTCTAAATGGTTCACAAACTTTCAAGCACCACTGTATATGCATTTTGCGTTTCATACTTCTGTTCAATCTTGGTGAGTGCAATTTTTTTTGACAGATATGTGTCTATTATTCTCTAAACGGTTTTAGCTAGCACACTTATAAAGACCAGCTAGTGGCTAATGGGTGCTGTTGGAGTGTTTCCCTCTACTTTATGAATTTAAAACCGTTATATTGGGTCAGAGTAAGGCCAAGAGACTTTTTGTTTGCCTTTAGTGTGAGTATACTTTTCTACAGAGCTGGCTAGTGCAGTGCATGTTTCCTGTTTCTCTGTACTTTATGCATTTCAGTCACAGTTATATTAGACTGTTAATTGATCAATAAAAACTGTGAAGCTTTTCTCTTAACACTTCAGTAAACCTAAAGGGACAATGATAACAGGAGATAATGATATTTGTGGAGTCACAAATACTTGGGGCACGTCCCAAAGCACATACTATTCTACTAAAAAGAATCAGAAATCAGAATGAGGATTGCGCTTTATTGGCCAAGTACACTTGAGTACACAAGGAATTTGATTTGGTTATTTCAGTCTGATTATACTAATGCGTCTGTTAAGAGCACTCTGAATCCACACCTCTCTCTCCTTTGCTCAGGACGTTCCTATGTGGGGAAAATCAAAAGGGGGGTTGGGGCAGGGCCTGTCATAGGCCTTCCCTTAAATAAACATGAAGCCTGCTGGCCAGAGGTCTTTCATTAGCCCACAGTTAGGCCTGGCGCGTGGCAACCAGATCGATAAGGCAGCTCTACTCCCTTTATTTACCAACCACCACATTTCTTGTGGCCGAGTTGTCTTTTTTTAATAACCAGGCAGCCCTGTTTAACTGCTTTATTCAGGGCACTCAGTGTGGGACCATCTGGTCCCCTGCCCTGTAAGACTCTCCTAAAGCCCAGGCCTGACAAGCAAGAGATATGTCAATGCAGACCTGAGCACAAAGCAACATCTGCCGTGCCTGACACCCTCTATTGTATGGCCATTTAATCTGTCCCCCCTCCTCCCCTTCAGCGGCGCACAACAGCCCCTCCGTATTATGTTTTGCCACTCAATTAGCATTATCATCGCACTGAAATAGAGGCCAATTTACTTTTAATGACATCATTGTTAGATGAGTGACAGTGGGCCGGATAGAGCTAGATAAACGCAGTCCAGCCCACTGGCCGGCGGAAAGGTGGCCAGCCAATCGCGGCAGCCCCCCTCCTCAACCCCATCGCCACCAACATTGTTTCCTCCAGTTCACAGAGGCAGTGTGCTGGAAAATTGAGTCCAGATTCATTAGGTTTCCAGTGCGCCGCTCAAGTCAGTTAAATTGATACATTTCCTAACAAAATTGAAGTGCTTTTGTGCCGCCTGCGGATGGCTGGTGACCTCGCCCGGCCTGCTGAGCAGCTGAAGCAAGCTGATGGATCCATTAGACCGCTTAGACCGCTTATTCCGTTCCTTCCATCTCTGACTGACACTGTAAATCTGAACCAATTTCAGCCTCTAATCACCATTACAAACCCCCTTTCCACTGTCCATTTGTTACTCTGCAATTCGAATACACAGTGCAGATTGGTCCAGAAATCCCAGTTTAAAGGTGCAGCCCTCCCGCTTCCTTCAGGCTAAATGGTTCATGACTGTCAAGACCCTTTTCTTCCTGCAGAGAGAGGGAGAGAGAGAGAGAGAGAGAGAGAAGAGGAGGAGAGAGAGAGAGAGAGAATAGGAGACAGAGAAACAGAGGATGAAAACATGCTACAAAGAGATAAAGGCGAAAGATAAGTGCTCAAAAACCCACAATGCCTTCACCCAAATCTCTACAGATATGCAGGAAATTAAATGGACTAACAGAAACTAAAGGAAGGAGGGAAGGTTTGGACTGAACTAAAAGATAGAAAACAGATGTGTGTGTGAAATTTGGGGTGCTTGATTTGGGCAGGCCTTAAGGCCACAATGCCAGAGGCAGTACAGAGCATCCCTTGAATAACAATCACTTTTCTGCCTAAAAACATTTTTTTTCCATCCACTCCAACATTTTTACACCTGCTTTTATCAGAGCAGTGAAGCGTGCCGCTTGGCCTGAGCTGGAGGATATTATTTTCATGTTAGCCTTAGCCATATAACTCCATTTAATATGCATTCTATAATTTCAGGCACTTTGATAATAAAGTGCGCATGCGTCCTGTCATATCACCATAACCTTCAACTTACATTCAACTTTCAGAAGAGAACTTGCCGTTTATACAGAACAGGTAAAGAAAATGATTCAACATGTTGTTTGTAAAAGGGGAGAGATAAAAGGGAAGGAAAATAATTTAAGATATACACTGGAAAAAAAATGCATCATAGCAAGGGAAAATATCTGGAATATCATCACTTGTATTTTGTATTGCCTATTAGCTGGGGCGGATCTAGAAAAATATTTATGGGGTGGCAAGAGGGGGGCAGGATTTTTTGAGGGGTGGCAACGTATTACAGATGTATATATACTGAATTTAATCACAGTTTGATGACAAATAGTATGTACACACTACAAAAGGGCACAGGCTGCCATTTACAAACTCATACAGACAAACTTAATCTCATGCTTTTATTGTTCACGAAGAACACACATTCTCAGATGAGGTCTATACCATTTCTGGACAGTTTTATACTGTATATGCAAAAGAACAGACACTAAAAAACAACGACAATAACAACACTGCTTCAAGTTCAGCATGATTTAAACCATTTACACCAGTGTCACATTCTATAGTTTTTTTTTCTCATGCTTTGTAAAGGCTCACCAGTGAGCATAACATGAACTTGTCATGCCTACAACAGCTGAATGCGGCGATTTCCATGTTGCTCAGCAAAACGCTTCACATTACATGTATAGTTAGCTAAATAACGTTCTCCAACCTGATTTTTATCCTCTCAAAATCAGCATCGCAACTATGTTCATTCATTATATACAATATATATATATATATATATATATATATATATATATATATATATATATATATATATATATATATATATAGTATATTCATTATATATAATTCTATAATGTTCATTCATTATAATTTCATTTCTTGATAGACAGTTAATCAGCTTTTACCCCTTTCCTCCCATATCTCCTTTCCTCGCGACTCCTGGCTCCCTCGCTTCGCGCCTCTCAATTTTCCAAAACAACCAATCTCTGGCGTTATCTCGTGCTGCATTCGCCGCAGTCGGACATTGGAAATTCGCGCACGTAAATGTCAAATTGGCCGTAATTTTTCTTTGAATTCGTCGCTGCCAACTGGGGTGGCAGCAGGGGTGGTAAGGCTTTCTTTTAGGGTGGCATTTGCCACCCTATGCCACCCCGGTAGATCCGCCCATGCCTATTAGAAGATTACAGTAAACCAAATGTATGATTATTTGTAACATATGTCAATTTCTAGACATTTTTACTCATTTCAAGTTTGACAGTCTTATTCTGCGATATTTTGTCTCATTTTAAGCATTGATTGATTGATTGATTCCGAACAGTAAAGAAGATATAAAAAAAATAAAAATAAAAAATGCAATAATCAAAATATCGTCATAAACAAACAAAATAGCGTAGCCACAAGGCAGTAACATAATAATGTTCGGAAAGGATTAGGAAGAAGTAAATAACTTATCAAATCCTAACCCTCTACACCACCGCTAATCAAACGTCACTTTCTGCCATAATAAACTATATATACAAAAGAAAACAAAAGCAACAACAAAAAAGAAAACATACCAACATACCAAGACATACCAACATGGTATAATATTGACCAAATCAAATCATATATACAGATACTTATGTTATGCATATATACACACATACAATACATACAGTACATACATATACACATATACACATACCTATAACTATACACATATCCATACGTACCTGTACACAGACACCCATAATATCATAATTATGCATATTATGCATATATATTATATACAATTATGCATAAGCATATATATACACATACATACATTATATATATATATATATATATATATATATATATATATATATATATATATATATATATATATATATATATATATATATATAAATTCTAGAAAGAAGCAAAATTATCTGCCAAGAAAACAAGACAATTTAGTTGAAAATGAGTAAAATGTCTACATATGTTTAACTAGAAGACACTTGATAGACCTCATACCTCCACCAAGCTACATATTATCAACATCAAAATCAAATGACTTGAACCTAGGATAACACTAAAGCTGTACACTAAATTTCATCCAAATCTGTTCACTACTTTTTGAGTTATGTTGGGAACAGACAAAAAAAAAAATCCTGGATCCACATACGTATCTAGAGCCTAAATCCACATACAAATCCGGATTTGTATCAAAATCTAATCAATTGTTCCTTGGCCCATGGCTCACCTTTCCTCCAAATTTCATCAAAATCCATTCGCTACTTTTTGAGTTACATTGGGAAAAGTTAAACAAACAAACAAACAAACAAATAAAAGCGCAAACATAACCTCCTTCAACAAAGTTGCCGGAGGTAATAATCATATACTTGGATTAGTGTAATCATATAATAGGAAATACTGGATGAATTAGAATATATTTAAGATATTTTCATTTGCTAAGTGTGAGCATTGGATTTCTAAGGGCTGTAGACACAAAGCAGTCTGTTCCTCTTGTCAATCGAATTGTCTAATTACAGTTGCTCCTCATATCATCCAAGAGCAGCAGAAACACATTTTAATTGATATTGAGATGTTTATGCCCTCGGAAAGTACAACGTGGTAATTAAGATTTTCAATTAATCCTGTCTAATTTCTGGACATCTTGCCTGAGAGTCCTTGAGTGCCCACCATATTAATTCCCCTGAAAACAGGCTTGGTTTATGTTTCACTGAATCCTGGCCTTGTAAATGAGGCTACATCAACATTTAAATTAAAACCAATGCAAAGTCAATTAAACAAAGCAAGGCAGCGCAGTCAAGAGACGGTGAGCTCGGCTTTCTTAGTTGTCCTGCTTTTGTATCTGATCTTCAGGTCTGATGTATCAAGAGCTGCTCTGATAAAGGCCTTAAGGCCAAAGGCTTCTGAATAATCAATACCACAGTGCCATAAGAATCAATTAAACAACTCGTCTCTTACAAGTTCATTTTCCTTTGAGCTGGGGGGAAAATCAGAGCTCTGACCTTTCCATTCATGCTAATAATGAACTAATGTATTGCTCTTTATGCTCACTTGGGCCATGGTTTGTTTATGTATACTAGAACTGTATAACAGAAAGTTTTCCTATCAGACAGGAAAGCCCCAGGAAGCTAACAAGCCTAAGAGTGTACTCCTGCAACATAAAGAAGGCAACCTGGAAAAGGAGAAAGCATAAAAAAAAAAATGAGGCTGCATTTCATTTGACAACTACACGGTGCCATCCTGGCCTCAAAATCCTTGGTGTATTCCACACTGCATGCGTCTTGCATTTTATGTATTACTGTGGAGGAAAGCAGAGAAGCTCGTCTTAGGCTATTTATGTTTGCAACTCCTGAGCCCCTCAAACATATGATGGTAATGTGACAACACATCTGCTGCTTTCACCTCTGTTTGTAAAGGAAATAAATAAAAAGAACAATTCCCACTTTGCTGGCCTTGCACTCCTTTTTTCCCCTCACACATGGAGTCAGTTGCCCAGCTCGCCCACCCAGTCCCGCATGAGGGATTAAGGTGACATAATCCTAGTGGTGGCCTGAGTGTCGGGGTGTTGAATAGGTTTGAACCCTCTATGCCATGTGGAGATAACATTTGTCAATGGGGCGTCTCTGCTCCCTCATTCATAGATTAGTGGACAGGCTCTTTTCAGCATGTGAAATGGCTTTGGCAGTGCAGCATGTTTATGCTTAAAAAAAAAATTGAACCTCCCCGGACAGGCAGGATGTTGTGTGTCCCTTAAAGACAGCTACTCTAGTACTCCTTGGCTAGTGTGGAGTTCAGCAGCTCTTTTTATCAGGGGACGCTGGCAAGATGACTGTGATAGAGACTGCTGCACAATTTGTTAGCAAGTCACTGCTGAGATACACTTAATACCCTGACATGGGGTTACATACATAGCTGCTTAATAACACACACACACACACACACACACACACACACACACACACACACACACACACACACACACAAGGGCCCGTTATAATGTTGCAGCTACATGTACGTATATTATAACAATATACCAGAAATACAGACAGAAAAAAATATTGCGTCGACAAAAGGGCACACACTGGTGATCAAAAATGTGTGTGTGTGTGTGTGTGTCCATTTTAACTCATGTTCATGTCTGTTAAATCAGAATATGTATCATCAGAGACCTTTTGAAGGAACTCTAATCAGCCAGAGCCAAGTCCACACTTCAGATTTCAAGAGATTCTTTGCATCTCAAAGAGCGCGAGAGTGGAAATGAGATGTGACATTTTGTTTGTGCTATGCACATGCTCTGCAGTAAATAAATAAATATCGGTGCGTGACAGACAGAAGCTGCCTAGCATCGTCTCCTCGCACCACACTCTCTAGTTAACTGTCACACCATTAAATTGTCTCTCTCTCAGACATGTCGCCCTCCTGATTGGTTAGCAGATGTAAAGTGAGGGAGCACTTGCCAAACAGTTTCCGAAAGCATGAAATTGACATTGTGAATCACATGTGACACCCTGACTTCTGTGGCTTGTAATTGATCTGCATTTAGGCCATGGTTGGTGGGGAGAACCAAGACAGGCAACACAGAGACAAGACGACGGATGATACCGCCATTACGGCTCGGAAATGTTTCTTAAATCTCTTTTCTTTCCCACACCACCATCACCATCACCACCTCATTCCTGAGGACGGATTGCATCTCCCGTTTTCATACCTGTGCTATAAAGGCATGAGCTAGACTCGAGATATCTCTCAAATACTGAGAGCCTGCTTATTGCTCTTTCAATTGGAGGATCTCTTCAATCATCCTAATTAAAATGAACTTTTTAATCCGGCTCTTTTAATCCCGGGTCTCATGTGGTGATGGGATTGTGAATGGAAGTACTCCAGATTCCCAGATTCACTCTTATCTCCATCCTACTTTGCCTCAGATATGCATGCAGAGGTTTATGCATGTAACAGAAGCACCATTAGGCCTTTGGGCTTGCTGTCTCCATGTTCAGAAGAAAACCAGTGTTACAGTTAGAGTCCAAAGTTCACTTAATAGCCAAAAGGAAATGGCTCGGAAGGTTTAAGGTGTCTGTAAACATTAGTGAAATCTTAGTCTTCTTCAATGTTGCGCAAAAGTAATCAAACAAATCAAGATATTAGGGAAAAGAGCAATGTTGTATATTCATTTGACTTTTTCTATACTGACTTGTATTCAATTATTACTAATTTATTTATGTATGTATGTGGATATACACTCACTGGCCATTTTATTAGGAACACCCATACATAACTCTGCTGTTTGATGCAGTTCTCTAATCAGCCGATCCCTTGACAGCAGCACAATGCATCAAATCATGCAGATACAAATCAAGAGCTTTGGTTAATGTTCACAATGTTCAAACATCAGAATGGGAAAAATTGTGATCTCAAAGTACGACTTTCACTGTGGCATGGGTGTTGGTGCGAGATGGACTGGTTTGAGTATTTCAGAAACTGCTGATCTCCTGGGGTTTTCACACGCAACAGTCTCTAGAGTTTACACAGAATGGTGTGAAAAATAAAAAACACTGAATGAGCGACAGTTCCGTGGGTGGAAACAAACACCTTGTTGATAAAAGAGGTTAGAGGAAAATGGCCAGATTGGTTTAAGCTGCCAGGAAGGATATAGCAACTCATAGCAACTCTTTGCAACTGTGGTGAGCAGAAAAGCATCTCAGCATGCAAGAACAGAAGAACACATTGGGTTCCACTCCTGCAGCCAAGAACAGGAATCTTAGAATCAAGTACAAGTTCCTATTAAAGTGTCTGGTGAGTTTATAAATAAATGAATAAATAATATCTATCTATCTATCTATCTATCTATCTATCTATCTATCTATCTATCTATCTATCTATCTATCTATCTATAGCAAAACATTTCTGCTTTATATTCGTAGGTTTGCACACGTAGTCTGCTCTGTTCATTTATTCACATCACAGGTTTACATTAGGGTTCAAATTCAGACAATGAAACGGCCAATTTGTTTTTGTTTTCCAGCAAACAGCATGATGTGTGTGTGTGTGTGTGTGTGTGTGTGTGTGTGTGTGTGTGTGTGTGTGTGTGTGTGTGTGTGTGTGCACGGTTAACTGGGCTGGCAATGAGCTGGTGATGGTGTATTCCCACCTTGCACACACACTAAACCCCTGATCCACCATGACCCTGCATGTTTTTGGCGTCTTTTTTCCAACAAAATTTTAACTATTACAGGTGTTAGGCATTTAATTGGCCATTGTTTTTCTTGTATTATAATAGTACCTAACAATGATGTTTTTTTATATGTTCACTTCCTGACTTGAAGTTCAACAAACATCTCTGTCATTTGCAGAGTGCATAATGATGGACAACAGATTTTAACATGTGCAAGCTTATATTATGTGAAAGGCAATAATACAGTTTATGGAGAATAGTTTGTAAAAGTAAATTTCCTTCTACTGCGACTATTTATTTTTAAATAAATGCAAACAAATAATGTGTGTCAATAATTCTGCCACATATTGTAGCCTGTGTTTTTTTTAGATAAAATACTATTATTTTCTTTTTTAAAATACTGTAAATAGTAATCATTATATACTTTTTCATGAGCATGTTGACATTATTTTCAGAATACTATCCAATGGTCTTCGGTCATAAACAGTTCTGCTCGTAAGTTTACATACCCCATCAGAATTTATTCAGTTTTAGAAAATATAAGTGATCTTCGCATTAGTGCTCAGATGAAACTATTTATCACCACATACATTTCTAGGTACTATATACATAATTATTATTAATAATAATAATAATAATAATAATAATAATAATAATAATAATAATAATAATGGGTGGCACAGTGGTGTAGTGGTTAGCGCTGTCGCCTCACAGCAAGAAGGTCCGGGTTCGAGCCCCATGGCTGTCGAGGGCCTTTCTGTGCAGAGTTTGCATGTTCTCCCCATGTCTGCGTGGGTTTCCTCTGGGTGCTCCGGTTTCCCCTACAGTCCAAAGACATGCAGGTTAGGTTAACTGGTGACTCTAAATTGACCGTAGGTGTGAATGTGAGTGTGAATGGTTGTCTGTGTCTATGTGTCAGCCCTGTGATGACCTGGCGACTTGTCCAGGGTGTACCCCGCCTCTCGCCTGTAGTCAGCTGGGATAGGTTCCAGCTTGCCTGCGACCCTGTAGAACAGGATAAAGCGGCTAGAGATAATGAGATGAGATGATATGAATAATAATAGGGGTGGCATGGTGGTGTAGTGGTTAGCGCTGTCACCTCACAGCAAGAAGGTCCGGGTTCGAGCCCCATGGCCGGCGAGGGCCTTTCTGTGTGGAGTTTGCATGTTCTCCCCGTGTCCGCGTGGGTTTCCTCCGGGTGCTCCGGTTTCCCCCACAGTCCAAAGACATGCAGGTTAGGTTAACTGGTGACTCTAAATTGACCGTAGGTGTGAATGTGAGTGTGAATGGTTGTCTGTGTCTATGTGTCAGCCCTGTGATGACCTGGTGACTTGTCCAGGGTGTACCCTGCCTTTCGCCCGTAGTCAGCTGGGATAGGCTCCAGCTTGCCTGCGACCTTGTGCAGGATAAGCGGTTACAGATAATAATAATAATAATAATAATAATAATAATAATAATAATAACTGAAATTATACAGTGATCTAGTTAGTACAGTATAGGTTAAATATACATTCAAGTATTTTCTGTAAAATCTTCCAGAAGCACTTACAACACAAATACTCACTTGTACACCTCTAATACAGAAGTATTATACTTCCTGTACATGAAAATAACTTTTAAAGACTGAGTTTGTTATCTTGGAAAAAACAATGGACTCTACCCACAGAGCACCAAAAACATTTAATAATTTACTTGTATATATACTATGGTAGTCAACTTAACTACATATTTTTTTTTCTATCCACATTCACTGGATATGAGCAATTGTGCTCTCTGATTGGCTACTCTACTATTTGGCTATCAGCTCATATATCATGAGCAGAGAAAAATAAAGTGGTGGAACGTGTTGCTGAACCAACTGAGGATGAAATAAAAACTCTACTCGTAAACAAACCCCCCCAAAATACAAAAAAAAAAATACCCACAACAATACATGGATTAAAAGTATTTCATGGTATGAATGTATCTTTTTTTATTTTTCAAAAATTATTATTACAGCATTTTTCACAAATTGCTACTGTCATTTCACTGGGTTGTTTACATTCTAAATGGAAATGATTTTGTCAGATGATTTGTATAAAGTTTTTATTTATCAAATGCTCTGTTTCTCAAAATCCAGTGAATGTGGATAGAATAAAACAGTTATTCCACTCAATCTTGTCGTGCATGGCTTATAGCCTACTCGGTGCTATGCACCTCATCGGCGATCAGCTCACGTACAATTCGATTTTGTGGAATAACTGTTTGATGTGTATTTCAACACACAAAAAAAATGATCAGGGAATGTGAATAGAGAGGTGATACAGCAGAGAAGGAGTTTTTTTTTTTTTTAGAAAATTTATAAACCTTTATAAGTATGTTTTAGTTGTTCCTCGGGGGGAACCTTTAAAGGTGCCATGTAGAACCCTAAAACACATTTCAACCTGTCACAACCATTTTTAGGAAGCTAAGAACCCTTAAATATTCAATGAACCTTCACTGCAAAAAATAAAATATCATAAAAATGTATTTAAGAAGAAAGAAGAAACCTTTATTCCTCACATGCACACTTCAAGCACAGTGAAATTCATCCTCCGCATTTAACCCATCTGAAGCAGTGAACACACACACACTCAGAGCAGTGGGCAGCCACACCAAAGCGCCCGGGGAGCAGTCAGGGGTTCGGTACCTTGCTCAAGGGCACCTCAGCCCAAGGCCGCCCCATGTCAACCTAACTATATATTTAATATATATTAAATATATTTATTAAATATATTTATTAATATTTTCAATTATATGATTATAATAAACTAAATATAAGATTATTCAACATATTTCTACTTATTTCCAGTTTGAAATAGCTTTGTTCTATGGGCAGATAGATATTTTTCTAGAAATAATTGCTTAAAATTAGCTAAATTAACTCAAAGACTGTGTCAAGCTTTCAGTGAGTAACAATGGCTGTAAATAGGTTTAATCATCTTATATTTGCTTTATTGTAATCTTATAAGAGGAAATACTAGACTAATTCAACTATATTCAAGATATTTTTCCTTGCTGATGAAAAGATGCCCTTTTTTCTCTGTGTTTGATTGTCCCTCTTGGAAAACCCATAAACGCTCTATGTAGAACCCTCCAAAAGAGTATTTCTCTTTCAGAGAAGTTTTACAAACCCTTAAAGGAAAACTCTAGGAGTTTTTAAAACCTGGGCCCTATTTTCACATCTCTTTGGAGTCCAAATATTTACTAGGGACAAAAACAATTGAATTTGGGCCAGTATTGAGTTAGAACACTATAACTGAAAGCCACAAAACGGCTATACAATGTAATCCTATGGGGCAATCATCCACGTCAAAGTAAACTGCACGTTTTCTCCACTGACAGACTCATAATGTTATTATAAGTGTCTGACAACATGGAAAGGATCCCTACAGAGATACACCTGCGTCTGTTTACCTCAATATCTGTAAAGAAACTGTAGAAAATGACTGTTTCTACACTCATTGTTTTACCTTTCTCTTTTTCTCGTCTCTGATGCAGTGCACCGTTCAGTGCCTTTAGTTGATTATCGCACTGGGGCTGTTTTCTGATCTTTACAAACGGGATCCTTAACATGTTGTCAGACACTCATTCATATTGTTGTAATGAGCTAAATATTCAGGCATTACTTTGGAAATAGACTTCTCTTTTTGTAAATGAGCAGTTTACCTTGACATGGATGATTGCCCCATAGGATTACATTGTATAGCCATTTTGCGGTTGCTGGTGATAGTGTTCTAATGTAATGCTGGACAGATTTCAATTGTTTTTGGCTGTAGCCACTACAATGGTGCTTGAAAGTTTGTGAACCCTTTAGAATTTTCTATATTTCTGCATAAATATGACCTAAAATATCATCAGATTTTCACACAAGTCCTAAAAGTAGATAAAGAGAACCCAGTTAAACAAATGAGACAAAAATATGATACTTGGTCATTTATTTATTGAGGAAAATGATTCAATATTACATGTCTGTGAGTGGCAAAAGTATGTGAACCTTTGCTTTCAGTATCTGGTGTGACCCCCTTGTGCAGCAATAACTGCCACTAAACATTTCCGGCAACTGTTGATCAGTCCTGCACACTGGCTTGGAGGAATTTTAGCCCATTCCTCCGTACAGAACACCTTTAACCCTGGGATGGTGGGTTTCCTCACATGAACTGCTTGCTTTAGGTCCTTCCACAACATTTCGATTGGATTAAGGTCAAGACTTTGACTTGGCCATTCCAAAACATTAACTTTATTCTTCTTTAACCATTCTTTGGTAGAATGACTTGTGTGCTTAGGGTCGTTGTCTTGCTGCATGACCCACCTTCTCTTGAGATTCAGTTCATGGACAGATGTCCTGACATTTTCCTTTAGAATTCGCTGGTACAATTCAGAATTCATTGTTCCATCAATGATGGCAAGCCGTCCTGGCCCAGATGCAGTAAAACAGGCCCAAACCATGATATTACCACCACTATGTTTCTCAGATGGGATAAGGTTCTTATGCTGGAATGCAGTGTTTCCCTTTCTCCAAACATAATGCTTCTCATTTAAACCAAAAAGTTATATTTTGGTCTCATCCATCCACAAAACATTTTTCCAATAGCCTTCTGGCTTGTCCACATGATCTTTAGCAAACTGCAGACAAGCAACAATGTCCTTTTTGGAGAGCAGTGGCTTTCTCCTTGCAACCCTGCCATGTACACCATTGTTGTTCAGTGTTCTCCTGATGGTGGACTCATGAACATTAACATTAGCCAATGTGAGAGAGGCCTTCAGTTGCTTAGAAGTTACCCTGGGGTCCTTTGTGACCTCGCCGACTATTAAATGCCTTGGTCTTGGAGTGATCTTTGTTGGTCGATCACTCCTGGGGAGGGTAACAATGGTCTCAAATTTCCTCCATTTGTACACAGTCTGTCTGACTGTGGATTAGTAGAGTCCAAACTCTTTAGAGATGGTTTTGTAACCTTTTCCAGCCTGATGAGCATCAACAACACTTTTTCTGAGGTCCTCAGAAATCTCCTTTGTTCGTGCCATGATACACTTCCACAAACGTGTTGTGAAGATCAGACTTTGATAGATCCCTGTTCTTTAAATAAAACAGGGTGCCCACTCACACCTGATTGTCATCCCATTGATTGAAAATACCTGACTCCAATTTCACCTTCAAATTAACTGCTAATCCTAGAGGTTCACATACTTTTGCCACTCACAGATATGTAATATTGGATCATTTTCCTCAATAAATAAATGACCAAGTATAATATTTTTGTCTCATTTGTTTAACTGGGTTCTCTTTATCTACTTTTAGGACTTGTGTGAAAATCTGATGTTGTTTTAGGTCATATTTATGCAGAAATATAGAAAATTCTAAAGGGTTCACATACTTTCAAGCACCACTGTATGTCATCATGTTGTAAGAATGTTAGAATGAGTGCAACAATAGCTCACTGCACATGCGCGTACAGTTGTTCCTATTAAATTGGCCGGTCAGTGTATACAATTCAGTTCACCATTCAAAATAAATGGACAAGACGAAAGAAATTGCTTTTAGACATGTTTATTCTTATTACCAAGGGAAAGTGCATTCCTATTTTAAAATATACTCCAGGTATATCTCCACTCGCCTTCTTCGGCCAGTGGTTCCATGTGTGATGTAGATGTGACTCACTTCCGAGTTGTTAAGGGAAGTCGTTGAAAAGAGTATTGAGACCACTGAGCTCTAGCGCCGGGCCATTTCTGGGAAATAAGAGTTCCGGTCATGGCAACAACTTGTGTATGTCAGCCTCGGTTCGGAGGTTTCAGTTTCCAAAACCGTAAGAGGTAAGAGTAGAATAATATAAAGTACAGACATGGTATATTTTACTACTGTGATTTTTAAAATTGTTGATTTTTGGATTACGCTTGATTTTTGTGGCTACTGCCTCATCGAGTAAATACATATGCTATATTTACTGTATGGACATGGTATGAGAAAACTATTTTATTTGTAAGCAGTAGCCACATGTACCCATAGGGTACCTATTTTTGTCCTTAGTAAGTGTCTGGGCACAAAGAGATGAGAAAATGGAGTCAAGGTTAAAAAATCTTGGAGTTTTCCTTTAAATATTCAATAAACCCTTAAAAACCTCCAGAAGAATGCTTTTTTTCTTAGACTCATAGAAGATAAACAAGACAAAAACAGACAGGAGCAGGAAGCAGGAAATGTTAACGACACAATACACATTACCCACTGGATCCAAAGTTAGGTTTGATGATATTTGGTTTCCTTTCTCTCTCAATGGATGAAGAGATCGTTTAAGCCATGCTGTTTGGTTCGACAGTCGACACCGCATGGCCTAAACGATCATCATCCTCTTCATCCATTGTCTTACAGTTATACAGAAGGAGCTCATGTGGTTTTCTCTTTAAGATTCAGATCAGGGACAGTTGTGATAAAGCTTGTTCTAGCTGGGGATCCAGAGATATGGGTCTTACCTGAGAGTCATTTTCAGCATGATCGCCCTTATCTGGGCTAAGCTGACTTCCTCTGTCCTCTCTCAGCCCTTCCTAACCTCTCACCTGGACAACACCACACCACCAAACATAGGATTGTCTCCTGCCAAAGATGCTTGTTTGCAAGGGATTAGCCTTTTTTCCTGTCACACTGACCATGCTTGGGTGCCATTGTTGGCGAAACACACAATCGCCCAGCACAATCGCCATAATCAACATGGGCTAAGAGCCAAAGCATATAAACACAGAAAAGCCCTGGACACTCCATTTTGTGTAACCATGAGCCGAGCCATAAATCTAGGAGAGTGAACAAATGCATGTTTACAGTCAAATCGTATGTTTTCTTTCTTTCTTTTTTTTTCAAACAAATATACCATCGGAGAGCAGGGAGGAAAATTTAATTGCTATGAAAATGATGATGCCCTGAGAGTTGTGTCACTAGGATGGCGCGGCAAATGAATGGAACAATGAGTCTTTCAGGCAATTACCTCATTAGATTGAGAGTAGAGTTTCATAATTTATCAGGCTGTCGAGATTAAAGTAATCCACAACACTGAAACTCAAGAGCTGATCTCATAATGGATATTTTAATCATGCCCCTCAAAAAGAACGAGGAGCCTATTAACTTTCCATTTCAATTTTTTTAAATAAAAAAAAATGGCTTTGTGCACCTCTGAAATTACCAAGGCATCCCACAAGATGTTACAGTTGATTATTTCGAGACTTTAAAGAATCAGAACTGGATTCTAGGCTATTATGTGCAATACAATTCTTATTATATATATATATATATATATATATATATATATATATATATATATATATATATATATATATATATATATATTTTTTTTTTTTTTTTTTTTTTTTAATTAGTGGTGGTTTAAAAAAAGAAACGAATAACGTTCATGCTACATATTGAATTCAAATGCATAAAAATGAGACATAGAAACACAATCCTAGAGGTGATAATGATATTTTTAAATAGCAATCATATTTGAAAGTGCCTTGTATTAACCCACAGTCAGGAGTGGCGAGGTACACTTGGGAGTGCAATAAGGTTAAAAGTCTGGTAAGAACCGTTTCTATGGCAATGATACAAGTTTATCCAACATATTTACATCCTAATCTCCTGAGAGGGACATTAATGTAAGACTGAAGCCCCTAACGCTGGCCTTAGATAAGCTCAGAGCTCACATCTCACCTCATTTTCTTCCTATTTCTTTGTCTCTCTTTGAATTTCTCTTCTTCTCTTTCCTTTCATTACACCAAGCATGCTATTAAACATGTTCTCCAAATCAACGCCGACCACACATTGCTGAAGGAGGGACGAATTCTGATGCTGGATTAAATGTGGCCACAATTGTCCCATTACCACTAAAGACTGATACTTTCCAGACCAATGCAGTGTCGGGAACAGCCGATAAGATGGCTGTGATCCATTTGCTTGAATTGAGGCACATTAGAAACTCAAATAGCCTGAATTAGCAGCTAAATGTTCACCTCAAACTGTCAAAGCAGCGGTAAACAAACAGCAGCAGGGTGGGAATAGAGTGATCCAGGCCCTGTGGAGACACACTCTAGGGGCTTCCTGTGGAGACTTCCCCATAGTTACCACACTCAATACTGGCCCTGTGAACTGCACTGAGGATATTTTCAACTAAACAAGAACAAGTGCTCTGACAATGTTTAGTGTTCAGCGACAAGGCTGGGACGCAGCACAACTAAAACCTAACGCTGGCCTTCTTCACATGGGAGATGTGCATTTACATAAGATTTGCTTGACATAGTCTTGTTATAATATTATAGATGCCTGTATATGTTTGATATTTATGTCATTTTAGACCTTAGGTATGAGTAAAAATACGTTAAGGAATACTAGCATGAAAAATGAAAAGAATAAACAAAATCAGATGGCTTGAATCAGCTCATGTATGATCTAATAATCATAGCATAATCATTATTTTCCTCATACTGTACGGCATTGAGTTTTTATATCACCTCGTACTTCTTACAACATTATGAAGGACTAATCTTGCTGTAAGAAACAAAACTGAAATAAAAACCGAGCAACTCTGGCCTGTTTCTAGCAAGAAACAGTCCAATTAGGACATCAGTCATTTGATAGTACTCATGAGTATCCTCTTTTAGAAAAGAGCAGAATAAACTCAAAAGCTTCTTATCTTTCACCTAAGGATGGATCGTACCTTCGCCAGCAATTCATCTTCAACCCTCTATGGGCAAGAGACAGGTTGTGAGCTGACAAAAACACTAAGAGGATGTGCGTAGGTTTGTGTGTGTGTGTGTGTGTGTGTGTGGCTCAGAGGGAAATGAATAGAGTGAGGTCAGTCCTATATTGAGCAGTGAATGGAATGATCAGGTCTTTAAAAGGCTATTGTGGGTTTATATTTGGTGAGAATAGCCATATTATCACATACTAGCTCTATTGTTCCGAAGTCAAAGTCATATCCGATGATGATTGGCTTGGTGAAGTGTGTTGATGGAAAAAAGCAGAGCCCATTGCCTCTCCATCTCCAGTGCACATTGCATTGGCATATGCGGCTCACTGAACCCCAGTTTTGGCCAAAATTGAAGAGCTTACACAGAGGAAAATAAATAGGTGGTTGAATAGCAATAGCCCGTGCCCCTGCACCTCTTATCAGTGGGAATCTAACAGCCGTGGTGTTTGAGAATTTCAGTTTAGCTTCCGATTAAGGTATGTCCCGGCATTTTATTCCCTACATCTCTATGCTTCATAGCTCTCAAAGACTTCTGGGTAACTGCCTATTATCCGACAGTTCCACTCCACTGACCCTGCCAATAAAACTTTTCATATCCCAATAAATGAACTCAATTGCTGCATTCTAAACATTTACACTGCGCTAACAGATCATCTCGAGACCTTGGAATTGGCTAAATTCATTTTTCCTGATGAATATATAGAAGGAGATTAGAGATATGATAGCTTTTCAGATTGCTGCACCCAGAGAAATTAGTTTAGCGGGCGTTTACAGAGGCTAAATTGGAACCATTAAATAGCGGATTGAATTGATAGCACATTCATTGTCTCTCCATCGGTATCACTGTAAAATCAATTAGCCGTCACTTTTTCCAATCCCAATAAAGTGTGATTGTCAGCCACGCATGGCTACAGAGAGCCTGACAGGCACTTGGAGTGGAACACCATGTGAAAACAAATTTGTGTGCTGGGCGAATGGTGGTAAATGTGAGCTGTAATTGGGTGCGGAAGTACAATTGTCTTTATCAAAAGCCAAATGGGCATGGTACGGACTATTAGCTGGAGCTCCGGCCATTCAGAAAGAAACTCATGAATTCTTTAGAAGGGCTAGAATAACAAAGCGAAGACAAAAGGGATATTTATTACATCTTTTATTTGTATTGTGATGCGAGTGCAATCTGGTTATAGATAATGATATGCACGCTTAAAAATCACTGTGGTTTGAAGATGTAGTAGCACAATTTTAAAGAAATTTGACTTGATGATTTTGTAATGTTCAGTAATGGCATGTTGTTGACACAGTAATACTCAGTCGTGATGTGATATAGATCAAAAAGAGAAAATATCATTTATTGACTTTGTGGTATTGAAAAATTCTGTTCTGAAATAAATCTACTCGAATCTATATAAATCTACGACAAAACTGGCAGACAGTTCTGTGCAAAAGTCTTAGGCACCATTTTTTCCATACAAACTTTGCAATAGATTTCTATTTTATGACTTCTACATTATCGAGTCAGTCTCTTCTGCTCCTCAGACCTACCTGATCCATGCTGGTGCCCTGTGTCTGGTTGGAGTCTCATTGCATCGCTCCTGTGGAGGACGGCCCCATGTGGACAGTTGAAAGTCACACCTGGAGGACGCTCTGGACTCTTACAGTAATGCTTTTATGGCTGAGGACTACAGTTGACTTGCTAACTTTAGGACTGCAGTTGTCATGAACAGTTTTGCACTCAAGTTTCCATCAATGAAGAGTTTATAACATCAACGAAACTGACTTCGTGTTAAAACTGTTAATGTTATAGTCATGTTGTCTGTTGTTGCCAAATGAGGATGGGTTCCCTTTTGAGTCTGGTTCCTCTCGAGGTTTCTTCCTCATGTCGTCTGAGGGAGTTTTTCCTTGCCACCGTCGCCACAGGCTCGCTCATTGGGGATAGATTAGGGATAAAATTAGCTCATGTTTTAAGTCGTTCAAATTCTGTAAAGCTGCTTTGCGATAATGTTTATTGTTAAAAGCGCTATACAAATAAACTTGACTTGACTTGAGTACAAAAACATTTTACACTACGTTCAGACTGCAACCTGAAACGACCCATATCCAATTTGTTGTGAAATCCGATTTTTTTGTTAGGCCGTTCACATTACCAATTATATGAGACTTGTATGCGATCTCCAATATGAACGGAAAACGACCCAAAAGTGTTCCGCATGCGCAAATTGACACGTAATAAGCACATCTACATAATACGTAAACAAAAAAAAAGCGCACTCTTCAAGTTTGCAAGTAAAGCATGGAGATGAGGCGAGACCTGGCGATGTGGTTTTTGTGGCGGCGGCGGAACTCGCACAATAATCTGATTAATGTGGGCAGCAGACTAATGAGACCGAAGGTGTCAAATTACTGGAAATTTCCAGAACAATCTTATAATCTTGTAATACAGGATGGTTTAAGTTATAAATCAGTTATAGAAACTGTTTTATTTAATCAGGCTAACAGATCAACATCCAGGTCCCTACCAAATCCACCATTAGCTTGATCAATTCTATAAAAGTCTATTTAAATTCTGAAAACTGTACAAATGTTGTTGTTTTCCACCAAAGAGGCGGGATTAGCCAACGCAGAATAGTGACGTTTGTCTCTTGTTGATGACGTGTAGGTCGCATGAATGCGACCTGTCCGGTCAGACTGCAGTCGCATGTGAAAATATCGGATATGCATCGGAATTAGGACCACATATCCAAGCGGCCTGGGTCGCATGTGAAAAAAATCGGATCTGTGCCGTTCAGATTGTCAATAACAAATCAGATACAGGTCGCATATGGGCAAAAAAATCGGATATGGGTCGTTTCAGGGTGCAGTCTGAACGTAGTCTAAGGTTTTGGTGCAAAATGAAGAAGCGAGTGTGACAGTCAAAGTGTCCAGAAGAACTGTGGCTGGTTCTGTAAGATGCTCAGTAAAACCTACAGCTCATTTCCTTATCAAACTGCACTCACTGTACCTGATACTACTGTTTTTTTTAAAGCAAAGGGTCGTCTCACACCAAATATTGACTTTGTTTCATTTTTTAAGGCTTATTGCTGTTTATAGTATTTTTTTTAATGTTGAAACATTTAATTTCATTATTTTTTAAAGCCATTTTTGGTCGACAGCATTTCTTTACATGTGCCTAAGACTTTTACACAAGACTGTACATCACTACGGAGAAGGTAATGATAAAGTTAACTGATAGCTGGTGAGATGAAATGCTATAAAATGAGATAAAAATTAGCATTTGGAAATGTCAGTATGTGTAAAATAAATATTTAATAAATAATTTTTTTAACTTTAATACAGTAAGAAAAATATGAATATTAGATTTACATATTTCATGTGCATAATACTTACACTCAATCAATACAGTTAAATTATTAAATTAATCCTGTTAAATTATATTATTTTAAATCCCAGTAACATTTGTTTACTTCATGACTCTCAGATCATCTTTTTATTTGCTGAATTAGACTGAAACACACATCAAATTCATTCAGTACTATTTTTGTGTGGTTTAATCTGTTAATATGTGAATTTGTAAAACAGTTAAATCTGTTTTAGTCATTTAGAGACATTTTATTCCAATTTAGTATAACAAATTGCACATCACTTTCCCACCATTATGGGAATAAATGTTTATCTGAATGATCTAACTACACACACCATGGGAAAAGGAACAAACGATTCAATTTTAGAGTCATTCAGGATTTCATCCATATATATCCAGTACTCATATACTGTACATAACACATCACAGGTAATACTTTTTATTTTTCTATTGGGGCTCACGAAATCATCTCTTTTTCTCTGAGTGCTGCATTCATTCTGGTCAGCTACTCCTCTTCAGAAGCAAATCAAACCACATTATGCCTGTCAATTTGCCACAGGCGTTCCCGGATGTCCTCGCAGATCAAGACTTTCATCTCATTTTGCTTTCTAATGAAATCAAAATGGGAATCCTTCTATCTCTTGCTTTTGTGCCAAGAATCCTATTATCCTTACATCGAGCGAGCCTTAGTACCATATTGGTGAAACTAATGCCACGGTTTTCGCATGCGACACATATGGACGTGCCAGCATTGCGAGTGGCTACACTATCACATATGCTGTGAAATTATGAAGCATGTGACATGTGGATATCACCAAACAGGCCCACAACAGATGAAGACCCGGGAAAGACCCAGGCGCCCAGCAGGAGCAGTTTGGAGAAGGACGAGAGGTTATTAATTGGAGGATGATTAAACCGTTTGTGCGTGGAGTTGCCAGGATACTGTGCAGAATATGTGCTCAAATGCAATACAGCACTCAAATGTAACATCTTTACACTTTAAACACACTCCTGAACACTCAACACACATCATACCATGTACAGTACATGTATTACAGTGTGGCCCAAAACTCCAAAACAGCAACTAACATAACACTAACAATCTATATCAAGATTAAATATAAAAATATAATAAACGATTGGAATATTTGTCCCAAAATATTGGTGCAATATATTGCAGTATATTTTCAGTACATTACAAACAGTATGTGTGTGTTCTTTACTTCATCTCTGAAAAATTTATTATTTACTGAAAGCAGCACCAAATATAAGACCTAACACCTATGTAACCAAGTGTCTCATCTCATTATCTCTAGCCACTTTATCCTGTTCTACAGGGTCGCAGGCAAGCTGGAGCCTATCCCAGCTGACTACGGGCGAAAGGGGGGGTACACCCTGGACAAGTCGCCAGGTCATCACAGGGCTGACACATAGACACAGACAACCATTCACACTCACATTCACACCTACGGTCAATTTAGAGTCACCAGTTAACCTAACCTGCATGTCTTTGGACTGTGGGGGAAACCGGAGCACCCGGAGGAAACCCAGGCGGACACAGGGAGAACATGCGAACTCCACACAGAAAGGCCCTCGCCGGCCACGGGGCTCGAACCCGGACCTTCTTGCTGTGAGGCGACAGCGCTAACCACTACACCACCGTGCCACCCGTAACCAAGTGTTAGTCATTAAGACATCACAATAGTTAACACTACCTGCGAAAAACATACACTCACCGGCCACTTTAATAGGAACTTGTTGTTGATTCTAAGATTCCTGTTCTTGGCTGCAGGAGTGGAACCCAATGTGGTCTTCTGCTGTTGCATGCTGAAATAATTTTCTGCTCACCACGGTTGTAAAGAGTGATTATATGAGTTGCTATATCCTTCCTGGCAGCTCGAACCAATCTGGCCATTTTCCTCTGACCTCTCTTATCAACAAGACGTTTGTTTCCACCCACAGAACTGTCACTCACTCAGTGTTTTTTGTTTTTCACACCATTCTGTATAAACTCTCGAGACTGTTGTGTGTGAAAACCCCAGGAGATCAGCAGTTTCTGAAATACTCAAACCAGTCCATCTGGCTCAAACCAACACCCATGACACAGTGAAAGTCACACTTTGAGATCACAAATTTTCCCATTCTGCTGTTTGAAGTGAACATTAACTGAAGCTCTTGATTTGTATCTGCAGTGTGCTGCTGTCAAGGGATCGGCTGATTAGAGAACTGCGTAAAACAGCAGGTGGATGGGTGTACCTAATAAAGTGGCTGGCGAGTGTAGGTGTGTCACTTAAATAAATAATGTTATTAAATTAGAAGGGCATTCAGTACAGACCTCTGCCAAGCCACATATTCGGATTTGCATCAAAATATAATCAATTGTTCCTCAGCCTATGGCTCACCTTTCCTCAAAACTTCATCAAAATCTGTTCACTACTTTTTGAGTTATGGTGGCAACAAACAAACAAACAGGAGTGAAAACATAACCTCCTGCAACAAAGTTGGCCTCCTGCAACAAAGTAAATATACTCCTGCAACAAAGTAAATATACTGGGTCTCATTTAACAAAGGAAATAAGAGGGTCGTTAAATCCCTTTAGCTGCATATCTCAGCTAAAAAAACAGACTTATTCTCAAATTCTATAATAATAATAATAGTTCATTGCAGTAAGCCCTGACTTTTCAGACACTGTAGCCATATACCCATTTACTACCATTAATTACGTCCACTAATTGAGATACTTTGTAAGAAATGTGTCAGAGGCATGGCTGCAGATCTGAGCTTGGTTTCTCTGAGGGCATTTACCGCTTTGGCTTGCACTTCTTCTCTGGTTCAGGTTTGGGACGAGACTGACAAGAGATCAGTGCCGTACCCAGGTCACCAGCCATCCCAGCTCCTCTGTCCAGCAGAGGAGGCCTTTAATGTCATCCAGGCCATCGAGGTAAAGGAGGTGAGAAGTTCTCCAGCAGGTTTTTCTCACGAACCTGGATGACCTAGGGGCTCTTTCCTGGACCGTAACCTCAGCTCGAGTGGGTGGCCGAGCTGTAGACAGGCCTACAGGTGTGGTACAGATGCCAGTGGAACGTGTCAGGTTTGAGCTGGGATAGCTGGGAGTTGGGGCAGCAGCTCCCTCCTCTCAGCGAGACGCTCACATCTGCTTCCCCATTCTCTGGCAGTAATTACCCATCACACACACAGAGCAGATGATGCACTCCACACCATTCGCCACCCAGCCAGGACTATTTAAGCAAACAGCTGAGAAGATTTCAATTAGGAAGCCACTGTAATGATTTTTAGAAATGACTTGAAGGTATCAGTGGTGAGGTTTTTTTTGGTGTGTGAATAAATTATAATAATAATATATATTTTAAAAAAAAACCAACGGTGGTTAAAAGAAAAAAAAATGTTCAAAGATTCCTGAATAAAGTGCTTAGGAAAAAAGTCATTTAAGTGTTGCTCTGAACACTTCAGGACTTTACAATTACAGTGACCTGTGCTATCAGATGGAAAGAGGAAGATAAAAAGCCAGGAACCTAGTAATGGAAATGTGTTTGGAGAGGTGCGGACTCTAATAACTAATTTTGCCTAATAAACTATAACTGATTTAATCTCCACCTTATCAGGCCAAGATTTCACCACTTTCCTTTTTAATTGGCTATTTTGTAATCCTGATTCCCAGCAGAGACGATGGTCTGGCTCTGCCTCCGGAGGGCTCGCATGAAAATCAGTTTGAAACGGTGTGTCAGTCTCATTCTGAAGTGGCCATCTGGCCAGCGTACAGGAGCGCTGAACCCTGGGGTCTCACCCAGGCAATCAGCAGCAGCTTTACAAAATGTGTTAATGCAAATTTATTAGAGATTTCCTATCGGTCGTCCTAATCTGCTTTATTATTCTCCTCAGAGCCAGCCTGCGTTAAGGACCAAATGGAAAGCAGTCTGGCACAATCCAAGAAACTTTCACATATTGCATATATACATATGGAGCCATGCAAACACCCTGACACATATAGATGCATGCGTGTACACAAAGACACTCAGGGATCATATCAGGGTTGCATGAATGTCACAGGCTTTGCTTCTAACTTGTGAGCTAATATCGACAGGAATGAATAAAACATTAAAAGTAACAATAAGCTTGATCTGGATGTGGAGCTCAGTGCATTTACATATGCTTGTGCAATAAAGTTGATTTACATCCCTGACCTTGGCTTTTCTCTCCTATTAAAAATGATGATCCTTTTATATACATAAGTTACACACACACACACACTCGTACATATACCCAGAACTGTCAAATAATACACAAACGGAACAGCAATAACTAATTCATGAAAGAGCACTGCATATTTTGCTCTCCTGCACCAAGCATCTGAGACAATCCAAAGAGAAATAATGGCTGGTTTGAATTCAAGCTGAACATATTATACACTTTAATGCTTATTGGAATACTGAATGCATCAACAACATTTATGATAATAATAGCTACCCTCTGAACAGGCAAAAAAAAAAAAAAACCTGTTTGCGTTGTCTGTTGTCATTATGATAAGTGCAAGCACAAAATTGTATAATTCGTTCAATTTCAGCTTCTATTTGGGCTGGACTGTAATACTATCAGTCGCACTTAATTCTGAGTGTAATTAAACATATGCACCGGGCAGCAGTATTCTCAAAGTTACATTATCATATCTACATAAGACAGGAAAAGGGATTTGTGAAAGTATGGGCGCATGGACAGAAGTTCTCCGCCAGCCATTGATTCCATTTAAACTTGAAATGTTCCTTAACAAAAGCAGTGGAATAGTGGATAACGAAATGGAGAAAATACATTCCCATTATTTTTAATTGGACAAGCACTTTTACTTGACACTGTGGAGAGAGCTTTCAAGAGATAAGTTAAGTGAGCTGTTCCACAGAGACAAAGGGGGGGAAATAACTGTTTCTTATTCTGTTCAAAAAGCTTGGACTTTATTGCTTTTCTGGATGATAGGGCAGAATCACTGTAAACAATTGCCCCTTATCCAGAGTGGGCACAGAACTTGTTCATTTGCACTTTAGCGTGCCTGTGTGTATCTGCGCATAAAGGAGTCTATTAGGCAGTGAAGTTATTACAGGCAGCAGTCAGTCAGTCAGTCAGTCTCCCTGTTGCTACGATAAGGGTTGAATAAGATTAAATTATCCTTATCACTCAGCTGACCCTAGAAACAATAAGAGACTGGAGGCCACTAGATTGTGTGTTGAGACCGCCAATGTGACATTTATCAATGTGAGAGACAATTTTTAAACACCATACAGTAACAATCTGGCAATCATCACCAGGGTGACATCAGAGCAAATGTGTTCATTCGGTATAGGTAGAGAATAATGGGAAAAGCCCCTGCATTATTGCCAGCTCTTCCTGGAAGCTATAGAGCTCGTCATTAATCCCAACTGTCTGTAAAATTGAAGCAATAAAAACCCCACTCGCCATACATCAAATATCTCAGCCAGTGATGCTCCAGAAAATATAAATCTGGAGACAAATAAAGAGATTTATCAGGAGATTGTTTCAGTTAAGATTTCTGGCCACCTCACATTCTTTTTGTTGTAAAAGAGAGAGAGAGAGAGAGAGAGAGAGAGAGAGACATTACACCCATGGCAGTGCGTGACCTCATTTGCTGAGGAGAAGAAATTTAATTAACAAGGCAAACATTGTCTGTCCCAGTGCCTCTGCTGAGACTCCAGCAGACACCAACTACCTTTTAATACCCGTCCAAAACCTCGTCATTACAGCCCGACAGGCAACCTTCAAAAAAACTTCACTTAGTAAATATTAAATCTCTGGAATCTGAGGGTTTAAAACTTTCAAGAAGATTTTGATTTAGTGTGTGTGTGTGTGTGTGTGTGTGTGTGTGTGTGTGTGTGTGTGTGTGTGTGTGTTTCTTGCTTTTTAAGAAAATAACCACACTTCAGTAATTACTCCAGACCTTCACAGCAGTGTTTCTTTTCTTTTTCCTTTTTTCTTTCTTTTTTTGGGCGTGTGTGTGTGTGTGTGTGTGTGTGTGTGTGTGTGTGTGTGTGTGTGTGTGTGTGTGTGTGTGTGTGTGTGTGTGTGTATCAGGGGGTGGGTTGCACAGATGCCAGCTGAGTTGACAATATGCTCCTGGTCCTATGCCATATAAAGATGGGGCGGAGCCCCTCGGTCTCTGTGCATCATAAAGCCTTTCAAATCCCAATGCATGCCAGTCCGAATGCTCTGATGGAAAGGGAGGGCTCTGATGTGCCAATGTGCCAATACACAGCATGATGGGAATGAAAAGTGTGTGTGTGTGTGTGTGTGTGTGTGTGTGTGTGTGTGTGTGTGTGTGTGTGTGTGTGTGTGTGTGAGAGAGAGAGAGAGAAAGAGAGAGAGAGAGAGAAGGCTGATAAAATTTAAAAGAGTGGCTGTCATTCATAAAGAGGAACCCCTGTTTCAGGACAGTGACTGGTGATGGGAGGTGGTTACTGAGGGTAAGAGGCTGATTAGAATGCCACTTATTGGCTGAGCTCACATGGACAGAATGAGGACAAAACCGAGCTCAGTGGGCAGCAGAAGTTTGGGCCAGGCTCACTAACCACTGCTGTGACCCAATAAACACGACCATCACTCTTCCCGAGCTCCTCAGAGGCTGCAGCCTTCAGGCCCAGCTCCACCACATTCGACCCTTGTACAGTACACAGCAGTAAGTACTGCTGAACACAAATCATTTTAGAAAACATGGACTGCAATGCAACATAGCGAGGAAGTTTAGACTAGAGCAGGAGCATAGAGGATGCAGGAAATTTCTCAACCCACCTGAACCAAACTGACGGAGTTATTTTGTACTGCTTCGGCTTTCATTCCTGTGTGTCAAGGTGCTCTAAGGTCAGCAGTAAGACAGGGATTCCCTTCACGTGAAGCATGAACAGACCATTTAACCTCTGCTACGTCTTCATGGGCTTGGAAATGCCTTATGTGTTTGGTAAATGTTTTCCATGATGCATTTTTTTTCCTCAGCCATTATTGCAAGAGCAATGCTTGAACAAGCCAGGCAATAATAGAGCCAGTGCTCCATTACCCCAGCATCCATTCATGCTAATGATGTGCACCATTACTCTTCTCCTGCTTTAACTCCTTTGCCATTTTACTGACTTATGGCACTTATACATAACAGGAAAAATCACACCGGATGTAGGGGGGAGTTCAGGAAAAACAGAACATGAGCAGTGAAGCCTAGTACCAAATACCACAGCAAAACACCACTCAAACATTACCATGTTTCTCCCCTTCCTTCTTCTGGTTTATCCAGTGTGAGCACATGTAATTGGGTCTGTGACAATATCAAACTCACAGCTGAAGTGAGGTGGCATCAAAAGCAGGAAGCACAGCAAAACAATTTTAAGCCTAATTTGGTATGAGACATGACTGTCCCAGTGGCGGCGCACAACACAGTCAATTACGTTATGGATTAAGTGCGCACAATCAAAAAGATAGAACAAGATAATGTGCTGAGATACATTCACAACACAAGCAATTAATTGAAGAAGCGTGACACTGAGCTGCTCGAGATGAAGGAGGAGCGAAGGTTTTGGCACTTCATCATTATTAACGACAAAGACGCCCGAGAATCTCCAGGAGGCCGAGCTGTGGCAGCATGGAGAAGAGGGAAAAAAGGGGGCGGGGGTAGGCAGCCGTATGGTTCAGGAAAGGCAGACGGAGCTGTCAGACAGGCCGTCCGGATTCCGTGGCTGCTGTCTATTACTCATGTGACCATTGAACCCGCCAGGCGGAAAACGACTGGGGTTCACGAGGTGATTAATGAGCTCTCGACTGCCACCCGTCAAAATATGATGCCGATTATTAAGCCTGGACCTCTCACAGGACAGGGCCCTGGAACAAGCTTTCATCGAAAATCAATTTGATATTTCCCTCAAAACGGGAATCGCTGCGTCTTTATTCATTAACGTGTTTCAGCCTGACACTGTGTTTAAACTATGTGCCTTGCTTCAGTCCCGTAGGTTTAAGAATTAGAGATACGGAAGCTTCTGGATTTACGCATTGAGCACGTCATGAGTGAATATGGTCAAACTGGAAGAGATAGAGGAGATTTACATTGGTCCACTGAGAGAATGTCCAGCATAGGGGACACATTACGAACTGCAGCACATCGGGGTGGACGTACACAGAAGGTTCTACCTGAAAGAAAAAGTAACGATACATTAAACGAATTAGTTTTCCAATAGGCTCGCAATAAAACCCAACGATCCGGCAGTCACCTTGTGCTAATATTAGAAAGAGGAAGAGAAAGAGAATGGCAGCTGCAAAGCCATCATTCACAGGCTAGAGGAATAACGAGTTCTCCTCGTCCTCTTTCGGCGCCTCTACATCCTCTGCATCCGCCACATTAGAAGCAAAGCAAGGCTATGCAGAAGCCATCAGGTTAGACCACAGGAGACTCTGAAGGAGATGAAGCCACACATTTGATCTGTGTATCATGGTTAGAGGAACAGATGTGACAGAACGCTGGGTTCTTGATAAACAGGCTATCTAGGGCACACACCATCTAAGACGCCTCTCTAGGGGCAGTTGGGAAAACCCAAGGCATTACAAAGAAACCCAAAGCAAATTATCCTGACAGGGATGAAACAATAGCAAATTGGACAAATGATATAATGTGAGGCCGGTGGTCCCCAGCAGAGTGCAGCAACGTGGCTGTGCTTGTGGGGAATTGGAAATAAGAACAGGCTTTGATGCTAAAGGTCAGCCAAGACAGTAGGTCTCAGCATGGCCGCTTCATTGAAAGATCCCAAATAACCGCCAACACCCCAGCCCTCCCCCCAAGAAACAATCTCTCACTCAGCACGCCCATTGTAATGACGTTGTTAATAATGCATTGTATATAAAAGGAGCCCAGTTTTTATTTCTCAAGAGAGTGCCTCATGGGCTGCCAGCTCGTAATGGGGAGATTTGAGGAACAATTTTTAGAGATGTCACTGACAACCTCACAGACATATTTTCTTGGGACTCAATAAATCAAAGTGGTGGTATTTCACTGTCATAAAGCTTGCGTCTCTCTATGATAAATAGCCCCAGTATTGTACAACTGCAGCAAATGAGGCCCACATCAGGGAGGAAGAGCAGGATTACTATTACGAGTGCTGGGAGGCCAAGCGTCAGCTTTTATGACCCGCCCGCGCCACTAAATACATTCTGACAAATTCCCATTAAGAGCGTATTCATTATTTTGTCTGCTTGTGAGAGGAGTGCACAGGGTGTCAGAGCAATTTTGAAATGACGCTAATTTGAATTCAGCACACCAATGAGACAAAATGGAAGTCGCAATGTTCTCTTCCCTCGGGAGGACAAATCTACCTCTTCTTTTTCGGAACGTTTGATTTGATGCTTTGATTTCACTTTGACAAATCAATTATGAGTCAGTTCAAAGAGCCTGAAAAATGCTTGCTGGATTTCACAGGCCAGAGGCCACTGCTGATGGAGTTCAGCTGAAAACTTTCCCATGGTAAAGGAGAAGAGGCCTGTGTTAGTAATCTAAGCCAGTACAGGTCTGTGTCCTCCAATACACCAAGCTGTGACCAGTCCCACTCATTAATCACCTACGGTTGACACTGGAAACATCCTGGTCCTCTCAGATGGACTAACTAACTCGAACCATCACAGGATAGGGTGGCCCAGGCAGCTGGAAAACTCTCCAAGAGAAGTGCGAGAGCAATGGTATTGTGTTGTCTTTGTTTACATAGGCTCTCATCAGCACAGTGAGTGGCCTGCATGAGAAGGACAGCTGGCCATTTGGACTGGGCTCCCCACATCCCCCTAAGCAGCAGGGAGCCTGCAGCACAGGCCAAAACAGGGCGATCGAAGGGTTGAGGGGTGGGGTGGGGGGTGTCTGCTGATCACATGTCCCTGCCTTGGCTGTGTCTCATTGCTCCCTCATTCGGACATGCCAGCACTTCAAACACATGGCAGGGTAACACAACAGCAGTGCCATACAGATATTTAACTTTTTATGCTCTCAGACAAGCTCCATGCTCATTTCTTGCTTTTAGCGTGGGGATGCACTGGAGCCTCAGAGGCAGCAGGCACGGCAGAGGGCTGCAGCGTGCAGGAGGAGGGAGGAGGGGGCATTACCATGCATTTGCATCCCGACTCTTCAGACAGGAAGGCAGATTGATTAATGGGGACAGGGCTGGCTGAGCCATAACAGGGATCCTGCTCAGGTTAAGTGGTGCTTAGATTGTTTTATATAGCCTGTGATTAGAGGGATGAAGCTGAAGAGTTTTGATCGCTCTGAGTTCGCACCCTATCTAATCAGCAGGGGCCTTTCGATCCAACCTGACCTGGCAACTTCAATCAGACATGCCTGCACTGTTTTCCACAAAGCCTGACAGCCTGTCCAGCCGTAATAACACACACACACACACACACACACGAGCAATACTAAGCTAAATGGACATTTAGTGTTGCCTATCATTTTCAACAAAACACAGAGGATTAATATATTTACTGCACTTGAAATGTCTATCTCACCGTTTAGCATGAAGAGAGTAAAGGGCATGGCAGTGGACTCATTCTTTTTCTCAGCTGTTTAAAAGCAAAGTTGTTGTGGATGCCTTGTACTTCTTCAAAAATATGCAAGCCACTATAAAGTATTGCTATTCTAGATTTTCACTGCCAGCATTGTACGTAAGTAATAAATATAGCAGTGACCTGCTATGCTAATCATCGTTCCATTATATTTCGCCATGCTAATCAGCTTACAACATGTGAGCAACTGATACTGCAGAATCATAGCTGTGCCACACTACATTCAGGATAAGACAGAAGGAGAGAGCATTAGCCACTGGTCTCTGATGATCACCTCCATTTAACCTCTTCACCCTGAAAGCCATCTCCGCAACACTGCTCTGAGCACAACACAGCATGCCCACTATACAATTTCCTCTATTTTTTGACAAAACTGTGAAGGTACATGAATAAAAAGAAGCTTAGTGCAACCACTGAGAAGCGAGTGAGGGAGAAAATAAGCGGGTGCTCCTGAAAACACAGGCAGCTCATCTGTCAGGGGAGCATCTCATGGAGCGCCTCGACTTTTCCTTTCAAACACGCTGGGTAAGTATTTTAATTAGTTGGCTAATTGTCTAAGTAATTGGTAGACAACTTAGCTCAAAGAGTAATCAATCTCAACAGGGCTGTATTCTATCACATCAAAGGATCTGTAATTAAGACAGTGAACTGAGGTACACGCTCAAGGCCGGTGCTGTGGCGTGGGGGGTGGATGAACCCAGATAATGCAAGACTGACAAGATGAAGCCTCCAGTGAAAATCTAGAGACGGAAGAAGGATTTATCATAATGTAGCAGGTGGGGGGTGGTGGTGGTGTGGGGGGGGCAAAACACACACACACATACATACACACACACTTTCCAAGACGTTCGTAATGAAAACTCTAGCCTGGCACTGCATGCTTTAATATGCTGAAAATGAGTGGAAAAGAAATCTTTATTAGTGTGCTAGAAAGCTATACTGATGCCTCACTTTTATTTCATTTTCGAAAAAAAAACCCTCTATTAAAATGCAATTATAACAGTGAATAACAATCCATCATGCTAGCTTGTATTTACCGTAAAAAGCTCTGTGTTGGTCAATAATAGGAAACATTGCTTCATTAGACGTGTGGTGGAGCAATTCACTCTCTCAGGCACATTTTTTTGGTTTGCTCAAACCACAGCTATCATTATCTACAGTTCACTCTCATTTCACAATGCCTTTGCTCTGGTTCTAGGCAATTATGAATTATGTTTGGGAAGAGGAGGAGGAGGAGGAGGAGGAAGAGGAGGCCGGCTTCATTTCTTGAATTCCTCAATCTGGGGAAATTTTTAATCTAACCATTGTGGAAAACAAGAACCGTAATGAACAATTATACAAACAGTCAATTTCTGTGTTGTGCAGTCGACTTAATTAAAATTACTATAATGAAAAATGAACTAGTTGCAGCATGGAACCTTACTTATCAATTGAAAATGGGGAATTGAAATGTTTCAGCTTCCTGCCTTAGTAAGTTAATGAAAATGACCTGACTTGCAATAAAGATTGGAATTATTTTACAAATAAATGAAAATATCAATGGTATTATTAATTACAGGGCCCAACAAGTCAATTCCAGCATTTCGGAGAAGATATACAGTATAATGGGCGGGAATAAATCATGTAATTGTAATTAGTATATGAATCTGTTCCATTAGTACGGTATATGAATTTGGCGAATAGAGAGCACTGTGCACATCTGTACATCCTAAATACAGTCCTGTGCAAAAATCTGAGGCACATGTAAAGAAATGCTGTCGACTAAAAATGGCTTAAAAAATGATGAAATGAAATGCTTTAACATTTAAAAAAATACCATAAACAGCAGTAAGCCTTAAAAAATGAAACAAAGTCAATATTTGGTGTGAGACGACCCTTTGCTTTAAAAAAAAACAGTAGTCTCAAGTACAATGAGTGCAGTTTGATAAGGAAATGCGCTGTAAGTTTTACTGAGCATCTTACAGAACCAGCCACAGTTCTTCTGGGCACTTTGACTGTCACACTCGCTTCTTCATTTTGCACCAAAACCCAGCAGCCTTCATTATGTTTTCTTTTTTAATCTGAAAACTGGTCTCTTATGGAATATGCTGCTCAGATACAAACTTTTTTTTCCTGTAACATTTAATTTTGTGCTGGAAAACGAATGTTTGGACTCTAAAATGTTTTTGTACTGACTCTGTAATGTAGAAGTCATAAAATAGAAACCTATACCAAAGTTTGTATGAAAAATAATAGGGTGCCTAAGACTTTTGCACAATAATGTATATACAGTACATATCTCATATGAATGTATTTAAAAGTTTTAATCACCAGTTTATTCGCAGCATCGGATTCAGTTCGAATAAAGTGACATAATCTAATGTTGGGATGAAGTGGCTAATATGGAAGTCCAAGTGTGAGCACAAGTGTAAGAATGCGGGTGGAGAACTTTCAGCAGCAGCACGGAGAGGGGCTGAGATGTTTCAGAAACGTGTGTAGGTTGTGAATGTACTCATCAGCACGAATCAATGCACTACTTTGATCCAATGCAGACCAAACAGTGTGTGTTCACCACATCACGACTGGGAGAGCTGTTAGTGACCAATTTGCTGAAATGCGGAAACTGAAGTCAGTTTGACAAATCCTGCTTCTCTTAAATTAGACTGGTCCTAGACGTAGCATATTTGCTGTGAAACCATAATCATTGATGCAGAGTTAGGCCAGATCTCAACATGCTAGTTAATATTAATATGTACACAATCTCATGCAGCAAAAGAGGCAGGCTGTGTTAAATGATCAGATTATGGTGGAAAACTGATAGCAGATGTACGCATGTTCAAACCCAAGTGGCTAATTACAGAGGGGCTACCCCGAGAGACAGACAGGAGAGGAAATTAAAACAGTCCTCCTCCTCCTCCTACCCTCTCTCTCTCCTTCCCACCCTCTCCCTCCAGCAACGGCCAATAAGGAAAGTGGCACTGACAGATTGACAAATAAGGTTAATAAGTACTTTCCACTTCTCCTAAAGGCTAATCAAATATTAATCCTTGCAGTGTGGTCAGCAGAAAAATAACAAACAATCAGTGGTGAGGCATTGATTCAATTGATTTGCCAGTGAAGCTTTTGAAAACAAATTCCCTGAACATTTACGCAGTCAAAAAGAAAACTTGTCTATTCAGTCTCCATGGTTCCATATATCACGTCTTTGGAATGAAGGAGAAAAAGACAGGACTGGAATGAACCTATAGACAGAGTTCATATATATATATATATATATATATATATATATATATATATATATATATATATATATATATACACACACACACACACACACAGTGGGGCAAAAAAGTATTTAGTCAGTCACCAATTGTGCACGTTCTCCCACTTAAAAAGATGAGAGAGGCCTGTAATTTTCATCATAGGTATACCTCAACTATGAGAGACAAAATGAGAAAAAAAAATCCAGAAAATCACATTGTCTGATTTTTAAAGAATTTATTTGCAAATTATGGTGGAAAATAAGTATTTGGTCAATAACAAAAGTTCATCTCAGTACTTTGTTATATACCCTTTGTTGGCAATGACAGAGGTCAAACGTTTTCTGTAAGTCTTCACAAGGTTTTCACACACTGTTGCTGGTATTTTGGCCCATTCCTCCATGCAGATCTCCTCTAGAGCAGTGATGTTTTGGGGCTGTCACTGGGCAACACAGACTTTCAACTCCCTCCAAAGATTTTCTATGGGGTTGAGATCTGGAGACTGGCTAGGCCACTCCAGGACCTTGAAATGCTTCTTACGAAGCCACTCCTTCGTTGCCCTGGTGGTGTGTTTGGGATCATTGTCATGCTGAAAGACCCAGCCACGTTTCATCTTCAATGCTCTTGCTGATGGAAGGAGGTTCTCATCTCATCTCATTATCTCTAGCTGCTTTATCCTGTTCTACAGGGTCGCAGGCAAGCTGGAGCCTATCCCAGCTGACTACGGGCGAAAGGCAGGGTACACCCTGGACAAGTCGCCAGGTCATCACAGGGCTGACACATAGACACAGACAACCATTCACACTCACATTCACACCTACGGTCAATTTAGAGTCACCAGTTAACCTAACCTGCATGTCTTTGGACTGTGGGGGAAACCGGAGCACCTGGAGGAAACCCACACGGACACGGGGAGAACATGCAAACTCCGCACAGAAAGGTCCTCGCTGGCCACGGGGCTCAAACTCAGACCTTCTTGCTGTGAGGCGACAGCGCTAACCACTACACCACTGTGCCGCCCTGGAAGGAGGTTTTCACTCAAAATCTCACGATACATGGCCCCATTCATTCTTTCCTTTACACGGATCAGTCGCCCTGGTCCCTTTGCAGAAAAACAGCCCCAAAGCATGATGTTTCCACCCCCATGCTTCACAGTAGGTATGGTGTTCTTTGGATGCAACTCAGCATTCTTTCTCCTACAAATACGCCAAGTTGAGTTTTTACCAAAAAGTTCTATTTTGGTTTCATCTGACCATATGACATTCTCCCAATCCTCTTCTGGATCATCCAAATGCTCTCTAGCAAACTTCAGACGGGTCTGGACATGTGCTGGCTTAAGCAGGGGGACACGTCTGGCACTGCAGGATTTGAGTCCCTGGCGGCGTAGTGTGTTACTGATGGTAGCCTTTGTTACTTTGGTCCCAGCTCTCTGCAGGTCTTTCACTAGGTCCCTCCGTGTGGTTCTGGGATTTTTGCTTACTGTTCTTGTGATCATTTTGACCCCACAGGGTGAGATCTTGCGTGGAGCCCCAGATCGAGGGAGATTATCAGTGGTCTTGCATGTCTTCCATTTTCTAATAATTGCTCCCACAGTTGATTTCTTCACACCAAGCTGCTTACCTATTGCAGATTCAGTCTTCCCAGCCTGGTGCAGGTCTACAATTTTGTTTCTGGTGTCCTTTGACAGCTCTTTGGTCTTGGCCATAGTGGAGTTTGGAGTGTGACTGTTTGAGGTTGTGGACAGGTGTCTTTTATACTGATAACGAGTTCAAACAGGTGCCATTAATACAGGTAACAAGTGGAGGACAGAGGAGCCTCTTAAAGAAGAAGTTACAGGTCTGTGAGAGCCAGAAATCTTGCTTGTTTGTAGGTGACCAAATATTTATTTTATAGAGGAATTTACCAATTAATTAATTAAAAAGCCTACAATGTGATTTCCTGGATTCTTCCCCCCCCCATTCTGTCTCTCATAGTTGAAGTGTATCTATGATGAAAATTACAGGCCTCTCTCATCTTTTTAAGTGGGAGAACTTGCGCAATTGGTGGCTGACTAAATACTTTTTTGCCCCACTGTGTGTGTGTGTATATATATATATATATATATATATATATATATATATATATATATATATATATACACAGTAGTGCTTGAAAGTTTGTGAACCCTTTAGAATTTTCTATATTTCTGCATAAATATGACCTAAAACATTATCAGATTTTCACACAAGTCCTAAAAGTAGATAAAAAGAGCCCAGTTAAACAAATGAGACAAAAATATTATACTTGGTCATTTATTTCTTGAGGAAAATGATCCAATATTACATATCTGTGAGTGGCAAAAGTATGTGAACCTCTAGGATTAGCAGTTAATTTGAAGGTGAAATTAGAGTCAGGTGTTTTCCATCAATGGGATGACAATCAGGTGTGAGTGGGCACCCTGTTTTATTTAAAGAACAGGGATCTATCAAAGGGGCGGCACGGTGGTGTAGTGGTTAGCGCTGTCACCTCACAGCAAGAAGATCCTGGGTTCGAGCCCAGCGGCCAACGAGGGCCTTTCTGTGTGGAGTTTGCATGTTCTCCCCGTGTCCACATGGGTTTCCTCTGGGTGCTCCAGTTTCCCCCACAGTCCAAAGACATGCAGGTTAGGCTAATTGGTGGCTCTAAATTGACCGTATGTGTGAATGGTTGTCTGTGTCTATGTGTTAGCCCTGCGATGACCTGGTGACTTGTCCAGGGTGTACCCTGCCTCTTGCCCATAGTCAGCTGAAATAGGCTCCAGCTTGCCTGTGAACCTGTTGGACAGGATAAGCGGCTACAGATAATGGATGGATCTATCGAAGTCTGATCTTTACAACACATGTTTGTGGATATGTATCATGGCACGAACAAAGGAGATTTCTGAGGACCTCAGAAAAAGCGTTGTTGATGCTCATCAGGCTGGAAAAGGTTACAAAACCATCTCTAAAGAGTTTGGACTCCACCAATCCACAGTCAGACAGATTGTGTACAAATGGAGGAAATTCAAGACCATTGTCACCAGTGGCAGCTGGTAGTCTTTCAAACAGGGGAGGCTGGTCGGTTACGATATTTCCAGATTTTAAAAGAAAAAACACATCAGTTTTGCCCATACTCTTGCCTCTGATCTGGCTGATTGTTGGCAGGGTCACAAACTGTGAAATAACAGGTTCTTTTGGCCCATTAGCCTACTGTCCAATATACATGATGGTGGTGTTGGGGGGGGTATATTTTAACATTTTATATTTTAAAATTGTGGCAGGCGGCACGGTGGTGTAGTGGTTAGCGCTGTCGCCTCACAGCAAGAAGGTCCTGGGTTCGAGCCCCGGGGCCGGCGAGGGCCTTTCTGTGTGGAGTTTGCATGTTCTCCCCGTGTCCACGTGGGTTTCCTCCGGGTGCTCCGGTTTCCCCCACAGTCCAAAGACATGCAGGTTAGGTTAACTGGTGACTCTAAATTGACCATAGGTGTGAATGTGAGTGTGAATGGTTGTCTGTGTCTATGTGTCAGCCCTGTGATGACCTGGCAACTTGTCCAGGGTGTACCCCGCCTTTCGCCCGTAGTCAGCTGGGATAGGCTCCAGCTTGCCTGCGACCCTGTAGAACAGGATAAAGCGGCTAGAGATAATGAGATGAGATGAAAATTGTGGCATGTTGTTTAAAAATTGATCATTATTGAAAGCAGCTCTTTGTCAGGAACCTCAGCAGTAACAGCAGAGTGTTCTGGAATAGGCTCAAGCACTGACCTTGGGGAGCCAAACATAGAGCTGGGTGCTACACATTTCATTCAATGGCACTTTCCCTATATTTTACTTATTTTGACTGAGAAATGTTTTATTGACAATTTTGATAACCCTTCACTTTTAATCCAGGTCTGTAGTGTGAAATGTTCTCAGCTGTGTTTTTGTTTAAAAATGTTTTCCAAATTGTAGCTGTGTTTAATTCATATCCAGAAAAATATATATTCCAATATAATATACTCAGCATAAACATTTTAAATAGATTCTATATTTTTGGTCCATCCATGACATATTACTAAAGGAGCCTATTTACTGTTGTTGATGTGGGTCACTTGCTGTTAGCCAATTCACTTTCTCGTACCAGGAGAGCTGAAAGGAACGAGTATTATTCCCTACCTTTTTCACCAAGTCAATTTGAGGCGTTGGTCTACCCTGCTCTTTAATTTTAATTTTTTCCTCGAAAGGAAGACTGGCAAATGGCTTCGCCAAAATTAAATCAGCAATGCTTGGCATCCGTGCGCAGCTTTCTTGCTAGCTGACTAGCCCCCTCAAGTTCAAGTTCAGTCACTCAAATAAACGAAATTTCTGGAACTAAGATAGCAAACTTGTAAGATAGCAAACTTGACAACACTATATTTACACTTTATTTACAATGAAAATATATACAAACTAAAAAAGCTGGTAGAAACCGTATGTAATGAATGAAATTGAGATGTAAGCCGATCTCTTACAATACACCACAGCACTTGCGAATCCGCATGGGACTGAACTGAAATTCACCGCTGCCTGTCTATATTTGAAACGAGCTGTCAATCAAAGAAAATATCCGGCCGCTTTCACCAATCACCAGTCTCCTCGCGGAAAACTTTGCCATGTCCCTCCCACTGTGAGGCTCAGAGTCCGTGGGCGGGTGTTTTCGCAGTATTTGTCCAATAATCGTCTTGCATTTTGAGATTGAAAAGCGCATAGCTCCCAAATGCCATTGAAGTCCACTGAGGCTGGGAGTCCGGTGGGCGGGCGTTTTCGCAGTATTTGTCCAATAATCGTCTTGCATTTTGATATTGAAAGCGCATAGCTCCCAAATGCCATTGAAGTCCACTGAGGCTGGGCTGCATCGCGCTGTCACAAGGGGGAAAAACTCACGCACACATTAGGCGAACTGGGGAAAGTTATAATGGAATGATTTCACACTGTAGTTGGGTTGAGCACATATATTTCTATGATTCTGGATCTGAAATAGCAATGTTATAAGGTCGGCTATAACATAAGCCTAGTGCAATTCATCCGACATGATGTTCGTCATTTTTAGAGGAGGCTGAGCCTCCCTCGTTGTCTTAGAGCAATCGCCCGTGATTGTCACCCTCCCCAGGAGTGGTCGACCAACAAAGATCACTCCAAGAGCAAGGCGTGTAATAGTCGGCAAAGTCACAAAGGACCTCAGGGTAACCTCTAAGCAACTGAAGGCCTCTCTTACATTGGCTAATGTTAACGTTCATGAGTCCATCATCAGGAGAACACTGAACAACAACGGTGTGCATGGCAGGGTTGCAAGGAGAAGGCCACTGCTCTCCAAAAAGCACATTGCTGCTCGTCTGCAGTTTGCTAAAGATCACATGGACAAGCCAGAAGGCTATTGGAAAAATGTTTTGTGGGCAGATGAGACCAAAATATAACTTTTTGGTTTAAATGAGAAGTGTTATATTTGGAGAAAGGAAAACACTGCATTCCAGCATAAGAACCTTATCCCATCTGTGAAACATGCTGGTGGTAGTATCATGATTTGGGCCTGTTTTGCTCCATCTGGGCCAGGATGGCTTGCCATCATTGATGGAACAATGAATTCTGAATTGTACCATCGAATTCTAAAGGAAAATGTCAAATGAACTGAATCTCAAGAGAAGGTGGGTCATGCAGCAAGACAAAAACCCTAAGCACAAAAGTCGTTCTACCACACACAAGTCGTTTCAGCTTTCAATGAAAGCTAGTCGATCTGTGTGAAAATCTGATGATGTTTCAGGTCATATTTATGCAGAAATATAGAAAATTCTAAAGGATTAACAAACTTTCAAGCACCACTGTGTGTGTGTGTGTGTCTGTGTGTATATATATATATATATATATATATATATATATATATATATATATATATATATATATAGAGAGAGAGAGAGAGAGAGAGAGAGAGAGAGAGAGAGAGTTGTGGTCAGAAGTTTACATCCAATGACATGAATATCATCTTGGATATGAATGTCATGGCAATATTTGGGCTTACAATAATTTCTTTGAACTGTTATTTTCCTGTGGCAGAATGTACAGCATACATCTTTAATTAAAAAAAAAAACTAGAATTTCATGCACAAGTTCTAATTTTCTTTGGGTTTTCTGAAATCAACACAGGGTCAAAATTATACATACATGGTCAAAAATTTACATACGCTCACTTAGGTATTCAATTCAGACATGCTGAAACTTCCAAAATGTCTTTTATCTTGCCAAGGCCGAGGTCTCTTAACTTCCTGTTAGTGATCATGATTGACTGCAGCTGGTAGCTTCTCTGTGCCTTCATAAAAAGGGTTTGTTTACAGCACTCATTGGATTTACCAACACACAGTAAAATGGGAAAGTCCAAGTAGTTCAGTGCAGATCTGAGAAAGAGGATCACAGATGTTCACAACTCCAGAATGTCTCTTGGAGCCATTTCTAAACACCTGCAAATTCCAAGATCAGTTCAAACAATTGTATGCAAGTTATTGTGAGGTGTAGTTACTTTGCCAATCCACTTTGCTTCAAGAAAAACCAAACTGTCACCCACAGCTGAACGGAAATTGGCTTGGATGGTCAGAAACAACCTGGATACCGCCATGGTACAGCCCTGCCATGAACTGGAAGCTGATGGATCACTGTCTACAGTTCAGATCACCATGGACTAAGAGGCTGCTACCCAAGAAATAACCCCCTGCTCCAAAATTGACACCTTCAAGCTTAACTAAAGTTTGAAGCTGACCACATGGACAAAGAAAAAACCTTCTGGAGGATAGCTGTATGGTCAGATGAGACAAAGATTGAGTTGTTTGAGGAACACTGTACCAGCTGGTGGTGGTGGTAGGATCATCATGCTCTGGGGCTGTTTTGCTGCCACACTGCAAAAAATTGAAACCTGAATTTGAGGAGAAAATTCCTTAATACTAGTGAAATTATCTTGCTGCATGGACAGATAATTTTATTTGACAAGACATCATGGAATAATTTGGTTACAACTAGTTTTAATAATCTCAGCGTTGGTGTCTTGTATTCTTCTGATAGGAAATGCTAGATCGTTTCAACTATATTCAATATATTCTAACTTGTTAAGTTATCATTTCTGCAGTGTAGAAGAATACAAGACACCAACTCTGAGATCATTAAAACTAGGACTAGATTGGAACCAACTTATTCCAAGATGTCTTGTCAAGTAAAATTATCTGTCCATGCAGCAAGATAATTTCACTAGAGTTAAGGAATTTTCTCCTCAAATTCAGTTTTCAGTTTTTTGCAGTGCAGTGTAACTGGTTGATTGCACAAAGTGGATGGAATAATGAAGAAGGAGGACTACCTCAGAATTCTTCAGCATAAACCATCAGAAACTTGAAAACAACTTGGGAGTTACAACAGGACAATGAACCCAAATACACATCAGAGCTGGTTGTGGAGGATAAAGCAGGCTAAAATTAAGCTTAAAACAAGTCCTGACTTCAACCCTATTGAAAATATATGGACCGTGCTTATAAGTTGAGTCCATGCCAAGAAAAAAAAAACAAATTTAATTGAACTCTACCAATTCTACCATGAAGAGTTGTGAAATATCCAACCAGAATTCTGCCAGAAGCTTGTTCATGGTCAACAAAAATGTTCGGTCAAGGTGAATCTTGCGAAGAGGCATTTTACCAAAATATTAGGTGTGCTGTATGTATATTTTTGACCCTGTATGTATAATTTTGACCCTGTGTTGATTTCAGGAAACCCAAAGAAAATTCAAACTTGTGCACTAAATTCTAGTGTTTTTTTTTAATTAAAGATACCACAGAAAAATAACAGTTCAAAGAAATTACTGAAAGCCCAAATATTGCCATGACATTCACACTGCAAAAAATGATGTCTTAGCAAGTGAAAATATCTTGAAAATAGTTGAAACGATCTAGCATTTCCTATTAGAATAAAAGACACCAATTCTGAGATTATTAAACCTAGTTCTAGATTGCAACCAACTTATTCTCAGATGACTTATCAAGTAAAAATATCTGTCCATGCAGCAAGATAATTTCACTAGTATTAAATCATTTTCTCCTTAAATTCAGTTTTCAATTTTTTGCAATGCATATCCAAGATGACATTCATGCCGCTGTATGTAAACTTTCTCATCTTCCTCTTGACAATACCCCATAGATTCTCTATGGGGTTCAGGTCAGGCAAGTTGGCTGGCCAGCCAAACACAGTAATATCATGGTCAGCAAACCATTTGGTAGTAGTTTTGGCACTGTGGGTAGGTGCTAAGTCCTGCTGGAAAAGGAAATCAGCATCTCCAAAAAGCTCATCAGCAGATGGAAGCATGAAGTGCTCTAAAATCTCCTGGTAGATGGCTGTGTTGACTTTGGACTTGATAAAATACAGTGGACCAACACCAGCAGATGACATGGCACCTCAAATCATCACAGACTGTGGAAACTTCACACTGGGCTTCAAACACCTTGGATTCTGTGCCTCTCCACTCTTCCTCCAGGCTCTAGAACTGTGATTTCCAAATTAAATGCAAAATGTACTTTCATCTGAAAAGAGGACTTTGGACCACTGAGCAACAGTCCATTTCTTTCTCTCCTTAGCCCAGATAAAACACTTCTGACATTGTCTCTGGCTCAGGAGTAGCTTGATATTAGGAATGCAAAAGTTGTATCCCTTTTCTTGAAGATGTCTGTTCGTGATGGGTCTTGATACACTGATACCAGCCTCAGTCCACTCCTTGTGAAGCTCTCCCAAGTTCTTGAATCAACTTTTCTTGACAATCCTCTCAAGACTGCAGCCATCTCTGTTACTTTTGCACCTTTTCCAGCCACCCTTTTCAGCAATGACCTTTTGTGGCTTACCCTCCTTGTGGAGGGCATCAGTGATCATCTTCTGGACAACAGTCAAGTCAGCAGTCTTCCCCATGATTGTGGTTGTGTGTACTGAACTAGACCGAGAGATACACTGTGTTTATACTGTTTTACTCAAACTCGAAATGAAATATTCTAATATTTTGAGATGGTTTTTTTAATGTTTTTGTACTGTATGCCATACTGATTAAAATTAAAATAGAAAAATGCTTGAAACATTTTAGTTTATGTGTAACGAGTCTATAATATATAACATTTTCAATTTCTTAAATAACTGATGGAAAATATTGAACTTTTTCACAATATTCTAATTTTTTGAGATGCACTAGTGTGTATATATATATATATATATATATATATATATATATATATATATATATATATATATATATATATATATATATATATATATATATATATATACACACACAGTATGCACTATGTACTGATTTTCTATGTTAATAAACACTCACCGGCCACTTTAATAGGAACTTGTTCTTGATTCTAAGATTCCTGTTCTTGGCTGCAGGAGTGGAACCCAATGTGGTCTTCTGCTGTTGCATGCTGAGATGCTTTTCTGCTCACCACGGTTATAAAGAGTTGCTATGAGTTATTATATCCTTTCTGGCATCTTGAACCAATCTGTTCATTTTCCTCTGACCTCTCTTATCAACAAGGTGTTTCCACCCACAGAACTGTTGCTCATTCACTCAGTGTTTTTTGTTTTTCGCACCATTCTGTGTAAACTCTCGAGACTGTTGTGTGTGAAAACCCCAGGAGATCAGCAGTTTCTGAAATACTCAAATCAGTCCATCTGGCTCAAACCAACACCCATGCCACAGTGAAAGTCAAACTTTGAGATCACAATTTTTCCCATTCTGTTGTTTGAAGTGAACATTAACTGAAGCTCTTGATTTGTACCTGCATGATTCGATGAATTGTGCTGCTGTCGAGGGATTGGCTGATTAGAGAACTGCATAAAAACAGCAGGTGGATGGGTGTTTGTAATAAAGTGGCTGGTGAATGTATATCTACATATATAATCAGTATGCACGATGTCCCGATTTATTATGCGAATATATATGTATACGATAAATAGTATAAATGAAGTAAAACACAGACACAGAGAGAGACAATAAACACTCGTAGTTGTCCCTAAACTGATTTTCTAATGTTTTCCATCTAGATTTAAATGATATCTTTGACAAATCCATTCTCCAGCAGCACAAATGATTTCATAAGGTTACGAACTAAATTCCCAATTACACACTAAGAATAATTTGTGCGCCTTACTCAATTCAAAGAAATGCTGGCAGATCTATGAAACAATCCCTCATGGGCAGAAAAGGAAAACACAAGAGACTGCAGTCAGCACGCTAAAATACGAAAACACCCAGCAATATTTGTAGGAAATTGGAAATCAAGCACTCAGTAGCAAGGGGGAAGCATTATTGTGACAGAGGATAGCAGTTGTGATAGGGTTGTTTTGTAGCCTCTGTTTTTTTTTCCCCTTCCAACTCCCTAGCCGATTCTCCCTCTCCTTTTTTTTCTCCACTGCTTTCACTAATCACAAGCCCCAGGACATCTCGAGGCCTAGTGGACTATGTCTGCAGCCCTAGACACACTCACTGATAGGACAAAATTGGATCCAGTGTGAATGCAAAGAAGCTTATCATCCAACATTGCCAGGCACTGCTTCCTCCTAGAGCATATGTCAACATCATTTATTAGATGTGGCAAGGGACTAAATAATGTATGATCACAAAACGAAAGGGGAAAAAAATGAAGCTCTCGCAGCAGGTGGGTGGAATAATATTTGGAAAGAATATGAAAATTATTAATAGAACCCCCTTGAGGGAGAATTATTTGTTAACATTATCCGGTAAGTCACTGGGGGTGCTTCAAATCTATGATTAATCATATAGAACATTTTCAATAATAACAATATTAGAGAGTAAAGGCTTTCCACTTAACAGTAAGTCTGCATAAAGCAGACCATCATTAAGATAATACACTCTTTGATTCAGTGATTCATGCTCACGTTTCTCGAACACATCTCCCTAGAATGGGTTCAAATTCATAATATGGATAGTGCTATGAAATTTTGCTTAATGAAATCAGCAATGCACATTTTTTCGAGAATTTTTTAGAGACACTAAAAGACAGAAGATCTAAAAACAGCCAGGCAATAATGTAAAAACAGTTTGCGTCTCACACATAACACGTTGAATATTGTACGTTTATCTGTACAATGGACTGATCGTGATAGTGTTGCATAATAAAAGGACAAAAACAAATGTAATTACCGCTGGAATTTTTAAAAGCATGTTTAACTCTAAGCCAATATGGTTATAGAGCTATATACGGTACAGTAGACACAGGCTTTGGACTGCCGAAGACTCGGGTACATTAATGCAAAGAGCTATGGGCTCATTGGGCTTTGTGGTGTAACAGTTTCATCATGAAGAATCTTGAGTAAAAGAGTGCAGTCCCAACATTTTACTGGTGATGCACTTAGGGAACATTAGCGCAGCAAGAAATCATGGCTAAAACCAGGGCAGCAAGTGCATCGCATTATAAACGCATTAGGACATACGATATTGACCGTCGCTATGTTTAAGCGCATTTTGAACTCCTTATACACATATATTCATTACTGGCAATAAGTATCCGAGCAGTCCTTCAACCAAAATTTACTCCAGAGATATGTGTAATTGACTCTATATCTAACAGTATGGAACAAATCCTACAAGCAGAGGGAGTCCACAAATTGCATTAAAAACACTCAATTGGCCTGGGATTGGAGTAAGGCACGTGTCTCTCTTTATCCCATTACACACGCTGCTCTTTAATCTACTAAACTTGCTGATGCACAGGAAAACATCTTTAATGTAGTCGCAGGCAGAAAAACTAAGGGAAAAAAGTAGGAAAAAAACTGACGTAATAAAATCAGAGGCAGTTCGTAGGTTATATATAGACACCATCGAATTTTTAACGATGGCCCCCAGTGCCGAATCGACTCATCGAGGCGACAGGCCTCAACGCCGCGCTACGACCAGATACAAAGACTCAAACCGTCCCGTCATCCGACTTAACCACAAATCACTTGCGTCGATTGGAGCATGTTACTCTGCTCTTGATTACATGTAAACAGGTTCTGACACGGGGTTGCGTTCATGTGTACGACACACAGAAAATGGGATGGGAAAAATGGCTGTGTACAACTCAACCTGTCAACATCGACTACCTGCTTTAAATCTGTTCCCCCATTTCAGGCAATCTGTGGGAACCAGGCCTGCAGAGCCTAATCCTGTTTTTATCCACACACACACACACACACGCACACGTCTCCTGTATCACACTTCAAATTCCACTTGCTGCCTCTTTTGTGCGATTTTCATTTGATCTTGCCTTTAAAATTCAAAATCTATTCATTTCTTTTAAACGCTGGTTTCTTGCTATAACTGTGAAGCTGAATTTATGAAGCAGTTTTTCTCTTTTTTTCAAATTTTCAAAAGGTGTAGGCCTATGGGGTTTTTTTCTTTCTTTTTTTTTAGTGCAACATTTCCCTATGCTCACCTTTTATGGGTAAATAGATTTAGGATTTTAACACTAGCAGATCAGGGCAATATTAGTTACCTGTTAGCTGCATTTCGGAGACTTGTTATGGTTGTCTATTGGGCTGAGGCCTATAGATAAGCTTCTCCTATGGCATGGTGCTCTGAGGAATCACTCAGGTGATGTCTAGACAGCTTGCCAGACGTCAATGCACTCTGTATTAATATTGAGTGACAGAGTGAGTGATGGGGACTGAAGTGACCTGAGTTAGTAATTAGCACTCTCAAAGGGTAGAAATCGCACCCATTCCCACTTTAGGGGCGGTCTAGGAACTCTTAAAAGTCTATTGATTAAAGGGCATTTTTTTAGATCCTTTCTAATGCAAGCTGAGCAGATTTAGGCTCGTCGACTAAAATAAAACGTCACAGTGAAAATAATAAGACGTGTCCAGTTCATGGCTCCGACGTTCTCCAAGAGGAGGCCGGCTCCATTTGTTTCCGTAACGAATATATTTCTGAAATGTCAACAGTCATTTCATTTCATTGAAAAAAGGGAAAAAGGGGAACAGCTTTGGAATGTAAAACAAAAGATCACCTGGAGGAGTTGCACAATTCTTCCTCAGATGAGCCTTGTGTCTATATGCAGGTATTAATGGATCTCACCTAATAAAATCTCCTTTTCTGAGCTTTTCCAAATAGCATACAAAACATTAAATATATAAACTTTATTTGCCCGACACTTGAAGGGAAATCTTATCATATGAGGGCAAACAAGTCTGTCAATATTATCTACACAAGCACAAAGCTTGAGAGCGTGAGCGATGCATAACATCATAGCAACGGCGCAATCGAACATAGGCACCGCATGCAGAGGCTCTGTGTAGGAGATTAAAAAAAAGAAAATACTACCAGCACACACACCCTAGCCATTTGCATGTAGTAGACAATGGATGTGTAAACACTCAAATTATGTTATTCTAAACCAGCTCATCTTTTTAATTCCTTTAAATGGTTGAAAGGAAGCAAGCCTGTATGAGTGCTGAGAGAGAAAGTCTACTGTGGCTTTATCGGTAATACCCTTGAGCAATATGTACAAAAGATTTCTGTAGCTTCTTCTGTCTCGACAAACAAACACCGGATGTCTCATATGACTCACAATAAGATACGGTTCCAAAGAACATAATGCGGTCTCTTTTGTTTTAGCTAAAACAAATATTTTTTAATAAGTCAGGATGGAAACATGGCATCCATCTGGAAATGTCACTAGGAAATATATGGGATATGGAGCTTACGCTGAGGCTGTGATGCTATGGAGGCTATAAAAGCAGCATATCCGAGGCCTACACACACACACATATATATCTCCATCCATCCATCCACACACACACATACTGTATTATTATATATATATATATATATATATATATATACACACACACCATCCACTTTATTAGGTACACCCATACACCTGCTGTTTTAGGCAGTTATCTATGCAAGACCAAGCCATGACACTGCCGTGCTTCATCCAAGAGCTCATGTTCTGGATCATGTGCAGATCCTTTCTTTCTCTATTTTACATCCTTTACATCACTTTGATAGGGGTGAATCTTGGGTCCAGAACTTTTGTGGCTCGTCTCTGTATTTCTTTGCAAATTCCAATCTGGCCTTCTGATCCTTACTGCTGATGATGTTATAGCCTCTACACTCACCAGCATCAGAATGGGAAAACTTGTGATCTCAAAGTGTGACTTTCACTGTGGCACTGTGGGTGTTGGTTCGAGCCAGATGGACTGGTTTGAGTATTTCAGAAACTGCTGATCTCCTGGGGTTTTCACACACAACAGTCTCTAGAGTTTACAGAGAATGGTGCGAAAAACAAAAAACACTAAGTGAGCGACAGTTCTGTGGGTGGAAACAAACACCTTGTTGATAAGAGAGGTCAGAGGAAAATGGCCAGATTGGTTTGAGATGCCAGGAACTATATAGTAATTCATGTAATCACTCTTTACAACCGTGGTGAGCAGAAAAGCATCTCAGCATGCAACAGCAGAAGACCACATTGGGTTCCAATCCTGCAGCCAAGAACAGGAATCTTAGAATCAAGAACAAGTTCCTGTTAAAGTGGCCGGTGTGTGTGTGTGTGTGTGTGTGAGCATATTTTCTAAAAGTGATTTTCTCTGATATTCAGTTGTCACAGCAAAGCAGCGGTTCTGATCATTCTTCTAATTCTGTCAAGCTTCTCAAAAACAACACGTGTTCACTCAGTGCAGTGAGCTTGCACATGGGTGATCCAGGCCACCACTGACCCTGCGCTGACATTTGTGTTGATATTGTCACGGAATGGAATGAGCGCTGGCATGGATTTGTACTCGTTTCCAGATTTATCACTGTCATCTCAATGGCTTTATTTATTTATTTATTTATTTTTAGAGAACCTGTCATGGCTGTCTCAGCAACCCAAGCTGTCTTTCACAGTGTTTGTGACAGATGCCTGTTTAGCAGGTCGCAGCGTTAACGTCGGTTCAATTTTCTATATATCAGCAACACAAAGCTGGAACAAAACACAAAAACAAACACTTAGGGATATTATGACCTTCACAACTGTCATCATGGTTAAATATTAACTGTGTTTTTATAGCACGGTATTTCTATAAAGCATACTCCATGGCAGAAAATCCTCACCGGTTTTCCAATAAAGATCATGGAGTGAGTTAAATGCTAAAAGACTTTTGTGCTATTAAAATTATGCACAGAAACAGTTGCACATGAATAGATTACCAGGATGTCCTCGTAAATAGACTCAGAGAAACATCTGCATGAATTACAAGGTAAAGGTAGGAGATAGTGGAACTCATTCGTAAGAGGTGGTGATGATGGAGTTCGAGAGAACACAAACATTTATTATTATATTATTTTTAAATATTATACGCATTTGGCTGTATTTAATCAGTATATCGTGTGTGTGTGTGGTTGTTTTTTAATATCCATCCATTATCTGTAGCCACTTATCCTGTACAGGGTCGCAGGCAAGCTGGAGCCTATCCCAGCTGGCTACGGGCGAAAGGCGGGGTACACCCTGGACAAGTCGCCAGGTCATCACAGGGCTGACACATAGACACAGACAACCATTCACACTCACATTCACACCTACGGTCAATTTAGAGTCACCAGTTAACCTAACCTGCATGTCTTTGGACTGTGGGGGAAACCGGAGCACCCGGAGGAAACCCACGCGGACACGGGGAGAACATGCAAACTCCGCACAGAAAGGCCCTCGTCGGCCATGGGGCTTGAACCCGGACCTTCTTGCTGTGAGGCGACAGCACTAACCACTACACCTATTTACACATATTTGTTAAAATCTTTAGCATATAATCATTAATTATTTTACAGTAAGCTTCAGGATTTGAGTGTGGTTCACAACTTGAACACACTACTACTACATAGAGTTAAAGGGGTGGCTCACCCTTCCCAGAATCCTCTCCGTCAAACAGCAAGTCACATTTTCACATCCATTGATATTCCACTATTCACAAAACAATCCAGCGACATCTTTTTTTATTTTATTTTATTTAACCTTTATTTAACAAGGAAAGATTAATTCATTCTTAGCATCCTGGCTAAGACTGGCAGCAGCACAGTTAACAAAGCATCGAGCCAAAACATACATCCATACACACAAACATTAAATAATTTACAAAATAAGTTACACAATGAAGAGGCAATCAACAAAAGTTTAGTAAAAATCTCTATATCAAAAATCAGGCAAAACATCTAAATCCAGAGATCTGATGATCATCTTAAGATCATCATGATGTCTGCAAATCATCTTAAGCCAGAGATCTACATTATAACGTGAAATTGAAGCTATTTCGTCAAAGTAGTTGGGCAGTTCTTCAGCAGAGGCGCCAAAATTATGGAATTATTAAGATTGCCTTAAAGCAGACCTGGGCATTTTACGGCCCGCGGGCCGTATCCGGCCCTTTGGTTCATTCTGACCGGCCCGTGTAAGGTTAATTAGAAATTACAAAATAAACGTATTTTCTAATTTTACCTCATGCATGAACTGAATGTGCATTGCTTTTATTTTGAAGTTGTGTTCAACAAAAACGCAATGCGCGCGACATGAACATGACATGAAATCCCACGAAACCTAATCCCGCGATAACTACTTCCGTAATTTGTCCAGACCAACCACAAACTTGGATGTCATCCTTCAAACGGTCCAGCCAATCACACAGTGCGACGTCACCAGCAGGCGCCGGAGCCCGAGCCGATCTGTAGATCTGATTCCGACACCGAATCGACTGATGATCATCTGTCAGCTGTGCTTCGCATCTCCACCTCAGACATTCAACCTGACTCTGATGCACTCGTTAAAGACCAGAGACTAGATTTCTCTCACTGAACAAATAAAAAACACCAAATGAGGTGATTAGACTACAAATGTGGGCATCATTATTATAATATGATGCATCTTGCTTGATATTTGGAGTAGAAAGACAATATTGTGATGCCTTTATTGTGTTTTGGGGTGAATGTGACTGAAAAAAAATGGTACAAATGCTCACATTTTGTGAACCATTGTTTTGGGAAATTTGATTGAATAAATGACATTTTTTGTAAGGCAACCTCGTTTTTTCCATACTCTTACCAGTCTTAGCAGCTTGTAAAAACAATGATATTTACTGCTTTATATAAAGAAATACAATTAATATTATGCAGAATTTAGTTCAGCCTTATGGTCCGGCCCGCCACAAAATTTTCTGTTAATCATGTGGCCCTATGGAAAAAATAATTGCCCACCCCTGCCTTAACGTGTCAGTTCAGTGATCTTGCTAAAGTATGTAATCCGAGGCAAAATGTACTGAAAACCATATTTAAAAATCATCACTCCAATTATAGCAGTGTCACCTCGGAGAAATATCAGTTTGAATTTTAAGAAATGAAAGTAAATTTTTTTCTGACGTAATTCCGTTCCTGACTTTTCTTTCCTCATAAAAGATTTTGCGTTCAGAGTTAAACATAGCCAATTTTTCTATGCTTTTTTAGGGTCAAAAGATACCCCATACAGTGTGAACTTTTTATTCAATACCATTATCTTGAGTACCGCAACTAAAAAAGTTACCACATTTCACTGTGAATGTAATTCTGTTACCGAAGAAATACCCAATTATATTTTTTAAATTCTTTCATTCTGTTTTTATCTGGTGATTATGTTGTAATGGACCATACCCCGCCTCAGCTGTCTCGCAGGTGGCTACGAAGTAAAAAAAAATATCAGGCATGTTGTGGTCAAAACTTCCAAGTCTGACTCATCTCATCTCATTATCTCTAGCCGCTTTATCCTGTTCTACAGGGTCGCAGGCAAGCTGGAGCCTATCCCAGCTGACTACGGCCGAAAGGCGGGGTACACCCTGGACAAGTCGCCAGGTCATCACAGGGCTGACACATAGACACAGACAACCATTCACACTCACATTCACACCTACGGTCAATTTAGAGTCACCAGTTAACCTAACCTGCATATCTTTGGACTGTGGGGGAAACCGGAGCACCTGGAGGAAACCCACGCAGACATGGGGAGAACATGCAAACTCCGCACAGAAAGGCCCTCGTCGGCCACGGGGCTCGAACCCGGACCTTCTTGCTGTGAGGCGACAGCGCTAACCACTACACCACCGTGCCGCCAGTCTGACTCATCAATGAAGAAAAACTTCAAGATGGATTTCGAAGGGGGGGCGGTGGCACAGTGGTGTAGTGGTTAGCGCTGTCGCCTCACAGCAAGAAGGTTCTGGGTTCGAGCCCAGCGGCCAGTGAGGGCCTTTCTGTGCGGAGTTTGCATGTTCTCCCCGTGTCTGTGTGGGTTTCCTCCGGGTGCTCCGGTTTCCCCCACAGTCCAAAGACATGCAGGTTAGGTTAACTGGTGACTCTAAATTGACCGTAGGTGTGAGTGTGAATGGTTGTCTGTGTCTATGTGTCAGCCCTGTGATGACCTGGCGACTTGTCCAGGGTGTACCCCGCCTTTCGCCCGTAGTCAGCTGGGATAGGCTCCAGCTTGCCCGTGACCCTACACAATTCCAATCAAGAATTCAAGACATGACAAAAATATTTTGAGAAAAATGCTTGATTCAAGTCTAGAAAGTCTTTTTTCTCTTGATTTTTTTTTTGAAAAACAATTTAAAATGGACATCAAGACATTAGTATAATATTCCTGCTCTTGTGCTTGTGCCTGTGCGAACACTTTCACCCCATCCATTCTTCACACTTTCAGTGCAGCAGAAAAGACTAGCAGAAATGTGAACAAGTCTCCAAGGTACTCCTCTTTTCCAGGACTCTTTTTTTTATTTCTTCCTTTCTCCCTTCAGTCTGTGAAGCAACAAAGTAATATGAGCATTTTCTACCTATCAGTGGATAATGGATTTGGTATTGGGTTTTCCCATGACATTTAGAGGTTAATTTGCACTGCTTTCATGGTTACTTATTGACGGCTAGCCCGGATATTTGCATTCACCACGCTTTTTATTGACACAAATGATTAATATGCTGCCAGATCAAACGGGATAGCCAGTCTGAAGAGCGCACATAGACACAGAATATTTTTCAATCTATTCCAGTTGTTTGTGATGCTGGGAAGAGATTTAATCTCAAATTGTTTATCGATACAAAAAGATGTGTTTTTGTGTTTTCCACGTAAATAGAGCGATTCTTCTGTTCATATTTGTATCCATGAAGGGCAGCACCATGTCTCATTTGCAGCTGGAAGGAACAGAAGCACCTTCGAATGTGTATATAGAGTGAAAATCTGCACGCATATCACATTTCATTTATAACACACTGGCTTTTCATCACAGCTGATAAACGAGTATATCGTCTGGTACGGACATGGTGGGTCAGGTCAGCAGGTCATGTCACCAGGTTCTCCGGCTTTGGTCTCATGCACATTGGCAGGAATAAGAGGAGGAAGAGGAAGGGTGGATTCTTCACGGCCTGCCATCCGACTCTGATTTGTTTTCCTGCCTGCTAATGTCCTGACAGGCCTGAAGAATCCATCCACTTGTTGGTTGGTTCATCCTTTCCTCCTCTTGCTCCTACTGTACACACTCCTGGACAGGTGCTTCCATGGACTCAGCGGATTCTGTTCTTATAGGTTTCAGTGCAGCTCGGATTAGAATTTCTGTCATGGATTGGAGAAATCTTCACTATCCCAACAAGCACGGAAATACTATGTACATACACGTATCCAGTATAAAAGTTTTTTGCGTTTAGCTTCCTTTGATCCACAGATCTTATCTTACCACGACGCTGACAGGAAGAAATACTGCCGTATCATCGCCGATGTAGTACAACATGTGAATTTGCTCCAGCCATAAAATACGGCGGGCTCCTGAAATCCAGCTGCATCCACAGCCTCTCTCATCTCCGCCATAATTCCAAGCAGTCGTGCTTAAATGTCTGTAATTTCACATCCTCACATTCACACGGCATGTCAGCGTCTCAGGGGAAGCAGGCCGACGTTCAAAGGAGTTCTAATATGAAATGAAGAGGGGTGGGTGGTCGACAGGAGCTCAGAGCACTTGACACACAGCTGTCTTTGCTATAAATCTCACAAATCCACAGCACAAGGAAAAAAAAGTCTTTCCAAAGCTCTGAGTAAAATGGGGGGGGAAAGAAATTGGAATGAATGAACATTTGGTGCAACTTACTTCATAACAATTGTTTTGAGCAAGTCAAGTGATAATTTGATAAAGCTTGGAAGTCTGTATGCTCCTGTGTAGGACACACCGATCCAGAGAATGAACAAACAAAATACCAAGCGTATTGTGATCTTACCTGTCAAGGTTAATCTCACAGGTTAATAAATACGAACGTTTATTCTTTTCATAAATTGTATAGGACTTGTGAGCTATATTTAGAAGGGTTACGATATCATTATTGATTGTCATTTCAGCGCACGCTTTGGGTTAAGAACAAATTGCATCACCTAATATTTTTGCTTTATATGTATTCGTGCAGGAGGAGGGGGAGGGACAGAACAGTCAAATTTCACACTTCTGTGTAATGAATCTTACATTATTTATAGTGTGAATAATGGATGAGCTTAAACTCTCACATGTGTTGGATGTTCTATGAGTGTGAATTCTCTCCTCATCAGTGTGTGTGTGTGAAGTGCTGCTTCAGCTGAGAATTCATTAGTGTAGTTAATGGAGTGAACATCGTGTCAGTAAGTTCAGATTGTGTACCTAAAGTGATCACTGTTTGAAAGATCTTCTCTCAAACTCTCATTCTCATCCGTATCCAAGACCAAAAGTAGGAAGACGTAAATCAGGCTGCTGTTGAAATTCATACACTTTGGGATCTTTGCCTACAACGGGACAAAGCCGAAAGCCGAGACACATACCCGAGTCGGTCGGAATCACAATTCCCGTAACCCTACTGTCTTATTAGCTTCTTCAATTCCCTATTCTCCTCTTAGTTGATTCAATACAGTTTCCCATTTGCATAAAACTAACCGGTAAGATTATCTTCACTTATTTGATCTATCCTAAGAGTCACCTTGTTCAGGATCTTATATGAATAATGAGATTTTAAATTGGAAGACACACATACAGAGAAGGAAGCATTTACAGCTAATTCACTGAGGTACATTACAGTTAATCGCAATGAGGTACATTGCTTAGAGGTATTGAAAGGTTTAGATTTTCATTCAAGCGTCAGATTTAACACTGCCTGCCTCTTCCACTTCACCTGCATTCAGATTTAAATGGCTCAGATTGGACTGATCCAATATTGCTTCCAATTGTTGTTATATTTTCCTTGAATGTTTATATATATATATATATATATATATATATATATATATATATATATATATATATATATGGCTGCACGGTGGTGTAGTGGTTAGTGCTGTCGCCTCACAGCAAGAAGGTTCTGTGTTCGAGCCCCGTGGCCGGCGAGGGCCTTTCTGTGTGGAGTTTGCATGTTCTCCCCGTGTCTGTGTGGGTTTCCTCCGGGTGCTCCGGTTTCCCCCACAGTCCAAAGACATGCAGGCTAGGTTAACTGGTGACTCTAAATTGACCGTAGGTGTGAATGGTTGTCTGTGTCTATGTGTCAGCCCTGTGATGACCTGGCGACTTGTCCAGGGTGTACCCCGCCTTTCGCCCGTAGTCAGCTGGGATAGGCTCCAGACCCTGTAGAAGGATAAAGCGGCTAGAGATAATGAGATGATATATATATATATATATATATATATATATATATATATATATGGCTGCACAGTGGCGTAGTGGTTAGTGCTGTCGCCTCACAGCAAGAAGGTCCGGGTTCGAGTCCTGTGGCTGGCGAGGGCCTTTCTGTGCAGAGTTTGCATGTTCTCCCCGTGTCCGCGTGGGTTTCCTCCGGGTGCTCCGGTTTCCCCCACAGTCCAAAGACATGCAGGTTAGGTTAACTGGTGACTCTAAATTGACCGTAGGTGTGAATGCGAGTGTGAATGGTTGTCTGTGTCTATATGTCAGCCCTGTGATGACCTGGCAACTTGTCCAGGGTGTACCCCGCCTTTCGCCCGTAGTCGGCTGGGATAGGCTCCAGCTTGCCTGCGACCCTGTAGAACAGGATAAAGCGGCTAGAGATAATGAGATGAGATTTTATATATATATATATATATATATATATATATATATAGACACAAGTGTTTTACTGGGAAATACACCACTTGTATTGTCCATACAAGCTACATTCGGGACATTGAGAACCAAAACTGTGACATAAATCTCTATATTGGCTGGCTCTTTTTCGTCGTCTATCAGATCTATTTCATTCAACTACCATGATACCAAATGAGTCAAAGATGAGTTCACTATCATGCTGGCTGAATGGAATAGATCTGATATACCACGAAAAAAGCCAATATTATTATTATTATTATTATTATACATACACATTCGATGGAACAATTATAGATTTTACAAAAAAATTAAGAATGGGGGGTTACTTGTAATACGTGTCTTATGGCATTTTCAATTCACTGTTACAGTTTACTGCGGGTGCCGCCGGTGAACAAAGAAATCCGTCTGCGCATGTGCAGCAGAGAACTTTCTCATTGAATATTCGCATCAGCTCCGGCATGTGACATCATGTTGTCTTGACCACCGTGCAATATCGTAAACCATATTCAACACTCATTCTCCATTAGGTAGAGTGACGTAATGCACGTAGGATAAGCAATATGCTAACAACATTCACGGCTCGAAATTCGCGGTGGTCCAATCGCCCGAGGTGACTTAATTTGTCATTTGGCGGGTAATTCCTGTCACTAGCCAGCCCGGCTGGCTAGTTGAAAATAAAAAATATATATGAAGCGAAGATTCAGACACACCGTCAACTAAAGCCGCCACATATTAAGCGTGTGCCGTGTCTGTGTTAATCGATGTGTTTATCAGCAGGATGGAAAATACCGAAGAATTCCGAATCATATCATGTACGAGTCAGGCTGTCGTTTTTTTCACTACTGCACATGCATATAACGCGTCTCGTTGAATATCACGGTAATCACGTGTAGTATTGGACCAGGTGGGTGGAGCACAGAAGCACGGCAGGCCAGAACTGAGTTCTCAATGAACTATTTATTGCTAGCTTTTCATCCTTTTATCACTTCCCAGCTGCGCGCGCGCACACACGTGTTCTGGTTGGAGAGAGAGAGCTCCCTTTCTCTGCTCTCCTCTCCTTTTAAAGGGCGCGGTCACTGGGGAAGATACACAAACACAGGTTAATCCCCATCAGGTGCAATGATTCCACCACTTACCTTCCCTGACTCCGCCCTCCATTCACAGACTGACGCTTGGCCACGCCCCTGCTGCCACATCATATTATCAAATTCAATAGATGTGGCCACATTATCGCCCATTTAAACACGTGTGTTTTTGTTGTTGTTTACATGTACATCTGCCAAAGCTACGCTGCGATGTGGAATTTTCTGAAAGGTGTACAGAAACCACCAGAGACGGGGACAAAGCGACCCTCGGTCTGAAGAGGAGAAAAAGGCCACCGATAAAGCGTACGAGAAGGGGAAACGACAAAGGACTTATAAGCAAACATGGGAGCAGGGTAGGCCTTGGCTTCGATACGATTTTTATGGAATAATTAATTTTTTTCAAGTTGATTCCTAGTCAATATGAAGCTCCTAATGCTTTCTCTCTCATAAATGGTTAAATACAGAAAGCATGTTGGACATATTTCGGGTGCTATAGTCATGATAGTAAGTATATTTGCTTTCAATACTCATACACCAAGTTGCCAAGTTTTCTTATTATTTGTTGATATTATATTATGGTGCTCTGTGTTGTTCTCATTTATGTATTTAACAACAGTATCAAAATACTCGGGTCTTGAAATAAATGCACATTAGTCATGAACAATGGTAACTACTCTCTTTTGCGTTATTTTTGACAGAAGTAAAATTCATACATGAACAAATTTTGGCTAGTTGATTTTCTGTTTGGCGAGTTACTTTGGAAGGTAACTAGTCCGGCTGGCTGGTGAAAAAAAATTAATTTCGAGCCCTGACATTGCATGCTGTCAAACCAAATGAATGAAACCCACTAGAAGGGAATAGAGTACATGTTTTTATTCCATCGAAAAAGTGTCCTGTATGTATAATAACCGGATATTTCACTCTGATGACATCACTCCCAGTGTTTTCCCACTGAGTAGATGTGCGTTATCAAAATGGCGAACCGGTTCAAAATTAAAATTCTTTTGATCAACTTGTGGTTGTTGTTGTTTGGTAGCTGTGTCCATGTAATATAAAGAACATTACACGGTGGTGCGAAGATATGAAGTTTATCTTCTCGTGTTGAAAATATTTTCACTCGTTCTCTTCACTCACTCGTGAAATATACATTCACCCCTTGAAGATAAACTTCATATTTTTGCACAACCGTGTAATATCCTCTATATACTGAATCATGTCCAGAAGTCTTAGGCACCCTATTTATTTTTTAATACAAACTTTGTTAGGCGGCACGGTGGTGTAGTGGTTAGCGCTGTCGCCTCACAGCAAGAAGGTCCTGGGTTCGAGCCCCGGGGCCGGCGAGGGCCTTTCTGTGTGGAGTTTGCATGTTCTCCCCGTGTCCGCGTGGGTTTCCTCCGGGTGCTCCGGTTTCCCCCACAGTCCAAAGACATGCAGGTTAGGTTAACTGGTGACTCTAAATTGACCGTAGGTGTGAATGTGAGTGTGAATGGTTGTCTGTGTCTATGTGTCAGCCCTGTGATGACCTGGCGACTTGTCCAGGGTGTACCCCGCCTTTCGCCCGTAGTCAGCTGGGATAGGCTCCAGCTTGCCTGCGACCCTGTAGAAGGATAAAGCAGCTAGAGATAATGAGATGAGATGAGACAAACTTTGTTATAGATTTGTCAGTAAAGAAAGCAGTATATTACATAAAAGGCAAATTTTCAGACCAAAAAAAAAAAAACATAATGAAGACTGCTGGGTTTTGCTCCAAAAATAAGAAGCAAGTGTGACAGTCAAAATCTCCAGAACAACTATACACATTGTACCTGAGATTATTATTATTTTTTAACTGAAATTAAAATTTTCTACATTAAAATGGAATACTATAAAGAGGAGTAAACGTTAAGAAATGAAACAAAGTCGATATTTGGTCTGAGGACCCTTTGCTTTAAAAAAATCTTTCTTCAGATGATATTGAGTGTACACGGTGATGGAGGGAGTAGTAAGAAGAAGAACAAGAAGAGACAGAATGAGAGAGAGAAAGAAAGAAAGAAAGAAAGTCTGGGAACGTTCATTCGTTTCCTTCATGCTTCTCTGCAATACACTTTTACTGGTCTGACTGTGATGGCCAGTGATTTGCACACACTTCCTAATGGACGGTGCAGAGTCCAGTGGTGCAGCACTTATGTGAATGTTGTCTTTTCTGTGTGTGTGTGTGTGTGTGTGTGTGTGTGTGTGTGTGTGTGTGTGTGTGTCTGTTCCTGTGAGTGGGTGAAGTTAATTGGCTTTTTATGACTCCAATTAAATAACATTATGAATATACAAGCTTAACAGCTCATATGTGGCCTCTATTAACAATGTCTTTTGGATTAGCGATCAGGCTTAAGGTTACTGGCACTCTCCGAGTTTTTCAGAGCGCCCACCGTGAAATGACTTTAAAAACAGGAAAGCGACTTCACCAGGACTGTAATCCTCCAACAGCCAGCGCTAACTCTGCCACTCCAGATAACAATCTTACAAAAAAAAAAAAAAGACGCCTGACAAACAAAATCAACAACAAAATATTTCCTGCGGCCCAATCACTGAATACTAGCAACAAACCGACCCCCTGTCATTGCCCACGGCAAAACAAAAAGCTTCTTTCGATGAGACAAACAAACTCCCAGCCTCCCATTATTACGGCATTAGTGTGTTATATATTTTTTTTAAAGAAAGCAAATAGTGGGGAGGGAAAACAAGCATGTGCCTGTCCTGAAGCGTAGCTCCTGAGGTGTTAACTAATCTCCAGTGGCCAGTCTGCACGCAGCCTCCTCTAATTGCTCCCTGTATTTCAGTCTGGTGTGAGAGCAGCCATTGTAGCGAGCGCCCGGCTTGGCCCCCAGAGTTCTTACACCTTCATTATCACTCTTTATTGCAGAACCTTCCATGGGCACTCGGCACCAAACAGCCTGCACGCACTATAAAAATAGAGACTTTTCTCTCTCTCTCGCTCTCTCTCTCTTCTTCTTCTTCTTCTTCTCCTCTTTCTTCTTCTCCTTTGTCTTCTTGTTTCTCCTCCTCCTCCCCTCCTGTCTCCTTTTGGTGGTTTCAGTTTTAATTACCAACACGGAACCCAAGCCCGAGTCCTCAGCAGACTGGGCTTTTTGTTCACTAATTAAAGCAAGGAGGGAGTTTATTAAAGGGACCCCAAGTCAGTGCTCTCATCTATTATTAAAGGGGCAGGACAAATCATTTTCAAATTTAAATGCTGAAACCTGTCCAGGGATGTGGGCGGTGGGTTGGGGGAGTGGGGAGCTGGGGAAAAAAAGAAGGACTGATGGATGGAAGGAAGGAAGGAAGGAAGGAAGGAAGGAAGGAAGGAAGGAAGGAAGGAAGGAAGGAAGGAAGGAAGAACATATATAACATACAACATATAATAAGGAACATATAAAGATCTTAGTTTTGCACATGCACCATTAGGACTATGTAGGAAATTTGGAAATCGACCATCAGACTGCCATCTGTTTTCTGGGTCACCACGCCACACAATACCATTCCATACCATACCACCGCATACAGGATCAAATAACACATGTAGCACCTCCCAGCACTGCCTTCAGCCCAGAGTCCCGCTTTGATTTAATTGGTAGACCTCCTGTGAGTATTTTGGATAAACAGTCGACGTAAATAACCAAACAGCAGGCAGGTAATGTGGGAAAGGACAGACATGGGGAGGGGCTTCAACATGACTGACATCTTGCCAACGTGACACACCCTTCAGTACACATTCTGAATGACCCCGACAGCTGAACAGGTGACCTGCTCAAAGCACTTTAACTCAAAGTGCTGAGAAGAAATGCAGGTGAAAAAACAAAGCATAAAAACAACAGGAGCCTACAAATCAACTCTCTCTTTCAGAGCGTGAAGATTATTATCATCAGCTAGCTGTTGTACACGTGTCTGAAGAGATTTATTACTGACCAGCGAACAAAAACGGATAAGTATCACATTAGTTTATTGTGATAAGATATTTCCACATTATAACAACATACAAACTTATCATGTTAAAACAAGAAACTTTTCTTGTTATAGTTAACTATATACTATTTATCATATGCATACTTATTATAAGGGTGGCACGGTGGTGTAGTGGTTAGCGCTGTCACCTCACAGCAAGAAGGTCCGGGTTCGAGCCCCGTGGCCGGCGAGGGCCTTTCTGTGCGGAGTTTGCATGTTCTCCCCGTGTCCGTGTGGGTTTCCTCCGGGTGCTCCGGTTTCCCCCACAGTCCAAAGACATGCAGGTTAGGTTAACTGGTGACTCTAAATTGACCGTAGGTGTGAATGTGAGTGTGAATGGTTGTCTGTGTCTATGTGTCAGCCCTGTGATGACCTGGCGACTTGTCCAGGGTGTACCCCGCCTTTCGCCCGTAGTCAGCTGGGATAGGCTCCAGCTTGCCTGCGACCCTGTAGAACAGGATAAAGCGGCTAGAGATAATGAGATGAGATACTTATTATAACATCATCCATCGTTCTCAATAACAACAGAATCTCTCCAGGTCTCAACCCAAACGTGACATAGAACGTCATCAAATCATGTAAAAAAGAGACGTATTCCTCCATTTATCCATTCTCCACACACCGCTTCCTCATTCAAACATGACTTTCATGTTATTGCCTAACAATATAAATTATTTTCTTATTACGTGAAATGTTTTAACAATAATTTATCACATTATAATAAGATAAATAGTGCACTGATAGCGATAACAAGAAAAGTTTCTTGTTCTAATGTGAAGTTTGGATGTTGTAATAATGTGAAAAATATCTTGTTATTACCATAAACTTTTCACATTATAACGTGACACTGAGCCGTGTCTCTTTTTCTGGTGTGGCAGCAAAACACTTTATTATATTATATTATATTATATTATATTATATTATATTATATTATATTATATTATATTATATTATATTATATTATATTGACTCAAGTATTTTACTGGGAAATACACCACTTGTATTTTTCATACGAGCTCCATCTGGGACATGGAGAACCAAAACCGTGACATAAATCTCTATATGTCACTCATGAGGAAATCGATTAATTGTTTTGATAAATCTGTTTACTTTTTGCTTGTGAATGTGTCGATATAATAAAAAGAAAATCACATGTTGGCTTGAAGATATGAAGTTTATCTTCTCGTGTTGAAAAACTCACATTTTTCATCTGAAATACATCACGGATCTGAGTGACATATTTAAATAATACCACTACTACCTCTGCCATCTCTCATCAATGCAATTATTATGTGCAATAATATAGGCCCTAAACTATTTTTATGCATATATATATATATATATATATATATATATATATATATATATATATGTGTGTGTGTGTGTGTGTGTGTGTGTATAAATATTATTTATGTATATATGTGTGTATATATACAGAGTCTACCTGTAATGTGCAATTTTTCCGAGCCTCTCAATAAGGCAGTTTTTCTATACTTTTTCACGGTAGATAATGCAAATAGCCCTCTGTATTTAATCCTTCATTTGTCTAATTTTTATTTCAGTTTTATTTGTTATCTGTTTGACATTTTCTTGCTACTGTAACACGTGAATTTCCCCGATGTGGGATGAATAAAGTGAATCTAATCTAATCTAATCTAATCTAATCTAATCTAATCTAATATTGGCTGGCTTTGAGTGGTCTATCAGATATATTCCATTCAGCTAACTCAACACTGAATGAATCGAAGACGAGCCCAATATCATGCTAGCTAAATGGAATATACCATGAGAAGAATCCAACCATTATTATTATTATTATCATTATTATTATTATTATTATTATTATTATTCATACACATTCATTTCAGGTTTTCAGCACCTCTTTCTCTTTCAAAATTCTCTCAAAAGCTTCTGTATTTAACAAAGCAAACCTGGCGGCCATGTTTGTTTACAAATTGTCACAGTCGATCATTAGCATGGAAGTTTTACATCTCCGATGTGTGACGTCATGTTGTCTTGACAACCATGCAATATCGTAAACCATATTCAACGCTCATTCTCCATTGGGTAGAGTGACATAATACACGTAGGATAAGCGATATGGTAACAATGTTGCATGCTGTCAAACCAAATGAATGAAACCTGCTAGAAGGGAATAGAACACATGTTTTTATTCCATCAAAAAAGTGTCCTATATATATAATAATTCCCAATATTTCACTCTGATGACGTCACTCCCAGTGTTTTCCCATTGAGTAGATGTGCGTTATCAAAATGGCGAACCGGTTCAAAATTAAAATTCTTTTAATCAACTTTTTTTTGTGTGTGTGGATGTGCCCATATAATATAAAGAACATTACACAGTGGTGCCAAGATATGAAGTTTATCTTCTCGTGTTGAAATTATTTTCACTTGTTCACTTTACTCACTTGTGAAATATACAAATATACATTCACTACTTGAAGATAAACTTCATATTTTCACACAACCATGTAATATCCTCTATATATTATATTGTATTATATTAGTATAAATATACAGATGATTATAGAAAATCTTGTGTGCTGATTGGTCAAGAAATTCAGACTCAATATCACTTCAAGCGACTTGGCAAAATGGCAATCACTTTGTCACCGTAAGTGAGGAAGAATTATAAATGATGAAAGAAAATGATGTTCGTAAAAGCACTAAAGATGCTACGAAGTTTGGACTAAAACTATTCAAATCTATTTCAAAGCAAAGTATTTTATGTGACTTGGCGTAGATAAGTGACAAGTCTGTGTTATTATATTTGCATGCTGCTTTTGAAGTTTGAAATAAATTATTTTTTAAACCTTTTTTTTTAATTATTTTAAATAATCACCTGTGTATGTATACTAAAACAATTATCTGCCTAAGGCTCAGTGAACAATTGTTAATTATAATATTATATACATTAAAATACATAACTTATTTTTGTACTAGTTTTTTTTAATACTGATAAATCCCGAACACACAGATTGTAATCATACTAATTGATTAAATAATACACATAATGCAAGCAATTCCACTGCACGAATATGATATTTTTATGATTTAACCAGGATATTCAGAGACTATTTAATATTGATTTGTCTCAGTTTGAATTATTCTTGAATAACTTTTGTCCTTACTGTCCAACCCATCCACCTTCTCTCCTGAACCCTCAAATGCACAGTCAGTGAGGGACTTATGGGGCATTGTCATGTTCAGTTTTTGCCACTAGCTTTAACTTGATGAGTAGCAAGTCAGTGGAGAAGAGAGAGAATAATGAATTTAGCCAAGCTAAAATTGGGCTAACTTCCACTGGCCTAACAAGCACCTCGCATCCTAGCAGCAATTAGTCACTGTCAAATAGGGGCAAATGTAGCACTCTCTACATGCTTGTTAGGTAAAAACCTACACAGGGGTCGCTGACACGGAGGAAAATAGTGGAAGCAGTGAATTTGCCAAGTGAACAATACAAAATTCCTCTTTTATGGACCGTGGAGCTTCTTTTTTTTTGTAGCAGTAAAAAGAACATACAGTTCAGAAGTCTCAAGGAAGGTAATACAAAACGTTTCAATTAAAATGACTCAAATATCTATCCATGTGCTTTGACCACTATATTACAACTAGAGTCAGATATTTAATGAGAATTTCAAATAGTTTGCAGATTTAGACAGGAAACCATCACGAATGAGGATTAAATATCCCAAATTATCATTTACAAAAGCAAATAAATGAAATGTTACACATCAAAAACTCTCATTTGGTGATGTATGAGGAGCAAATGAGATGGAAGCAGAAAAACATCTCCGCTCTAGTCAGCATCACTGAGATGAAAATATCCCATGTGAGAGAGAGAGAGAGAGAGAGAGAGAGAGCATGTTGCAATGCAGGGTTCCTCACTTTGAAATAGTCGTTTTGCAGTCAGTTAAGAAACCTCGGAGACTTTTTGTTTCAGAAAACTGATACCTCGCTGAGGATCGGCTCTCACATCGGCCATATTTAGAACCATTAAGGTCAGAGAAACCCTTAAAGGTTATATGTTCTAAGTAGAACCCTTTCTTCTCAGCTGGGAACCTTAAATTATACACTGAACCTTTACAGAATAACCCTTGAAGAAACTTTTTTTTTTTAAGAGTGTAGCATAGTCTGCTTAAAAAGTGTTAAATCCTTCATTGAGTACATTTTGAAAGAATATCAGTTTTGTCTTTTCGAGGATGATGAATATTGCTGATTTAACAGAAGCAGAATTGCTCTAAGAGCAGATATTTGGGTAAGACGCTCAATACGTGGAGGGTTTGGTCTCTTTTTTGTTGCAACAACAATCAAAGCAGGTGTTTCTTTAATTGAAAAAGAAAGAAAAGAAAAAAGAGCAAAGAGCATCATGGTACAATTTTAAACTTAAAAAATAACATTGAAAGAAAATTATCCGTGTTTAGATTAAATTAATTTCTGTACATTTTCTCAAGATCATTCACCAGGGCATGAGAATTCGATACAAGCTTAAATGAATTAAATCCACCAAGAAAATTAGCCTTACCCACCACTGTAGCCACAAAACTGACAATTTAATTAAGCTACATTAAAACACCAAACTCCTTTGCCTTTTCTAAACACGACTTTCCACAAGTCTCTCACTTTCCCATTGTGTACTGAACAAACACACTGAGGATGTGTGAGGCTGTGAGGTGAACGCAAATCTCCTCCATGTTTCCCCTGCGTCAGATTATTTAATTTCAGGACATGCATTTAAAAAGCTACATTTCTCTCTTGGATACCCCAATATATAGAGGGAAGGATATATCGGTCAGAGACCTTAACGCCTTATCAGTAATTCACCGTTGCCTGGTTATTAAGGGCAGCTTAGGTTGGAGTAGCATGAGGGGTGAAGGTGAATTGATTGCCTGTGGACATGTTAAACATGACCCTGAAGGGGCTTTAATAAAATTCGGAAGGCCTTCGAGAGAGCTGCACCTCCGGGGGTGGGGTGTTTTATACCAACTCGGAATAATCGAGACCCGCGGCAGGAGACTTATCGTAGAGCGCATAAGAAATGCCTCACCTTCATGAGGCCCTTTAAAATATAAATAAAGCCGCTCGGACCGAGGCTCAGCCGGGTGGGTGGGTGTCTGGGTGGATCCTCTTCTGCTTTTTATAACGTCTTCTAAGGGCGCCAGCTTGCAGCACGAGGCCAATGAGAAGATAATTAGGGGCGTAACTTTGGAGTCAATCTGTCCGCGTGGCCCCTCCTCCTCCCTGCGCTTGATTAGCCAGAGCTGGGACGCGAGGCCTCTCCGCGGAGAGCAGATTGAAGTTCATCAAGGAGGTCTCAGCTGCCAGTGTGTAGCGATGAATTGCCTGCAGTAAGAAGGTGTTGACAGGAGCAGCTGGACATCACAGAGTGATGAAAAGAAAGAGAAATTCATTGAGACCTGAGACAGAGCGCTCTGCTGGGGAAGAGCCACGGGGCAGGAAAGAGCGGGGCATCTGCTGGAGCTCCACTGAACTGCAGCCTGAGCCTGGCCAACACCACAGCAGCAGTGGAAGGACAACAGACAGTCTGGGAGCATGTCAGACTGAATAGATGAATAAACGTATAAACAAGTAAACAAAAAGCTCAGTATTTATTATTATTATTATTATTATTATTATTATTATTAGTTGTAGTAGTAGAATCAGCAGCACCAACAATAGTGTTAATATTGTTATAACACTATAATATTGTAAAAGCTATAATTACTATAATAATATATAAATTAATATATATTACCATCATATCCATTAGTAATAATATCCCTACTAGTAGTAGTTGGACAATTATTATTAATAGTGTTATTTGGATAAATAGTTCATTCTAAAATATATATTTCTAATAAAACACTAGCTTACTTTATAACATGCTGTAATAACATGTATAAGAATATATTATAATGAACTCTCGCTCTCGATCTCTCTGTGTATACACACACACACACACACACACACTGATGCAATATTATATTTTCAACATGAGAAGATAAAGTTCATATCTTCACACCACCACGTAATGTTCTTTATATTATATGGACACATCCACAAAAATTAAAGAAAAAAATGGAAGTTAATCAAAAGAATTTTGAAGCAGTTCGCCATTTTGACAACGCACGTCTAGACAGCGGGAAAACACTGGGAGTGACATCATTGGAGTGAAATATCTGGAAATATTTCACTCAGATCCACGATGTATTTTGTATGAAAAATACAAATTTTTCAATACAAGAAGACAAACTTTATATCTTCAAACCAACATTCTTTTTATTATATTGACACATTCACAAATAAAAAGTACCCAAATTTATCAAAACAATTCATCGATTTTCTCACGAGTGTCCAGGATTTAGTTCATGTGAAAAATACGAGTGGTGTATTTCTCAGTAACCCCCCCCCACACACACACATACATATACACACACACACACACACACACACACACACACACACACACACACACAGTATATGGGGTCAGGAGGGTTGTGTATCAGGACAGTAATAAACCCTTGTTTATAAAGGAATGCTTTCATTATAAAATTGTAAATCTATCCCTATGTCAAGGTAATAGTATATCATTATCAAAAATATGTTATTTAAAAAAAAAAAACACAAGGACACTGTTTTGAAAACTTAAGATGCATCTACCTAATCATGAAATTACCGACAGAAACACATATCAAAAAATTCATATACTAGCTATCTACAGATAGTATAATTCTTTATACTATAGATATAAAGTAAAATTCTATATAAATTTCTATATATGTGTGTACATACATACATTATATATATATATATATAATAAAGATGTTTTTATCCATTCCATTTGACATATAGCGAATCTGACAGGGCATACACATAAATGAGGCGTATCCATGCTGAAAATGATGACAGATGTCTTACACTGCACACTCTCACATGTGAGTAAACAATAAAACAGTAAACACCCTGGCCAGTGGTAATCCCCAGTGTAAATGAGCTGTGGGGTTGAGTTTGTTGGCAGAGTGAACCCCAGCTCCTGCCAGTGCCCTGGGGTTACGCTGTGCTCTATTGGTGTGATTTCACTATTCCCTGCATTAATGAACTGCCTCATGGTGCAAATGAGCTTTTAATGGGTGTTACTTTGCAAGAGTAGTCCTACCTCACACTGAGCATGTATTATTCACCATCACCACTCGTCTGATTTCTTTTTATGTAAAAATAACCCATTGTTGCTTTTAATCACGCCGGCAATAAAGTGCCAAACCTGTTTTTTTGTTTTTGTTGTTGTTTTGCGGGGGAGGGGAAGGGGAGGGGGGTTTGTATACTTACTTGGTCATCGATGTGATACATCAGGCCTACTTATGGTTATGTTTTGTGGTGGGCCATTCCTTTATTTCTGTTCTATCGTGGCTTAAGTGTGTAGGACACTGCCTGCCTTTTCCAAAACGATGGCTCATGCACCATTCTGAGCTTAATTTACACCATTGTGGGCCGTCTATGTTGAAGAGGGTATAGTGCAAATGTGATTGTGATTGCTGTTACTGAGGTTGTCTTCTCCCCCTACAGAGATGAAGAGATGACAAAAGCCAGCTCACGCCACGTTCCTCTTCGGAGGAGTGGCTCCCCGGCTATGATGGGGGAAGTCTCCCAGCATCACTGACATCCTGCACTGCTTAATTAGCCAGCATAAGCACAGGCCTAGAGGAAAGAGAGAAAGCAACTAATGATTAATGATCAAACTCTCATCCGAGCACAGCCATGGCCACTGCCTCATGTCAAAGCATGCATCTTGGAGCTAGCTAATGGTAAATGGGGGCATTTTTCTTCCTTAAAGCTGCCACCTATTTCAGCACATTAAGCTTCTAATGGCAAACTTGCACACTACACTGCTATATGACACCTTCTAAAGCTCTTCTAAAGTGTATTGCTAAATCAATTGGGGGTATTGATCTGGGACTAATTAGGGGGAGGATAAACGGTCGAAGTACACAAATATTGGTCTGCTGATGAACCAATAGACTGTATAAAGCATAAATTCTGCACTAGACGTACATGGGCAGGTTAGCAGCAGCACTAAATGAAATTAAACTGTTTGAGGATACCAGGCAGCTGTTTGCATAGGGAATTCTCTCCAGGATTTTCTTTGCCTGATGCAAAGCACATCTGCACTTTTACACAAACAGGTCAGCACAGAAGAAGAAGAAGAAGACGACGACAAAGTGCTTGCAATGATTGCCACAATATTGCAAAAAAGTGTGTAGTTCCATACTCTATAACAATTAACCACATTTTCATATGATGTCTTATTATTATTATTATTATTATTATTATTGCAATCCTCATATGTCACACCTTGTTTGTCACATTCTTCGCCGCCTCTTTTCTCTAAATGTCCTTGGAGACCTCTAGTTTTGTCATTAAAGTGTACTCGTCACACGTCATCAAGCACTAATTAGTTTTAGCTGACAGGAGGTGTGCTGGAGGTCAGAGGTCATGAGGAAGGGTCGTGGCTGAGCTCAAGGATCAACATCCTCATTACAAACACTGGGCCTTAAATCAAGCTGACAACTGAGCACCAAACATCCAGCCACTCCCGCTCTCCCGGTTTTGACACCTAGAGCTCCAATAGTGCCTCTTGCTCTCAGGGGCACTTGTTTTGTCCTTTCTTTCCTCCTACAACCCTATAGTTAGAACAGCGGGCATCATTTCTTCTAATCTTCTGAGAAAAGACGCGCCCTCTGCAGACCTGATGCAGCAGTGCGTGCAGAGAGCAGCACCTTGACACAACCTAGAAAGCGCCCGATTTGCTGGAATTGTCACAACAGATGTTTCAGTAGTGTTAGCCTGAAAGCTTAAAATAGTGAATAAGTCTTAAATTAATAACCACTCCCTCTCGTGTAAGCTGCAGTTCTCTGCCAATGCTAAGTGCCCTTGTTGACTCAATTGGATTAGCACTAATATGTAAACACAGGAGCTAAAAAGAGTAATCCTCTAATAAATATGGAGGAGAAATGGCAGCTAAATACATCAAAATATCAGGTTTGCTCTTTGATAACAAGGCATGTTCTTACAGAGGGTGAATTGATTAAAATGAAGACTGACTGCGAGAGATCTGAGCTAGCTGTTTTGACCATCCAGTGGCAGAGTAATTACCCGTTTGTAACTCGGGTGGATGATAGGAGGCAACCCTTTAGGGGATAAGACAAAGACTTGTTAATTATTAAAAGCTTACATCAGCTGAGCACCAGAGAGTTGCAATTATTAATGTTGTTGTTCTTGTTTGTGCTTAAACACCACTGTGGCTGTTAATATCCTCATTAACCAAAATGAATGATTTTTTATTACTCTTGATTTGGTCTGGGGGTTGCTAATGCAGCTGGGCTGCATTGTCTACAACACTCTGATGAGTGCCAAGTGTTTGCTTGTTCATTGTTGTTGTAGATTCATCTTGTCGTCTGTCGAGTTAGAATCCCTCTCACAATTCCTGGCCAAAGAAATACGGAGCTCATTCCTGAAATTACTGGGTAACATATAGCGCTAGTGTGAGCTGCATAGATTTATCCTATGGCCGTTATTAAAAGCACGGCCTAATATTACATTTATGCTGCAAAAACAAAAAGAGGTGTGAATCAGCGGAAAATTCAAAGATGGAGGCACATCATTTTAATTCTGTCTCACAAATGGTACGTATGTTTGCAAGGTTTTAACCCATTCTGGAAACTCTGAGGTGTCCTCAAAATGTCTGGTTGCATTAGAGCAAGTCATAGCATTAACATTCAAAATGCCTTTGCAAAAGAAATCACTTGGTGCACAAGAAAAAAAAAGAGAGAGAGTCTCGAATTAACGAGCTTCACCTTGGATTAAACTGAATAGCTGTCTATTAATTACATGCAAAATATGGAGCATGTCTGGAGTGCATGATCACAGGGGCTGCTGCGATTTCTCCAAATGTGCATAGGTTCATTTATAGCTCTTCTCACCTGTCCTCTGTGTGTGTGTGTGTGTGTGTGTGTGTGTGTGTGTGTGTGTGTGTGTGTGTGTGTGTGTGTGTGTGTGTGAGTGAGAGAGAGAGAGAGAGAGAGAGAGAGTTTTATGTTGCATTTATTCCAAGAGAAGCAGAGCTGCGGTGAAAGTGTAAATCCTCTGCTCCCCTCAGAGCTGACTCTCTACATTACAGTATTTACTATTTCAATAACAAGCTAAAACATTGGCCGATCAGCACACTGTGGCGGTAATAACTTAAACACGAAGTCTTGCCTGTAGTGATTACAGGACTCCCTATTGTCTCTATCACCTTGCTGTAAGGATTCTATGATTGGTCCTTTGTTTAAGACCTCTCATTCAGAGAAGGGACACAGCTTATACTTATAATATATGTAAAATATAAAACTATACCAAGCATTTACAAAATGTGTCATGAAATGCATGAAACCATGTATACTTAAAGGTAGACCGCCTTTCAGATTTTTCAAGTGTAGGCCATAAAAAGAATTTTCCCCGACACCCAATTATTTTTGTTTAGTGGACCGAAAGTTACTGAATTCGAATCACAGACTTCCAATTTTATTAGGTTTTTTAAATAGAACAATTAATGAATTTAGGGTCACGTGGCCCTAAATTCTCCACTATTTTTTCCTGCTTCTCCATGACCCAATTCAAGATACTCCATCATACATCACGTTGTGGGCTTTCCACGTTCGCGCAAGGCATTGTGGGATACAAATTTGAAACAGGTGAGAAAAATGGAGGACGCCAATGAAACGTGAAAGACCGACTACAGTGACGGAAAGTGAGAAGAAAAGATGTTATGTTGCGAAGGAAAGGAAACGCAGGACCAAACTAATAAATATCGGCGGTCAGCGAGCACCTCGGTGTGATCAGCTGTTCGTTTAGCGACAGAATGATGTAACTGTCAGTGCATGCTCAAAGATAAACCTGTAGATGGCAGTAATGCAACACTGTGGATGCCAGCTGCCGTAAAACCCAAAAGAAGAAGGAAAAGAAGAAGAAGCAGGTAAACCTGCGCATGTGCACACGGACTTCCTCTGTCTGCTTGACTGCGCGAAGCTGGTGATTTCATGCACATTATTTGCTAGGGAATCCCATCAAATTAAATAACTTCCCAGCCACATAATGGCCTGGGTTTTTTTTTTTTTTTTGAGATATTGCAGAAATAAACATATCACAATGACCAAATTTCAGAGGGAACTAAATTTCACCGATTTTATGAAATTGAAAGGCCGTATGGCTTTAAAAGTAAAAGCTTTATTTGGAATCAGTGGCATTTTACAGAGTGTTAGGATGTCTTTCATGGTAATAAGGGTGCAGAGAGGCCAGAGAGGTCTGCCGTAACCACTGTACTTGTGTGTGGGTCTGTGGCTGGCTGTGCTTTCCCGCAGTAAAACACTAGTCATGTGAAATCCATTCCACAATACGTATCCATCATCAAAAAAAAAAAGCTACAACAAAGAAGTGTACGCATCTCGCTGAACTGTTTTACAAATGTAACCCTATAGGTAAAGCAAATAAAACCATTCCTAGTACAATCGGAAGCATATGCGATTCTAAAGGGTGTTTCTGCTGCTAATGGGCCCCCGGGGGGCCCGAGGGGTTAATTGATGCAGCTGTTGATGGCTTTTACACATGACGCTGGGATCGTGTCCCTTGTGACTCTTATTCCAAGGCACTTTTTAATGAAGTGCTAAACAGAAGGCTTTTTACAACAGGATTGTATCCAAGAGAATTCTTAAAAAAAAAAACAAAGAAAGAAAGAAGGAGCTTTTAGGGAAAGTGCAGGAGATGACCATTGATTTATCTGTTAAATAAGCGGTGCTTTACCACACCTCCCTCCCTGTTGATTTGCAGTTCCTGATAGAAGACCAGAAGGGAAAGAAAGTCGATCGTGAACATGGCGTCACTCACTTACCACATTATTTCACCTAGACAGTTCTTGAACGATGCGGAATATAAATATACACCCTCTTTGCATGACGGAACATCAATATATGGGGTGCTTATAGGCATTTTAGTGTTTAATCCCAGTTTATGGGACGTAAAAGTGAATATATGAATTCTATGTAAATGCTAACTTCTTTGAAAGTTGTGCTTGTTGCTACAAAACAGAACACACACACACACACTCTCTCTCTCTCACACACACACACACACACATACGTATACACACATATATATATATATATATATATATATATATATATATATATATATATATATATATATATATATACACACACACACACATCCTCCAGGTTGATTTAAAGAGCATTTGTTTTTTTTCTTTTTTTTGACAACTTCTTTCTTTAATATCTGAGATGACGAGTTCAGACTTTCATAATGTCACCCCTGGCTGGTTTTAATTATGCAGTTATTATCATAACATAGATAATGCTTCTGAAAGCCAGCCCTCTTCAGAAGCAGTGAAACAGACTGGCTGCCCCGGTTAGAGAGACCTTTTTGCTCAAGCTAACATTCACAGATATCTATGACGGAATGGAAAATTATATACAAATACATGGCTAAATGTATTGGAGTGTGGGCCATGATGTGTGTGTGGGGGGGGTATGGTACTGGGAAAGCTGAGAGTGATGACAGTGTGATGAACTGGATTGCAGCCTCACCCTAAGGATTATACTCCATAGTCACTAAATTCTGCTCATTAAAATGACAAACCCAAACATAGAGGCAGCCGAGCGTGGGATTCAGCTGTGTACCGCATCTGGCCTGTACCAGCAACCCTAGCACCAGCATTCTCCCCCCACCCCATCCCACCCCAAAGCACACACATACACCTAGACACACGCACTGCAACCTCCATCAAATCTAAAACAATCAACTTGCCTTTCATTTCCAATTTACCAGCCTGCCACAAAGCCCTATTAGAGTTCATAATCATACGCTGCTGGTGATTTACAAATGAGGATGGAACAGTCCCTCTCCATCTCCCTTATTCTCCTACTGTGCACTTCTTCTCTCTCTCTCTCTCTCTCTCTCTGCGTCTCATCTCCCTCTCCAGTCGCCATCTCGTTCGATCCGTCAGCCTTCTCCATCCTGATTATCTGGAGACGCCAATTTCAAAGAGACATCTTAATAGTGATGTCAACGTATTAATTAGAAGTGTTAATGAGCTAAAAGCAACCCAAATTAAATTAATGCAGCCATAGACACAGAGAGCGAAATTAGCTTCAATTTCTGTAAATGATTCTGAAGTGTGCACAACATATCAGGCTGCCTGAACATTCCCATCCCCCAAAGCTAATCAAGAGCTACATTGCAATTAGCTGCTTAATTAAAGCAACACTCTGCTCGGAAAATCCGGGACAATTAAGTAATGGCTGTTATAGCATGAAGGCAGACTGTATTTGTCTTCGGGATATACAGAGGGGAAAGGAAAACCCACACATATTATGTCACATATTAAACACACACGCGCGCACACACACACACATGCATACACGCTATGTCCCCGATGGCCAGCAAGGACCAGGAACAGCCAAGAAGGGCTGAGGCGGTCTGTATGGAAGGGTGTCCCCACTCCAGCTGGAAGCGACATGGCCCAGCCTCAGACTTTGTGCCAGCTCAGACTTCCTCGCCCCAAGGTTCCATTGCCATCTGAATTGGCTTTGTCTAGGATCAGCATGGCCTAATTGCCATTTTTCTGTGTTATCACATTGTTGCTTTCCATTTGGACACGGCCGAGCGTAGTCCGTCAGGGTTCTTCCCCCACCCTCTACATTTCAATGGTCCATCCTAGGCCCGGGTGCAGCTCTGTTTATAGCCCATTCTCTGGCTGTAGGAATTCAGCCCAAGCCAACAGGAAAGTCACTGGGTTCTTTTCCTGCCATAGCACTACTTTTTAGCCATCACTGTGGCCAAGCGTGCCCCTTCTGCCCACTCAGGGTATTTGGTTATTTACCAGTCCAGAGAGGGAGGAGGCTATGATTAACACCATGTGCTCAGCAGGGCCACTAAGGGAGGCTGGTGTGAGCAGCATCCTTTCAGCAAGCCTAGGCCATTGAGCGACATATGCCGTCGGACAGCGTGCAATGCTCTACCGAGACCGTTCTCCCCTGTGCTTCCTGGGGCTCCGATCAACTGGGAACAAGCGTCACTCACAAACACCATCTGTCGGGTACAGCCTCACCTGCTAGCAACGTTTAGGCAACGGAATAAGCTCAGACACACAGATTACAAGCATAAACAGTTACAGTTGAACTCAAAATTATTAGCCCCCCTTAAATTTTGGAACATTTTCCCAAATATCCTCCAAATGTTTAAAGCATTGATAAAAATTGATATACACAAACAATCACCAGTACTATTCAGATGTTTGTGGTGCATTTTGGAATATGAAATTAGTTTTAGGCTGTCTTTATATGAAATATGGTAAAAATGAGTTGGTCAAAAATATTAGCCCCCATGTGGATTCTTGCTTTTAAAACACAGTTAATTAACCAATCAGCTTTTAAACAACACCTGTGCAATCAATTGGCTTCCTAGCAACACCTGTAGTCAATTGGCTCCATTCAACAGTTTAAAAGGACTCCAAGGAACAGGGCATTTGAATGAATGAGGAGGATTACTATTTGTCACAATGCCGAAGACTAAAGAAATAAGTCTTGAACTCCGACAAAAGATTGTGGAGGCTCATGACAAGGCCCAAGGCTACACTGCCATTTCGAAGAGGTTTACAGTCTCCAGAACTGCAGTTCGGTGCATCATTGCCAAGTACAAGGAGACAAATTCGGTCAAGAACAAACCTGGTCGTGGACGCAAGTGTAAGATCTCAAGAACTCTGGAAAGAAAAATTGTCAGAGATGTCCGTAAAGAGCCCCGTACATCTGCAAAGGAAATTGTTGCTGACCTGGCCTCTTCTGGAGTTTGTGTGTCAAGGCACACTGTTGTGAGGGCTCTTCATCGGAATGGGCTTCGGGGCTATCGTCCCAGAAGAACCCCCTTACTAAAACATCGTCACATCAAAGCCCAACTAAAGTTTGCCCGTGAGTACTTGAAGAAGAAAGATGAGTTTTGGAAGTCTGTGCTTTGGTCAGATGAGACGAAATTGGAGCTGTTTGGGCATATGGACATTGCCTATGTATGGCGAAGAAAGGGAGAGGCCTTCAACCCTGTGAACACAGTTCCCACAGTTAAACATGGTGGTGGCAGCATCATGCTGTGGGGCTGTTTTGCAGCCTCAAGTACAGGCAGTCTGGTTCGGGTGCATGGCACCATGAAAAAGGAAGATTACCTAAAAATACTGAAGGAAAACATGCAGAAGTCTGCTCTCACTTTGCGCTTAGGTCGTCGTTGGGTCTTCCAGCAAGATAACGACCCAAAGCATACATCTAAAATAGTCCAGCAATACTTCAAGGATACCAAGACCAACGTCATACAGTGGCCTGCACAGAGCCCAGATCTCAATCCAATAGAAAACCTGTGGCAAGTGCTGAAAAAGAACGTCCATGCACGAAAGCCATCCAATTTGGGCCAGTTGGAACAGTTTGCAATGGAGGAATGGGCCAAAATTCCTCAGGAGACCTGTGCCAACCTAGTGAAAAACTATTCCAAGAGGTTGTTGTCAGTTGTGGGTCAAAAAGGGTACACAATTGACTACTAATGGTCAGGGGGCTAATAATTTTGAACATCTCACTTTTGCTGTTTTTGGTTGAAACTCAGTGTGATAATAAGATATCGTAATGAAACTTGTTGGACAATGTCTTCATAGTGCATTTATTTCAAGAATAAAAACATTTGTTGTCAATGGTCATTTTCATGGAGAAATCAAGAATTATGTTCAATTCCACAAGGGGGGCTAATAATTTTGAGTTCAACTGTATATTTATATCAAATGTGCTTTAATCTCCAAAATGTAAACATCAATGAAAGGAAACAAAGAAAACACATGAGTAGGAATGCTGCTGTGGGACAGCGTTTCCCTTTTTCTTCTTCTTCTTCTTCTTCTTCTTTTTTTGCCTGTAAAGAGGAGAGGAGACACCTGAAGTGTTTAATGCTAAATTAGGTTTTCAAAGACAATAATTAGACTTCCCTCCCTAAAGGTAAATTACCTGCTACCCAATTGATCTGCATTCTAATTATAGATTTTTGCCTCAAAGCCATTTCTAGAGCTTCCCTTTCCTCAGCTGGTAAATGTAAAACAAGCTAAAATACACGCACATGTATGAGAACCGCTGTAATCAGGCTCATGTGTGCTCTGAGCCGTAATTGAAGATAGCAGGAATGAATCAACTGCGGTTTACAGCTTGAAACGTGATTCTACGACTGGGGTAAAGCTTTGCTGACAATTCTTAAGATAGAATTAGCAAATACACAAAGTGTGGTTAACTAGAATGGCTTGAAGACATTCTGATGACTTATGTAAATATGTTTATGCAGATTATTAAGTTCCTTTCTATCTGTAAAAATACAGTTTTCTCTAGATAGTGGTTTTAGGAATAAGTGAAGTATGTATCTGAAACACACATATTCTAAAGTTGTGAACTACAGTATAGCAAAAATGTCTTTCACCTTTACTTTATATACCTATTTATAAACATAATTTACCATAATATCAGTGTGACACAAATTGAACCCCAATCATGAAATCATCCATATATATATATATATATATATATATATACACACATACAGTGGTGCTTGAAAGTTTGTGAACCCTTTAGAATTTTCTATATTTCTGCATAAATATGACCTAAAACATCATCAGATTTTCACACGAGTCCTAAAAGTAGATAAAGAGAACCCAGTTAAACAAATGAGACAAAAAATATTGTACTTGGTCATTTATTTATTGAAGAAAATGATCCAATATTGCATATCTGTGAGTGGCAAAAGTATGTGAACCTTTGCTTTCAGTATCTGGTGTGAGCCCCTTGTGCAGCAATAACTGCAACTAAACGTTTGCGGTAACTGTTGATCAGTCCTGCACACCGGCTTGGAGGAATTTTAGCCCGTTCCTCCGTACAGAACAGCTTCAACTCTGGGATCTTGGTGGGTTTCCTCACATGAACTGCTTGCTTCAGGTCCTTCCACAACATTTCGAATGGATTAAGATCAGGGCTTTGACTTGGCCATTCCAAAACATTAACTTTATTCTTCTTTAACCATTTGTTGGTAGAACGACTTGTGTGCTTAGGGTTGTTGTCTTGCTGCATGAACCACCTTCTTTTGAGATTCAGTTCATGGACAGATGTCCTGACACTTTCCTTTAGAATTCGCTGGTATAATTCAGAATTCATTGTTCCATCAACGACGGCAAGCCGTCCTGGCCCAGATGCAGCAAAACAAGTCCAAACCGTGATACTACCACCACCATGTTTCACAGATGGGATAAGGTTCTTATGCTGGAATGCAGTGTTTTCCTTTCTCCAAACATAACACTTCTCATTTAAACCAAATATTCTATTTTCATCTCATCCATCCACAAAACATTTTTCCAATAGCCTTCTGGATTGTTCACGTGATCTTTAGCAAACTGCAGACGAGCAGCAATATTCTTTTTGGAGAGCAGTGGCTTTCTCCTTGCAACCCTGCCATGCACACCATTGTTGTTCAGTGTTCTCCTGATGGTGGACTCATGAACATTAGCATTAGCCAATGTGAGAGAGGCCTTCAGTTGCTTAGAAGTTACCCTGGGGTCCTTTATGAACTCGGCGACTATTAGATGTCTTGCTCTTGGAGTGATCTTTGTTAGTCGACCACTCCTGGGGAGGGTAACAATGGTCTTGAATTTCCTCCATTTGTACACAATCTGTCTGACTGTGGATTGGTGGAGTCCAAACTCTTTAGAGATGGTTTTTTCACCTTTTCCAGCCTGATGAGCATCAACAACGCTTTTTCTGAGGTCCTCAGAAATCTCCTTTGTTCGTGCCATGATACACTTCCACAACCATGTGTTGTGAAGATCAGACTTTGATAGATCCCTGTTCTTTAAATAAAACAGGGCGCCCACTCACACCTGATTGTCATCCCATTGATTGAAAACACCTGACTCTAATTTCACCTTCAAATTAACTGCTAATCCTAGAGGTTCACATACTTTTGCCACTCACAGATATGTAATATTGGATCATTTTCCTCAATAAATAAGTGGCCAAGTATAATATTTTTGTCTCATTTGTTTAACTGGGTTTTCTTTATCTACTTTTAGGACTTGTGTGAAAATCTGTTGATGTTTTAGGTCATATTTATGCAGAAATATAGAAAATTCTAAAGGGTTCACAAACTTTCAAGCACCACTGTATATATATATATATATATATATATATATATATATATATATATATATATATATATATAAATTAAGAGACCACAGACCACTGCAAAATGATCAGTTTCTGTGGTTTTACTATTTATAGGTATGTGTTTGAGGAACGTTAACATTTTTTTTTATTCCATAAACTACTGACAACATTTCCCCCAAATTCCATATAAAAATATTGTCACTTTGAGCATTAAATTGCAGAAAATGACAACTGGTCAAAATAACAAAAAAGATGAAGTGTTTGCAGACCTTGAATAATGCATAGAAATCAAGAGCATACAACACTAATGTTTGAATGAAGGCTGAGTTCAGAAATCAATATTTGGTGGAATAACCCTGACATTTTAGCACAGGTTTCATGGGTCTTGGCATGCTCTCCACCAGTCTTTCTCTTTGCTCTTGGGTGACTTTATGCCACTCCTGATCCAAAAATTCAATCAGCTCAGCTTTGTTTGATGGCTTGTGACCATCCATCTTCCTTTGATCACATTCCAGAGGTTTTCAATGGGGTTCAGGTCTGGAGACTGGGCTGGCAATGACAGGGTCTTGATCTTGTGGTCCTCCATCCACACCTTGATTGACCTGGCTGTGTGGCATGGAGCACTGTCCTACTGGAAAACCCGATCCTCAGAGTTAGGGAACATTATCACAGCAGAAGCAAGCCATTTTTTTTCCAGGGTAACCTTGTACAAGGCTTGATTCCATGTGTCCTTTACAAACAAAAACCTGCCCCATTCCAGCCTTGCTGAAGCACCCCCAGATCATCACTGATCCTCTACCAAATTTCACAATGGGTGAGATGCTATGGTTTGTAGGCCTCTCCAGGTCTCCGTCTAACCATTAGATGACCAGGTGATGGGAAAAGCTGAAAACTGGACTCATCAAAGAAGATGGCCTTACTCCAGTTCTCTACGGTCCAATCCTGATGGTCTTTAGGAAACCTCAGCCTGGCTCTTCTTTGCTTCTCATTCAGTGCGTTTACATGCACATAAAGAAAATCGAATTTCTGCCGTAGCTTGACTGAAATCGAAGTTCTAAATGCCATGGAAACACCTTAGCTCGGCTGAAATCGAACCGAACTGGATTTCTCGTAATCGAGCTACGCGACCTAGATTATGTGATTGTAGCCGAGCTACTTAGTGCATGTAAACCCTATCGAGCTACGTAGTCGAGCTACTTACTTCAGCACTGCCCCTTCTGGAAGTGACGAGTGACGAGACCACAAGCAGGAAACACAACAGCCTCGGTTGGTATGACAACAGTAGTAGTAGCGAGCAGCAGAAGAGAACATGGAACACGGAACTGATAACTTTGTGAACACGGAACTGATAACTTTGTGAACACGGAACTGATAACTTTGTTTATACTCTCGAATAGCTCTTCTTCATGACGACAACCGGAAGTGTACCAACACGATGGGGCATGTAGCGCCACCTGTGGCTCGGGTGCACAATGTACCTCACACAATAGCTTGATTTCCTTGTGTGCATGTAGGATTGGATTTCTCTGGCACCCTTGCTGGGACCCTTAGCTCGATTACCGACAGTAGCTCAATTTGGATGTGCATGTAAACGCACTGAATGATGAAGGGCTTTTTTTCTAGCTTTGCATGACTTCAACCCCACCTGGAGGAACATATTTTGAACCATCCTTGCTGTGCACTTAACCTCAGCTGCCATTTGCCATTCTTTTTGTTGGTCATTTGACGTCATCCTACAGTCGTTGAGTGACAATCGAAGGAGCTGACGATTATCCCAGTCAGTGGAGAGTCGTTTTCGCCCTCTGCCAGCCTGTAACTTTGTTGTCCCCAATGTCTGCTGCTTGACCTTGTTCTTATGAATACCATTTTTGAAATTTTGAGGATGGAAACAACCTGATGCTCACTGTATCCCTCTGCCAGTAAAGCCAGACTTGAACCCTTTTGTTTCTCACTCAAAACTTCTCTTTTTAACTCTTTTTCCATGATAGATATTTTTGTATTCCAGTTAAAGTTAAGGCACTACAAGCACTGTTTTTGCCATTCAAACTGGTTCTATTGCTAGAGGATAGTGATGACCACAGCAGTGGTTTTTATACTTTTCCTGATTAAATAAGATTTGGTTCAGGTGATCACCTCATACACACACACACACACACAGAGTGCTCAGCGTAAATGAGTACACCCCCTTTGAAAAGGAACATTTTAAACAATATCTCAATGAACACAAACAATTTCCAAAATTTTGACAAGACAAAGTTTAATATAACATCTGTTTAACTTATAACATGAAAGTAAGGTTAATAATATAACTTAGATTACACATTTTTTCAGTTTTACTCAAATTAGGGTGGTGCAAAAATGAGTACACCCCACAACAAAAACTACTACATCTAGTACTTTGTATGGCCTCCATGATTTTTAATGACAGCACTAAGTCTTCTAGGCATGGAATGAACAAGTTGGCGACATTTTGCAACATCAATCTTTTTCCATTCTTCAACAATGACCTCTTTTAGTGACTGGATGCTGGATGGAGAGTGATGCTCGACTTGTCTCTTCAGAATTCCCCATAGGTGTTCGATTGGGTTCAGATCAGGAGACATACTTGGCCACTGAATCACTTTCACCCTGTTCTTCTTCAGAAATCCAACAGTGGCCTTAGATGTGCGTTTAGTCATGTTGGAAAAGTGCATGACGACCAAGGGCACGGAGTGATGGTAGCATCATCTCTTTCAGTACAGAGCAATACATCTGTGAATTCATGATGCCATCAATGAAATGCAGCTCCCCGACACCAGCAGCACTCATGCAGCCCCACATAAGGGCACTGCCACCACCATGTTTCACTGTAGGCACCATGCATTTTTCTTTGTATTCCTCACCTTTGCGACGCCATACAGTTTTGAAGCCATCAGTTCCAAAAACATTTATCTTGGTCTCATCACTCCAGAGTATAGAGTCCCAGTAGTTTTCATCTTTGTCAGCATGGGCCCTGGCAAACTCTAGGCGGGCTTTTTTGTGCCTGGGCTTTAGGAGAGGCTTCTTTCGTGGACGACATCCATGCATGCCATTCCTCTGCAGTGTACGCCGTATTGTGTCACGAGAAATAGTCACCCCAGTTTGTCTTTCTACTTCTTTAGATAACTGCAGTGAACTTGCATGCCAATTTTCTTCAACCCTTCTCATCAGAAGATGCTCCTGTCGAGGTGTTAACTTCCGTGGACGACCTGGACGTCTCTGTGAGATGGTTGCAGTTCCATCTTTCTTAAATTTTTGTACCACTTTTGCTACAGTATTCTGACTGATAAGTAAAGCTTTGCTGGTCTTCTTGTAGCCTTCACCTTTGTGGTGTAAAGAAATTATTTTCTTTGGGGAATTCTGAAGAGACAAGTTGAGCATCGCTCTCCATCCAGTATCCAGTCACTAAAAGAGGTCATTGTTGAAGAATGGAAAAAGATTGACGTTGCAAAATGTCGCCAACTTGTTCGTTCCATGCCTAGAAGACTTGGTGCGGTCATTAAAAATCATGGAGGCCATACAAAGTACTAGATTAAGTAGTTTTTGTTGTGGGGTGTACTCATTTTTGCACCACCCTAATTTGAGTAAAACTGAAAAAATGTGTAATCTAAGTTATATTATTAACCTTACTTTCCTGTTATAAGTTAAACAGATGTTATATTAAACTTTGTCTTGTCAACATTTCAGAAATTGTGTTCACTGAGATATTGTTTAAAATGTTACTTTTCAAAGGGGGTGTACTCATTTACGCTCAGCACTGTATATATGTATATATAAACCCAGTTACAGTATAACACTCATTATTATTAGCATACCATCACATACTATGGCTGGTAGGAATCAGTGATTCGAAAGTCAAACACTAACCTACAGTCAGTTAATGACAGAGTATTGTTCAGCTAAGGGGCTAAAGCATCGTGGCATTTTGAAAGTGGTTGAGAGTTAGAATTTAAGTGACTAGCACGGTGCTTTAAGTTGGCATTCATGCTCTCCATTAGTATTGTGCTTAGCTCCACATGGCGGCACTGTAGGTCCTCACAGCTAAGAATGGCCAGTCATTGAAATGCAGCCCGTAGTGTGCAGCACTAATTAATATGGAAATTTCACATTGTTTGTTAGTTCCGATGTCAAATTTTGATGTAAGCTGCGGCTTCTAAGTTAACAGAGATTTATCATAGATCGAGCCCAGCCTCCTGGCAAAGCCTGGTCTTTCCATAATCTAATATTTTTTAAGTAGATAGACTAATATACAGTATGTCCCTATTGCATATAATTTGGGAGACAGGATAATGATATTTTATTAAGCCAGAGTAATTGAAGAGTAAATTTAAATATGTAATTAAACTCTTAAGCATAATTCTGTAGTGCAGCATAAGCCTGAAATAATAAAATGTCAATGTGTTTATTTATGTCTATCATTTGTTCCCTTTTCAGGATTGAAACTCTAGCTTCAGTGGTCAAAAATAATTAGTCAGGACACACTGTATTACATGTACCTACTTATATATGTGATGGCAGAATTCATAATTGTTCAAATGTTTGGCATGAAAATGTGGAGAAAGAGAGAGAAAGAGAGAGAGAGAGAGAGAGGCATCTGAGTTGAGCTTAATGCACACCCTGAGAGCTGCTTAATTTCTACGAGCTGCCACTCCATGGCACGCTTTGAAAGGGGTTCACAGATAAACACAGAGACACAGGCGCATCTTTGGCCCCAGTGGAGCCATTTACCTTTTTCCAAGTAGATTCAAGATATTAATTAAGATAAATTTACCTCAATTCTGCCATCCAGTTATTTATCAGAATTATGTTAATCATTTCTGCAGGGCAGGAGAATTATTACCCACTTTCTGTCTCATTTATATTAATATTCAGACTTAAATAATTTAGCAATATGGTCCATCTGGTTTGACCACGGTGCACTGCAGCAATTCCACACAGCTAAATACTGTAATAGTGTGTCTCGCTTTTAAAAACAATATTGCAGCATTAACCTTTGCCCTGTCTTTTGAATAATTAAATGGTTTAATAAAGACAGCAAAGCAGGTCCTGATATATTAAAAAAAATCTAATTCACCTAAATGTTCATCAAAACGTGAGCATCACCTGATGGGCTTCTTCACTCATTAACACTCTGAGTGGCCTTGGGATTGACTTTGAGCACCTGTTTTTTAGCCAGGCACATGGTAAGAAGAGAGGAGGGGTAGGGGGTGACATGGGTGTTTTTGTGTGTATGTGTGGGAGGTGGGGAGAGGAGTCTGAGGCCCGCGCATGGCAGATCACCCTCCTGCTCAGGCCAGCACTAATTAGGGTGAAGTGGAGGCCAGTGGACGCGCAGTATGATTAAATTTAGATCTGGAGGGAGATCTTGACCCGAGTGTGCCCCTCATCTAAGTGACATTTACCCAGGATAACCATGCCACAGCTGAGCCTTATTAACCTTCTGTAGACCTGAACACCGCTGACTAGATTAATTGGCAGATGGATTATTAAATAGATGATTGAACATCTCATATCTACAACACACAGGTTAGTTGGCAAAGTCTCATTATCACACATGCTCCTGGATACGCTGGCCTAAATATGTCAAAAAGATCATCTGTAGGATTGTTGTGACGAGACTGATATATTCTATATGTCACAAAATGCATTTGGTCTAAAACTCACAAGGACAGGGTTCATGTACGACATACTGTATTTCTATTTGTTCTTTTTCCATTTTAAGGAAATCCATATCATTGTGCCATAAAGATGGAACCTTTTTTTTTGGTGAAAATTTTATTAATTTAATGTATTAATTATCTTTTCACTAGTAACACTCAATGACTATAAAAAACAACCAACATTCCTCCACTACGTTAAAGTCAGGTACACCGGATCATTTGGTAAACCCGCCCCTTCCTCCCAATACCAAGGTCTAGAGCATCTCCAAGGCTGTCCCAATTCCCAGTCCATTCCCACAGCTTCTTACGATATAGTAGAATAACATTTTCAAATCTAATTTCTGAGGGAAAATAAAAATTATGCAGATATCAGCCAAAGAAAAACTAACTGAATTATACACTTCGAACTACAGTACTGTGTAAAAGTCTTAGGCACATGTAAAGAAATGCTGTCGACCAAAAATGGCTGAAAAATAATGAAATGAAATGTTTCAACATGGCGGCACGGTGGTGTAGTGGTTAGCGCTGTCGCCTCACAGCAAGAAGGTCCTGGGTTCGAGCCCCGGGGCCGGCGAGGGCCTTTCTGTGTGGAGTTTGCATGTTCTCCCCGTGTCCGCGTGGGTTTCCTCCGGGTGCTCCGGTTTCCCCCACAGTCCAAAGACATGCAGGTTAGGTTAACTGGTGACTCTAAATTGACCGTAGGTGTGAGTGTGAATGGTTGTCTATGTGTCAGCCCTGTGATGACCTGGCGACTTGTCCAGGGTGTACCCCGCCTTTCGCCCGTAGTCAGCTGGGATAGGCTCCAGCTTGCCTGCGACCCTGTAGAAGGATAAAGCGGCTAGAGATAATGAGATGAGATGTTTCAACATTAAAAAAAAATACTATAAACAGCAGTAAGCCATAATAAATGACACAAAGTCAATATTTGGTGTGAGACGACCCTTTGCTTTTAAAAAAAAAACATAGTAGTCTGAGGTACAGTGAGTGCAGTTTTATAAGGAAATGAGCTGTAGGTTTTACTGAGCATCTTACAGAACCAGCCACAGTTCTTCTGGACACTTTGACTGTCACACTTTCTTCTTAAATTTTGCACTAAAACCCAGCAGCCTTCATTATGTTTTTTTGTTGTTAATCTGAAAAGTGATAGCTTATGTAATATGCTGCTCAGATACAAAAAATTTTTTCTGTAACATTTAGTTTTGTGCTAGAAAATGAACATTTGGAATCTAAAATGTTTTTGTACTGACTCCATAATGTAGAAATCTCATCTCATCTCATTATCTCTAGCCGCTTTATCCTGTTCTACAGGGTCGCAGGCACGCTGGATCCTATCCCAGCTGACTACGGGCGAAAGGCGGGGTACACCCTGGACAAGTCGCCAGGTCATCACAGGGCTGACACATAGACACAGACAACCATTCACACTCACATTCACACCTACGGTCAATTTAGAGTCACCAGTTAACCTAATCTGCATGTCTTTGGACTGTGGGGGAAACCGGAGCACCCGGAGGAAACCCACGCGGACACGGGGAGAACGTGCAAACTCCGCACAGAAAGGTCCTCGCCGGCCACGGGGCTCGAACCCGGACCTTCTTGCTGTGAGGCGACAGCGCTTACCACTACACCACCGTGCCGTCAATGTAGAAATCATAAAATAGAAATCTATAACAAAGTTTGTATGAAAAAAATAAGGTGCCTAAGACTTTTGCACAGTACTGTATAGACAGAAAGACAATTTCTCTTTTAGATGAGAAAAGTAACATGGAATAAAGGCTATTTTGTCACTGAAACACATGGGGATGGGCGGAGCTACATATTATACTACAGCCAATCAGCAGGGGCTCTATAGACCTGTAGTAGCTTCACTTTTTTTGACATTACACCGTCCATGTTTTTTACATGTTATTCATAACACTTTACCTGAAGGTATCTATATAGGGCTTTTATTACACATTCATTTACACTGCATCCAATGTGATGCAGAAGAACTGATGAAATGCTTATTTTGAAATTCAGGTTGTGGCATTAGAGATTTACATGACAGAGAGAAGAGACAGCAGTTCTCAGTTATCATTATAGATGGACTGATAGACAGCAGGGCAACACAATATCTCGATGTGTATCTGTAAAGATATTTCTTTCTCTGAACACAAATATTTGTATCTGAAAAAGCAAATTTCATAAATAGCAATAAAAAATTTTTAAAAATAAAATCCTGAACCAGATGTCCTGTAGAATCTTGTGGAAAGCTTTCTGTCTTCTATCTGACTGTGTATATGATGGAGTAAGTAAACTAACTATATTTCAAAATAAATGTCTTTTACAAATCAGGACACTGTCATAGTTACAGTGGTGCTTGAAAGTTTGTGAACCCTTTAGAATTTTCTATATTACTGCATAAATATGACCTAAAACATCATCAGATTTTCACACAAGTCCGAGATAAAGAGAACTCATTTAAACAAATGAGAGAACAATATTATACTTGGTCATTTATTTCTTGAGGAAAATGATCCAATATTACATATCTGTGAGTGGCAAAAGTATGTGAACCTCTAGGATTAGCAGTTAATTTGAAGGTGAAATTAGAGTCAGGTGTTTTCCATCAATGGGATGACAATCAGGTGTGAGTGGGCACCCTGTTTTATTTAAATAACAGGGATCTATCAAAGTTTGATCTTCACAACACGTTTGTGGAAGTGTATCATGGCATGAACAAAAGAGATTTCTGAGGACCTCAGAAAAAGCGTTGTTGATGCTCATCAGGCTGGAAAAGGTTACAAAACCATCTCTAAAGAGTTTGGACTCCACCAATCCACAGTCAGACAGATTGTGTACAAATGGAGGAAATTCAAGACCATTGTTACCCTCCCCAGGAGAGGTCGAACAACATAGATCACTCCAAGAGCAAGGCGTGTAATAGTCGGCGAGGTCACAAAGGACCTCAGGGTAACTTCTAAGCAACTGAAGGCCTCTCTCACATTGGCTAATGTTAATGTTCATGAGTCCACCATCAGGAGAACACTGAACAACAATGGTGTGCATGGCAGGGTTGCAAGGAGAAAGACACTGCTCTTCCAAAAGAACATTGCTGCTCATCTGCAGTTTGCTAAAGATCATGTGGACAAGCCAGAAGGCTATTGGAAAAATGTTTTGTGGATGGATGAGACCAAAATAGAACTTTTTGGTTTAAATGAGAAGCGTTATGTTTGGAGAAAGGAAAACACTGCATTCCAGCATATCCCTTATCCCATCTGTGAAACAGGCTGGTGGCAGTATCATGGTTTGGATTTTTTTTTGCTGCATCTGGGCCAGGACGGCTTGCCATCATTGATGGAACAATGAATTCTGAATTATACCAGCGAATTCTAAAGGAAAATGTCAGGACATCTGTCCATGAACTGAATCTCAAGAGAAGGCGGGTCAAGACAATGACCCTAAGCACACAAGTCATTCTACCAAAGAATGGTTAAAGAAGAATAAAGTTAATGTTTTGGAATGGCCAAGTCAAAGTCCTGACCTTAATCCAATCAAAATGTTGTGGAAGGACCTGAAGCGAGCAGTTCATGTGAGGAAACCCACTAACATCCCAGAGTTGAAGCTGTTCTGTACGGAGGAATGGGCTAAAATTCCTCCAAGCCGGTGTGCAGGACTGATCAACAGTTACCGGAAACGTTTAGTTGCAGTTGTTGCTGCACAAGGGGGTCACACCAGATACTGAAAGCAAAGGTTCACATACTTTTGCCACTCACAGATATGTAATATTGGATCATATAATTTTCCTCAATAAATAAATGACCAAGTATAATATTTTTGTCTCATTTGTTTAACTGGGTTCTCTTTATCTACTTGTAGGACTTGTGTGAAAATGAGATGATGTTTTAGGTCATATTTATGCAGAAATATAGAAAATTCTAAAGGGTTTACAAACTTTCAAGCACCACTGTACAGTTGACAAGAGCCATATACTATTTTATCAAAATTTCTTAAATTTTTGAGTTCATTACACTCCAGAAAGAGCAGAGCTGGGATGCAGTGCTTCTGTGAGTCAAAATGGGGTCCTTTAATGCTTGTATGATTTTCCGGCAAGGTCTCCTTTTAATAATGATCAAGGATGTTCATACAATGCCCATACAAGTTAGTCTTTTTAAAAATGAATTAAATAATTATTTCAGAGATTCCAGCAGAGACATGCTGCACACAGTCTATGCGGACTAATCAAAAATGCATGCGCAGAACTGTGAACTTACACTCACTGGCCACTTGTTCTTGATTCTAAGGTTCCTTTTCTTGGCTGCAGGAGTAGAACCCAATGTGGTCTTCTGCTCACCATGGTTGTAAAGAGTTGCTATGAGTTACTATATCCTTCCTGGCAGCTCGAATCAATCTGGCCATTTTCCTCTGATCTCTCTCATCAACAAGACATCTTCACCCACAGAACTGTCGCTCACTCAATGGTTTTTGTTTTTCGCACCATTCTGTGTAAACTCTCGAGACTGTTGTGTGTGAAAACCCCAGGAGATCAGCAGTTTCTGAAATACTCAAACCAGTCCATCTGGCACCAACACCCATGCCACAAGCAAAGTCACAGCGATCACAATTTTTCCCATTCTCATGTTTGAAGTGAACATTAACTGAAGCTCTTGATTTGTATCTGCATGATTTGATGCATTGTGCTGCTGTCAAGGGATCGGCTGATTAGATAACTGCATAAAACAGCAGGCATGTGGGTGTATCTAATAAAGTGGCTGGTGAGTGTATATTGTAACTCCAATTCATATTTGCATTTATATTCGTTTATATACACAGTACATTATATGTTCAATCAGAATAATGTATTCATATTCAGTTCCATATCTAATACAGTGTGTTGGGGTGTCACTTTTTTTTTTGTTGTTGTTGTTGAAAATTATTCGTTTGGTTTTACAAGCCACACATTCATGACACTTTGAGAAAGCCACTGAAGGCATATATAGTGCTGCATAAGTGTTATAAATGCAAATTTGGTTCGCACTTTAGTTTGAGGGCATTCGTAAATAAGTAATGCTGGACTGGAACGGTACTCCATAATAGTTCTGAATGCAAATGGTCCACCAGTACTTCAGATGAAGATCACTCAATTCCAAGATCCTATAAGAACTTAATTTTACCAGTGTACACTTCATTGAAGATTTCTCCTAATAATAATGAAAGTTAATTAAATAATTAAACTTCCGAGTTTAGTTTCAAAATACAACTAACACAACAGTTTCAGTCAATCCGTGATGATAGGAGACTTTGTCTCTCTTCTTTCATCGAAAGACAAAACCAAACACTTCATAAAAAAGTCATGCTTTATACAGTGCTTATGAAAGTTCTCGTGTAGACGCCCTTCAAATAAAGAGTCACTATGTTTAATCCAAGTCTACAGTATCAAAATGATGTTAATTTCCTTTCATGACTATAGAATTATTTCATCCATGCTGCCATCATAGCAATTTTTTTTTGGAAATGCTAACTCAGAATAATTTACATTTACCAAATTTAGCCTCTAGCCAGGTAGCTAGGTGGCATGTGGCATGTCTAGTAACAACCATTCCTCCAACTGCAAAACGCTGCATGCTCATTTTCCTGCGTAGCCAAAAGCGCTTCCTGACGTGTGTTTAAGTGCAATCTACTCAGCCGCGGGATGCCCATGTCAAATTGGTGCTTTCGAGGCAAGTGCTCAGCAGCCATGTTGGATTTGGTTCTGCATTGGGGAATAAGTGGATCATATTGAACGCATTACCATACTTGTGTGGCTGAGTCTCCCTTTGCCCCCCTCTCACTCTTCCTCTCAAATTCAAAAAGAAGATTATTACACAGCGTGTGAGAAATGCCACCTCAGAGCAATGGTCCACATTATGCATTTGCTTTTCCACAGGAGCCTGTGGTGTCCCACTTTACCTCAGGGCTGTGGTCAGTCATAGCAAACCACCTCAGACTCAAACGAAGAATTATTCGAGCTACATCACTGAAAGGAGGTGGGGGATTAGAGAGGAGAAGGAGGGTGTAATTTACAGGAGGAGGGTCGTGTTTACTTTAGCAACTGGATGTCTAGGTTTGTTCTTTTCATAAGGACAAGCGTCATGTTGTGACTCAGCGTGGATGATGAGTCACCGCTTAAACCTGCCACGAGCATTAGGGATTCATGAAGCAACCGGGACGCTGGCCTCTGACAGACAAGTCGTGTGATGCACTGTATATACTCTAACCTGGCAAATATAATCCTCATAAATCAACAGTTTAAAGCGTTTTGTAATTAGAACTGTCTGTAATGTATGCCAGAGTATAATGACCTTTGCACATGAGTAGGGCCACATTTGGTACGTTTTACAGCTAGCGAGTGATCTTCCATACTAAAGCAAGCACAATGTACACTTTTAAAAATTAAGATTCTTTACAGCACTGGACTAACAGAACTGCTTTAGGTTCCCTAAAGCACAAGTGGGCCCTGAAACCCTCAGGGCTCTGTGAAGCATTACCAAGGGGGGTGGTGCTTGATTGATTGCTTGATTGATTTTTGCTACAGTCATGGGTGCAGATCCCGGGGGGGGGGGGGGGGGGGGGGGGGGGGGGCATGCCCCCCCCAATTTTTGAAAAACATGAATTGCCCCCCCCAAATAAAAATCCCCTAAATTATTCAAAATTGTACAAACAAATGTATTTTCAGACAAATGATTCCCTGTGCAGTACTTTTTGAATGATGTGGCAAGCCTCTACAAAGTTGTGATTTATGGTTGCATGGTATGAGTTGCATACGGGCAAAAAAAAAAATCACTTTTGTGTCCCCCCCAATCCTGACATCGGATCTGCACCCCTGGCTACAGTAGTAACATTATTGGTACGATGTAAAAAGGTAAAAGTTCTTATACAGGCTGTCTGAAGTCAGGAACCAATGGCAGGAAAACATATAATTTTTTTTTTTATTTGTAAATTTTGCTCAGCATCATCAAAACAACATACTTGCTCAACACATTCCCAGACTTTTTCAGACACCCTTTATTTACTGAGCATGTATTGGTTTTTTTTCCATTTACTGGACAAGTTACTTGAATTGTATGGCTCTAATCTGAATCGCAATAAATTAAAAATAAGCCTATAAATAATCAGATGTTGTTCTGTATTTGTGTAATATTCAGTAGAAATATGGCTCCATTTAATAGCCAAAATATTCACACAACTAATTGTATTAATCGGATTCCCCTCCAAAGAATTGCCGCCTTAACATGGTGGAGGGGTTTGGGTGTCCTGGTGATCCTGGGAGCTGTATTGTCGGGGGCATCAGCCCCTGGTAGGCTCTCCCAAGGCAAATTTGTTCCAGGGGAGGAGCCAGACTAAGAGCGATTCAAGACCCCAATGAAACGGCAAAGAAGGAGCTGCAGCACCTCGCCTAGGAGCGGGAAACCAGGGCCTCCTCTTAGAGCCAGACCTGGGAGGGGAGCTCGCCGGCAAGTGTCTGGTGGTCAGGCCCGGCCAGGCACAGCCTGAAGAAATTACATGGAGCCGCCATGATGTGGGCTCACCACCAGCAAGGACAGGCACTGGGGTCAGGTGCATTGTGAGCTGGGTGGCAGGCAAAGGCGGGAGCCTGGGCATGCTGATCCTCGGCAGCACAGGCTAGTGATTAGGATGTGGAATGTCACCTCTCTGGTGGGGAAGGAACCGGAGCTGGTGCGGGAGGCAGTGTGGTACCAACTATAGTTGGGCTCGCCTCCATGCATAGCACTGGTTTTGGAACCAAACACCTGGAGAGGGGGTAGACTCTCTCCTTTTCCGGTGTTGCACAGAGTGAGAAGTGCCGGGCAGGTGTGGAGATACTCATAAGCCCCTGGCTGAGCCCTGCTGTGTTGGAGTTCTCCCTGGAGAATGAGAGGGTTGTCTCTATGCAACTGTAAGGTGCTGAGAGGAAAACTGTGACTGTTGCTTGTACTTATGTACCAAACAGCAGTGCAGAGTATTCAGTCTTCTTGGAGTTGCTGGGTGGTGTCCTGGAAGGGGTGCCGACTGGGGACTCCATAGTTCTCCTGGGGAACTTCAACGCTCACATGGGCAATGTGAGGGGGGGTGATTGGGAAGAACAGCCTGCCTGATCTAAACCCAAGCAGTGTTTTGTTGTTGGACTTCTGTGCTCATCATGGATTGGCCATAACAAACACCATGTTTGAGCATAAGGTAGTATATAAGTATACCTGGTACCAGAACACCTTAGACCAAAGATTGATGATCGACTTTGTGGTTGTATCAGCAGATCTGTGGCCATAAGTCTTGGACACTCGGGTGAAGAGAGGAGCAGAGCTGTCAACTGATCACCACCTGGTGGTGAGTTGGATCAGATGGCAGGGGAGGCTGCCAGACAGACCTGGCAAACCAAAGCATGTAGTGAGGGTGAACTGGGAATGTCTGGCAGAGTCCTCTGTTTCAGGAGGTCTTCAGTTCCCACCTCCAGAAGAGCTTTTCATGCATCTTGGGGGAGATTGGGGACATGGAATCTGAATGGACTATGTTCAAAGCCTCCATTGTAGAGGTGGCTGATAGGAGCTGTGGCCAAAAGGTCATCAGTGCCTGTCATGGCAGTAACCTAAGAACTTGCTGGTGGACACTGGCAATGAAGGAAGCTGTCAAACTGAAGAAAGAGGCCTTTCAGGCTGGTTGGCCCAAGGGTCCCTTGAGGCAGAAGGCAGGTACTGGGAGGCCAGAAAGGCTGCAGCTGCGGGAGTTGCTGAAGCAAAAACCTGGATGTGGGAGGAATTCGGGGAGGCCATGGAGAAGGACTTTCGGTTAGCCTCAAGGAAGTTCTGGCAAACCATTTGGTGACTCAGGAAAGGGAAACAGGGCTTGCCTCAGGCTGTGCGCAGCCGGGGAGGAGAACTGTTGACCTGAACTGGGGATATTGTCGGGCGGTGGAAGGAGCACTTTGAGGAACTCCTGAACCCCTCCTACACATCCTCCATGGAGGAGGTGGAGTCTGAGGACTCAAGGGAAGCTTCACCCATATCTCTGGCAGAGGTCACTGAGGTAGTCAAGAAGCTCCTTGGTGGCAAGGCGCCAGGGGTGGATGAGCTTCACCTTGAGATGCTGAAGGCTCTGGACATTGTTGGGCTGTCTTGGCTGACCCACCTCTTCAACGTCACGTGGAGGTAGGGTACAGTGCCTTTGGGGTGGCAGACTAGGGTGGTGGTTCCTTTATTCAAAAAAGGGGACCGGAATGTGTGCTCCAATTATAGGGGTATCACACTGTTCAGCCTCACCAGAAAAGTTTAGTCCAGAGTGCTAGAAAGGAGGCTCTAATCAATTGTCAAACCTCAGATTCAGGAGGAGCAATGCGGATTCTGTCCTGGCCATGGAACGGTGGACCAGCTCTTTACCCTGGCAGGGTTATCGGGGGTTCATGGGAGTATGACCAGCCAGTCTACATGTGTTTTGTAGATTTTGAAGGCTTATGACCGTGTCCCACGAGGGCTCTTGTGGGGGGCACTGTGGGAGTATGGGGTATAGGGGCCATTGCTACGAGCCATCCGGTCCTTGTACAACCAAAATGTGAGCTGTGTCCGAATTATCAGCACAAAGTCAAACACGTTCCCAGTGGGTGTTGGACTCCACCAAGGCTGCCCCTTGTCACCAATCCTGCTTGTGATATTCATGGATGGGATCTCAAGGTGCACCCAGGGTGAGAAGGGTGTCCAGTTTGGGGACCTCAGAATTGCATCTCTGCTCTTTGCAGATGATGTGGTTCTGTTGGCTTCTTCAGATCATGACCTTCAGCAAGCACTGGGATGGTTTGCAGCCGAGAGTGAAGCAGCTGGGATGAGAGTCAGCACCTCCAATTCTGAGGCCATGGTTCTCTGCCAGAAAATGGTGGAGTGCGCCCTCCAGGTTGGGAGTGAATTGCTGCCTCAAGTGAAGGAGTTCAAGTATCTTGGGGTCTTGTTCACAAGTGATGGTAAAATGGAGCGGGAGATGGACAGGTGGATTGGGGCGGCATCTGCAGTAATGCAGGTGTTGTACCGGTCTGTTGTGGTGAAGAGGGAGCTGAGCCAGATGGCAAAGCTTTTCATTTGCCAGTCAATCTACATTCCAACCCTCACCTACAGTCATGAGCATTGGGTAGTGACCAAAAGATGAGATCACGGATACAAACGGCTGAAATGAGCTTTCTCTGTAGGGTGGCTGGGCTCACCCTTAGAGATAGGGTGAGGAGCTGAGACATCCAGAAGGATCTTGGAGTAGAACCACTGCTCCTTCATGTCGAAAGAAGTCAGCTGAGGTGGTTTGAGCATCTGATGAGGATGCCTCCTGGGCACCTTCCTTTGGAGGTTTTCTGGGCACATCCATCTGGGAGGAGACCTCAGGGTAAACCCAGAACATGCTGTAGAGATTACATCTGGCCTGGGAGCACCTTGGGATCCCCCAGGAGGAACTGGAAAGCGTTGCTGGGGAGAGGGACACCTGGAATACCCTGCTTAGCCTGCTGCCACCGCGACCTGACTTCGGATAAGTGGAAGAAAATGGATGGAATGGATGGATTAATCGTATTATTAGGTGTGTTTTTATTAACCTGCTTAATGCGCAATTTGAAATTGCAAACTAAAAAATGAGCAAACTCAAATATTGCAAAAAAGTTTTTACGCTTGCACAAGTTGGTTTTTCAGATCATTTGATAAAGCAATATTTCACAAAATTGAAATAGAAACATTTTCGTATGACATGACAAAGAGCAAATGGAAATGCTACCTTTTTGAAAAAAGAGCACTCTGTAAGAGCTATTGCAAGTGGAAAAAACTCAGCTTTATTCGCACATCACCACTCAGTGGAAACACAACATTCGCAATTGTGTTTTGTAAAAAAAATTTTAAATATAGCTTTTATTTTGCAATAAACTGCAATGGAAACCCAGCTACTGTAAATAATTCACTTAATATTTGAATAGTTGGACTGTGTTTCATAAAAAAAAACTGGGTTGAATAGGCATGTAATGATATACTAGTATAGGTGCGGTGATAAATTGAGACACTAATTTATGAGAGTAAAATAAAATCGATAAAGTGAAAAATGAGTCGCAATTATCATCAGGCTGCATAATTTCTTAGATTTTCTGAGCTGTAGTTGTGTGATTTAGATATATAATAACAAAATCATGGGAATACACGTGACCTCACTGTAGATGGAAGTAACACAGCTCTACAAAATGTCGCAAAAACATACAGCCTTCACAAATGTTCATAAATTGTTAATAAAAGGCCTATTAAACAATTATGCACTGAAGGTGAAAGGAATGTCCGTGAATAATAATGGAGACAAAGTTGAGGTTTTTATTCACTGATGTTCACGGAGCCTGAGGCGGAAAATTGTTTTAGTATCAATACACAGGTGATTATTTAAAAAAATTTAAATCATATTTTAAAATATAATTTATTTCAATCTTCAAAAGCAGCATGCAAATGTAATAATGGTGCGGCGCCGACTTGTGTCACTTATCTACACCAAGTCACATAAAATACTGTTTTGTAAGAGATTTTTTTTTAAAAATCATAATTCCACCTTACCTTTGAATAGTTTTAGACCAAACTTCGTAGCACCTTTAGTGATTTTAGGAAAAGCATTTTCTTTCATCATTTGTAATTCTTCCTCACTTTCAGTGACAAAGCAATTGGCTGCCATTTTGCAGAGTTGCTTGAGGTGATTATCAAGAAATAGTCCAAATTTCTTGACCAATCAGCACGCATGATTTCCCATAATCACCTGCGTATTTATACTAATTGTTATTGACCCTTTTCATCCATCCATTATCTGAAGCCACTTATCCTGTGCAAGATCACGCAGGCAAGCTGGAGCCTATCCCAGCTGACTATGGGTGAGAGGCGGGGTACACCCTGGACAAGTCGCCAGGTCATCGCAGGGCTGAGACAGAGACAAACAACCATTCACACTCACATTCACACATATGGACAATTTAGTGTCACCAATTAGTCTAACCTGCATATCTTTGGACTGTGGGGGAAACCGGAGCACCCGGAGGAAACCCACGCAGACGTGGGGAGAACATGCAAACTCCACACAGAAAGGCCCTCGCCAGCTGCTGGGCTCAAACCTAGGACCTTCTTGCTGTGAGGCACTACACCACCGTGCCGGAACCCTTTTCATTTTCAATAAAATTTATATTTTAGTTAATAGACTATTATATTTTACTCCAACCTTTACAAATGTGTGTAAATAATTCTTATGTAGAAAATTAAATAAGTTTTTTTAATTTAACTAAAGGAATATTTACGCTGATAAATAATAGGAAAATAAATGTTGCTTTTTTGGTAATAAAATTTTCATGTATGTTTTCTCCAAAAATATCATTGGAAAATCAAATCATGAACTCCGTATCGTGCATTGAATTGTCAATTGAATAAATCAGTGCTGGGGGTGTCCACGGAATTTGTTTTACATTTAAAAGAGTCTGTAAAAAGTTGGAGATGCCCTGCCCTAAAGAATCATTTCAGTTCATAATTCACGAACTACTGCACGTTTTTCCACAAGAAACTGAAAAATAATTTTTTACAAAAGATCCTTCCACATCGAGTTAACATATAGTGGTTTGTTTTACCAAAAAGAATGGTTCAAGATCTGATCCTGCAACAGCATCAGTATAACATATAAAGAACTTTATTTCTGGCAACTTTATTTTTTTAAGTGTGTATTATGAGCCAGAGTGAATGTGTGCTATGAAATTAGTGTGACCAAACACATCAACACAAAAAGAAAGGTCCAGTGCATCATCGTGCAGTTAATCCTCACATTAAAATAAAAAGAAAACTCCTTTTAAACTTGTGCTGCAGCCTACAGGTTTTATGTGGGTTTATGGAACGGTTTTGCAGGTTAGCATACTTTTAAACAGAACCTCTGGGGATCACAAGTAGGATGGTGCCACTTGCCTGTAGAAACTAACTTTTGCTGAATGAGACTGTACTGGAGAATTTACAGCAACAGTGAGTTTTCTCCCTCAGGCCACAGTAGGAGGTGAGGACAAGCTGGCACACAAGTACAAATCCTTAAAAATTCCCAAATACAGGTTTTGAAAGTGCAGCCTAGAGCAGTTAACATCTTCAAATTGAGCAATCTGTGAAATATTTGGCAAACATGGCAGACAGTGACAGTCATGAGGCTACTGGCTTGCTACAGTGCCTTCTGCATGAGCTTTATAACTTGACATGGAGTGAATGACTTGGGTTGGGCCCATCAGTCCAATTTTACTGTAAAGAACACCACACAGATTCGTTTGTAACGCAGCCTTGTGATCGAGTAATGTCACATGAAAGTGTGAACATTCAAGTTTTAACCATTTCATTCAATGCATTTGAACCACTCAGGCCTTATGTTCATCATTGAACACAGTGGGTTCTTTTTATTTTCTGAACTCATAACACTCAGTCGATTACTACAGCTAATAAAATTTGGTTTCCAAAAAACAGTACAAAAAAGAAGATACAGTAAGTTGTACAGTGTTTGAGCAAAGACCCAACTCCGCTAATATTGCAAAAGGTTGAGAAGAAAGAAGCAGGTTGAGAGATGATGCTGTAATTAGAACATCATTAGTTTGTAGTTTTTTTTGTGTTTAACCTCAGGTGTTATCACCGTGTCAAAATGGCACTGTGAACATTTCTGTTTTAGATCCCAGGCGTCAACACTGCTAAAATATACACACCCCAATAACACCAAGCAAACTTCTTGATATATGCTATGATATGAAACCCGCCCAATAAACAATCCCTTAGCTTCATTTGGAGGAATTTGCATTAACCATACAAGCATCAGCACAGACTTCTCTGCAACGACGCAATTGAGAAAAAAAAGCTTTGTGTAAAAAAGCCATGTCTCTCTCTCTCTTTCCCCCTCAAAGAGGCCAATGACAGAAATGCTGTGGCATAAGAGCCCCGCCTCTGTGTTAGCATATCAGTGAACACACAATGCCCCAGATTAGTTCAGTGGCAGCACTGAGCCGAAATAAGCTAATTGCTTAATTAGCTAACCAAATTCGATAAGCCTCTTCTACCGTATTACCACCAGCTATGTAACAAATAGCTCGGATTTCCAAAAGGAGGAAAATATTATGGGTTTAATTACAATTGTGATTGTAAAATAGTAAATTAGATGGCCAAGGTGACTGTATGAACATTATTTTAAAAAGACGAATATGAACCTAAATCGTAATTCGTACTACTACTAAAAATAATAATAATAAGTTCTACAAGTGACATCTGTCTTAATCGGATCCAAAAATATAAGACATTTTAACCAGATCATTTTTTACCTATTTATAAAAGAATGGAGTTTGCAACAACAGACAGAAAAGCAGCCCAACAAACATTAAATAGAAGCAAACTATTAACGTTGCACACATCTATCAATTATAGTGGTGCTTGAAAGTTTGTGAACCCTTTAGAATTTTCTATATTTCTGCATAAATATGACCTAAAACATCATCAGATTTTCACACAAGTCCTAAAAAGTAGATAAAGAGAACCCAGTTAAACAGATGAGAGAAAAATATTATGCTTGGTCATTTATTTATTGAGGAAAATAATCCAATATTACATATCTGTGAGTGGCAAAAGTATGTGAACCTTTGCTTTCAGTATCTGGTGTGACCCCCTTGTGCAGCAATAACTGCAACTAAACGTTTCCGGTAACTGTTGATCAGTCCTGCACACCGGCTTGGAGGAATTTTAGCCCGTTTCTCTGTACAGAACAGCTTCAACTCTGGGATGTTGGTGGGTTTCCTCACATGAACTGCTCGCTTCAGGTCCTTCCACAACATTTCCATTGGATTAAGGTCAGGACTTTGACTTGGCCATTCCAAAACATTAACTTTATTCTTCTTTAACCGTTCTTTGGTAGAACAACTTGTGTGCTTAGGGTCGTTGTCTTGCTGCATGACCCACCTTCTCTTGAGATTCAGTTCATGGACAGATGTCCTGACATTTTCCTTTAGAATTCGCTGGTATAATTCAGAATTCATTGTTCCATCAATGATGGCAAGCCGTCCTGGCCCAGATGCAGCAAAACAGGCCCAAACCATGATATTACCACCAGCATGTTTCACAGATGGGATAAGGTTCTTATGCTGGAATGCAGTGCTTTCCTTTCTCCAAACATAACGCTTCTCATTTCAACCAAAAAGTTCTATTTTGGCCACATCCATCCGCAAAAAACATTTTTCCAATAGCCTTTTTCTGAGGTCCTCAGAAATCTCCTTTTTCGTGCCATGATACACTTCCACAAACATGTGTTGTGAAGATCAGACTTTGATAGATCCCTGTTCTTTAAATAAAACAGGGTGCCCACTCACACCTGATTGTCATCCCACTAATTGAAAACACCTGACTCTAATTTCACCTTCAGATTAACTGCTAATCCTAGAGGTTCACATACTTTTGCCACTCACAGATATGTAATATTGGATCATTTTCCTCAATAAATAAATGAACAAATATAATATTTTTCCTCTCATTTGTTTAACTGGGCTCTCTTTATCTACTTTTAGGACTTGTGTGAAAATCTGATGATGTTTTAGGTAATATTTATGTGGAAATAGAAAATTCTAAAGAGTTCACAAACTTTCAAGCACCACTGTATATACAGAACTATGCAAAAGTCAGAGACATAGAAAATAAAAAGTATCAAAAGGCCATTCAGTCATATCTTAATGTTAATGATTCAAAACAGTATGAAATCTGTAAATTTTTATTCGCAGTATTGAACTTTAATATTGACCTGTATATACACTCACTGGCCACCTTATTAGGAACACCCATACAGCAACACAATGCATCAATCAGGTACAAATCAAGAGCTTCAGTTAATGTTCACTTCAAACATCAGAATGGGAAAAATTGTGATCTCAAAGTGTGACTTTCTTTCACTGTGGCATGGGTGTTGGTTTGAGCCAGATGGACTGGTTTGAGTATTTCAGAAACTGCTGATCTCCTGGGGGTTTTAAATAAATAAATAAATAAATAGTGACCTCTGACTTTTGTGCAGTTTTGTAAATATGAGAGAATTGTACTGCTTTGGATTTCTAACCCATTTTGAAAATTGTTTTAAGTATTATAAAAAATATTATATGGCTAAACTTTTCAGCTATTGGGATTCCTTCCTTCCTTCCATAAACATACAGTTGTGGTCAGAAGTTTACATACAGTGACATGAATGTCATCTAGGATATGAATGTCATGGCAATATTTGGGCTTTCAGTCATTATTTGAATTGTTCTTTTTCTGTGGCAGAATGTACAGCATATAGCTTTAATTAAAAAAAACACTAGAATTTGGTGCACAAGTTTTAATTTTCTTTGGGTTTTCTGAAATCAACACACGGTCAAAATTATACATAAAGGGTCAAAAATAAACATACAGCACACCTAATATTTGGGTAAAATGTCTCTTCGCAAGATTCACCTTTACCAAAGATTTTTGTTTATCATGAACAAGCTTCTGGCAGAATTCTGGTTGGATATTTCATGACTCTTCATGGTAGAGTTCAATTAATTTTTTTTTTCTTGGCATGGACTCGACTTAGAAGCACGGTCCATAGATTTTCAATAGGGTTGAAGTCAGGACTTGTTTTAAGCTTAATGTTAGCCTGCTTTATCCTCCACAACCAGCTCTGATGTGTGTTTGGGATCATTGTCCTGTTGTAACTCCCAAGTCGTTTTCAAGTTTCTGATGGCTTATGCTGAAGAATTCTGAGGTAGCCCTCCTTCTTCATTATTCCATCCACTTTGTGCAATGAACCAGTTCCACTGGCAGCAAAACAGCCCCAGAGCATGATGATCCTACCACCACCAGCAGCTGGTACAGTGTTCCTCTGTACATGGTGGTCACTGTGGCCAAACAACTCAATCTTTGTCTTATCTGACCATACAGCTTTCTTCCAGAAGGCTTTTTCTTTGTCTGTGTGGTCAGCTTCAAACTTTAGTTAAGCTTCAAGGAGTCAATTTTGGAGCAGGGGGTTATTTCTTGGATAGCAGCCTCTTAGTCCATGGTGATCTGAACTGTAGACAGTGATCCATCAGCTTCCAGTTCATGGCAGGGCTGTGCCATGGTGGTTACCAGGTTGTTCCTGACCATCCAAACCAATTTCCTTTCAGCTGTGGGTGACAGTTTGGGTTTTCGTGAAGCAAAGTGGATTGGCAAAGTGACTACACATCACAATAACTTTCATACAATTGCTTGAACTGATCTTGGAATTTGCAGTTGTTTAGAAATGGCTCCAAGAGACATTCTGGAGTTGTGTACCTCTGCGATCCTCTTTCTCAGATCTGCACCGAGCTCCTTGGACTTTCCCATTGTATTGTGCGTTTGTCAAGCCAATGAGTGCTGTAAGCAAACCCTTTTTATGAAGGCACAGAGAAGCTACCAGCTGTAGTCAGTCAATCATGATCACTAACAGGAAGTTAAGAGACCTCGTCCTTAGCACGATAAGAGACATTTTGGAAGTTTCAGCACCTCTGAATTAATAATCTGAGTGAGTGCATGTAGATTTTTGACCCTGTATGTATAATTTTGACCCTGTGTCGATTTCAGAAAACCCAAAGAAAGTTAAAACTTGTGCACCAAATTCTAGTGGGTTTTTTTTAATTAAAAGATGTATGCTGTACAATCATTCTGCCACAGAAAAAGACCAGTTCAAAGAAATTACTGAAAGCCCAAATATTGCCATGACATTCATATCCAAGATGACATGTCACTGTATGTAAACTTCTGACCACAAATGTATATACAGTGCATATACAGTTCATAGACTTCATGCTAAACCTATAATGAATTTCCTGGTTACACAGTTGTACTCTGCAACTCTATAGGACACAGTTATAGAAGCGAGTTATTTATAATCATGCTATCTGTTATCACCCAGATGAGGATGGGTTCCCTTTTGAGTCTGGTTCCTCTCAAGGTTTCTTCATGTCATCTGAGGGACTTTTTCCTCACCACCGTCACCACAGGCTTGCTCATCATAGATAAATAAATTTATTAGGGATAAAATTAGGTCATATGTTTAAAGTCTTTATTTTTATTTAAAGCTGCTTCGCGATGATGTCTGTTGTGAAAAGCGCTATACAAATAAACTGACTTGACTTCAACAGCCACTGCAGAGTTATTCTTATATTCTGTGATATTCACCTTGGGATATGGGTCCAGGATGCATGAGATTGGTTCTTGCCAATCTGATCAATTAAACACACAGGAGTACCTTTTTAAAAAGGCACAGTACTTCAGGACATTCCTACATACAAGAGATGAATATTTCTCCATTTTATTTGCTGTATATATGAAATATTTGGGGTAAAGTAGTGCTGTATATCTGGGGTAACATTTTGTCAACTTAATAATGCCAGACAATGTTTTCCAAAAGGAGGCTGAGCCAAACTGCTGCATTGCCTTGGAAATCTAAAGCTTTACAGAGTCAGAAGTAGTGGAAAAAAGTGGATTTGGTCTTCGTTGAGCCTGATGTCCAGAGCTCACATTTTTCACTGACCAAATTTTCAGACAATTAGGCAAAAACAACCTCTTTTTTGATTCCTCAAAAATATAAAAAGTGCAAGATCCGTGCTGTTTTTGTAAAGCAGATAAGATCCAGACTTTGCACTAAACTGCTGTCGTTAATGTGTTTAATTAACTATTTAAAAGTCCGGATAAAGATTCCGCCAAGAGTGATTTATTCCTATAGTCTGCTCGGCGACTTGTTTGTTTCAGTTTTGATTTCATGAATGAAGCAGCAAGACTCCAAATGGTTTTGCTTCGAGTAAAAGGTGCCCTGTACTTGGCTGAAACAATTATGCTGCATATCTGCAAAAGTGATTTCAGGGAGCTGCTGGAAATAGAAAAGTAGGGTTAAAGGTAAAACCATTTTCTCATTAGACTGAGCGATGAGTTGGACAGATTAATTTACATTTTCCTCCTGACATATTTTACACACACAATCCTTTGCTTAGCGCTGGGAGTTGTGGGCAGTAGGGCGCTATTTGTATAAGATGAAGTCATTTATATGCTAATTCATTGGGAAGTAGACCTTCCAGATTCATTTCTTGCACACAGTCATGTTTACCTATTAGCACATATGGATGCAAAGGGACATTAGAATATTGTAACTTAAAAAAAAAAAAAAAAGCAAACGCTTGAGTAACAAAGCATTAGGGTTTTATTTTGTCCTAATAATCAGACATTATGAGCCATTTCCTTTTGTTATTTAAACAGCAGTCAAGAGTCAAGCTTCAGGTCTTACAGTACTTAACCAGGTCTTTATATTGATTTTTGAGCAATTCATTCCCATAAAATAAAGAGATGTGTTGTGGTATATACACACACACACACCATTATATATATAACCCACCCACCCATCCACACACACACCACCTCTGTTCTCCGTCCAGTTGTTAAATGGATAATTTTAAGAAATGTGCATTAAGATAAGGAAATCTGAGTTTCGTATTTAAAAACACCATCACTTTTATTCTGCACTGAGAGAGAAAAATAAATCGTATCCAAAAACACTATATTCATAAAATCCAGCAAGTTCTCAAAAATATAGGACAAGATTCCTAAAGCAGGGAAATGTATTTAATGATATGTATTAATAATCAATATCATTTCTAAAAAGTTTTTCAGTATAAACAATTCTCCAAGCACACAACTGAATCATTTGCTCAGTCATCAATCTTAAATAGTCCCATCTTTCCTAAAAAAATGTCCTAATTGTAAGCAGATATTGTGCTACTCTTTACCAAAAGCATGAATAATAACAGGAGAACTGAATAATCACTGCGTGAATATAATTTCAGCCCTAAATTAAACCGATCGTGTTTCTAGACCTGGAATTACTCGAACGCAAACCAACTCCAAGGAATAGTTTTCTAAAAAGAAACACCCTGGTAGAACAGTTGTGGCTGACTCGGAGGTGTGACAGATCATATTACAAGCAGGGCTGAAATGTTAATGTAATTCCACATGAGCCAAGTTAAAAGAGATCCAATCGACCGTTCCTGATACCTACTGCCGTTGTGTCTAAGAGGATGCCACCCCTCCTCTCATTGTCTCAGTAATTCACTAAAATTGCCACTTAGAGCTGCTCCGAGTTGTGCGTTTCATCTTCGAGCTTCCTCCGGTGTCGGCTAGTCAGCCCATTTTTACTTCCTGCAAGAGTGCTAGCACTTCATTAACCTTGCCAGGATTGAGATAAGAGAGGAAGAGTATCAAAGCTGCCAGCTTACAAAAAGAAGAGTGCGCAGTCTGTGCTGCACAGTGGCCATCAAACACACACACGGATACACACACACATACACTTCCATGCAAAACACTTAAAGGACCTGCCAAGGCCTCCTGTGTGTCTTTTATTACTGAATCAGCCAATCAACCAATTTCCTACTGAACGGTCATGCAGTGAATACTGACAACGAGCACATTTTGCAGTGGTAAAGTCAGAGCGTCATTCCTAACAGCTTGATGTTCACACTGATTTTTTTTTTTTAAGTAAATTGATTTTTAGATTAGTTTTTAGAGGTGAAAAAGGATCCTTTTAGTTGTATAAAAGGCATTTCACCAAGAAATACAGACACTAATGCTCATTTGTGTGTCTGAATTTCATGCAACCAGACTGCCTGAAACCATCTATCAAATTCACACACACACACACACACACACACACACACACACACACACACATAGCACAAAACATCTTACAGAATTCATCTGGAGGTTGTTTATTACCGAACACAGTGTACTTAATCATTCAACATTTTTTTTTCTACAGAGGGCAAAATTCTTTCTTTCCTTCAGCATGAATGTGAAATCCCAGTGTGGCTTCTGTCTAAAAGGCTTAGAATGTCACTAAATGCCAAATCAAAAAAAAAAAAAAAATCTTAGCAGCTTGTACGTCTTAAAGACAGGAAGTTCAAGCATCCGAGAGCTACCTGAAAAAGACGAGGTTAATATACTTATCACAAATATATGGCACAGGGGGAGGAGACGGGAATGTCGAATAGGTGCATGGAGCACATGGCTTGACATTACACACAGTCACACAGCTCACGATGAGGTGCCAGTTAGCAATTATGCCTTTGATTGTTTATTAGGAAAGTGTGAAAAATACTCCAATAAATCCTAAGGGGGGGAAAGAAAAAAAAAAAAAGTAATCAGATCTGGATAAACTCATGGCAGATACCTGAATATATTTCAACGAATGTACAATTTCAATTAGACCCTTTTTCGTTCATGTATAATATTTAAAATATTTCTACATATTTACACATTATTATTTTATTCTAATTCGTTCTTCAGTTCAAAAAAAAATGTAAACCCAAAGAACTGGATGGCAGGAACTCCATTTGTGAAACATCTAATAGTACAAGGGAGATAAAATTACACTTCCATTCAGCAGAGAGAGATTTTTCTCTCCAGAGTGATGTTGGTGCCAGTGTGAAGTAAGTCACCCCAGACGGTTGGTGAAAAAGACACGCTGGCATTCGGGAAACTCGTCCTCCTGTAGCCCTGCTGTTGTGGGTCCGTCACGCAGATCCACAAAAACCAAGGGGCCGAATTAAAGTGAGCTCTGGTGTAGCAGTGTGTGGAGCTGCCCGCTCTGGCAGCCGGGTAGAGCGAAGGAGGAAAAAGTTACTTCGCGGTTGAGCCGAGCGGAGCCGATTCCTGCGTCGGCGCTGATAACATGGCTGGATTACGGATGTTTAAGGGAAGGGAAAATTATTCATTTGAGATGGATGAAAAGCTGCACTTGTCAAGACTCCCAAGCCGTGCCACTTTATCCATTAAACCCTACTAGCCATGTGCATATTTTTTCCTCAAAGCTTTTTTTTTTCTTTGCGCATTATCCTTAATCAGATATTTTCACAGAGCCAAAATAAAATCTTTTATACAAGTCAGGAAAAAAAAAACCCAAAACAATGGATGTTACAACATAAGAATGACACATGTATTCCAGAATAACCTTAGTGTCCAAAATATACGTGTATGAAGTGTAAGCGAAAGTGGATTTGCATTTTCAGCTGCCATGCAGCATTTAGACACAGATCAAACAGCATGTCTAGTAACTGTAGTCATGCCTAATTATCAGGACCAGCCTTCTGCCAGTCTATCATTTGGAATGCAATTAATGATTAAAGCAACAAAGTCTTTCCCTCCTGCCCAAGCTGGCTCCGAAACGCTTATGATGCAGAGAATATGTCAGCCTTTCTGTACAAATATTATGATCAGGCTGATGAGGGCCCAGTCTCCAGTCTGGATGGCCGATAAATTAGAGGCACGCTTCTCGTTTACTCATCAGAGCTAATGAGCCTGATAAAATTACCTCAAGGATCATAATTACAGGCTAGTGGCAGAGACACTGGCACTCTCCGTGTGCCACACGCGCGCGCGCACACACACACACAAAGAAAAACAGAACGCCACATGGCATGTGGGCCCGTTTGAAACTGTGTGGGCAGGGATAGACCGTCCCAGTACACTTCAAAGAACTACAGTGTCACGAATCAGAAGCAGCACAGCAATTTATATTAAAAAAAAAACCTGTAGCACCTAGGAAAGATCCAAAATGAATCACAACCGGCAGCCGTCTTTTAATCCTTAATCATAGCCGTATTAGAAGTACAGGTCAATTTGCAATTCGAAATTAATTATATGTGCTTGTTTGCCCTGTTGATGAACAAAAGTGATTTTCAATCGCACTCACAGCTCGTGTACAGTCTGAACAGCACACAGAAACGCAGGAAGAAGTGCGTCCTGTACACTAAAGCGTCCGCGTGAATTTCCAAACAGCACGGGCCTCGAACCACTATAGTGCTTCCTTAATTCCTTCATTAGTGGTCATCCCTGTTATCAGCTTCCCCATATACATTAAGCTCTCCAGCCCTAATGACATCGTTTGATGGGCACGGGCGGAGCTCGGGAGTTGACGAGAGCTCACCTCGGAGGATTTTCATTTCGTCAGTCATTTGAATTGTTTTACTTATGAATATTAATGCCCCTCTAATTTGAGCCTGTTGTTAATGCTTGTCGCTAGGAGCTGGCCAAATCAGGTCCCCTTCCTGTTAAAGCCATGTATTAGACACCCTGTGACACTAAGCCCCCGCCTTTGATTCTTAATTGCAGAAGCATGAGCGTTTGCGGGAGATGGGGCGCAAAGCTTTAATTAACTCTAATATTGCACGTATTCAGTCCGGCTGTCACCTGCATCAGCGCCTGGCGTTCTGCACCCCAACATCATATCCCGCCTCCTCTGAACTAGAAAAGACCGTGTTCCAAGTTCATGAGCACAATTTCATGCGTCTTAAAAATTTAGGCTGGGGAGCTGATAAGTAGCACGAGCAATATTAAATGTGAGTAAATTATCGTAATGGTGTTTCACCAGAACTCATATTAAACTATGGCTATGTGAATGTTGTTTTTTTTTTTTTTTGGTGACCTGTGGGACAGCAGCTTGGGCCAACACATTTTATTTTAATCTGGAATTAGAAGGAAGGAAGGAAGGAAGGAAGGAAGGAAGGAAGGAAGGAAGGAAGGAAGGAAGGAAGGAAATCTTCAGGGAGGTTTAGAGCAGATCACGGATCCTGTCAGTGGTATCCATGTGAATGTTTCACAACACAAATATTTAAGTAAAGGGAATTTGTTATAAATGAACGCCAATCCATGTTAAAAAAAAAATCCCATGAAAGATAGACAATAAATAATCTGCATAAAAGCACAAATTAACACAAATTAATCTGAGCCCAGTTTAGGAAAACGTGCAGAAGAAATAAAATACTGTTGAAAGTTGTATTGCATATGTAAAAATTTTTTAGAGAAGATCTAGAGAAGAAAAACTTTTGGATTCGATTGAAGCAACTTTTAAACGCGTACTTTGTTGCCCAAAACTGTGAGAGATTTCAGTTGGAAAATAGAGCAGTGCCAGTTCCACACATCCCCCAAGAAGACTCTGTGGGAATACAGGCAACTTTCATACTGGAACCGTATGCACGCACACACACTTACTTCTACAGAGAACGCGATGTCTATATCCAAATCTCTATAGACTACTACGGTAGTTCAGAGACCCTCCTCGAGGACCGTCAACACCTCGCCATCCCACTACAGAAAACTACAAGAGAAGGTTTGGTTATAATAAAGTAAATAAAACTGCAATAACACAGCACAGATAGTAAACAACTTTTAAAACGTGTCTTATGCTTTTATTAGACCAAGTAATTTTAAAAAATGAAACAACAACAACAACAACAAATTACCAGTTTGCAACCAAAACACAAAGTTTAAAATATTTTCAAAAGTAGGCTTAATCACTTAAAAAAAACAAAAAACAAAACAGCAACCTTTCGCAATTTATTATTTACTAATATTTCTCCTATTCACTTTTATTTAAAACAAAAGTCTTTCTGGAACCAAAGAAAATTCTTTTGGACACATTACCACAGTCCACACATAATTAATCTTGTTTAATGCATTTAAAAAGCAAAACACACAACTAATTATTTGTCTCTTTAGAATTAAAAAAAAAAAATCTTTCAGGGATGCCAGAGCTTCAGCTTGGTTTAAATATTTTTTTGGAAGAAATATTTTTTGAGTTTATACTTTGGGCAAGGGAGGAAGTGTTTGCATGTAGGGTGCTTTCTTTCTCTTCTCTTTCTTTCTTTCTTTGATACTCTTCTGAAGGGCATGTGAGCCTATAGTGCCACCTTTAGGGCAACATGAAAAGTGAAGAGTCATAGAAATGTGCAAGATATTTGGCCAGCTCTTCAAATAACATTATATTAATTTAAAAAAAAAAAAGTGACCAGGATTACTGTAAAAATAATTATAAAAATTCAGTAAAATAAGATAAATAAATCTGATCAACTGATCGGATACATCAATTCAATGTTGTAGTGTAAGTGTACGTAGAGCTACAAATAAAACCCAAACCTTTAACACTATTAAGAGAAGAAAGCCAAAAAAATAAAAACCCACCCAGAGCAATAAAATAGGTGTTCTAGATTTAGGTGAGTGCAGTCTGCTGTGACGTAAACCTTAAAGTACAAACAAACTCCAAAGTAATCTTATGAAATTCAGTCATAAATCCAGACACCGTTTTCTGTGTTGTGTTATCTCATCTCATCTCATTATCTCTAGCCGCTTTATCCTTCTACAGGGTTGCAGGCAAGCTGGAGCCTATCCCAGCTGACTACGGGCGAAAGGCGGGGTACACCCTGGACAAGTCGCCAGGTCATCACAGGGCTGACACATAGACACAGACAACCATTCACACTCACATTCACACCTACGGTCAATTTAGAGTCACCAGTTAACCTAACCTGCATGTCTTTGGACTGTGGGGGAAACCGGAGCACCCGGAGGAAACCCACGCGGACACGGGGAGAACATGCAAACTCCACACAGAAAGGCCCTCGCCGGCCACGGGGCTCGAACCCAGGACCTTCTTGCTGTGAGGCGACAGCGCTAACCACTACACCACCGTGCCGCCCTGTGTTGTGTTATGTTTTATTAAAAAAAAAAAAAAAAAAATTTGACCTGCCACACTTCTGAGGGTTCTTGTGAAGAACTCAGGTGGTTGTTTGTGCCGAAACGGCTGCGTCAAGTCGCCGGCTTGGACGTGGATCATTCTTCCTTCCTTCCTTCATTTTTACTTCTGCGTCTGAACAACTTCAGAAAGGACGACTTCCTCCTGCTTTTCAGTTTCCGCAGACCTAAGTCAGGACAGAGGCCAAGAAATGTTTTCGATTCATGTTCCTGTACATTTCTCCGTTTAGTTTACTAAGCGGACCCTTACCGAGTCGGTGCATCATTTCATTCAGCTGCTGATCCTCTTCTTCCTCTCTTGAAATGCAACACACACAAAATGATAGTTTAATCCTAGCTCAATAACTCTTAAAATAATCAGCAAATATGTAAACGCAGACTTTATAATTAGACCTGAATGCCTGCTATAGTGAGAAGCTAAAAGCAGTTTGTAAAAGGTCTCATGCAGGAAACAGTAGAACACCCTTTATTCACTCACTCACACAACTAATAAATATCAGGTGTCTTGTACAATAAAGAAATCTGACACACAGAAAGAGGTGTGTTTAAGACCAGCTGACCTCCGTCTGTCTTCCTCCAGACCGTCCACAATGGCATTCCTGTCGTTCACGATCTCCACCAACCTCTTCATGAGATCAGACTCCCTCTTCCTTTCTAAAGTGCTTTTCAGATGCTCTGAGACAGAACCACACACGCACAGTTTGGGCTACACACTCAAAAATATTGTAGCTTGTCCCTGAAAGTGTATTATGCTCCAAATATCTTCAGTATCATCAACTGTACGAAGCATTACTCCTGGGGGATACAATAAATGTGGTTTTTTTAAGTCTTGCCTGGTTTATTAATCAGTCTCCTGAGCTCTCCTTCCACTCCTGGCTGCTGCTCCTCTAAATCTTGAGTTTTTGCTCTGTTAAAGAGTTGGAAGAGAAATTTAAAGCCCATTCACTCATAAATCACGAGACTATATTTTATTCCTATTCAATTTCAAAAGATCTGTAGTCTTTATACAGCTCTAGATCGCAAATGGAGCACACCGCTCTGAGATTAAAATGTATTTAAATTTACTTAGACATTATCATGAGGAAGTGATATCCCTTTAATCAGGGAACAATGTAAAATAAATCACCTACATGTACATGAGCTCAGATTCCCTCCGTATGTAACTTTGCTTCTTCCGAATCAGGTTGAACCAGTCCACCATTAACGGATCTGCCAAAATGTCCCCGCTACCCTCTGCAAAACAAGCCAAGGTCACATGGGGGGCAAGACTGTGAAAGTCTCTTATGGTTGAAGATGGAGCATACATGCCACCTCAAGCAAAAATTGTGATTACATATGCTCTGGAGGAAACAACCATTTTGTAGCGAAACGCTTGGTGTGTATCTGTTGGAAATACGAGTCGGGCTTTACGCCACGAGTAATATAGGACCATAATGCAGTCCAAAATGTCTGTTGTGCCCCTGACATTGCCTTGAGGTCTGATACAGCTCACATACACAGAGACATTTGTGTAATTCGATCAAGCACTGGGCTCGATTTGGTCCAGAATAGGTGAGTGTGACGGCACGCAGATGATATCACTGAGCTCAGGCCGTGGTGACCTTGAAATCAGCCAATCAGGTGTCCCTGTCCCCTCTTAGCCATCAGTCTGACTATAAAATGCTGTCTCTTTCCATTTCCTTCCCAGAATCCCGCAGGAGGACAGTGAGCTTCCCCCGTGCCTCGCCTCATTTAGCTCTGGCTGCTGGATACGTGTGCCTCTTTATTGTTCACCGCCCAAGGCTACGACGGAATTCCACCTCCCAGGTGGACCGACTCCACTAACAGGTTTGGAATGAGGCTGGAACCCTACACACACACACACACACTCCAGCCTGTCTACAGCACTTTTGAGTCGCACTGATCTCATTTATGTCAACTTGGTGTCAACAAGCTTATATACTCAACCACAAAGAATATGCATAAATTAACTGTTCTTAAAAAAAAAAAAGTTTCTCATTATAAAATCAATTAAAATCACACAGCCATCATAACCACCACCATGAAGCGGCAATTCCCTGCTCCCTAAAATACCATGTTTTTTCTATTACTTTGAGCAAATCAATGAGGCTGGATCACAGTGGCCTGCAGAAAGAAAAGCTCATAGTCTGGGTCAAATGTTCTAAAATATCTGACAAATCAAGAAGGCAATAATATGAACAGCAGGAGGAACCTGCTCTTTATTTTCCTACCTTCCTCACAGCTGCGCAGTCTTCTCTCGAGGTCAATTCCTGCTTTCTCCAAATCGCTCAGGCTGTTCTCAATTTCCTCCAGCTCCTTAGTGATCTGCTCGACTGGGATGTGGCGAGACTTGATCTACACAAGAAGAAATGTGGCATGTGGTGATGTCGGTTTAAAACAGTGATGAAGTTGAGCTGAACAGGTAAAAGGAGAATTCTCATGTGTGCACTTACTGCGAGTGGCTTAGTTTCAGGTTCTGAACTGTTCTCGAGTGGCACACTTCCATTTTCAGCTTGGGAACAAGCAGAACAAAAAAATAAATTAATTAATTTAAAAAATCAGACTGTAGAACCACTGCATACTTATTGATCTTTAATATGCAAGACAATTATGCCCACGTGTCCATCACACCAGCTTTATTTTATTGTCAGCCAAAAAATGTATGGTCTTTTATTATTATTATTATTATTTTCTAGAACAACAACAAGTTACCATGTTCTGCAGAGTCAGGCCATCCTGGCTGTATAGTAGAAGGTCTCAAGGAGATACCGTCATCCACTAGAGGCTGGAGGGATGGGCAGGATTTGTAATTTCCTGATATACAACCTAAAAACCAGAGCACACATCAGACTTTTGTTACCTGAAGGCTTCATGTAATTTTAATCACAGGGTAAAAGGTGACACATTACTAGATTCAGCCAAGCCTCCATGGTGTTGATCTGTGGATGGCAGTGTGCATCTGGGTGATGAGCTCACTGAGGAACTCTCAGATTTAGAGCCTGTAAGTAAAAGAAAATGACACGGTCACTATAACCTAATCCAAGTGTGCAGCTCGTGAAACAGTAAAATCCCACCGTGAGCAGGGGTTACACTGGAGCATTTATGGGAAGTTTGAAAATGTGCTGGAAATGTAAATCATGGCATAATCATGAAATAATAAATGATTACTGCTTTATAGGCGAATGTAAATAATATTCAGTCAAGGCTAATGTTAAGTACTGTTTATACACAGCATATATACACTGTAATCCCCTCCAAAAGTACTGGAACACCAACAAGACATTTGCGTTTGAGATCAGATACATCTATTAAACAACTTAGAACATGGCACCTTTTGATTGAACCCACCCATTTTTCAAGTGATCATATGTGACATTGACTATATGAACATATGAGTAATAGGTGTTGCTCAGGTGTGCCTGGATGGATTAAAGCTATACGGCCTTAGATTTCACAAAAATCGGTGAAATTTAGTTCCCTCTGAAATTTGGTCATTGTGATATTTATTTCTGCAATATCGCAAAAAAAATAAATAAATAAAAAACAACCCAGGCCATTCTGTGGCTGGGAAGTTATTTAATTTGAGGGGATTCCCTAGCAAATAATGTGCATGAAATCGCTCACTTCACGCAGTCAAGCAGACAGAGGAAATCCGTGTGCACATGCGCAGGTTTACCTGCTTCTTCTTTTTACAGCAGCTGCCATCCAGTGTTGCATCACTGCCATCCATAGGTTTACCTTGACCGTGCACTGACAGGAACATCATTCTGTTGCTAAACAAACAGCTGATCACACCGATGTACTCGCTGACCGCCGATATTTATTAGTTTGGTCCTGCGTTTCCTTTCCTTCGCAACATAGTGTCTTTTCTTCTCGCTTTCCTTTACTGTAGTCGGTCTTTCACATTTCATTTCCACACTCACGTCCTCCATTTTCCTCTCCTGTTTCAAATTTGTATCCCACAATGCCTTGCGTGAACGAGGAAAAGCCCACTACATGATGCATGACGTAGTATCTTGAATTGGGTCATGGTGAAGCAGGAAAAAATAGTGGAGAATTTAGGGCCATGTGGCCCTAAATTCATTAAGTGTTCTATTTATTTAAAAAAAATAAAATAAAATAAAATGAGTAAAATTGGAAGTTTGCGATTCGAATTCAGCAGCTTTTGGTCTACTAAACAAAAATAACTGGGCGTCAGGGAAAATTATTTTTATGAACTACACTTGAAAACTCTGAAAGGCAGTCTACCTTTAATAGCTCTAAACCCTAACTCTTGGTTTGAGCAATTCGTTTCACCTGTAGAGATTGCATTTGCTGTTAAAAAGGATAAACCAACATGAAGACCAGAGAGCTGTCTAAGGGATAAAGCAAGCCAATCTGAAGCAGAGAAAAGAGGGAAAGTCAGCACAATCAGAGCCATTGGACATAGCCAAGACAACAATTTGGAAAGAAACCGCTGGTGTACTAACAACCAGACAACAATCAAGTTGGCCAAGGCTGATGCAAACCCCTCATCAGCAGTAAGAATCTGAAGGCCAGATTGGACTTCACAAAGAAATATCAAGATGAGACAAAAATGTCTTGCAACCAAGACTAACGATCCACCAAAGCGATGGAGAAGAAAAGAAAAAAGATCCATTTATGATCCCCAAACATACTGAGCTCATCGGTCAAGCATGGTGTGGAGGTAGTGTCATGGCTATGGCTTATATGGCTGCTTCTGGAATGGACTCGCTCATCTTTACTGATGATGTAACTCATGATGGTAGCAGCAGAATGAATTCAGAAGTCTACAGAAACATTCTCTGCCAATTTACAGGGAAAATGCATCCAATCTAATTAGGAGGAACTTCATCGTGAAGCAAGACAATGACCCAAAACACACTGCCAACACAGCAAAGGACTTCAACAGGGGGAAGTGGAAGGTTTTAGATTGACCAAACTCTAAGGCGTTTAACACATCTAGATGTAAATATCAGGAAATTAAAGCTGAAATATTGATAATATTTCATATTCATCTTTTAATGGCAAACCCAAATGCCAAAACAAAAGACTTGACCTTCCCATACTTAAGGAGACTGTACGTACATGAGAGCATTAAAGCAAAATTTTATTATTTTCCTAGTTTAAATAAGAAAAGACAAGATATTTTAATTACTGAAAAACTAACGAGACCATCAATGACGGTGTAGCTCACTCCAGCCCCGTCTAGTCCAGAAGGAACGATCTAAAGTGGGCCACCTTGCACAATAAATGCTGCAAGCTACATACACCCTAGGAATACCTACCCATTTGCCAGAAAGACTCCAAAACGGTGAGGAATTGACCAAGAAGAAGCAAATTTTCTGAACTGCTCATTAAGGCTTAATTAGTCCATAACTTCATGAATAATTGTAATGAAGCAAATCTGGGTAGAAGTTATATGCACCCTAGGTACCCCTACCTTCATGCCAGAAAGAATCAAAATCAGTGAAGAATTGAGACAGAAGCGATTTGTGTGGAAACTGCTCCTTAGGGCTTAATTACTCCATATCCTGATTATTAACTACAATTATGTAAATTTGGGTAGAAGCTATATGCACCCTAGGCAGACCAACCTTCCTGCCAACAAGAATGAAAATCGGTGAAGAATTGAGAGAGAAGAAGCAATTTTCGTGAAATTTGGACGACACCGGATGGACAACACATGACGACATGAGCTCATCGCCTATCAGCTGGATGAGCTAATAATACTGAAAACGTAGGGTCAAGCCAAATGTAGCAATCCTTCAGTACAGAAACGGACATGGTTCCCTGCATAAATATTGGCACCCTTCATAAAAATCACCCAAAACTACTGCATACAACCACCGTTATTTACAGTTGTATAATCATTCCAATTTTCCACTCAAAAAAAAAAAAAAAAACCATCTGTTAACCTGCTAATTAGGACCATTTTTTTTTAATGATAGCATTTTCTCTCAAAAGTATGTCCTAAAAAGTTTTTTTTTTTTTGCCATATGAAAAAATTATTTTTTTTAGTTGCTCATTAAATGCTGTTGTTGCCTTTAACCCCTTCCCCTGCAAGGTATAAACATGAGGTTGCGCACATGTAAAAACCCCTTTTACATGCATGACCTCCATTACACTGGGAAAACAATGACCATTCGAAACAAAATCAACAGATGGTTGTTGACCTGTACAAATCAGGGAATCGATATAAAAAAGCAAAACAGTTAAAGTGTTATTAAGCACTTTAAAAGATATTAAAAGTTTATCATGTCTGAAATAGTTGGAAATTTGACAGAAATCCAACTTGTGAGCAAGTCTAATGCTGCATTAGTGGCGCTGTTTAATGCTATGAAGGATATTAAGTTTTTATTAAGCAGTGATGCAAACAGAAGGAGTACAGAGCCTTTTTTGTACCTAAAGCCAGTGATGAGATGCAGTTTATTACAAGGGAGCCATTATCAATAAATTAATTAAAATTTTATATATACAGTGGTGCTTGAAAGTTTGTGAACCCTTTAGAATTGTCTTTATTTCTGCATAAATATGACCTAAAACATCATCAGATTTTCACACAAGTCCTAAAAGTAGATAAAGAGAACCCAGTTAAACAAATGAGACAAAAATATTGTGCTTGGTCATTTATTTATTGAGGAAAATGGCCCAATATTACATATCTGTGAGTGGCAAAAGGATGTGAACCTCTAGGATTAGCTGTTCATTTGAAGGTGAAATTAGAGTCAGGTGTTTTCAATCAATGGGATGACAATCAGATGTGAGTGGGCACCCTGTTTTATTTAAAGAACAGGGATCTATCAAAGTCTGATCTTCACAACACATGTTTGTGGAAGTGTATCATGGCACGAACAGAGGAGATTTCTGAAGACCTCAGAAAAAGCGTTGTTGATGCTCATCAGGCTGGAAAAGGTTACAAAACCACCTCTAAAGAGTTTGGACTCCACCAATCCACAGTCAGACAGATTGTGTACAAATGAAGGAAATTCAAGACCATTGTTACCCTCCCCAGGAGTGGTCGACCAACAAAAATCACTCCAAGAGCAAGGTGTGTAATAGTCAGCGAGGTCACAAAGGACTCCAGGGTAACTTCTAAGCAACTGAAGGCCTCTCTCACATTGGCTAATGTTAATGTTCATAAGTCCACCATCAGGAGAACACTGAACAATGGTGTGCCTAGCAGGGTTGCAAGAAGAAAGCCACTGCTCTCCATAAAGAACATTGCTGCACGTCTGCAGTTTGCTAAAGATCACGTGGACAAGCCAGAAGGCTATTTGAAAAATGTTTTGTGGACAGATGAAACCAAAATAGAACTTTTTGGTTTAAATGAGAACCGTTATGTTTGGAGAAAGGAAAACACTGCATTCCAGCATAAGAACCTTATCCCATCTGTGAAACCTGGTGGTGGTAGTATCATGGTTTGGGTCTGTTTTGCTGCATCTGGGCCAGGACGGCTTGCCATCATTGATGGAACAATGAATTCTGAATTATACCAGCGAATTCTAAAGGAAAATGTCAGGACATCTGTCCATGAACTGAATCTCAAGAGAAGGTGGGTCATGCAGCAAGACAACGACCCTAAGCACAAAAGTCGTTCTACCAAAGAATGGTTAAAGAAGAATAAAGTTAATGTTTTGGAATGGCCAAGTCAAAGTCCTGACCTTAATCCAATCGAAATGTTGTGGAAGGACCTAAAGTGAGCAGTTCATGTGAGGAAACCCACCAACATCCCAGAGTTGAAGCTGTTCTGTACGGAGGAATGGGCTAAAATTCCTCCAAGCTGGTGTGCAGGACTGATCAACAGTTACTGGAAATGTTTAGTTGCAGTTATTGCTGCACAAGGGGGTCACACCAGACACTGAAAGCAAAGGTTCACATACTTTTGCCACTCACAGATATGTAATATTGGATCATTTTCCTCAACAAATAAATGACCAAGTATAATATATTTGTCTCATTTGTTTTACTGGGTTCTCTTTATGTACTTTTAGGACTTGTGTGAAAATCTGATGATGTTTTAGGTCATATTTATGCAGAAATATAGAAAATTCTAAAGGGTTCACAAACTTTCAAGCACCACTGAGATATATATCAGTCTATAATCAATGTTTATATTCAGTAGTGGAGGGTGATATCTAAAAATATTTATAATATATTCCTATTAGGGCGGCACGGTGGTGTAGTGGTTAGCGCTGTCGCCTCACAGCAAGAAGGTCCTGGGTTCGAGCCCCGGGGCCGGCGAGGGCCTTTCTGTGTGGAGTTTGCATGTTCTCCCCGTGTCCGCGTGGGTTTCCTCCGGGTGCTCCGGTTTCCCCCACAGTCCAAAGACATGCAGGTTAGGTTAACTGGTGACTCTAAATTGACCGTAGGTGTGAATGTGAGTGTGAATGGTTGTCTGTGTCTATGTGTCAGCCCTGTGATGACCTGGCGACTTGTCCAGGGTGTACCCCGCCTTTCGCCCGTAGTCAGCTGGGATAGGCTCCAGCTTGCCTGCGACCCTGTAGAAGGATAAAGCGGCTAGAGATAATGAGATGAGATGAGATGAGATATTCCTATTAATTAAATTATCATGATAATCGATAATATCACCCCACTGTCCGACTCAGTAGTCCTATTCAGCTAATTCAATTAAGTGGCCACAAGATAGTCATAATTCAGCAGCTTTTAAATGCACTCTGGCACATCACATGTCAAACATTTCCAATATTCAATTTACACTGCCCTATCACCCAGACCGAGGATTCAGTTATATTTTGAGCCAAGCTATTAATGACGGTCATTTTGGTGATCCCATGCCGACACATCTGACGGACGTTCTTCCACTATTCAGTAATGATGTGATTAAAGCAGTGTTAGAAAGTACATCAGGTGGCTGTGAAGCAGGGGTGATACCTGAGACAGCAGACTCTGTGGCTGGAGATTTAGGAGTGCCGAGTTGTACAATGTTGGTGCGCTGGAAGCCCGGCACAGAAGTAGTAGTGTACTGGTGATTCAGCTGGTTATCATTGCAGAGGAATTTGCTTTCTTCAGGAGTCACAGCATTATCCTCAGCAAATGTTCTAGAGAAAGAACAGCCATTTAGTAAGCAGCCATCAGAAACTTCACCTGTTTTCTCTAAATAAAGGGGAGAAGTGTATAAAACATATCAAGGCAAATTTCAATGTAAGAGTAGGGTTGCACCAAGAACATATTCAGGCCCAGCACACACTGAGACTTGTTTGTGTAATTTGTACATTTTGTGCTTAAATCAATCGATTTTAGTTTCTCATCCAAAAGCATTTTTCTGGAAAAAAGGATGGAGTTAATAATGTACCTAATTTACGTTCATTAAATCCTAATCTATATTTCATACCTGCCTTCTCAGTCGCTTCTTGTGATGTCTGACGGATACAACAACAACATGGGGTGAAAAATATCAGCCCAAATGGAGATCAAATCAGATCTTGCCTTTCATTCTGACACCACTGTCGCTGATAGGTGGCATAAATCTACAGTCTGGGCTAGAAAGAAATCAGCCCTGGCTTCCTCATACCTTTGTGTACTTTTGTTATCATCAGTGGAGGCGTTACGGTTGGTTCCACAAAAGTCCTAAATAATCCACCTTATTAACACCTTGGCAATTAACAATTATTTGCTGAAGGTGAACTGAATATCAGTGCATAACCGAGATGAAGTCAAGGTTATTATTCACTGATATTCATGGAGCCTAAGGTGGATAATTGTTTTAGTGTAAATACACAGGTTATCATTTAAAAACATATTGGCTGCCATTTTGCTGAGTCACTTGAGACGGTTATTAGTACAAATACGCAGGTGATTATATAAAATCGTGCGCAGATTGGTCAAGAAATTCAGATTATTTCTCAATAATCACCCTGAGCAACGCAACAAAATGGCGGCCAATCGCTTCGTCACTGTAAGTGAGGAAGAATTACAAATGATGAAAGAAAATGCTGTCCCTAAAAGCACTAAAGATACTATGAAGGTTGGTCTAAAACTATTCAAAAGGCAAGATGGAATTGTGATTTATTTTATCGATTTCAAAACAAAGCATTTTATGTGACTCGGCGTAGATAAGTGACAAGTCTGCGCTGGGCCTTAATTACATTTGCATGCTGCTTTTGAAGTTTGAAATAAATTATTTTTAAAAAATACTCACCTGTGTATTTATACTACAACAATTATCCACCTTGGTCTCAGTGAATAATAACCTCGACTTTGTCTCACTTATTCTTCACTTCACATTCAGCGAATAAGTGTTAATGGTGCTTGAAAGTTTGTGAACCCTTTAGAATTTTCTATATTTCTGCATAAATATGACCTAAAACAACATCAGATTTTCACACAAGTTCTAAAAGTAGATAAAGAGAACCCAGTTAAACAAATGAGACAAAAATATTATACTTGGTCATTTATTTACTGAGGAAAATGATTCAATATTACATATCTGTGAGTGGCAAAAGTATGTGAACCTCTAGGATTAGCAGTTAATTTGAAGGTGAAATTAGAGTCAGGTGTTTGCAATTAATGGGATGACAATCAGGTGTGAGTGGGCACCCTGTTTTATTTAAAGAACAGGGATCTATCAAAGTCTGATCTTTACAACACACGTTTGTGGAAGTGTATCATGGCACGAACAAAGGAGATTTCTGAGGACCTCAGAAAAAGCGTTGTTGATGCTCATCAGGCTGGAAAAGGTTACAAAACCACCTCTAAAGAGTTTGGACTCCACCGGTCCACAGTCAGATTGTGTACAAATGGAGGAAATTCAAGACCATTGTTACCCTCCCCAGGAGTGGTCGACCAACAAAGATCACTCCAAGAGCAAGGCGTGTAATAGTCGGCGAGGTCACAAAGGACCCCAGGGTAACTTCTAAGCAACTGAAGGCCTCTCTCACATTGGCTTATGTTAATGTTCATGAGTCCATCATCAGGAGAACACTGAACAACAATAGTGTGCATGGCAGGGTTGCAAGGAGAAAGCCACTGTTCTCCAAAAAGAACATTGCTGCTCATCTGCAGTTTGCTAAAGATCACATGGACAAGCCAGAAGGCGATTGGAAAAATGTTTTTTGTGGATGGATGTGGACAAAATAGAACTTTTTGGTTTAAATGAGAAGCGTTATGTTTGGAGAAAGGAAAACACTGCATTCCAGCATAAGAACCTTATCCCATCTGTGAAACATGCTGGTGGTAGTATCATGGCTTGGGCCTGTTTTGCTGCATCTGGGCCAGGACGGCTTGCCATCATTGATGGAACAATGAATTCTGAATTATACCAGCGAATTCTAAAGGAAAATGTCAGGACATCTGTCCATGAACTAAATCTCAAGAGAAGGTGGGTCATGCAGCAAGGCAACAACCCTAAGCACACAAGTTGTTCTACCAAAGAATGGTTAAAGAAGAATAAAGTTAATGTTTTGGAATGGCCAAGTCAAAGTCCTGACCTTAATCCAATCTAAATGTTGTGGAAGGACCTAAAGCGAGCATTCATGTGAGGAAACCCACCAATATCCCAGAGTTGAAGCTGTTCTGTACGGAGGAACAAACCTCCTCTAGCTTAGATAACATCAATGAGTGTTGGCAAAATTGGAAGAATACGCTCTTACATCTCGCGGACAAGCATATTCCTAAAGTAAAGATCAAAAACTCAAACACCCCGCCTTGGATAGATGGAGAAGTGAAACATGCGTTAAGGAAAAAAGAAACAGCTAGACGTGCGTACAGGAAATATGGTGGTGATGGCCGATTATCTAAGTTCAAGGAGCTGAGGAGAGATGTGAAAAGATTGATAGAGTTCAAATATGTGGAATACTCAAAATCAATTGGAGAGTCAATTACAGAAAATCCAAAGCGGTTCTGGTCCTTTTTTAGGTATAAAACACGATCAAACTCCATTCCTGACATCGTTTCTTACAAGGGACAACTTCACAGAGATAGCCACTCCCAGGCTGAGGCTTTTAACCAGTTCTTTTTCTCCACCTTTACCTCTGACGAGTCTAGCTACCCAAATCAGCATGATCAGGATTCACAAGTTCCAAAGTTGGATAGCATAGTGTTGACTAATATGGAAGTATTGTCATCTCTGTCTTCACTTGATCCTCGCAAAGCCCCTGGCTCCGATGGCCTCCCAACATCAATTCTGAAAGAATGTGCTACAGAACTCTGTCCTTCTATCTGTAACCTGTTCAACAAATCTCTAGCAACTGGAGAGATTCCTGAGGAATGGAAGCACTCTGTGGTGGTTCCTGTGTTCAAAAAGGGCAAAAAAGAGGACATCACCAACTACCGACCGATTTCATTGCTTTCTGTGTTATCTAAAGTGCTTGAACGCTGCGTGTATAACAATTTAATGGAACACATTGCCCAATTTTTTACAGATGCACAACATGGTTTCCTAAAGGGTCGTTCTACAGTTACTCAGTTGTTGTCGTTTTATCATAACGTGGGACTAAGTCTGGATAAAGGTCTTCAGACTGATGTCATTTATCTGGACCTAGCTAAAGCATTTGATAGTGTATCGCATAGAAAACTGCTTGTCAAACTCACTACCTACGGCATTTCTGATACTCTTCTTAAATGGATGGAAAACTATTTAAGCGATCGTTACCAGAAATGTATTATCAATGGAGTGACGTCTTCTAGTCTTCCCGTTACTTCTGGAGTACCACAGGGCAGTATACTAGGTCCTCTTCTATTCCTAGTATATGTGAATGATCTACCCACTGCTGTTAATAACAACGTGGTCCTATTTGCAGACGATTCTAAACTGTGCAACGAGATTAATTGTGAAGATGACGCAAAAAATCTTCAAAGTGATCTTGATACTCTTAGCGTCTGGAGCAAGCAATGGAGTCTCCGTTATAACAGTTCAAAATGTGAAGCATTGTCAATTACTAGAAAGAAATCACCTATAACCTATCAGTATGAAATGGACGGTGTGCCATTAAATCAAGTAACATCACAAAGAGACTTAGGTGTAACCATTACATCTAACTTAAAATGGGACTGTCACATCATTAAAATTGTCTCAAAAGGGTATAAAATGTTGGGTTTTTTATGTAGACATCTAAATAAGAATTTCAGTCTTACAACTAGGAGATTGCTTTATCTTACATTTATCAGATCTCAAGTGGGGTATGCTAGTGAACTTTGGGCTCCCCAAACTATTTGTAGCATGCAGCGACTTGAACAGCTACAACGTCGTTCAACCAAGTTTATTCTTAACCTACATTGGCAAAATAAAGTACCTTACATAGATAGGCTAAGGCAAACTAACTTATTGCCCTTAACTTACTGGCATGAGGCTAAAGACCTCATATTTTATTTTAGATGTCGTTTAGGATACTACAACATTAATATTACTGACTTTGTTAAACCTAAAATGTCTATTAGATCTACGCGTAATTCGTCTGACTTAGATGTTCATGTTCCTAGATGTCGTACTAAACTTTTCCAAGCTTCCTACTTTAATCGATTAGCCAAACTGTGGAATAATCTCCCAGTTTTTATTCGCAGCTCCACTTCGCTTGCTCAATTCAAATCTCATTTGCTCAAGTTTTATAAAGACGCTAGTGATAAGTCATACAATCAATTTAACTTTTTAACCTGGAAATCTCTGTGTCCTAAATGTTCTTCCTCTCTTAATCTTCTTCTACTTAAGCAATGTTGCTATTAATTAATACTCGGATATTGATTAACTATTATATTAATTGTTTAAGAGTTGTCCATATTTACATGTTTTATGATTATCATTAGATTATCTCATTTATTTAGTATTTAGTTGAAATTATTTTAGTTATATAGGCGGCACTGTTATTGGAGCCTAGCTCTGTTGTGTTTGCCTTGCCATTTATTAAGTTTACTAAGTTTTTTATTACATAATTTTATTTTATATCTTATTTTTATTGTTAGTTTATTTGTGCAATGGCAGAAACTTAATAAAAAAAAAAAAATAAAAAATAAAAAAAAAGGAATGGGCTAAAATTCCTCCAAGCCGGTGTGCAGGACTGATCAACAGTTACCGGAAACTTTTAGTTGCAGTTATTGCTGCACAAGGGAATCACACCAGATACTGAAAGCAAATGTTCACATACTTTTGCCACTCACATATGTAATATTGGATCGTTTTCCTCAACAAATAAATGACCAAGTAGAATATTTTTGTCTCATTTCTTTAACTGGGTTCTCTTTATCTACTTTTAGGACTTGTGTGAAAATGAGATGATGTTTTAGGTCATATTTATGCAGAACCATAAATTCTAAAGGGTTCACAAACTTTCAAGCACCACTGTAAATAGTTTGAATTTCTTGACCAGTCAGCATGTGATTTTCTATAATCACCTGCGTATTTATACTAATAGTTAGTAATGCTCTGACGTGGATGCCAAAAATATCCATTACTGCTAAGACCTGCTAGGCCATTTATGCCAGCTGTCTCTGCTCACACTGCAAATGATGTGTCCCTTTTGTATTTCACACAATTTCTATTTTAGAGATAAAAGGGATAAACAAGGAAAACTTACTTTAGTCTTGGTTCATTTGAAGCCATCTTCAGCTTTGGGCCTTCACAGCACCCCACATCTTTGGCTATGGCCATCAGAGAAAAAAAAAAATACCCAACAAACAAGCATGAGTCATACATAATCAAATTATATTATTTAAAGCAGTGCTTGGATGTACAAAGAATAAAAATACAGAACGCTACAAGTCATGTTGGGAAAAAAAAAAAAAAAAAAAAAAAAAATCACAAGTTATTCTGACTCATTGTGGTGGACTAAATGAAACGCACGCTTTTTTATATTGCTCGTTCCGTGTGTCTGCACTCGTCCTCTCTGCTTATATTCGATGTTTATAATATTATTTCCCTCTGCAACCTTTAAAAAGCATTTTAAAAACAGACTATCGTCTATATAAGCAAAGGTCATGGGTACGTGAACAGCACCTCCGGTGATGAAGAGGGAAGAGGAGGGAGGTCTAGTGCGCTCTTTGTTTATGCCACTCAGCCACAGGGGCTCCATGCTACTGGAGTTGGTGGGAGAAATACAGAAACAGCTAGCTTTGACTTCTGTTCCTGAGCCATATTTCTCCTGCTCTGAGCTGAGGACATCAACCGATCTGAGAGGAAAGAAAGAAAGGTGTCTCTTGAATTATTTACTATTTACACTCGAATCAAACTGTCTGCTTAGCTGAATGCTTGATAATAGAATTAGTTACAAAATCCTACTTGGCATAATCTGATAGAGAACCTGAAATCATTACTCAAAGAGACAGCTTCTCTCTACACATTAACAAGTACCTTTGAATCAAATCAATTCACTGCATGACCTATTAGAATGCACATAGCTAGACGTACAAACATACTGTCTATCTTGGTGAACTACAGCAAAGCATGAGTCACAGGAGATGAAATAATAATAATAATGCCTGAGCATCCACTTTTCCTTACTTGTTGTCTGGACTGAGCCCACAGCTATAAGCTTTGTTATTATTGTTGCGGTTTCCTTCGGCCAATTTCTGAGAGATCAATGCCTGCGCCTGCTCCTTCTCTTCTTCAGACTTTGGTACAATGATGTTCTGGGTAGAAGAGGCCTCTGAGGTGGAAAGAAAAAACCTCTGCCTGGCAGCTTGAGTCCTTAGTGCTGAAGCAGTCCATGGTTCTGGGGTCAGATTTGGCTGAATTGACTTGGGATCAGGTTTAATAGGGCTGATCAGAACTGAGGAATTCTGCAGAGGCGATGGCCTACTCCCCTCTCTCTCAGGTTTGAATCCAATTGCATCCGACCCACTATGCTTAGCTGAAGACTTAAGGCCGTTCTGAGTACAGCGGTATGAAGGGCAGTGCAGTGCGCCAGGTTGTTGGCCAGATGTATACGCCCCGGACTGTAAAGCAGCTGAACATTCACAGCATCTAATGGACAGGATTCAAGCAAGATTACATGTATGGTTTACTTATAAATATCCATAATATATACACTAGTTAAAAAAAGATATTATATATATATGGAATCTTACTTGAAGCAGCTCCTGTGGTACAGTTTCCCATCCACTAGGTGTCTCTGAACCAAGTGAACGTGACTCCTGCACACTGCACACTTACTGTTCAGGGTGCCGGTTTTATTGGAGCTCTCGACTAAAACGGTCTTCGGGGAGAATAAACAAGGTTTATTAATATAGGTTTAGCAAAAATGACGCACAAAATCTTTTGTTATGGAGTGCCAGAGCCTGAACCAGTTTGGTTAATTCCCTGCTACTAAGGCCCTGTCCACACGGCAACGGATTCAGGTGAATCTGATAAAATTGCTTATCGTTTCGGCCTGGCGTCCACACGGCACCGGCTTTTTGGGTGCCCCAAAACGAAATCTTTTGAGAACAGGTTCCAGAGTGAAAAAATCTGGCAACGTTGCCGTTGCGAAGTCGTCTGGATGAGTAGAACGGATTTGTTTACGATGACGTCACAACCACATGACTGTCAGTGCTTCACGCCGGGTAGAAGTGTAACAAACTCGATGCAAGTTGTCAACAAATCCTATAACTTGGTTCATGAAACGTGCTTACAAAATATTTTCACTGTGAATATTTATTGTGTAATGGTGCAAAGTGAGAGAGAGAGAGAGAGAGAGAGAGAGAGAGAGAGAATAGCCCTTAGGGCAGAGTCTTTAGTCCAAACACTGCGGAAGCAGTACCAAACCGCGCACCGCCCGTGCGCTTTCCAAAAACAATCCCGCCAGCAAAAATAGGAAAAAAAAAAAGGAGCGATCTCACCTCTTCAGATGTTGGTTTAAGTCCGACAATACATTCCTCAAAAAGGGCGTAGAAGAACAAAGTAATCCATCAACGTGTAGCATTCAATTTATTCCGGACCATTAAAGAATTCTGGAGGATATCAGAATGTTGGCGTACCGGCTTCCATTTACCCCCGTTCATTCCTCTTTCCACGTCTTTCGTTTTACGCTACTGATTAATAATCAAAACTTTATGTGGCTAATGCTACAGAAGAAGGGGTTTATGCACATGCGTCTACTTCTTCTATTGTTCTGGTGTCCCCGATGGGACCGTCTTACAGCGCACGTAGAGGTGTGGCATGTGTATTGCATCGTTTTCAGCAAGCGTTGCGTTGCCATATGAACCTGATATTTTACTGATCCGTTGCCCATGTGGACGCGATATTTAAAAAAAAAAATCTCGTTGCCGTTGTCGTGTGGATGTAGCCTAACCATAGACATGAGCTTTTGGGTATTCGAAAAATCTGCATTTTTAAACGATTACTTAATCCAACAAGAAAAGATTGAATTAAAAAAAGTCTTCATACACATTTGTTCACTGCATGCAGAGGTAACGATAACCGTTTCAAATTGACATCTGATGTCCAAAACAAAAATGCTTACAGCCTCCATACAAAAATGCCAAGTAGCATACAAACACACAAAACTCTGCATTGTGTCTATAATACATGAAGGCGCCAACGTCGCCTATCTGTAATGTATGATCCTGTTAATCTCATGCTACATTGTTTAAGAACGTCTACACGGCAGGAGGTGCATTTGGAGACTGAACAACTAGTCGTGCTGCTGAAAAAACTCTCTCCGCTGGGACAGAAGTATAGCTGGTATTTCCACATATAGCTCTCTGTAGAAGTTGCTATTTCACTTGGCATGAGGTGCTTGTGTCTAAACAATCTCTGCCGTTCGCCATCACACGCTCGGTTAAAACTATCATGCATGATATTCATGATACAAGATAATAAACACAGTATATTTCAACATAGCATTTCTTTGTCAGATATCGGTTCAGATTGGATCTTGGTTATTTGAATACACATCCTTAGTAAGTAACTGACTCGGTAAATCAGCTGCCTTTAAGCAGAGAAATTATCAAACAAGATGTCACGAATACGTTCATGCCCCTAACCGGGTGTACCAATGGGCTTTATCACTGGGCTTAATACTGAGCATGTAAGAGTCTTGTATTTGTCTTCAAATATACTCTCTGACTTTTCATTTTTGGGCCAACACGCATGCATTATGTTAAGAGCCTGAAGTGCATTTCACACACACAGCAGCTCCAGGACTGCTTTTCGCTGCCAAACACCAATTAGTCACAGCGCAAACCGGTGATTCTCCCCTGCATGACTTACTGGCTTGGCTTATTCTTTCTTGCTTGCTTTAAAAAAAAAAGTTATTAGAGTTTCATTATGATACCAGAAACAAAAGTAAAGACGAGAGGCACTTGTACCTTCTCAGCATTCCTGCCTGGGGTTTTCACTGTGGATGCTGATTCAGTGCTTGGAGAGGCCATTTTGTTGTTTTCGGATACGGTGTGTTTTTCTATGGCACGCTGCTGTGTCGGAGCGGTTGAGACATGCTTGTTTGAGCTACTGTTCTGTATGAAATGTGATGGTGGACGGTTCTGAGCAACTTTTGAGGAGACAGAAGACGACACTGGATGCGTCTTTGGGATGTAGGTTTTGGCAGCGATGGGGAGATTCTTCTTTTCTGATGGCTCCTCTTTTGAGTCCTCTGCCGGCCGTTTGACTCCACCAACTCCTCCGACTACGAACGAATGAACAAACAAAATCTTATTTAATACCAAGTCATTGTAAATAACAACGAGAAATGCATTTCCGATTGAAAATGCAAACATGACTGCGCAGCGGTGCGAAAAAAAAAAAAAACAAATGCTGCTTGTGACAGTTGTACGTGCATGTCGATTTGGTCTGATTACGAAATGATGAAATGAACTTTCTGCTCTCTGATTAAGTGTGTCTGAGCAGGAAGACTCCGATTCCAAAACTCCATTCATTTCTATGGGGCCAAAGATGCATTGCTGCCAATGGGAGAAAAATGGATGGACGATAAGAAAGAAAGAGATGAGTGCAGATCATAGCCAAATTCATATATCTATAGGATGAGCTGGCCTGAGGGGTCATATGAAGTTTGGTGGCTCTCTGATGAAACGTTTCCAAGCAGGAAGACTTTGATTCCGAAACTCCATTTGTTTCGGGGGGGGACAGAAAAACGATGAGAACGAGTGTGTCTTTCCAAAAGCTGATAATGAAAATTGCTTGGATACAATCATAATCTTACTAGGTGAGCGACCGTTGAAGTAGTTATAGTACTGCGAGACGTAAGTGAGAATGCTGAGTCGGTCTGGGATGGGAAGAGCCACCATGTCCTCTGCTTCCAGGAGAGCTGGAATCCCCAGATGATCCTCAGCCACACGAAAAGCCTGAAACACATTTAATTTCAAATATGACTCGGTTTCGAACAATCTTTTAGCAACAAAGAAAATTAAGTAAGACTGCGTGTGAAGTCCATTTATACACATTTTATCCTCACCTAATTTTGTTAATTTGTTAAGAAACAACAGATTCATTACACTTTGCAGCAGTTGCAGAAGGTGTACATTGTGCTTTATATCAGTGTCATAAAAGCAAATTTGTTTATCACTTTAGTTTGAGGACATTAAAAAAAAACAACTCATTTTTGACATATCGGTTTCTTAAAGAAGTGAAGCCTACAAACTACACTTACAACAGTCGAGCCGTAATGATGGTCTTTTTTCAGCTCTGTTTTGACTGATACAAGATTTATTGCATGTCTGTATACATTATATAATTATTGTAGGAAAGGCATACATTGCAAGCTGCACCTTTAAAATCAACTACTAGTACATATGGAATATAATAAGTGTGACGAGGCATGCTGTTATTGGAAAATATATTCACTGGCCACTTTATTAGAAACACCCATACACTTTTATGCAGTTCTCTAATCAGCCGATCCCTTGACAGCAGCACAATGCATAAAAATCAGGCAGATACAAATCAAGAGCTTCAGTTAATGTTCACTTCAAACATCAGAATGGGAAAAATTGTGATCTCCGTGACTTTCACTGTGGCATGGGTGTTGGTGCCAGATGGACTGATTTGAGTATTTCAGAAACTGCTGATCTCCTGGGGTTCTCTCTCTCTCTCTCTCACACACACACACCAGTCTCTAGAGTTTACATAGAATGCCGGTAGTTTCTCTGTGCACAATGCAAAAAAGGTTTGACAGACACTCATCGGCTTGACCAACACATGGCACGAAGAAGAACTTTATCACACGTACACTCAAGCACAGTGAAATTTAACCTCATCTGAAGCAGTGAACACACACACACACACACACACACACACACACACACACACACACACACAATATATATATGAGCAGGGCACTTTGGCCCAAGGGTACCCAAATTAACCTAACCGCATATCTTTGAACTGTAGAGGAAACCGGAACACCCAGAGGAAACCCGGGTGTTCCGGGAACATGCAAACTCCACACAGAAACATCCCCGTCGGCCACCGGGCTCAAACCCAGAACCTTCTTGCTGTGAGGCAACAGCGCTAACCACTACACCACTTTCCCGCCAATGGGAAAGTCCAAGGAGCTTAGTGCAGATCTGCGAAAGAGGATCATAGATTTACACACTCAGGAAGGTTTCCTGAAGTCATTTCTAAACAATCAGTTGAAACAACTGTGTTCAAGTACAACCCAGATAGCAATTTGACCTGAGCCGGATCAGCACCGGATGTACCCCAAAGTCCGGTCTGAATACAGCAAACGGATCCATCCCACATAACTTTTGCTCTCCGTACTTTTGCGTATCCGGCACAAATACAATTTTTGGATCTGGAACGGATATAGGCCAGGTCCGGCACAGATCACTAAAAACCTCTCTCTGCACTGCCCAAATCAGGTACGGATGCGAGTTGGATCAGTGCCGGATGTAGTCCAGATATGTACAACAACCATCTGAGGTGAACCCCCAACCCTGCTTCATTAGCATTAATAAGACAAATGTTAAGAAAAATCTTCAAATCACAAAGTGCTTTTATTGGCATGTGAACATATGACTTCGTAGATCAACTATTTTCACATTGGTAATTGGTATCAACTCACAAAATTTCTGGCACAGTGCAATAATGAGCAGTGCAAAAAAAAAAAGTTAAACAATGTTAATGTTCATAGTGCTGAACTGCATCTTATACATCACCATATATGTAAAACATGGATTAAGTGCTGAACTGCATTATAAACACCACAGAAGCAAAACATGGATATAAAAAAGATGGCTTTCACACCAAAATGTACTCAAGTTCACAGTCCAGGCTTGTAAAGTGAACCTTATGCATGCTGTCGCTGAGGTAAGAGAGGTTGCTTTCACACCAAAATGTCCTGAAGTTCACACAGGCCCAACATGTCAAGTGAACCATGGCTTTAAAAATTGGGTTTAAAAAAAAGAAAGAAAGAAAATGGCAGTGTATGGTATTGGTACAAAGTCTTCACACGTGATTTAATCAGCGATCACGCCACTACAAACGAACCAAACCAACAGAGGAAACTGACCAAACTTCCTGGTGTGACTGCGCCCTCAGAGAGCGCCCCTCTCTACAAATCACATGTCATCATTAGCCTCGTGCTCAGCCCCTTGTACCTGAAGATGAAAAACATTTATCAGTTCTCAAAATGGCATGATTCAAACACAAGTATATCCAGCAATCCTTGTTTTAATATAAAAACACATTAACAAAATAAACCGTGTGGAAAATAATCCCAGCCATGCCAAAACAGCCTCACACACAATCGTATCATAAAACAACAATGTCGAAAAGGCACTTACCGAAAAAGTCTGCCGAGTGCCGCATACAGCGAGTGGACTGGACTGAAGTGGTGTCTGTTGAAACCGTTGAAGAAATTGCTGGTGTCTGTTGAAACTGTTGAAGAGTGCGCCCGCGCAGTCCCGCCCCGCGGGTGTATAAACCTATCTATCATTGAATGTCTATCATTCTGCTCACATCCGACGCTGACCCAGGGAAAGGGTTGGCCTGTCAGACAGAGCCAATGCAGACCTTAGAACATCAGCCGCGGACTGTAATGCTATCTGGGAAGTTACTGGGAGGTGTAGCCACTTTGCCAAGGTCTGGAAGATCATCCAAACGGTCACCCACAGCTGAGAGGAAATTGGTTCAAATTGTCAGGAGCAGCCCAGTAACCACCAAAGCACAGACTTGCCATGAACTAGAAGCTGCTGGAACACCAGTGTTACTGTTTACAGTCAAGCGAGTTTTACATCACCATGGACTGAGAGACTTCATCCAAGAAAAGCCCCTGCTCCAAAATTGACCCCTTTCAGCTCGAATAAAGTTTTCAGCTGCCCACATGGACAAAGAAAATGCCTACTGGAGAAAAAAAGGTTTTATGGTCAGATGAGATAAAGGTTGAGTTATTTGCCCACAATAACCAGAGGTACAGAGGAACACTGTACCAACTGTTAAGCACGGTGGTGGTAGCATCATACTCTGGGGCTGTACAGGTTCATTGCACAAAGTGGATGGAATAATTAAGGAGGAGGACTACCTCAGAAATCTTCAGCTCAACCTCAGACCATTGAAACGGACATATTTGGGTGTTCAAACAAGACAACGACCACAAATACACATTAAAGCTGGTTGCGGAGGATAAAGCAGGCTGACATTAAGCTTTTGGAATGGCCTTCCTGAAAATATGTGGACTGTGGTTAAAAAGCAGGTCTGTTCCAGAAAACACACAAATTTAATCAAATTCTACCAATTCTGCTAAGAAGTGTGGTAAAATATTCAACCAGAATTCTGTCAGAAGCTTGTTGATGGAAAGACCAGGTGAATCTCTCTAAATAAGAAAAAAGGGGTCACAGAGACACTAACTTTAGCCATGCCATTTTAGTTCAAGCTGTAGTCAGTGAGCACATACTGCATAACACATTTCCTGCATACACTCCAGGAACTGGAAAAGAGGACCACGGAGGTGCATTGTTTGGGAATGACCTGGACAAGGCTCATTAAATTATACAGGGCTCCACATCCTCCTGCATGGCAGCTGCTTCTGTTAAAGGGTGCAGGAAATGTAACAAAAGACCCAAGTAGTCTTCCTGTTTCCATCACACACAGACTCCAGTGTTTAACACAGCTTACATGGATCATAACATGGAAAATAGATCAAAGCAAATCGCCTGCCACCATTTCCATTACCTTGAGAGAACACGGAGAGACTTTATTGAGGACTGAACCCATATGTTGTGAGCAAAACAGAGCTACAGCACAAGAAACAGCTGGTCAGTGTTTAGTATTTAAAATGTACAAAGGACCTAACATTTGTCGTGACAGTAGTAGAACAGAAGTAAACTCATCCTGACGGAAAGGATCAGATGTTCGATAGCTACACTGCTCCATAATGGATGAGCTGGGGTTATTCCTCACAGCTCAGGTTCCTCCAGCAGCAACTAGTGTTTCAGAACAGATCAGTGAGCGAGTGGGTCTCACTGCAGGGGCCTGTAATCTGGGCCCTTCGAGGAGGGAAAGAAGCAGGAAGGAAATAAAGCTTTATATAATGGAAATGTCCCAGGTGTGGTGAATGTGTTCACTCCATCACGAACACCCAATACATACTTGCTCAAAAGGAAGGATAAAAAAAACAAAACAATTAGATCACTGAGCCAAAGCAGATGTTCACTGCCATATAAATGCTACTTGCCATCCTATTTTTAGGTTTTTGATTAAAAAAAGGCAGTACAGTCACAGCCTCCCATTTTCAGAACTCCTATGTTTCACCCTGAGAGTGGTCCAAGTTCAGGACCAGTTCTACCTGGAAATGATCTCATCTCATCTCATCATCTCTAGCCGCTTTATCCTGTTCTACAGGGTCGCAGGCAAGCTGGAGCCTATCCCAGCTGACTACGGGCGAAAGGCGGGGTACACCCTGGACAAGTTGCCAGGTCATCACAGGGCTGACACATAGACACATACAACCATTCACACTCACATTCACACCTACGGTCAATTTAGAGTCACCAGTTAACCTAACCTGCATGTCTTTGGACTGTGGGGGAAACCAGAGCACCCGGAGGAAACCCACGCGGACACGGGGAGAACATGCAAACTCCACACAGAAAGGCCTTCGCCAGCCACGGGGCTTGAACCCGGACCTTCTTGCTGTGAGGCGACAGTGCTAACCACTACACCACCGTGCCGCCACCTGGAAATGATAACCTTCAAAATGATTACGCTGTCAAGTGTAAATTAACTTTATGAACAATGTGGTGACATCAAATGCATGGCTCATACACACCAATTTACAAATCATGACCTTTAACCCCGCATCATTTAAAAAATAAAAACACCTAAAGGTCATCCAGAGAGAATTCTGTTTGGAAAGTGCGCCGCACTCAACATGAATACATGCTCCTATAAGGAAGCAGTGTTCCTACAGCTTAAAGGCGTCACGCAGTGGCGATAAAAGTCGCATTATTCTGCACCAGAATGCTTTCGAGATTCGAAATAAATTGACCGTCGATTTTTCAAAAGCTTCCCGCGGTTGTAATCGGTCCTTATTTGGTCATGCCCATCACTTGAAATTTCCTGTGTTCACAGCGCCCCCTCTCGGTCAATGGAACAGCTGCGTGACGTCATACCAGTAACCACTCGGTGCAGTTGCAATGGCGGACACACCAGAAAATAGGAGCGATGCTGAGGAAATTAGCTTTGATTTTACCGATACAGAAGAAGAAAATGGCCCACAAGTAGAGATTTTGACAGCTGAATGTCCTGGTGGTATCCAGCCTTACAGATTTGAACCTGAGCGCTCATCTTCAGAAGAAAATGAGGACAGTTCTGACGACGACAGAAACAAAGACGAGAATGAAGAAGACCGGCGACTTGAAGACTTGTTGACTAAATCACTACTTGTGTGTATTTTTAAAGACCATTTTCACTTGAATTAGAATGCTGTGTGATTAATCTATGATTATGTGTAACACTGATAGCTGTAGGGGGTGAAAGTATAGCTAGAAAGATTGAATTCTAGCAACTTGACAGCTTGCGATCTCGCGAAATGCAGTGGGCCTTCTGATACAGTAGACCCCTTGATATTCCAGTTTTCATCATTTTCCTTTTATTGCGGTTGATTTTAACTTGATATTCAGTATGTTATAGGCTGGGAGTATTGAGCTTTGTATTGTATTGTTTAGTAAACGTACAATCGTCAGTAATAAGTGATAATTATTAGTTAAAGGCAGCTCTGTGGCATAAATCACTGTAAAATTTGGACACAAGTCCAAATTTGGCCTTTTGGTTTCTATCCTATAGATCTATTTTGCTCTCCCATGATGATCTTAGACCTATTAAAAGCGACATGGGGTGTTGTTACAGCCAAACACAATACACCGATTAGGCATTTTGTATCACAGAATATTAATACATCATTTCATAGTGTTTTGAGTGTTCAAAACTATCCACAAACTGAATAAATCCACAAAATCCGCAATGTAAACAACTCTGGTAAACGCACGCTATAGAGAAAACATGGCGACAGGCCAGCATCACCCAAGGGAGGTTACTGGTATGACGTCACACATAAGTTGACCTAGTTAACGGCTGGCTGCCTAAATTTGGCTGTGCGCGTCAACTTTAAATGCTTGTAGCGGGCGCATCGTGACACTGAGATCGCGGGAAACCGAGGGGCTTGAATAACCCACCAAACCCGACATTTTGACACATGATATAGCCTGATTGCTGAAATTACCGCACGACGCCTTTAAGGCAAGTTAGATTTAAGACTTTTTACTCAGAATTACATTTAAGAACAACTTCCCCATTTTGTCGCGAGCTAGCACACATTTTTATTTAGACATTTTGTAGCATTACATTTTTATCTTTATATTGTATAGTTGGCTTGTTCTGGGATACATTTTCATTCTACTTCATGTTGGTTTTTTGCATTTCTGATAACTTGCGGCTATAACAATTTCCCAGCTTGGGTTCAAAAAAGTAAATATATCTATCTACAGTTGTGGTCAGAAGTTTACATACAGTGACATGAATGTCATCTTGGATATGAATGTCATGGCAATATTTGGGCTTTCAGTCATTTATTTGAATTGTTCTTTTTCTGTGGCAGAATGTACAGCATACATCCTTAATTTAAAAAAAAAAAAAAACACTAGAATTTGGTGCACAAGTTTTAATTTTCTTTGGGTTTTCTGAAATCAACACAGGGTCAAAAATAGACATACAGCACACCTAATATTTGGGTAAAATGTCTCTTCGCAAGATTCACCTTGACCAAACATTTCTGTTTACCATGAACAAGCTTCTGGCAGAATTCTGGTTGGATATTTCACGACTCTTCATAGTAGAATTGGTAGAGTTCAATTAAATTTGTTTTTATGCCTCCGCAAGGTGCAGGAGGCATTATGTTTTCGGGTTGTCCGTCTGTCCGTCCCGAAACCTTGTGATCCGTCCGTGCGTGCGTCCATCCCGAAACCTTGTGAACGCAATATTTCAAAGGCTAATGAAAGGAATTTCACCAAACTTTCACCATTTGTGCGCTTTGGGACAAACATGAACTGATCAGATTTTGAGATCAAAAGGTCTAAGGTCAAGGTCACTGTGAGGTCAAATGTCTGTCCGAAAACCTTGTGAACAAAATATCTCCAAGGCAAATCAAAGGAATTTCACCAGGTCAAGATTACTGTGAGGTCAAATGTCCATCCCCAAATCACAACTTAATAAGGCATGTAGTCTACCAGGCGGAGGCATCCCCATCGATGCCGTTGGCGTCAAGTTCTATCTAGTTTTTTTCTTGGCATGAACTCGACTTATAAGCACAGTCCACAGATTTTCAATAGGGTTGAAGTCAGGACTTGTTTTAAGCTTAATGTTAGCCTGCTTTATCCTCCACAACCAGCTCTGATGTGTGTTTGGGATCATTGTCCTGTTGTAACTCCCAAGTTGTGTTCAAGTTTCTGATGGTTTATGCTGAAGAATTCTGAGGTAGTCCTCCTTCTTCATTATTCCATCCACTTTGTGCAATGAACCAGTTCCACTGGCAGCAAAACAGCCCCAGAGCATGATGATCCTACCACCACCAGCAGCTGGTACAGTGTTCCTCTGTACATGGTGGTCACTGTGGCCAAACAACTCAATCTTTGTCTCATCTGACCATACAGCTTTCTTCCAGAAGGCTTTTTCTTTGTCCTTGTGGTCAGCTTCAAACTTTAAGCTTGAAGGCGTCAATTTTGGAGCAGGGGGTTATTTCTTGGATAGCAGCCTCTTAGTCCATGGTGATCTGAACTGTACGCAGTGATCCATCAGCTTCTAGTTCATGGCAGGGCTGTGCCATGGTGGTTACCAGGTTGTTCCTGACCATCCAAACCAATTTCCTTTCAGCTGTGGGTGACAGTCTGGGTTTTCTTGAAGCAAAGTGGCTTGGCAAAGTGACTACACCTCACAATAACTTTCATACAATTGTTTTAACTGATCTTGCAGTTGTTTAGAAATGGCACCAAGAGACATTCTGGAGTTGTGAACATCTGTGATCCTCTTTCTCAGATCTGCACTGAACTCCTTGGACTTTCCCATTTTACTGTGTGTTGGTCAATCCAATGAGTGCTGTAAACATGGGCGCCGCCGGGGGGGGTTAGAACAATTCTAGGGGTCCAGCACTGCCATGGGGCCCTTTAAGGGGCTGATAATATGCTTTTAATGATTTTAATAAGACTTTTGAAATAACAAGAATGCAATATTCCATCTGGTAAAATGAGCTAATTGAACAAGGTTGTCTATTTCTTGAGTTCTTCAACATATTGTCATTTAACCCTCCCCCTTTTGCGAAATGGTACGGTCCATTTCTGGTAGAAGCGCGATGCGTTAAATCTGTGTGCTGATCAGTGCAACGCTACTTGCTGCTGTGTCGCGGTGCAGCAGCCAGCCAGCCATCAGTGGAGTGCGTACAGTCTATGATCGCTAAATATGAAGAGTGGCTGTCAAAAACGTAAAGAAAGGCAGCTGAAAGCTGAGAGGGACCGGAGAGGCAGCCAACTGGTCACTCAGTTTTTCCCAAAGAAAGGTAGCTATCGCTCACATGTGTGTTCAAAATATTAGCGAATGGTAAATGAACAGTATGAACATGGTTGGATTAGCCTATCAAGAGAACACTTTTACAGTTTGTACAGTGACATTTTTTCCATTTTAATAACTGAACTGACTTGTGTGATAAACAAGATGAAATATTACGTTATGCTGGTGCTAATAACTAGTGCTAATAACCAGTTTCATAACTAATGGGGTGCCCTAAATATGCACAGATTCAGCCTCAGGGGGACCTCCGCCCTACCAAACCACTGAATCCCCCTTTGGAGAAGGAGGTAAGCAGCAATAAATGCTTTAGGATTGAAGTTTTTAATGAGCGAGCGCCATATACAGTTTGCTAGATTAAAGTGTTGCTAATAACGGACAGCAGTCACATCACACATTTCACTACCAATTGTCCTAGCACAAGAAGGCATGTGGCAAAATCTTGAATTTTCATTTGTGATTGTAAATGCACCAGAATTAGTCACTGACCAGTTTTCATCTAGTCCCTGGTAGGTTAATACATAAAATGTAATAAAGTCACAAACTCAAGGTCCATGGGCTATCAAAAGTCAAATAATGGCAATAGTGCAATTGTGACGAGGGTGGGCAAAGTTGGGGGGCCCAAAATTCTAATCTTTCATGGGGCCCAAAATTTCTGGCGGCACCCCTGGCTGTAAACAAACCCTTTTTATGAAAGTACAGAGAAGCTACCAGCTGTAGTCAATCATGATCACTAACAGGAAGTTAAGAGACCTCGGCCTTGGCAAGATAAAATAAATTTCGGAAGTTTCAGCACCTCTGAATTAATAATCTAAGTGAGTGTAAATACATTTTTGTCCCTGTATGTATAATATTGACCCTGTATTGATTTCAGAAAACCCAAAGAAAATTAAAACTTGTGCAACAAATTCTAGTGGTTTTTTTTTCATTAAAGATGCATGCTGTACATTCTGCCACAGAAAAAGAACAGTTCAAAGAAATTACTGAAAGCCCAAATATTGCCATGACATTCATATCCAAGATGACATTCATGTCACTGTATGTAAACTTCTGACCACAACTGTATCTAGACAGCGCATCTGCTCTGAGCATCCACGCTGCAAACAAAATAAGAGTGTTGTTGGTTCTGCCATCCTGATCTGCATGGTGTTAATCCAAGAGTCATTCAGTAAATTATTAACATCTCTTTTTAATTATTTTGAGATTTTAAAGTGCAATGTCAAAAAAAGATCCATAAAATCCTACTAAGCATTTAAGACTTTTGAAAAGATTGATTTAAGACACTTTAATACCAATTAAGGCCTTGTTTTTAATGAATTCAGTGCCTTTTAGGGATCCATAGGAACCCTGGGAAGAGCCTGAGCCATTCATTCATTTACAGGAATTGCTTTATTCTGGTCAGGATTGCAAAGAGACCAAGGGTTTTCCAGGAACATTAAGCGTGAGGCGATAAGCTCATACCTTGGGGCAACCTGATGAGCCAATCCACCTACTGGCATGGGCTTTCTTTCTTTCTTTTTTTTTTTTGGGGGGGGGGGGGGGGGGGGTTGAGAAGAACAACAGGTAGAGAACCTAGAGGAAATCTACACGGACATGGGGACAACATGTGGCAGACAGTAACCTGAGAACAGGATCAAACCAGGGACCTCAGAGCTGTGAGACAGCAACGCTACACCTCCATGCTGCCCTAAAATGTTATGTTTAGAAAATGTAATGAGGAAAATATGTATATTTTTAGTCATTTCCTCTAGTCAGGAAACAGGAAATCTTACCAAGCAGTTGTTGTCATAGACATTGTCCTTACTCAGGGACTCAAAGTTTCTGAAAGGAAATAAACAGACATGAATCACATTCAGTAGTAAAATAGGACTGTTCTCTGATGTTTAGGAGCCTGTTCAGGGATCATTTCCAAGGACAGAGAAACACGCAATGCTTTCTAAGCTTTACATTAAAGTGCATATTCTGGACCAATTTCGGGGGGGGGTTATATGAAACTATGTGCCTTTACACACTCATCCAGAAGGGTAATTTTGCACAAGGCCATCTGTCTACAGCAGAAAAAATAAAACGCATCTGGAAAAATCCCAAGGGAGTCTGGAGCCAGATTCATGACGTCACCTGTGGAAGCGCCAGCAGGCTGCGAGAGCTTTGCACAGTTTCAGTGCACAGCCTGTGTAGACCAAGCACTCCCATTTCTCTCTCGTTGTCCGGTCTTTTGGAAAACGATGAGTACTAATCCCATCATGACTGGTGTTGCTACACCCTCCTACGATACATCTGTTAACCATTTTAATAATTACATGATAACGTTGAAGAAATTTGCATAAACCACCAGGTCGTTTTCTCATAAACAAACCAGCGCTGACGTAGGATTCAGAAGGAGGCGTCCCGCACGCGACGTCACGAAAATCAGTGTTTGCCGGGAAATCCAAATGCCAAGTTTTTTCAGAGGCGGACCAATTCGCCTCAAATGGCTTGATTTCAACTGAATTTTTCTGGTATTGCGCAAGGTAAAAAAATTGCACAAAATGCAAAATGTGACAGATATTTGACCAAAGTTTAATATAAAATAGGAGAATCACATTGATCTTGCTCCTGAATTTACCCGTGATATGCACTTTAAGGTGTCGGTGCGTTCAAGAGTCAATCCAGATCTACAGTACTGACAGGGGAGAGCAGGGAGACTTGGGACAAGTTTTCAGCTTTTGTAGATTGTGTGAAATTCTTTGCAGGCAGCATCACAGTCATATTGCATTAGAGAGTATTTATTGTACCCTCTTACCACAACATTAGTTTCTCAGCTTGTCACATATACTGGTCTTCAGGCTTCACTTTTTCTGTCATTATTTTTTGAGGGGAGACATAGTGGGGTGACATGGAACAAAAATAAAATATCTAGATTAATCCTACATGTTTAATTTTTATTTATCATCAAAACTTGTAACATATGAACAGTATGAACACACAATGCTGGTACAGCAATAGAAAAATGTCAGTTTACCCAAAACCTGACTCGACAAAACAGATCCATTCTCAAGAAGGATTGAAATAAGATTAATTTTCATGCAGGGACACACCCACATTTTTAAAAATTTTATATTTGTAAACCACAAGAAAAAACCTGTAACAACATGAACTGTCCCAACTCTCCCCATCTGGACATTTTGAAAAAAAATCCTTAAAATGTTTTAATAAATAACATTATATATGGTAACTTGAGGCTACATACTTAAATTCCTAACAAATCCCAATTCACCAGCGCGCATTACACCATAGAACGGAGGAAGAAATGAAATAGAAAATACAAGTTTTGGTTGATAAAACTATTAAACTGCATAAATCTTACTGCAGTGTCCTTCATGTCTCCAAAGGAAGTAGGTTACTCTGAGGGGCAACATCTAACATCTAATGTAATCTAATACCTGATTAACCCCTTCAATGCCCTTGGATGAGTCACGTACATCATGAAATCTTTTACCGCAGTGCCTTATGACGTACGCTACTCGTCATAAACACCTCCTTTTATGTACCTTACATGGCACATTACTTTTACTTCACAGTAGCACATTACCCCGAGTTGGCCTAGTGGTTAGCGTGTCTGCCTCTCAATCGGGAGATTGCAAGTTCTATAGTCATACCAAAGACCATCATAAAAATGGTACCCAGTTACTTGGAATACATGGACCCTTGGTGTACACTGTGTTTTCAAGTACTAGTAATTCATGTTTATGGACGGGTTCTCATTGTTTTATGTTTTTGATTACTAAAGTTATTTTTACTCTACAACAGTGGTTTTTTTTAGCCTAGTAAACGAGACCCACCCGCCTAGCGGCCAAAATATTTCTGCCTACAAGTGGGTCTAGCCTCGGACCATATCAACAACACACCCCGGGCATCAAATCGTGCCCGCCAATCACAATGCAAGGTTTTTGTTTGGATTCTTTGGGCGGGCTTTTGCAGGAGTGACGACAAGGCTGCGCGACGCTGGAGAAAGCACAACAGGAAAGATGGCTACAGCTATTGAACAGCACTCGTTTGACTCCGCTTTGGAATCAGTTTTAGAAGAATTAGACTTGGAGTTTTCGTTGAAACATGAGCAGGAAGAGGCTCTCCGCTCATTCCTTTTCAAGAAGGACGTTTTCGCTGTTTTGCCGACCGGCGATGGCAAAAGTCTGATCTACCAGCTGGCTCTAGCCTAGTAAACTAGACCCACCCGCCTAGCGGCCAAAAATATTTTTGCCTCCCCCACTGCTTTCTGTCGCTCTGACTACGTCACAGTCACTGTTGCGCTGATTGGTCAGAGCGTTGGCCTATACGCACAGAGACAGTTTGAAAGACAACGGGTTGTTCCTACCCACACCCTTCGGAAATGTCTACGACCGAGACCAGACTAAATATTCACATTTAATCTGGCTTGCCAGGCTAGTTTTTTGTGATTTTTCTATACAAATATTTAAAAAATATAAAAAGTTCTGAACAAGTTAGAGAAAGATTATGAAAATATCCCAATTTTGACCTATTTTTGTCCTATATGCCCGGCACATTACAATTAATTAATTATGGGTGGCAGCCAAGGGGTTAATTTCAACCAAGAATACAAACTGTCCCCAGTCTCCCCGTCCCAAGTTTCCCTGCTCTCCCCTAATATTCAAGAAAATTAAAACACTGATTAAAATTGATGTTCTTTTGCTTTTATAATGAGCACTTTATCATGCATAATTAATAGTCAAAGGGCCTTCAAATTAAAGTTAAACTGATCAATTCAGTTCTCTAAGAAAATAAACTTATTTATAATCTTTCCAGGCATGAAAAACAATAAACAGACCTATTGTATCCTTGTTAGAAATTCCTGGTTAATATCAAAACCATGGAAATGCAGCTCCTGTAGTGTTTTACTATTAAAACTCATTCACAAGTTAACAAAATTAATTGTTTAAAAGTTGCAAATAAATATTAGTATTTAGGTGTTTGGGGCTGAAAATGTCTTTGAGACAGGTTTGTAACTGTAAACAGGTTAGTTAAAGTAACAGTTACCTTTATCAGGATAAACATGTAGCATTGGGGTAATTAATTAACAAAACTGGGAGAGCTAATTAGTCTAAGTGGGATTTTTTTTTAAAAGCATTTCTCATCTAATCATAGGAATATCTGAGCATTTGAGGAACAGGTCTGAAATGAAACCCCATGTTAAAGTGTGTGTTAAAAGTCATCCTTACATGAGGTCCGGTCTGAATCTGTGGATGAGAGCACAGAAAGCCAGTCCATCTCTGAATGAGGTGGTCATGTTGATGATGTTCACATCTCTGTAGCCATCACACTGGACTTTACACCACTGCTGCAGCGCCTTGATGGCCGCCATCCTCCTCTAACTCCTGCTCTGAGCCACAAAAACCCCCAAGGACAACAGAGTCCAGCTGAAATCTGCTCCCAGGGCCACCTGGTCCCCGTAGAGGTCACTGTTACACCAAAAAGTCCAGTCGAACAACGAGGAAAGCAGTAAAGGTGGATGAAAAAAGTTGTGACAGAAGCGCCAGACATAAACGACTCAGGGAGAGCTCAGTGCTGCCAGCTGTTTTCAGGGGAAAGTACTGTAAAGCACGCACAAAAGCCCCTTGTCGTCGCTTGGTGATGTCAGAGGCTCATTTGCATAATAGTTATTCATTATGGATCTGGTCAAATTCAGAACAGCACAAATAATGTACAAAGCAAGAAATAATCTATTGCCGAAAAATATACAAGGAATGTTTAGTGAGAGAGAGGGGGGATATAATCTAAGGGGAGACCTAAATTTTAAAAAAACAAAGGTTCGAACAAATATGAAAAGCATGTGCGTATCGAGCTGTGGGGTGACTTTATGGAACAGACTGGAGACAGAAATAAAACAAAGTGCAAGTATAAATCTGTTTTAAAAAAGGTACAAAAAATATTTTTAAACAAGTATACACTGAGTGCAGAATTATTAGGCAAGTGAGTATTTTGACCACAACATCCTTTTAATGCATGTTGTCCCACTCCAAACTGTTTAGGCTTGAAAGCCTACTACCAATTAAGTATATCAGGCGCTGTGCATCTGTGTAATGAGAGGGGGTGTGGTCTAATGACATCAACACCCTATATCAGGTGTGCATAATTATTAGGCAACCTCTTTTCCTCTGGCAAAATGGGTCAGAAGATTGATTGATTGATTGATTGATTGATTGATTGATTGATTGATTGATTGATTGATTGATTACTTTATTCTGAACAATAAAGAAGAAAGATATAAAAATAAAAATTTAAATAAAAAATACAATAATCAAAACATCATCATAAACAAACAGAATAGCGTAGCCACAAGGCAATAACATAATGTTCAGAAAGGATTAGGAAGAAGTAATAACTTATCCAATCCTAACCCTCTATACCACCGCTAATCAAATGTCACTTTCCACCATAATAAACTATATATACAAAAGAAAACAAAAGCAATAAACAAAAAAGAAAACATACCAACATATCAAAACATACCGACATGGTATAATATCGACCAAATCAAATCATATATACAGATACTTATGTTATGCATATATACACACATACAATACATATATACAGTACATACATATACACATACCTATAACTATACACTAAATACAAGAAGACCAGTCACAGACTTACTCTCAATTTCATCATCACCTATATAGTCTGCCTGTCCTCATTCTCATATATTTTTATTAACATGTTTTTATATAATTTTTTAAACAGTTTTATGTTGGTGCTATTTTTGAGCTCATTATCCAGACCATTCCACAATTTCACCCCACAGACTGTTATGCACATACTTTTCATAATTGTTCTAACATTTACTCTCTTAAAATTCATTTCCCCTCTCAGGTTATACCCACCCTGCCTTTCCATAAACGTATTTTGTACCTCACCCGGAAGAAGGTTATGTCTTGCTTTATACATAATTTGTGCAGTCTTGTGTTTAACCAGATCAGTGAATTTCAGAGTGTGTGCTTTTACGAAAAAGAGAGATCTGACAGACTTTGAAAAGTCTAAAATTGTGAGATGTCTTGCAGACGGATGCAGCACTCTTGAAATTGCGAAGATGTTGAAACGTGATCACCGAACAATCAAGCGTTTCATTGCAAATAGTCAACAGGGTCGAAAGAAGCGTGTGGGGGGAAAAAAGGCGCAAAATAACTGCACATGATCTGCGGAAAATCAAGCGTGAAGCTAACAAGCAGCCATTAGCATCCAGTTCTGCCATATTCCAGAGTTGCAACATTCCTGGAGTGTCAAAGAGTACAAGGTGTGCAATACTGAGGGACATGGCCAAGGTAAGGAAGACTGAAAAATGACCACCACTGAGTAAGGCACACAAGATAAAACGTCAAGACTGGGCCAAGAAATATCTTAAGACTGATTTTTCTAAGGTGCTGTGGTCTGATGAGATGAGAGTGACTCTTGATGGGCCAGATGGATGGGCCTGTGGCTGGATCAGTAATGGGCACAGAGCTCCACTCCGACTCGGACGCCAGCAAGGTGGAGGTGGAGTACTGCTATGGGCTGGTATCATCAAAGACAAGCTTGTTGGACCTTTTCGAGTTGAGGATGGACTCAAACTCAACTCCCAGACCTACTGCCAGTTCCTGGAAGAAACCTTCTTCAAGCAGTGGTATAGGAAAAAGTCAGCATCTTTCAAGAACAACATGATTTTCATGCAGGATAACGCTCCATCTCATGCGTCCAAATACTCCACTGCGTGGCTAGCCAGTAAAGGTCTGAAAGGTGAAAAAATACTGACATGGCCCCCTTGTTCACCTGACCTAAACCCCATAGAGAACCTGTGGTCCATTATAAAACGTGAGGTCTACAAAGAGGGAAAACGGTACACCTCTCTGAACAGCATCTGGGAGGCCGTGGTTGCTGCTGCACACAATGTTGGTCGTGAACAGATAAAGAAATTGACAGAATCTATGGATGGAAGGCTTTTGAGTGTCCTCATGAAGAAGGGTGGCTATATTGGTCACTGATTTGTTTTTGTTTTGTGTTTGAATGTCAGATATGTTTATTTGCAAATCTGGAGTTGTCATATCAGTGTACCTGGTGAAAATAAATAAGTGAAATGGCTACATATTTGGTTTTTATTAAGTTGCCTAATAATTTTGCACAGTGAAAGTTACCTGAACACATACATATTCTCCTAAAATGGCCAAAACTAAAAACGCCCCACTCTAACTTCCATACATATTCAGCTTTGATATTTATGAGACTTTTTGGTTGATTGAGAACATAGTTGTTGTTCAATAATAAAACTAATCCTCAAAAATACAACTTGCCTAATAATTCTGCACTCAGTGTATAGAAGAGGAAGTATGTTAATGGAGGATGATGAGGGATAAATAGAATAGGGTTGATTGTTATATTAGAACTAACATTGTATATGGTATATATTTATTTATGGGGATAGTTTATATCTTCATATTTACAGGGATAGGTATGTAGTAGATATTTATTTTTGTAATTATATATTTATATAGATATTTATGAAGTGTATATATGGTATAAAGTATATATATATTTTTGTAATTATATATTTATATGGATATTTATGAAGTGTATATATGGAATGAAGTATATATTTAATTTTGTAACTAAATATTTATATAGATATTTATGAAGTGTATGTGTGTATGTATATATATATATATATATATATATATATATATATATATATATATATATATATATATATATATATATATATATGTGTGTGTGTGTGTGTGTGTGTATATGTATGTATATATAATATGTGTGTGTATGTATATATATATATTCTGTGGGACTTCAGCTTCCAGACTGACAAACAGATCCTGGCTAACCAACCGGACATAGTGGTGGTGGACAAAGAGCAGAAGAGGGTGGTGGTGATAGATGTGGCGATCCCAGCTGACGCCAACATCAGGAAGAAGGAACATGAGAAACTTGAGAAGTATCAAGGGTTGAAAGAGCAGCTGGAACGGATGTGGAAGGTCAAGGGTTGCGTGGTCCCCGTGGTAGTGGGGGCACTTGGGGCAGTAACCCCCAAACTGGGAGAGTGGGTCCAGCAAATCCCAGGAACAACATCTGAAGCCTCAGTCCAGAAGAGCGCAGTCCTAGGAACATCGAAGATACTGCGCAGAACCCTCAAACTCCCAGGCCTCTGGTAGAGGACCCGAGCTTGAGGATGACATGGATACCACTCCCCCACCGGGGGTGAGAAGGAGATTTTTATATATATATATGGATATGGTATGTAGTATATATTTATTTTTGTAATTATATATTTATATGGGCACGGTGGTGTAGTGGTTGGCGCTGTTGCCTCACAGCAAGAAGGTCCTGGGTTTGAGCCCCGGGGTCGTTGAGGGCCTTTCTGTGTGGAGTTTGCATGTTCTCCCCATGTCTGTGTGGGTTTCTTCGGGGTGCTCCGGTTTCCCCCACAGTCCAAAGACATGCAGGTTAGGTTAACTGGTGACTCTAAATTGACCGTAGGTATGAGTGTGAATGGTTGTCTGTGTCTATGTGTCAGCCCTGTGATGACCTGGTGACTTGTCCAGGGTGTACCCCGCCTTTCGCCTGTAGTCAGCTGGGATAGGCTCCAGCTTGCCTGCGACCCTGTAGAAGGATAAAGCGGCTAGAGATAATGAGATGAGATATATTTATATGGATAATCATGAAGTATATATATGGTATATATTTTTATAGGTGTATTAATGTAGTTTGGATTTCGGGGTAGTTAAAAAGGGGTGGGAAATTAAAAAGTATTGTACTTCTTCCCACTCCTTTTTCAAACAATGTGCGGTGTATTGTAATGTATTAGCTCTTTATGTTATTTTATTTATTCTTTTTTTTGTCACTTTTTTCATTTTCTTTCTTTTGTATGTACAAATAGTTACATACATTTTTATACATGTTCAAAATAAATAAATTCATTCATTCATTCATTCATTCATCTCTGACATATCAGATTGTAAATAAAGGGACAGAAGCAGGATGTTCAGTTAGGATACAATAAAAGAGTTTTACCAGAATATATTATATATAAAGAAAGAAAAAAGAAAAGAAAGCACAACTTTATTCATCACACACTTGTGAAATTTCTTCTCTGCATTTAACCCATCTGAAGCAGTGAACACACACGTGAACAATGAGCACACACACATACCCAGAGCAGTGGACAGCCATGCTAACAGTGCCCGGGGAGCAGTTGGGAGTTAGGTGCCTCACTCAAGGGTACCTCAGCCCAAGGCCGTCCCATATTAACCTAACCACATGTCTTTGGACTGTGGGGGAAACCGGAGCAAACCCATGCAGACACGGGGAGAACATGCAAACTCCACACAGAAAGGCCCTTGCCAGCCGCTGGGGTGGTCCATATCATGAAATACCGTGACCGAGGTCTTGAAAGTACTGAGCGAGGCCCTCTGGGCCGAGATCAGTATTCAAGGCCGAGGTCACGGTATTTCACCATACGGACCGACCTTAAGCTGGTAAATAATTTTTTTTTCTTTACCAAATTCTAGCAGAAAACGAGAGCGCCCGAAAGGGAAAACCAAGCCGAGGCGAGCCACCATTTTGAATCCTCATTCACGGCTGTAATGCAAATTGCTTCCTCTTTGGTATACAAGTGCACTTCCATGGCAGGAAAAAAACTACATTTTGCCACCTATGTAGTCCCCTATTTATACAAAATTGAGTCATTCAGGATTCAGCCATGTTTTTGCTCGGCGTTAGCAACAGTTAGAGGTTTTTAGCTTTCTCCTGAAATGTTTTCTTTATTTCTTCTTCCTCAGGGTAGTAAAACTCGCTTTCGCTGTGAACACTGTCGTTATGACTATCCATGATGTAAAATTAATGCAATTATGCTGAGAAATGCTGGCAAAAATTTATAAGATTTTTGATAAAAAATCTTATAAATAAATCTTATAAAAAAGATAAATGTTGACAAAAATTGCTACTATGTTTGTTGTTGTTGTGAACGAGCGAGTCGCGAGAGGTCCGTAACTGGGGTCTGTATCGTAGGATACGGACCCGCTCGCCAGCCAATCAGAGCGCAGGATTTGATGAAATCCGCACCACGATAAAAATATATATGTTATTTGCCAGCTAGGAGGTCCGTATTGTGAAATACCGTGACCGAGGTCTTGAAAGTACTGAGCGAGGCCCTCTGGGCCGAGGTCAGTATTCAAGGCCGAGGTCACGGTATTTCACCATATGGACCGACCTTAAGCTGGTAAATAATATATTTATTTTTTTCTTTACCAAATTCTAATAGAAAATGAGAGGGCCCGAAAAGGAAAACCGAGCCGAGCCGAGCCGCCATTTTGAATCCTCATTCACGGCTGTAATGCAAATGGCTTCCTCCTCGGTACACAAGTGCACTTCCATGGCAGGAAAAAAAAACTACATTTTGCCACCTATGTAGTCCCCTATTTATACAAAATTGAGTCATTCAGGATTCAGCCATGTTTTTGCTCGGCGTTAGCAACAGTTACAAGTTTTTAGCTCTCTCCTGAAATGTTTTCTTTTATTTCTTCTTCCTCAGGGTAGTAAAACTCGCTTTCGCTGTGAAGACTGTCATTATCACTATCCATGATGTAAAATTAATGCTATTCTTCTGAGAAATGTGAAAATAAATGTTGGCAAAAATTGCTACTATGTTTGTTGTTGTTGTGAACGAGCGAGTCGCCAGAGGTCCGTAACTGGGGTCCGTATCGTAGGATACAGACCTGCTCGCCAGCCAATCAGAGCCCCGGATTTGATGGAAACCGGACCACGAAAAAAAACCATTATTGTTTACTGAGAAGGGGAGAGTGGGGAAACTTGGGATGGCACGGTGGTGTACTGTAGTGGTTAGCACTGTTGCCTCACAGCAAGAAGGCTCTGGGTTTGAGCCCAGCAGCCGGCGATGGCCTTTCTATGTAGAGTTTGGATGTTCTGCATGGGTTTGCTCCGGTTTCCCCCACAGTCCAAAGACATGCAGGTTCGGCTAATTCTTCTTCTTCTTCTTTTGGCTGCTCCCAATTAGGGGTCGCCACAGCAGATCTTTCGTCTCCATTGCTCCCTGTCTTCCGCATCCTTCTCTACCACACCTGCCACTTTCATGTCCTCTCTCACCACATCCATGTATCTCCTCTTTGGCCTTCCTCGTTTTCGTGTGCCTGGCAGCTCCAACCTCAACATTCTCCTTCCAACATGCTCTCCATCTCTTCTCAGGATGTGCCCATACCATCTCAGTCTCATCTCTCTTAGCTTAATTCCCAAGCTCTCCACATGTGCTGTCCCTCTGATGTGCTCATTCCAACCACGTTACTCCCATCCTCAACTCCGCCACCTCCAACTTTGCATCCTGTTGCTTCGTTAAGGGTACGGTCTCCAATCCATACATCATAGCTGGTCTCACAACTGTCTTATACATCTTACCTTTCACTTTTGCTGGGACTTTCCTATCACAAATGACTCCCGAAATCCTTCTCCAACTGCTCTACCCTGCCTGCACTCTCTTTCTCACCTCACTATCACCTCACCTCACAGGTTAGGCTAATTGGTAGCTCTAAATTGACCATAGGTGTGAATGTGAGTGTGAGTGTGAATGTGAGTGTGAATGGTTGTTTGTCTCTATATGTCAGCCCTGCGATGATCTGGCGACTTGTCCAGGGTGTACCCCACCTCTCGCCCATAATCAGCTGGGATAGGCTCCAGCTTGCCTGTGACCCTGTAGAACAGGATAAGTGGCTACAGATAATGGATGGATGGAAGGTTTTACATGACATCAGAAGCTAGATGTTGCCCCTCAGAGTAACCGACTTCCTTTGGAGCCATGAATCTGGACGCTGCAGTAAGATTTGTGCAGTTCAATCTTTTTATCAACTGAAACTTGTATTTGGTAGGCGGCACAGTGGTGTAATGGTTAGCATGGTCGCCTCACAGCAAAAAGGTTCCGGGTTTGAACCCAGCGGCGGGCGAGGGCCTTTCTGTGTGGAGTTTGCATGTTCTCCCCGTGTCTGCGTGGGTTTCCTCCAGGTGTTCCAGTTTCCCCCACAGTCCAAAGACATGTGGTTAGGTTAATATGGGACGGCCTTGGGCTGAGGTGCCCTTGAGCGAGGCACTTAACTCCCAACTGCTCTCCGGGCACTGTTAGCATGGCTGTCCACTGCTCTGGGTGTATGTGTGTGTGCTCATTGCTCATGTGTGTGTTCACTGCTTCAGATGGGTTAAATGCAGAGAGGAAATTTCACAAGTGTGTGATGAATAAAGTTGTGCTTTCTACTTCTACTTCGCCTCCACCTCCATTCTATCGTGTAATGTATGCTGGTGAACTGGGATTTGTTAGGAATTAAAGTATGTAGCCTAGAGTTATCATATATAGTATTATTTCTCATCTCATTATCTGTAGCTGCTTTATCCTGTTCTACAGGGTCGCAGGCAAGCTGGAGCCTATCCCAGCTGACTACAGGCAAAAGGCGGGGTACACCCTGGACAAGTCGCCAGGTCATCACAGGGCTGCACATAGACACAGACAACCATTCACACTCACATTCACACCTACGGTCAATTTAGAGTCACCAGTTAACCTAACCTGCATGTCTTTGGACTGTGGGGGAAACTGGAGGACCTGGAGGAAACCCACGCGGACACGGGGAGAACATGCAAACTCCGCACAGAAAGGCCCTCGCTGGCCACGGGGCTCGAACCCAGACCTTCTTGCTGTGAGGCGACAGAGCTAACCACTACACCACCATGCGCCTATAGTATTATTTCATCTCATCTCATTATCTCGAGCCGCTTTATCCTGTTCTACAGGGTTGCAGGCAAGCTGGAGCCTATCCCTATGCCACCTATAGTATTATTTATGAAACTTAAATTCTCGGGGGGCGGCACGGTGGTGTAGTGGTTAGCGCTGTCGCCTCACAGCAAGAAGGTCCTGGGTTCGAGCCCCGGGGCCGGCGAGGGCCTTTCTGTGTGGAGTTTGCATGTTCTCCCCGTGTCCGCGTGGGTTTCCTCCGGGTGCTTCGGTTTCCCCCACAGTCCAAAGACATGCAGGTTAGGTTAACTGGTGACTCTAAATTGACCGTAGGTGTGAATGTGAGTGTGAATGGTTGTCTGTGTCTATGTGTCAGCCCTGTGATGACCTGGCAACTTGTCCAGGGTGTACCCCGCCTTTCGCCCGTAGTCAGCTGGGATAGGCTCCAGCTTGCCTGCGACCCTGTAGAAGGATAAAGCGGCTAGAGATAATGAATGAATGAATGAATGAAATTCTCGGCGGGGGGGATTTAAGGTTGTTGTTTGTTTGTTTTTTGCAAAATGGCCAGATAGGGAGAGTTGGGACAGTTCATCATGTTACAGGTTTTTTCTTGTGGTTTACAAATTTAAAATGTTTGTTAAAACTGTGGGAGTGTCCCGGCATGAGGATGAAGCTTATTTCATTCCTTCTTCAGAATGATACTCTTTTGTCGAGTCAGGTTTTGAGTAAACTGACATTTTTCTATCGCTGTACCAACATTGTGTGTTCATACAGTTCATATGTTACAAGTTTTGATAATAAATAAATATTAAACATGTATGATGAAGCTAGGTACTTTATTTTTGTTCCATGTCTCCCAAATCACTATGTCCCAAGTATCCCAACATAATGCCCTATGTCTCCCCTCAGTGTCTCACATCTCCCTGCAAAAACTGACGAGAGAAAAAGTGAAGTCTGAAGGCCAGTATATGTGACAAGCTGAGAAACTAATGTTGTGATCAGAGGGTATAGTAAAACTAAATATCTAATGCAATATGACTGTGACGCTGCCTGCAAAGAATTTCACACAATCTACAAAAACTGAAAACTTGTCCCAAGTCTCCCCTCTCTCCTCTAAATAATTTGTCTTGTAGAAATAAATAATTTTTACAGAAGCCGAGAACAGCTGTACTTGCAATACATTTTTAATGCTGTTTTATTGCGCTAACAAGTTAATTGTTTCATTATCTTGAGTTAATAAAGCTTGTTTTTTTTTGTGATCACAAGTTATTTATTTATTTGTTTGTTAATTAATTGCATTTTAAAAATACTTATTCATTTTGTTTCATGTAGTTATTTATGGTACAGTGGTGCTTGAAAGTTTGTGAACCCTTTAGAATTTTCTATATTTCTGCGTAAATATGACCTAAAACATCATCAGATTTTCACACAAGTCCTAAAAGTAGATAAAGAGAACCCAGTTAAACAAATGAGACAAAAATATTATACTTGGTCATTTATTTATTGAGGAAAATGATCCAATATTACATATCTGTGAGTGGCAAAAGTATGTGAACCTCGAGGATTAGCAGTTAATTTGAAGGTGAAATTAGAGTCAGGTGTTTTCAATCAATGGGATGACAATCAGGTGTGAGTGGGCACCCTGTTTTATTTAAAGAACAGGGATCTATCAAAGTCTGATCTTCAGAACACATGTTTGTGGAAGTGTACAAATGGAGGAAATTCAAGACCATTGTTACCCTCCCCAGAAGTGGTCGACCAACAAAGATCACTCCAAGAGCAAGGCGTGTAATAGTTGGCAAGGTCACAAAGGACCCCAGGGTAACTTCTAAGCAACTGAAGGCCTCTCTCACATTGGCTAATGTTAATGTTCATAAGTCCACCATCAGGAGAACGCTGAACAACAATGGTGTGCATGGCAGGGTTGCAAGGAGAAAACCACTGCTCTCCAAAAATAAATTGCTGCTCATCTGCAGTTTGCTAAAGATCACGTACCGTAGACAAGCCAGAAGGCTATTAGAAAAATGTTTTGTGGACGGATGAGACCAAAATAGAACTTTTTGGTTTAAATGAGAAGCGTTATATTTGGAGAAAGGAAAACACTGCATTCCAGCATAAGAACCTTATCCCATCTGTGAAACATGTTAGTGGTAGTATCATGGTTTGGGCCTGTTTTGCTGCATCTGGGCCAGGATGGCTTGCCATCATTGATGGAACAATGAATTAGGAATGTTACTGAACTTTGTGTATGTATTGTGTGCTCTTCTGGTGGTTTGCATTTGATATGTTTCATTGGAATTGTTGAACATTCTATCGAACAATTGTCTTATTGCTATCAGTGAAGTGTCTATCAGCAGTGCATATCACTATTGTTTTATTGCCCAGGCCTATCCTTGATCTGACATTTTCAGCTTAAATCAGTTGCTACAGTTGTCAAGATGCCATTGATGTTTTCTTGTAATAATAATTAACTTGAATTAATTTCTCATAAATTTCCGACTATTAAATCTCTGAATTTCTGATTTTTATCTCATAAATTTGTAACTCCCTAATCTCAGAATTTCTGATATTTTTTTCATAAATTTGTGACTTCTTAATCTTGAAATTTCTGATTTATTTCTCAAAAATTTATAACTCCATAATCTTGGAATTTCTGACTTTTAAATCTCGGAACTTCTGGATATTTTTGTAATAAATTTGTAACTTCTTAATCTCAATTTCTGATATTTTTTCATAAATTTGTGACTTCTTAATCTTGAAATTCCTGGGGGGGGGGGGGGGGGTCCATAAATTAGTAAATTCTAAGTCTTGGAATTTCTGACTTTTAAATCTCGGAATTTCTGATATTTTTTTTCTCATAAATTTATAACTCCATAATCTTGGAATTTCTGACTTTTAAAACTCAGAACTTCTGGATTTTTTTGTAATAAATTTGTAATTTATTAATCTCAGAATTTCTGATATTTTTTCATGAATTTGTGACTTCTTAATCTTGGAATTTCTGATTTTTTTTTCATAAATTTGTAAATTCTAAATCTGGGAATTTCTGACTTTTAAATCTCAGAATTTCTGATTTTTTTTTCTCATAAATTTATAACTCTGTAATCTTGGAATTTCTGACTTTTAAATCACAGAATTTCTGTTTATTTTCTCATAAGTTTGTAACTTCTTAATCTTGAAATTTCTGACTATTAAATCTTGGAATTTCTGGATTCTTTTTCTCATAAATTTTTAACTTCTTCATCTCAGAATTTCTGATATTTTTTTCTTCATAAATGTATAACTCCCTAATCTTGGAATTTCTAACTTTGAAATCTTGGAATTCTGGGGGGCGGGGGGGGGGGGGGGTTGTCTCAGAATACCCCTCCAACCACCCACCCCAACGCATGCCTCAGTTCCTTTTTTTTTCTCTTTTCTTTTTTAACCTACAATGGCTCTAATATGCCATGGTAATTTTTAAGATGTAGTAAAAAAGAAATCCATTTTTGTTTGCAGTAAAGTTATTTTCATCTTAGGACGATTTCACACCTTCCTGCTTTTATTCTTTTTTTAAGTTTGTAGTGATGTGATTTTCCCCATGGCTTATAAATGTTTATATCTTTTTCTTTCATCACAGTACTAAATATGAATGCATTAACAAACGTTCTGGCCACAAGTTTATAACGAATGCTCTAATTAAATTGAACAGATCAGCAATTACATTTTCTATAAAACTATCCAGGGTTCTTGTCCTCAGATAAGGCTGGGGCACTGTTAAAGCAATCCTCTTGATCTGATTCCTACTGAAATAGCTTTTTGGCATTCATATAACAAATCCTGATTAAAAGTCCTTGTTAGCTTACTGTCAAAGCAAGCAAATGCAGCTATTGTTGCTTATATCCATACAGAAGGTGATTTGTCAGAATTAATCATATATTGTGATATTATTCAGCAAGCATGCCTTTTACGAAATAAAAGCCTCTGCAGATGCATCCAAGTCCAGAAGAGGGTGTTCTTACATCACAGTGAGCCATACAGGATAAAGGCCTGATCTCTCAGGAGCACACTTCCTAAAATTTACTCAAGCTAAGCGTAGAAAAATGTTGTTATGTGGAAATGGTTTGTTTAAATGATTTCTGTGGGTCCTCAGAGAAGGCTGGGGCAGTGTTAAAGGAATCCTCTTGATCTGACAGGAAGTTTTCTGATTTAAATAGCTTTTGGGTGTTAACAAAGGCATTGCTGCAGTACACATATTCATAAGAATGGCAAATACAAGCAAACTAGGCTGTGTGACATGTGTGTGTGTGTGTGTGTGTGTGTGTGTGTGTGTGTGTGTGTGTGTGTGTGTGTGTGTGTGTGTGTGTGTGTGTGAAAAAATGTTTTGTGGATGGATGAGACCAAAATAGAACTTTTTTGGTTTAGATGAGAAGCTTTATGTTTGGAGAAAGGAAAACACTGCATTATTGTAATGCCTTACTGTCTGGATGTTCCAATAAGTGCATAAACAAGCTCTAGTTAGTTCAAAATGCAGCAGCAAGAGTCCTTACTAGAACTAGAAAATATGACCACATCACGCCTGTCTTATCCACACTGCATTGGCTCCCAGTCAAATTTCGTATTGATTATAAAATACTACTATTGACCTTTAAAGCACTGAATGGTCTCACGCCACAGTACCTGAGTGAACTTCTGCTCCTCTATGACCCGCCACGCCTACTTAGATCAAAAGGTGCAGGCTATCTGCTGGTACCTCGTATAGGGAAGGCTATGGTACAACAGGGGGCAGAGCCTTTTCTTACAAAGCCCCACAGTTATGGAACAGCCTTCCAAGTAGTGTTAGGGAATCAGACACAGTCTCAGTGTTTAAGTCTAGGCTGAAAACATATCTGTTTAGTCAAGCCTTGTGTTAATGGTGTTTATGAGGTAAAGGTGTAGATCTGGAGGGTCCTCAGACAGAGTGTTTTGGTAAACTGGGATGTATGGATGCTGTCAGTCCCCACTCACTTGCTCACTCGAGTTTGTTGACGGTGTAGTGGCTGGCTGCTTTATGTCCCGGGGCTCCCTCATGCCTGCGTTACCTTCTGGCTCTTCCCTTTTAGTTATGCTGTCATAGTTAGTTGCCGGAGTCCCTGCTTGTACTCAGTGCAATATGTATACTGTTCCTACTTATTCAGGTGACATTGAGCATACCTAACAACCTGTGTTTTCTCTCCCTCTCTCTCTCTCTCTCTCTCCCCCCCCCAAAAAAAATCTGTCCCTCTGAGTTACATGTTGGTCCTGGGATTGAGATGCTGGCCTCTTCTGCTCCTCGGACCTGCCTGATCCATGCTGGTGCCCTGTGTCTGGTTGGAGTCTCATTGCATCGCTCCTGTGGAGGACGGCCCCATGTGGACAGTTGAAAGTCACACCTGGAGGACGCTCTGGACTCTTACAGTAATGCTTTTATGGCTGAGGACTACAGTTGACTTGCTAACTTTAGGACTGCAGTTGTCATCAGTTTTGCACTCAAGTTTCCATCAATGAAGAGTTTATAACATCGACAAAACAGACTTCTTATTAAAACTGTTAATATTATAGTCATGCTGTCTGTTGTTGCCCAAATGAGGATGGGTTCCCTTTTGAGTCTGGTTCCTCTCAAGGTTTCTTCCTCGTGTCGTCTGAGGGAGTTTTTCCTTGCCACCGTCACCACAGGCTCGCTCATTGGGGATACATTAGGGGTAAAATTAGCTCATGTTTTAAGTCGTTCAAGTTGTATAAAGCTGCTTTGCAGCAATGTTTATTGTTAAAAGCGCTATACAAATAAATTTGACTTGACTTGACTGCATTCCAGCATAAGAACCTTATCCCATCTGTGAAACATGGTGGTGGTAGTATCACGGTTTGGGCTTATTTTGCTGCATCTGGGCCAGGATGGCTTGCCATCATTGATGGAACAATGAATTCTGAATTATACCAGCGAATTCTAAAGGAAAATGTCAGGACATCTGTCCATGAACTGAATCTCAAGAGAAGGTGGGTCATGCAGCAAGACAACGACCCTAAGCACACAAGTCGTTCTACCAAAGAATGGTTAAAAAAGAATAAAGTTAATGTTTTGGAATGGCCAAGTCAAAGTCCTGACCTTAATCCAATCGAAATGTTGTGGAAGGACCTGAAGCGAGCAGTTCATGTGAGGAAACCCACCAACATCCCAGAGCTGAAGCTGTTCTGTACGGAGGAATGGGCTAAAATTCCTCCAAGCCGGTGTGCAGGACTGATCAACAGTTACCGCAAACGTTTAGTTGCAGTTATTGCTGCACAAGGGGGTCACACCAGATACTGAAAGCAAAGGTTCACATACTTTTGCCACTCACAGATATGTAATATTGGCTCATTTTCCTCAATAAATAAATGACCAAGTATAACATTTTTGTCTCATTTGTTTTACTGGGTTCTCTTTATCTACTTTTAGGACTTGTGTGAAAATCTGATGATGTTTTAGGTCATATTTATGCAGAAATATAGAAAATTCTGAAGTTTTCACAAACTTTCAAGCACCACTGTATACAGTACCAGTCAAAAGTTTGGACATGCCTTCTAATTCAATTTTTTTTTTAGATGAATTAAGTCACTTCATGTCTTAAAGTAATGATGGATGTTGTTTCTCTTTACAAGCAGTTCTTGACATAATATGGATGACTATAGTTGTGGAATAGGGCTATTTACTGTATGTTTATTATTTACTATTTACTGTTTGATCCCAAACACATTAAGAAGGCAAGAAACTTGTCCACTAATTAACTTTTGACAAGGCACCTGTTAATTGAAAAGCATTCCAGGTGACGACCCCATGAAGCTGGTTAAGATATTGCCAATAGTGTGTAATGCATCATCAAGGGAAACGCTGAATACACTGAAGGATCTAAATATGAAATATATGTTTCATTTTTAACACTTTTTTATTTTCCACATAATTTCATCTATGGTCCATATGTTATTTCATCGTTTTGATATCTTCAGTATTGTTCTACAATGTAGAAAATAGTCAAGGAAAAGTCATGAAAGACTGTGAATACATATTAGAGTCACCTAAACTAAATAAGTGCCTGTAATTATTTTCTGGAAGACGTTAAATAGTTTTGTAGTCAACACCAAGGCACAGCATGAAAGACGAAGGAGGGAAAAAAGGATCACAAGCACGTTTACAAATGTAATCTTCACAGAGCACCTCTGTCAGAGAGGGCAGTCATTTTTCAACTGTCTCCATTGTGTTCGATTCGAGCATGTGGCAGCTTGTAGATATCCTGTGTCTCTCCAGCCAGTGAAACAGGATAGCTGACTGAGGTGCGGCCTTTGGTGAGATCATCATTCGTTTCCCCATCAGATAAGACACTTAACATTTGCTTTTTATTCACTCTGAATGTTTTACCCAAAACAAATCGTATTTTTCTACCTATCCAGCCAGGGGAGACATGATCATATTCACAATCACAATCATGATCATGATTAATACTGCAGCTTTGAATTTCAGTGTAATACATTTTGAATTACAGTGTAAATCCTCAGTATTGGTATACTTTACTCTGATGTCCATTTTAATTTGGTTTTAAAATAATAATAATAATAATAATAATAATAATAATAATAATAATAATAATAATCAGAGATAGACAGTAATAAAGTACATTTACTTGAGTACTGTACTTAAGTACACTTTTTGAGTATCTGTACTTTACTTGAGTATTTTTTTTTTGGAAACTTATGACTTTAACTTCACTACATTTGAAAGGCAAATATCGTACTTTTTACTCCACTACATTTCTATCAAGGTCCTCATTACTCGTTACTATGAAGCAGCTTTGAAAGTGGATGTTTTTTTCTTTTCTAAAACATGATTGTTTTTTCCGCAGGTGACACTTGCCCCTTTTCCACCAAAGCAGTTCTAGGGCTGGTTCGGGGCCAGTGCTTAGTTTGGAACCTGATTTTCTGTTTCAACTGAAAAAGAACTGGCTCTGGGGCCATAAAAACCGGTTCCAGGCTAGCACCAACTCTCTGCTGGGCCGGGGAAAGAACCGCTTACGTCGGGGGGGGGGGGGGGGGGGGGGTGTTGTTAAGATCAACAACAATAACAAGGCCACGAAAGATCGCCATTTTTAAGCGACGAGAAGCAGCAGCTGTACAAACGCGAAGTCATCCATTATTATTATTGTTGTTGTTGCTGCTGCTGCTGCTGCTTCCGTGTTGTTTTTGCTTCGATATTTGTGCCGAGGTTTATGCAAACGTAGCGACGTAACTGACGTATAGAGCGACGTAACGACGTATACAGCGACATAACTGACGTATACAGCGACATAATGACGTAGCTCCGCGAGCTATGGAAAAGCAAACTGGTTCTCAGCTGGCTCGCAAGTTGAACGAGTTGTGAACCAGCACCAGCACCGGCCCCGAACCAGCCCTGGAACTGATTTGGTGGAAAAGGCGTAACTGAGACAGTCTATCACTAATCACTGGGGTCACGTCATGTCCATAGACTGTATAAAATCAAGTTAAATGATTTCTCAGCAACGTTATTTGAACACGATCAGTTGATGGCAGAATGGAAGCAGGCGGTTCTTCTGGGGAATAATGCAAACACCCATGGCCCATGAACCCATGTTTCAGTTTTCTGAAAGGATTAAAGATTCGTTTAGTTTTAAATGTTTGCTTTGCTTGCCTAAAACGAACCACATCACAGCCTACAAAAACTCGCCATCTGACCTGCAGAAGCGTATTGAGGTATATAAACGTTTTATTCCAAGAGAAAGCTTGCAGTGAAGTTGTCTGTGCTTTTAGAGCTAGCGATAACATTGCATTAGCTATGCAGTCTGGTTAGTCAAATGACTTTCTATGGATTTGCCCGCCAAGTTGCCGTAGCCTTGTCCACGGCTAACGTTTACACATAGCTAGTTAACTTGGACACTGTTAGTTAGCATGTAAAAACGGAGTTACGCTAACATGAATAGCATTAAGTTATCTGAAGTCCTTTCAGAAATGAGCAAGCTGCATTTACAGTTATTCCACTGTCTTCATGATTAACATACACATGCATGTGTGTACACACTGCCAGAGCTGGGTCAAAGCATTACCATGCTGCTTTGTGGGGGTGGGTAGGAGTGTTTAAAATAAAAAAAAAAAAAAAAGTGACAGCCACTCTTTGTCAAGTCAGTTGTGTTTCATTTTGTAACGTTCTACCAGGTGTTTATTCTGCAGGTTCTACAAGCTGGTCAGGAAATCCATTCGGTTGCTTCAGAGGCGTTAGGTTTTGTAAGCGTTGTGGAAATAATACAACAATGCTTTGACAGAAAATTTACTTTTAACACTTAAGTATTTTTAAAAGCAAGTACTTCAGTACTTTAACTTAAGTAAAATTTGACTGGACAACTTTCACTTGTATCGGAGTAACATTTGACCAGCGGAATCTGTACTTTGACTTAAGTAATGAAGTTGGGTACTTTGTCCACCTCTGATAATAATAATAATAATAATCATCATCGTCATGGGCGGCACGGTGGTGTAGTGGTTAGCGCTGTCGCCTCACAGCAAGAAGGTCCTGGGTTTGAGCCCCGGGGCCGGCGAGGGCCTTTCTGTGCGGAGTTTGCATGTTCTCCCCGTGTCCACGTGGGGTTCCTCCGGGTGCCCCGGTTTCCCCCACAGTCCAAAGACATGCAGGTTAGGTTAACTGGTGACTCTAAATTGAGCGTAGGTGTGAATGTGAGTGTGAATGGTTGTCTGTGTCTATGTGTCAGCCCTGTGATGACCTGGCGACTTGTCCAGGGTGTACCCCGCCTTTCGCCCATAGTCAGCTGGGATAGGCTCCAGCTTGCCTGCGACCCTGTAGAACAGGATAAAGCGGCTAGAGATAATGAGATGAGATGAGATCATCGTCATGCTCGGAAAAATATAACGATCACCTCTCAAGGAATGAAATTTGAAATTAATATGATTACATCACAGTTTCAGATTAATACCTGAGTGATCTTTTTTTTGTACACATTTTTTTTTGGTTAAAGATTTTTATTTAATGATTTCTACATTATCAAGTCAGGACAAAAACATTTCTGATTCCAAACATTAGTTTTCCAGCAAAAAATGAAATGTTGCAGAAAAAAATTAATTTTTGTATGTCAGTAAAGAACGCAGCATATTACTGTACATAAGAGACACGTTTCAGCCAAAAACAAAACAAAAAGAAAACATAATGAAGGCTGCTGGGTTTTGGTGCAAAATGAAGAAGCGAGTGTGACAGTCAAAGCGTCCAGAAGAACTGTGGCTGGTTCTGTAAGATGCTCAGTAAAACCTACAGCTCATTTCCGTATCAAACTGCCCTCATTGTACCCGAGACTACTATTGATTTTTTTAACTAAAGGGTCATCATGTCAAATATTGAATTTGTTTCATTTATTTCTGTTTACTGCTCTTTGTAGTACCTTTTAAAAATGTAGAAATGTTTCATTTCATTATTTTATATCAAAGGCATCTTTTCTATATACATATATATCAGGGTAAAAAAAAAATAATGTATCGTATCATTCCCAACTTGTGTAATAATGAGGTCACAATAAATAAACTCACACCAGAGGAATTCAGATCTTCCCATATCACAGTGGACCTTCATCAGTCACTTTCGGACATGTGTGCTTTTAAGCACCACTTCCTATCGCCCTTGGCTGCAGTGCTGTGGATCTCAGCTTCATAATCCCTGGCCTTGGCCCTCAGTTTGGCAATGCTGCAGAAGCGGAGCTCCTCTGGACTGGTCTCTCGTGATCCTGCCTGCTGTCTGGCCCCATGCTGCTGTCTGTGTCCAGCGCTCTTGTCCTGTTTGCCATCCCAGCATGCCACCTGGATGATGTCTGACTCCGTAATCCTCCTGGAAGGTGTTGGTTTCCTAGCCTCGCTGTCTTTCCCAGCACACAGGTCTCCACTCTGTCCTTGAAGTTTCATCTGTCTGCGCATCTTCGCCCTGCGGTTCTGGAACCATACCTGTACCATACAGACACGTGATTGTGTGAGGTGCAGGAATCATCAGTTCATAATACTACTGATTGATATTTATTCATCCCACATGTATAAACTAGACATGACAGGATACCGTTTTTTTCTTTTCTGATACCGATACTCATCCCATATTCATTCATTGATTCTGTGTACCACTTAACCATTTTAGGTCATGGTGAGCTGGAGCCAATCCCAGCTGACTTCAGGAGAGAGGTGGGGTTCACCTTGGACAGGTTGCCAGTCTATCACAGGGCTATCACAGAGAGACAGACAGACAGACATTCACACTCACGGGCAAATTAGAGTAGCCAGTTGACCTAATCCGCATGTCTTTGGACTGCTGGAGGAAACCGGAGCGTCCGGAGGAAACCCATGCAAACACGGGGAGAACATACAAACTCCACACAGAAAGGCTCCAGTCAGCAAGCAGGTTTGAACCCAGAACCTTCTTGATGTGAGGTGACAGTGCTAATCACTGCACCATCACACCGCCTCATCCCTTACTGTTTTCTTTAAAAAATAATAAGCTTTTTTTTTTACAGAAAGGACATAAAATGATTTATTTACAAATTAATAAATTGTACTTATATAACACACACACACACACCGTCCACTTTAATAGGAACTTGTTCTTGATTCTAAGATTCCTGTTCTTGGTTGCAGGAATGGAACCCAATGTGGTCTTCTGCTGTTGCATTCTGAGATGCTTTTCTGCTTACCACGGTTGTAAAGAGTGATTATATGAGTTACTTGTTAGGACTGGGACTGTTTTGGCCTCTAGAGGCCGCTGTTATTTCCATCTTGTCATGTTTGTTTTTGGCCTCTAGAGGCCGCCACTGTGTTTTTGTGTTTGTCTTCATTGCCTGTTTCCTGCCCCGCCCTGTTCCTTAATTAGTGTGTGTATAAATACCCCTCTGTTTGTTCCCTTGTCATGGAGTCTTTTTCCTATGCTATGCCTGTTAGTGCTAGTTCCCTCTGTTCCATGGTCCTTGCCTGTGTCTTTGTGGTTTGCTTTCTTTTTGGACCTTTTTGAATTTTGTATTTACCATTTTTGAGATCTTCTGAGAGTTTGCATTTTTGCCTTTTCTTATTTTTGGACTTTGAACTTTTGGATATTTTTTATTTTCCCTGTATCTTCTGAGCTTTTGGATTACTTTTGTTTTTTGCCTTGGATTGTACATTTTGTGAATAAACTTTTTCTACTTCCGCCTCACGCCTCTGCACTTGAGTCATCCTAGTGGGGGTTTGCTGGATTATTACACCAGTGAACCAGGTTCGAATCCCAGCAAAAGCCTAACATTACTATATCCTTCCTGGCAGCTCAAACTAATCTAGTCATTTTCCTCTGACCTCTCTTATCAACAAGACGTTTCCACCCACAGAACTGTCACTCACTCAGTGTTTTTTGTTTTTCGCACCATTCTGTTGTGTGTGAAAATCCCAGGAGATCAGCACTTTCTGAAATACTCAAACCTGGCACCAACACCCATGCCACAGTGAAAGTCACACTTTGAGATCACAATTTTTCCCGGTCTAATGTTTGAAGTGAGCATTAACCGAAGCTCTTGATTTGTATCTGCGTGATTTGATGCATTATTGCTGCTGTCAAGGGATCGGCTGATTAGAGAACTGCATAAAACAGCAGGTGGATGTAGGGGTGTTTCTAATAAAGTGACCGGTGAGTGTATGTAAATATATATAGGATATAAATACCAATCCTAGCAAAAGAATAAACATAATATGATGTGATATTATATGACATATAAACATTTCCAGTTCCATAAATACAATTATTTTCCAAATCTAATTCCAATCTTTCCAATTTCCTACAGGATCTGATGTCTGATGTTTTCTTTTCTTTTATATCTGCCACCATTTTGAGCTGGCATCGTGCCACCTTTAGTATAAACAGATATCGATTCTCAGCTCTAGTCCTGAGGAGCCAGAACTGAGTGCACAGGTTTAAATCTTTTCTTCAAAAAGCTATCAGAATGATCAACTAATGAGCAAAACCCTTAATCTGCTGAACAAGAACAGGAGAAAGCACGAAACTGTGCAGGAGTATTATATACTGTAAGTGATGGTCTCCATAGTACACACTGTAGTCTGAAAAACCTGACATAAATATTTAAGAGTTAGTGATCAGCAATAACAAAGCCATTCGAAAGAGATTGTACCTGAACTCTAGCCTCGATTAAGTCCAGTCGGAGTGCCAGGGCCTCGCGCATGAACACATCAGGGTAGTGCGTGCTCTTGAAGGCCTTCTCCAGCTCTTCCAGCTGCCAGCTGCTGTAGTTGGCACGAGCGCGCCGCTGCTTGGCGGGCCGTGGCTCATCTGGAAGCATGTGGCCAATTAGGTGGACGCCAGCGACTGACGGGGGGAACTAACAGCTCTGGATTGGCTAATTAGCGCTGCATTCATTAAGCTCTCTCTGGCGGAGCCACGTAATTGATTGTTAGTTACAAGCTGTTAGCTGATCCTTTGTAAACATTCAAGTCCCATTAAATGCCAAGGATGGCTATTATCAGAGAATAGGCTATCATCCTCAAATTACCTCTCATACTGTGAAATACATGTACATTATTAAAATATATATTGCCTAAATAAGCAACACAAGACAATCTATTTTGCTGCTTCACTGGCCAAAAGACAACACATTGTCCTTTATTTAATGTATATTTTCTTACAGAAGGATGTGTTGGTTTTGTTGTTTAATTAAAAGACATTACAGTATCATCCCAATAATACTATGTAGGGATGTGGTACATATCTAATACAGTCCTGATAAACAAAACTGCAACTAAACTACAAATAGAGCATGAAACGCAGCAATTTTGACGGCTCTTACCGGTGTCACTGGAAAGTCGGACCATGGAAGATGCCTGTGATGCCAGCAGAAGAGCTTGTTTACAAGGCTCAGGCTGTAGGTAGGTGCGCAGCAACTCATAGCTGAGTAGTGGAGCAGGGATCAGGAGCTGAGGATGGCCCAGCCTGCTGGGAAAGGCAGGGAAGAACTGACTCGCTGAGGAGTGCAGAACGCCAGGGTTCAGAGAAGATAAGAGCTGCTCAGAGCTGAACATGATGATCCACTAGAGAAGATCCACACTTTGAGTGTACGGTTGTGAATCACAGTCCAGAACACACAGAAGAGCCAGAGCTGTAGATGTTTCGAGATGTGCCTCAATCGATGTGATGAGTTTACAGAATGATGGAATGAAAAAAATAACCATGAGATCTAAGTAGAAGGCTTCCAGTTGGATGGACAAAGAGATGATCTGTGCTCTTCTCCAAGGTAAGAAAAAGCACTCAAGTGAGATGTCAATTACTTTCATAGCCGTCCCACCTTCTTGCCTGGTCACATGACTCACCTGTGACCATTAAGGCATCTTAAACAGGGCTTGGTTTGAAAGAAAACATCCAGTCATGGAATTCATTGGAATTCACCCTATGCTTCATTTAAGACCAGACTCGGAGAAGATCACTCTTCATCAGTGGTTCATCATGACACCTAATTCCTTCATGTGTAATAGAGAGGGCCATCAATACTCCATTTGCAGGGAACTTGTTTTTATTATCTCGTCTTCAACAGACAAGTTCAGGCACTAGTCAGCTTCTGTGTTAGCTATTAACATGACAATCCAGAGACAAGAAGGTTAAAAAAAAGCGCAGTTCGTGCAATGTGAACTCTTAGATAGATGTGTATGAAGGTGAGTCAAATCAAAACTTTGACAATGAGACGCAAATTAGATCTGAATCAGAATTTTTTTTTTCTAGAGGACTCTGGACACTTATTAAGCACTGGAACGCTGAACAAAAACAATGAAAAAGCAACACAATTTTCATTTGATTCACCCTCGTGTAGGATTTTTGTCTGGTTCTACATATTGCGCTTTCTATTAGTCTTAAAATACACACTGCTAAAGCAACAAATTTAACCCAGAAAGAAAGGATCAGGGTTTGGCAGCTCAGAAGCTTCGGTAAGGACCCAGAGCATTAGATAAAATCTTCTGCAGAAGCACAAACAGCTTCTGTTTACACAGTAAACACATCATCCTAATTGGCCCACATAATTGACATTCATTTACTAGCCCATTTACAGCATATGGCTGTTTGCATCACACTCATTTGCTCCTCTACACAACTGGAAAAAAGGGAGACTGCCCTCGGGGAAAGTGCTGATGAGTTTCTATAATCGAATGTGACTCAAAAGATGAAATTTACAAAACGGCTCTGTCTGAAATGCAAGATTTGTCTGAGTGGCTGGGAATTCTGTCACTAAACGGAAATGATTTAAACCGACTGCTTCGATTCAGGAACTGTCTGAGATGGTGATCTTAATCAAAGAAAAGGAAAAAAGAAGAGAAAAGGATGGATGGATGGATCACCTATCCAAATTAGAGGAATGGTTCAGAGCTGGAAGAAAAGTGTCAGAGAAGAAAACAATCATTTTTACAGAAACTGTGAATTCATCACTTAGTTAACTTTATTATATGGAAATGAGTGTTTTACTGGGAAATACACCACTTGTATTTTTTTTAATACGAGCTCCATCCAGGACACGGAGATCCAAAACCGTGACATAAATCTCTATATGTCACTCATGAGGAAATCGATGAATTGTTTTGATAAATCTGTTTACTTTTTGCTTGTGAATGTGTCGATATAATAAAAAGAAAATCACATGTTGGCTTGAAGATATGAAGTTTATCTTCTCGTGTTGAAAAACTCAGATTTTTCATACGAAATGCATCGTGGATCTGAGTGACATATTTAAATAATATTGGCTGGCTTTGAGTGGTCTATCAGATATATTCCATTCAGCTAGCATGATACTGAACAAGTCGAAGACAAGTAGCTGAAAGGAATATATCTGATAGACCACAAAAAAGCCAGCCAATATTATTATTATTATTATCTCATCTCATTATCTCTAGCCGCTTTATCCTGTTCTCCAGGGTCGCAGGCAAGCTGGAGCCTACGGGCAAAAGGCGGGGTACACCCTGGACAAGTCGCCAGGTCATCACAGGGCTGACACATAGACACAGACAACCATTCACACCTACGGTCAATTTAGAGTCACCAGTTAACCTAACCTGCATGTCTTTGGACTGTGGGGGAAACCGGAGCACCTGGAGGAAACCCACGCGGACACGGGGAGAACATGCAAACTCCGCACAGAAAGGCCCTCGCCGGCCACGGGGCTCGAACCCGGACCTTCTTGCTGTGAGGCGACAGCGCTAACCACTACACCACCGTGCCGCCCATTATTATTATTATTATTATTATACATTCCTTTCAGGTGTTCAGCACCTCTTTCTCTTTCAAAATTCTCTCAAAATCTTCTGTATTTAATGAAGCAAACCTGGCGGCCATGTTTGTTTACAAATCATCACAGTGGCTCGCTAGCATAGAAGTTTTACGTCTCTGACATGTGACGTCATGTTGTCTTGACAACCATGCAATATCGTAAACCATATTCAACGCTCATTCTCCATTGGGTAGAATGACATAATACACATAAGATAAATGATATGCGAACAATATTGCATGCTATCAAACCAAATGAATGAAACCCACGAGAAGGGAATATGACATGTTTTTATTCCATCGAAAAAGTGTTCTGTATGTATAATAAATCCTGATGTTTCACTCCGATGATGTCACTCCCAGTGTTTTCCTGCTGACTAGATGCATGCTGTCAAAATGATGAACCGGTTCAAAATTAAAATTCCTTTGATTAACTTGAGTATGTTTTGTAGATGTGTCCATATAATATAAAGAACATTACATGGTGGCGCAAAGATATAAAGTTTATCTTCTTGTTTTGAAAAATGTTTTCACTCGTTCACTCATGAATAGATTCAACACTTGAAGACAAACTTCATATCTTCATGCCACCATGTAATATCCTTTATATAATTCCACATTCTTCCATTATTTCTTTTGTTATACGATTTCAATGAAATGCTTCAGAGTAAAATGGTGTAACGTTCTCTCGGAAATTATCATAATTTCTCAAATGTTGAAGGGCTTTTTAAATGAAATGCAAAATTTACCATGATCTTATTATATTATATACACACACGTCATGTCATAACTCAAGAGAAAAGCAGTTTTATTTCCCCAATGATAAAACAGCGTTTTTCGAAATGAAAATTAAAATGTGGGCTAATTTGTTTATTCGTTCTAAACCAATTCATTAGCTGTTAGCTCTTGACAGGAAGTCAGCTTTCCAGCTGCACCATCATCAATGAGATTATTAATAATAATAATAATAATAATCTGAGGGCGGCACGGTGGTGTAGTGGTTAGCGCTGTCGTCTCACAGCAAGAAGGTCTGGGTTCGAGCCCCGTGGCTGGCGAGGGCCTTTCTGTGTGGAGTTTGCATGTTCTCCCCGTGTCCGCGTGGGTTTCCTCCGGGTGCTCCGGTTTCCCCCACAGTCCAAAGACATGCAGGTTAGGTTAACTGGTGACTCTAAATTGACCGTAGGTGTGAATGTGAGTGTGAATGGTTGTCTGTGTCTATGTGTCAGCCCTGTGATGACCTGGCGACTTGTCCAGGGTGTACCCTGCCTTTCGCCCGTAGTCAGCTGGGATAGGCTCCAGCTTGCCTGCGACCCTGTAGAACAGGATAAAGCGGCTAGAGATAATGAGATGAGATGAGATAATAATCCAGTTGTACCTATGTGTTAGCTAATCAGGTAACATTCTGTATGCTTGGGTCATGTTTTAAACACTTTAAACTTAAAGTAATGCTAATATCGAGCAGCCATACCATTATGAGCACTGAGAGGTGAAGTGAATAACATTGATATCTCATTACAGTGGCACCTGTCAAGGGGTGGGATATATTAGTATTAGGCAGCAAGAGAACAGTCAGTCCTTGAAGTTGATGTGTTGGAAGCAGGAAAAATGGGCAAGCGTAAGGATCTGAGTGACTTTGACAAGGGCCAAATTGTGATGGCTAGATCAGCCTTTCTCAACCAGGGTGCCGTGGCACCCTGGGGTGCCGTCTGGCTTCGTTAGGGGTGCCGTCAAAAAATTATATATTCTAACATTGAAATAAATAAAATGAATTAAAATTCCAAAAAACGATAGTTACACTAATGCAGATCATCGCCGCAGATCATCAAAATTTGTCTCACGGCCCCCTTTCCCATGTCACAACGTCACTGCCGGGGTCAGCGTATGGTCAGCGTGACTGCGCATATTTTATATGGGGGTGCCTTGAGAATTTGCATACTTCTGAAGGGTACCGTGACTGAAAAAAGGTTGAGAAACGCTAAGCTAGATGATTGGGTCTGAGCATCTCCAAAATGGCACATCTTGTGGGGTGTTCCTGGTATGCAGTGGTTAGTACCTACCAAAAGTGGTCCAAGGAAGGACAACCGTTGAACTGGCGACAGGGTCATGGGTTTCGAAGGCTCATTGATTCGCATGAGGCACGAAGGCTAGCCCATATGGTCCAATCCTACAGAAGAGCTACTGTAGCACAAACTGCTGAAACAGAAAGGTGTCAGTTTTAACTTTTTCAGCACTGTTTTTTTTTCTTTTTTACAGTACAGTAAAACGTTAGCTTTTTTTCCCGTAGTTGAGCTATCAACCTCATATCTAGTGAGTGCTTAGCTAAGCTCAACACTAACACAGCTTTAACATTTTTAGGTTGACTTGGGTGCGTCAAAAATAAAGTGGTGAAAAATAAGTGAGTAACTTGGTGAGTAAAAGCAGGAAGTCTGTGCAGATATCTGAGGGTATACCTACTGTAGCTGTTATTCAAAAGGGGAACTGCAATCCATTGGACACAGCTGCATGGCAGGCGTTGATGGACAGCCGATGAGTGCACTGTGATAGCTTGTTGGGGAACCAAACACAGGTGTGTCAATTAATCCACTGAAAACGTATTACCTCACGCACACTTCGGCTGATCAGATCAGAGCTCGGAGAATACGAGGAGCTGTCAACGGCATCTGTGCTAACTACTAACTGCTATGGGCTTTGATCAGAGTACAGCTGGTCAGAACAAACAAAAGTCACTGGGACACAAACAGCAATGAGGGCAAGACAGCTTTCCACACCTGGCCGGGTGCAGAGTATTCTCTCCATGCTAGCATTAACAGCTGGAATTTAATAATGTTTTCAGTACTGTAGGATATCAGGATAATTCTTTGATCAGATGATTCAAGCGTACGTGGAGAATACAAATGTGAACTCTTCAGCATTTTTGAGTAATATCAGGAGGAATAAATGCTAAATGTGGCTAATACTAGTGTTGTAGTACTCGAGACCGGGCTCAAGACCACTTTTTGAAGGTCTTGGTTTCATCTCAAAATTGACCGCATTTTTACTCGGTCTCAGACATAGAGGACTCAGGATTTTATTTCAAAACCAGTCAAGACCACAGCTGCGGGGATTTTCCTAAATTGCCTGCGCATTGTCTGATCTATTTGTTAACATTGTTATTGTGATTGGATGTAAAATTTCCTGCTTCAAACACAACCAATAGCGTGAATCATTGCTAATTTGAAAATTTTCTTCTTGGTAACAACTGTCACCCCTCCCCCACCCCCACCCCCTTCACACACACACACTGTTCTGGTCCTGGTCTTGACTCGGTCTCACTCTGCCTTGGTCTTGATCTCAAGCCCTCAAAGTCTTGGTCCTGTCTTGGTCACAACTTGGTCTCAGTTTAGGTGGTCTTGACTACAATGCTAGCTAATATGTAGCATTGTGTATCAGGTTAAACTGTATCGTAGAAGCCTACTGGCTGTAAGGGAGGTTAAATAAACAGTGTGTGTGCGTGATAGAAGGATCAGTTATGTGTTCGTTCTCCATTCACAGGTGACTAGTGGGATTTCAAGACGGCTTACATCCAACGTTTGTTCTTCAGCTCTCACTCTAAACACCTACTGAAGTGTGAGTGAAAACCAAATTGACGTTTTGACCATTACTGGAAATGGAACCCATTTCCCAACAACAAAAAACAAACAAACCCCAATACCAGAAGTCCAAGTAAGGCTACATCCACACGACAACGGCAACGAGATGTTATTTAAAAAAATATCGCGTCCAAATGGGCAACGATCAGTAAAATATCAGGTCCATATGGCAACGCAACGCTTGCTGAAAACGATGCAATACACATGCCACACCTCTAGGGGCACTGTAAGACGGTCCCTTCGGAGACACCAGAACAATAGAAGAAGTAAGGACGCATGCACATAAACTATTATGCGCGAGACTTCATATTAGCCACAAAGTCAGAAAAATCTGTTCGTAAAATTACATTATAATGACCAAATACAATGAAAAGTATTTTTCCAGTCTCACCTGTGAAAGGTAATCCCATGTGATCTCGTTTGGACGGTAAACCTGTTGGTACAGTTAAACGCAGCACATGAATGAGGCATCTTTATTCTCCACTTTGACCCATCCAATATGGCGGCGAGGATGACGTATGATTCTACGCGGAAGGCGGCATCTTTAATGGTCCGGAATAAATTGAATGCTACACGTTGATGGATTAATTTGTTCTTCTACGCCCTTTTTGAGGAATGTATTGTAGGACTTAAACCAACATCTGAAGAGGTGAGATCGCTCCTTTTTTTCCCTATTTTTGCTGGCGGGATTGACTCTGCCCTAAGGGCTATTCTCTCTCTCTCTCTCTCTCTCTCTCACTTTGCACCATTGCACAATAAATATTCACAGTGAAAATATTTTGTAAGCGCGTTTCATGAACCAAGTTATAGGATTTGTTGACAACTCGCATCAAGTTCGTTACACTTCTACCCGGCGTGAAGCACTCACAGTCATGTGGTTGTGACGTCATCGTAAACAAATCCGTTCTACTCATCCAGACGACTTCGCAACGGCAACGTTGCCAGATCTTTCCACTCTGGAACCCGTTCTCAAAAGATTGCGTTTTGGGGCACCCAAAACGTCGGTGCCATGTGGACGCCAGGCCGAAACGATAAACAATTGTATCGGATTCACCTGAATCCGTTGCCGTGTGGACAGGGCCTAAAACTCTGAAGGTCTTCCTTAAACACACAGAGTAGTTTTGAGACAATTAGAATCGAGTGAAGCTTAAGAGCGATTTGTGTATCAAAGGCATGTTAAAACACACTGAGTAGCACCTTGTAGTGTTCTACAAGAACTTTAAGCTACTGTATGTGACGACTTGACCTCCTGAACCCTGCTTTGAAACCGAGAACAAGCACACACGTTTCATCTATATAAATTCCGCTCACTTGTTTGAATACAAAATTACAATTAAAGCAAATCGTGAAACTATAAGACGGTAAATAGTCTTCATAAATGGTTCAGCAACAGCAAACCACGCCACGCTATTTGTTATGCTCTTCCATTCATGGCACCATTAACTTAACTCGAATGAGCTCTCGCCTGCATCGTAGTGTGGCAAGGATTCTCTTGATTGATCCATTTGTGAAGCCGGATCGTAATTTCGAAGAGCTAATTGCTTTCTGCAGCACTAGGAAATGATTCATGCATTATCTCCTGACTGTTTCGTGCAGGCTCACACAGCGGGATGAAGATGCACTATGGAAGGAGCGAGTCCTCTCTGAAAGCCAGAAGAAGTGAGGAAATCTGCTGCTACTATGAAGCAAACAGAACACGGCTGCTTTTATTTCCATTGTTCACAAACTCTTCTGCTGAATCTGATCAAATTAAGTGCTTCATCATGATCTCCATGTTCTTCCAGGCTATGGAGCTATCAGATTCCAGACTAGATGTGCCAGCACAGGATAGAGATGACACAGGGTTTTAGCAATGCATAATGCCATTAATACTCATCTACGGTACATGAGTGACATCTAAGCAAACAGTAGGCCTACGCCTGTACAGGCAGAAGATGACATGACCCTTACTTTGAGTCATGGGAAAGCGTGTTTTAAATTGTTGCAAGCAAAAGTGAAAGCTTAGATAAAATCTAAGTTCAATGTGCGTGAGAAAGTATGATTTATCATTTCAAACCTTGATAAGATTTATAAATTTTACCACAGGTCACATGACTAATTTGGATTTAGCTAACCCTGGTGAAAAATAAATGTACTTTACTGTATTTAAAGTATATTCATATTTTCAATAGTATATTGAAAATGTACTGACACAAATTGTACTTTTTGTAAATATATAAAAAGTATACTAACCACGCTTTCACGCTAACACTTTTAACACACTTTAAAATAATTATACTATATTACACTTTATAGAAATATATTATAATGTGAGTGTGAATGGTTGTCTGTGTCTATGTGTCAGCCCTGTGATGACCTGGCGACTTGTCCAGGGTGAACCCCGCCTTTCGCCCGTAGTCAGCTGGGATAGGCTCCAGCTCGCCTGCAACCCTGTAGAACAGGATAAAGCGGCTAGAGATAATGAGATGAGATGAGAAATATATTATGGGCGGCACGGTGGTGTAGTGGTTAGCACTGTCGCCTCACAGCAAGAAGGTCCGGGTTCGAGCCCTGTGGCCGGCGAGGGCCTTTCTGTGTGGAGTTTGCATGTTCTCCCCGTGTCCGCGTGGGTTTCCTCCGGGTGCTCCGGTTTCCCCCACAGTCCAAAGACATGCAGGTTAGGTTAACTGGTGACTCTAATTTGACCGTAGGTGTGAATGTGAGTGTGAATGGTTGTCTGTGTCTATGTGTCAGCCCTGTGATGACCTGGCGACTTGTCCAGGGTGTACCCCGCCTTTCGCCCGTAGTCAGCTGGGATAGGCTCCAGCTTGCCTGCAACCCTGTAGAACAGGATAAAGCGGCTAGAGATAATGAGATGAGAAATATATTATACTAAAATATAAGTGAAAGTGATGTGTAATTTAGCACATAAAAGTACACTAAATACACTTCAAGTTGCACTTTTCTACAATTTAATTACAATTAAAATATATTTAGTGCAAAATTAGTTGTTCCAAAATAGCACGCCTCAAGTTAACTAATCATAAACACACTTGAAGTATATTGATGATTAGTGTGGCTTCAAGTACACAACAGTATGCTAAATTTTAGTACACTTAGCACATTTATTTTTCACCAGGGAAACTCTTGTTTACAAAGCTGTTTAACGTACACCCAATTGTTTTTCAATTACCATCGAGATAAAAACAGACTACAAAAAAACGAAAGCCGTAACACAACATTTAGCATCGAAACAATTGTGTTTAGCAGATTCCCAATGTCTTCACTCTCTCCCTGTGGTAATTGTATCTCCTTATAGTCAGCAGGGCTGATTGCTTTAGTCCCGGATCATTGGCGCTGGGCTAAACCAGAAAGCCCAGGCTGCTTTTTCATGTCAAAACCTTCAAGGAAAGCATTTGCAATCCAACGGCAATCACACTTTATACTTCAAAGCACCAGAGGAAAAGGGAAGAGGCAGTCGGCGTTCTCCTTTTTCCATGCTATAGCCAGGTACCAGTCATGCGTAAAGGAAGAGGAGATGATCTAAGGTGAAGGTGCTATTGAGAAGAAGACAGAGCCGACAGGTGTGCACCGGGCAGGTAGCAGCACATCATGGACTGTCCCAAAAAAGGTGAAGAAGATACAAGCACTTCAGACCTTTCATCCATTAAAATGAATGGTTTTGCAGTGGGAAACTTGTTTATGCACATTTTCTGTTTTCAACTAATGCAGAATTTTTTTAGTTTTAGACAGACACTTTGGTTTCAAATTTCATTACTTTGCCATTTTTTTAATTTATTGATAACAGACAGTCATTTACTGACTCGAAACGGGATGGAAAAGGGGTAATGCTGGTCAAATTGAGCCCTGGGTTTGGGAGAGAATTTCCTGTTAGAGCGGCTATGCTAGTCTTGTTAGTACAGTGCAAAAAAAAAAAAAAACTAACTACATAAATATAGAAATAAAAATAAAATAGCAGAATTTGGCCATTAAGTCCTGGTTGATTCATTGCGTGAAAAATATAAAAGAAGCAAAATATTCAAATATTTCCTCCAAACCCTGCTTTTTAATGATGGGACACACATTCCTAATCCCAGCAATCAGTGATACTCTGCATATTACAGACACGACATCCAGATATAAAGACAAAACAAACAAACAAACAAATGTAAGGCTTAGTTATCATTATGCTCTAAATCTCTTTGTGGCACTCCAAAGTCTGAGCAGCTGCTTTTACTGAGTAACCACAGATCTGTCAGGGGGAAAGCAATGTGTCAGTGAATCATCACAGACTCCTCAGTAACACCTCCCCGCTCCAACAGAACTGTCACTCAGCTCCGTTCCGCCCCAGTGCCAACCAGCCTGTGGAGAAAATGGCCCGGGCAAGAAAAGCCTTCTGGGCCAAGCTGCTGAAACCCAGCTACTAAAAGCTGTCATGGAAAGAGAGAGAGGAAAAAAAGACAGACTTTCTACACAACACCTTACAGGTGCAATTAATGAAGATCAAGCATTTCATCTGCTAGAAGCATGATTTAGAAGTATGAAAGCCATTATCTCTGAAGGAATTAGTCATTGGAGTGATTGAAAAGAGCCATTCAGATGGTCTGGAACAAATTATAATTAAAATTTCTGTGCAAATAAAGACGCACAAAATCTCACATGAGTGAACTGACAAGAGCAGCTCCAGGGCCCGCAGTTCAATCCTGAGCTCGGGTTACTGTTTGTCTGGAGTTTTGCCTGTTCTATCTGTGTATGTGTGGGTTTCCCTCCATGTTCTCCAGTTTCCTCCCACCTTCAAAAACATGCCGGTGCATGGACTGGCTATTCCAAATTGCCCCAGATGTGAATGTGTGTGGTGCCTTGTGTTGGACTGGTGTCCCATCCTGATTTCTTTCCCACCTCACTGTTTGTAGGTTCCTGGATCCAGGATTTATATCTGCCCAGCTTTCAGATGATCCCCATCCACATTAAACCAATCCCATTACTGACAAGTGCTCTCATGATGAACTTACAAAACCAAAAACAAGCTACAACAAAAGTGATCTAATTTGATGTACACAAGCAGCAATAAATTCATGATATCTCTAATGGCCCTTTTCCACTACCCTTTTTCAGCTCACTTCAGCTCGCTTCAGCTCACTTCAGCCCGACACGGCTCGCGTTTCGACTACCAAAAACCAGCACGACTCCGCTCGTTTCAGCCCTGCTTAGCCCCTAAAACTCGCACCGTTTTGGAGTGGGGCTGAAGCGAGCCAAACCGTGCCGAGTGAGGCTGGGGGCGTGAGCAGACACTCCCCTGTGCACTGATTGGTGAGGAGGAGTGTCCTCACATGCCCACACACGCCCCGCGAGCGCGCTGGGATCTGTAAACACCGCAAACCCGGAAGGAGAATAATTACGAATTACGAGAATTTCTGAAGCCTTATGCGCCTCGCCTCATCTATACACTCTTGCCAGTATCTGTCCGCGTTGTCGGTGACAACAAGCCACAGCACCAAGACCAGCAACACTAACGACTCCATGTCCTCCATGTTTATTGTTTACTATTCGGGTCGTGAGACTACCGCTTAAAAGATCACTGAATCAGTGACATACAGAGCATCGTGGACGAGTTCGCGGAGCACAAGGCTCGTCGTATGCCCTTCAAATAATGCGCGCAGTAGGCTATTGATGTTTTATTATGAGCCATGTACAGTATGTCGCCTAATGTTTTTTTGTTTCTGAGTTACATGTTTGTTTGAAGGACTTAATGTACAAAATAACATAGTTGCACCCCGTAGTGTTGAAATTGGTAAACACAGTGCATTCAGTGAGGTTTGCACCGCCCTCCTTTTATTTCTGACTCTTCCTGTCACCGTTGCAACCTCTGAGCGCTCATTCGTATGCCCTTCAAATAATGTGCGCAGTATAGGCTATTGATGTTTTATTATGAGCCATGTACAGTATCCTAATGTTTTTTGTTTCTGAGTTACATGTTCGTTTGAAGGACTTGATGTACTAAATAACATAGTTGCACCCGGTAGTGTTGAAATTGGTAAACACCGCAGTTGCGGACATTTTGTAGCCTAAAATGATGTTATGATAAGCTTTAATAAAGGGCCCGGTCATTTGCCCCGCCCCCGGCCCGGCTCTGACTTGTTCCGCCACTGTCACTGATGTCACTGTTTGCGCTGCTTAACGACATCACGTGACGTCCACCCACTTTCGCTAACTCCACCCAATGTGTCCACCCACTTCCAGCCAGCACGGTTCAGCGCGGTTGTAGTCGAAATGCAACTCCAACAGCCCCGCTCAGCCCGACTCAGCTCGACTCAGCACGGCACGGCTCAGCCGCGTTTGTAGTGGAAAAGCGGCATAAATGTTTATGGACATTTGACCATCACAGCCATATTTGGTTCTTCTCCAAACTACTGTCACAAACAATTCTTTATTTGCAATCACATGACTTTTTGCGGGCGGCACGGTGGTGTAGTGGTTAACGCTGTCGCCTCACAGCAAGAAGGTCCTGGGTTCGAGCCCCGGGGCCGGCGAGGGCCTTTCTGTGTGGAGTTTGCATGTTCTCCCCGTGTCCGCGTGGGTTTCCTCCGGGTGCTCCGGTTTCCCCCACAGTCCAAAGACATGCAGGTTAGGTTAACTGGTGACTCTAAATTGACCATAGGTGTGAATGGTTGTCTGTGTCTATGTGTCAGCCCTGTGATGACCTGGCGACTTGTCCAGGGTGTACCCCGCCTTTCGCCCGTAGTCAGCTGGGATAGGCTCCAGCTTGCCTGTGACCCTGTAGAACAGGATAAAGCGGCTAGAGGAGATGAGATGAGATGACTTTTTGCCTCCTGGTTCACTTCTGGTTTCCAAGTGACGAGCAACAATCAAAGATGGCGTCCAAGCCAAGTACACATCCACCATCATCTTGTGGAAAACATTCTACATCTAACTATGTTTGCTAACGGGCTAGAACCAAAAGCAAAATCAAGATATCAAGAAAATATATATTGATGCAATGGATTGGACCCTTAGAACTTAAAAAAAGATGGACTTTTCAAGTGATTTCAACAACTTTCCAAACATACAGTTTCCGGACATTTCCAGTTATCAGGTAGTCCAAACATCATTGTACATGAAGAATCAAATGAAAGCTTTCAATAGTCAGGAAGCCTATAATTTGTTCATTTTTGGCTGGGTTCATGACGTTGGAATAAGACTTCGAAAGGACAATAATCGACTTATTTTTGCGAGAGTAAGTAACGTAAGCCGAAGTATAGTATGTGATTCAGGTCAGAGCTGCTGTCGGCATTTTTGCAACAATAACTTTTGATTTTAGATACACAAATTTTGATTTTAGATACATAAAGTTGATGTATGTTCTTTTAACAAAATGATCGCTGCAAACACGAGCATGTGGACTCTCGATTCCTTTCGAACACAGTGAAAGGTTCGCAAGCCATTTTTCACGGTGTCTTTCTGAGATATTTTTTTCTTCTTTCACCCTTGTGCACGACTTCTTTTAGCATCCTGTAATACCTTTTGTCTTTTTCTTGGTTTGATCAGTTTGAACATCCGAATACAGAGCAACAATCTGGCATATTTGGAGGCGAAACACAAGAAACTACTGCAAAGTGACTGTAAACATATATGATGCCTGCCCATCAGCTGGAAACCTGAATACATAATGAGGCGGATCACTACCGGAAGTGACATCTACTGCAAACAAACAATTGTATCGAACATCTTTGTGTGCTGGAGCATTACAATTTCCCTTCACTGGAACTTCTGAAACTGTTCCAGCATGACAATGCTCCTGTGCACAAAGCAAGCTCCATGAAGATGTTAAGGTTGGAGTAGAAGAACTCGAGTGTCCTGCACCGAGCCCTGACTGACCTCAACCCCACTGAACATCTCCGGGATGAACTGGAACACCAACTATACCTCAGACCTCCTCACCCAACACCAGTGCCTGATCTCACTAATGCTCTTGATCATAAGAATGATCACAAATCCTTACAACTACGCACCAAAATCTAGTGGAAAGTCTTCCCAGATGAGTGGATGTTCTTATAACAGCAAAAAGTGGCGTAAATCTGGAATGGGACGTTCAACTAGGACGTATGGGTGTGACGGTCAGGTGTCCACATATTTTTTCTATTAAAAGAGTTTTATAAGTTTATCTATTACATTTCTAGCTTATCCATGTTCACTATTGACGTTCATCTGGGGGAATATTGTTGTGATTCCTGGTAATCACTATAGATGTGTCAGACGGAGATTTGGTTAATAATGAACAATACTCCACGAGAAGTTAACTCATATCTAAATGCGTTATTTGGCAAATATCACAGTTGGTTCACATTTTGTAAACAGGAATACAGAAAACACGATAAGTATCTTACTATCTAGCTAAAGATCTAGTGACTGATCTGGCTAATGATCGGATCCAGTAGCTGTTCCTGAAATCATAGAATTTTTATAATAATAATAATAATAATAAATGTATCTATGACCTAGTGCGAGATCTACTCAGGGTTGGATCATACCAAAGACCATCATAAAAATGGTGCCTACTGCCATCTGGCAAGGCACACTGCAATACAGATGTGAATAAGAAGTCAAGCTCTTGTGGTTCCCAGAGGACCAGCCCCCCACTGTAATAGGTGAGAGGCCGAGGGTTATAGAAACAGAGATTGGCAACACCCAATATGCCTCAAAAGACTGGTTAGTACTGGGATGAGAGACTGTCTGGGAAGACCAGGTCCTGGCACAGGAGGCACTTTGACTTGATGGCATAGTAGTCATCAAATAGTAGATTAGTAAGTATCTAGACATTGGACACTATTGAAATAATTCTACTTTCTAATTATTTTACTGCTCTCCTTTTACTTTTTCTTTTGGCTGTTCCTGTTAGGGGTCGCCACAGTGGATAATGTCCCTCCATCTCCTCCCATCCTCCATATCTTTTTCTGTCACACCAACCGTCCACAGGTCTGGCATGCATACATAGTCAGGGCAGCCATGGCCTGATGGTTAGAGAAGCAGCTTTGGGACCAAAAGGTCACCAGTTCGATTCCCTGGACCAGCAAGACCAGCTGAAGTACCCTTGAGCAAGGCACCTCACCCCCAACTGTTCCCCAGGCTGCTCTGGGCATGTTGTACATCGCTCTGGATACAGTATCTTACAAAAGTATTCATCCCCCTTGGTGTTTTGTCACATTACAGGCTGGAATTAAAATGGATTTGTGGAGGGTTAGCACCATTTGATTTACACAACATACCTACCACTTTAAAGGTGAAAATTGGTGTTCTATTGTGACACAAACAATAATTAAGATGAAAAAAACAGAAAGCTGTGTGCATAGGTATTCACCCCCTTTTGTATGAAACCCCTAAATAAGAGCTGGTCCAAACAATTCACTTCATAAGTTACATAATTAGTTGATTTAAGATCCAACTGTGTGCAATCAAAGTGTCACATGATCTGTTACATGATGTCTGTATAAATCAGACTGTTCTGGAAGGACCCTGACTCTGCTACACTACTAAGCAAGCAACATGAAAACCAAGGAGCCTCCAAACAGGTCAGAGACAAAGTTGTGAAGAAGCATAGATCAAGGTTGGATTATATATAAAAAAAAAAATCCCAGCGCACCATGAAATCCATTATAGCAAAATGGAAAGATGATGTCACCACTACAAACCTGACAAGAGAAGGCCGTCCACCAAAACTCACAGGCTGGGCAAAGAGGGCATTAATCAGAGATGCAACAAAGACACCAAAGATAACACTGAAGGAGCTGCAAAGATCCACAGTGGAGTATCTGTCCATAGGACCACTTTAAGACATGCATTCTACAGAACGGGGCTTTATGGAAGAGTGGCCAGAAAAAAGCCATTGCTTAAAAACAAAAATAAGAAAACATGTTTGGAGTTTGCCCAACAGCATGTGGCAGACTCCCCAAACACATGGAAGAAGAAGGTCATATGAGACTAAAGTTGATATTTTTGGCCACCATGGGAAATGCCATGTGTGGCGCAAACCCAACTCCCTGAGAACACCATTCGTACAGTGAAGCATGGTGGTGGCAGCATCATGCTGTGGGGATATTTTTCATCTGCAGGGACAGGAAAGCTGGTCAGGACTGAAGGAAATATGGATGGCACTAAATACAGGGCAATTCTGGAGGAAAACCTGTTTGAGTCGGCTAGAGGTTTGAAACTGGGACGAAGGTTCACGTTCCAGCAGGACAATGACCCTAAACATACTGCTAAAGCTACACTGGAGTGGTTTAAAGGGAAACATTTAAAGGTCTTGGAATGGCCTAATCAAAGCCCAGACCTCAATCCAGTTGAGAATCTGTGGCATAACTTGAAGATTGCTGTACACCAAAGCAACCCATCTAACTTGAAGGAGTTGGAGCAGTTTTACCTTGAGGAATGGGCAAAAATCCCAGTGGCTAGATGTGCTAAGCTGAAAGAGACATACCCCAAGAGACTTGCAGCTGTAATTGCAGCAAAAGGTGGCTCTAAAAAGTGTGAATACCTATGCACACTCCAGATTTCTGTTTTTTCATCTTGTGTCACAATAAAACAATTTTCACCTTTAAAATGGTAGACATGTTGTGTAAATCAAATGGTGCTAACTCCCCCCAAAAAATCCATTTTAATTTCAGCTTGTAATGCAACAAAAGAGGATAAACACAAAGGGGGATGAATACTTTTGCAAGACACTGTAAGAGCATCTGCTATGCCATTAATGTGACATAACGTAATATCCTCCTTCACCACATCCATAAATCTCATCTTTGGTCTTGCTCTTTTCCTTCTACCTGGCAACTCCATCTCCAGCATTCTTTCCCCAATATAGAGGTTTTCGACCTGACGTCATAGGGTCACGTGATACTGTTTACGCCGCCATTTTGGAGGTCAAACAAAGCCATGCTTATCAGCAAACAACGCTTGTAATATCCATCTTCTTCATCGCTTACTTTTATCGTAGAATGCCTGATACGTGTTGTGCAGTTAGCTGCCACAACAGAAGAGGGGATAAACCTGGATTAACATTCCATAGGTTCCCGGCCGATCGACAGCGTAGCGAAAAGTGGATCGCGGCGATCAGGCGAGAGAATTGGCAGCCCACCGAACACACGCGTTTGTGTGGCGAACATTTTGTCTCAGGTAACTTTTCCAAAAGTTTAAAGATATCGTATGCGAGATAAATGACAAATCATACATGTAGCCTAGCACCTAGCCTACACGTAAGCCCTGTTAGGCGGTGTTCAGGCTACCTGGCACCTAGCCCCACTAGTCAGGCTACGATGGTTTTATATACGTGAGACGGGGACCGCTCGGCCTCATCACTGGGGCTACCTGGCACCGGGCTTCTTACTAGTGTTTGGGCGGCTTACGTGTAGTCTAGGTTTAACATACACGGTGCCCTCAGGCGAGGCAGAGCCATGTTGTTGGGTGGGTTGTACTTTTTAGATGTGAATATGCAATGGACAAAACTAGAATTCGATACTAGACATATTAATTATTATGCGTTTTTCTATATGATTAATGTAACTCTCAACCTGGAGACTATTTTTCTAACTGCGATGAATTTACTTTTATTTGGTATCACGTTGAAGTAGACTGTTATGGAATTTTTTTGCCACAAAATGTTGTTGGAAGTCTTTGCATATGTTGTCATGGCAACCATTCAAACAATGCATGCTGTGAAAAGGGAAAAATATATATTTTTTGACAAATCTTTAAAGTAGGTTTTCCTATTTAAATATTAAAAGTAGTAGCCTACTTCTTAAAGTTATTCAATTTAGGTTTATTGACAGTGTAATGTCGCTCGATAACCCACATGTTGAGCTAACGGGAGTCGCCATTGTTGTGACCGCCAAAATGGCGCCATCTACTTGTCAACATGGCAATGGTCACGTGGGTCGAAAACCTCTATACCCTGGATCTCTCCTCTGTATGTGACCAAACCATCTCGCCTCTCTCACTTTGTCTCCAAGCCGTGCTACATGTCCTGTCCCTCTAAGGCCCTGTTTACATTATTTCGAATCAGCGGATCATCAGATTAACGTTTTTAAAACGATTCGCATACACACACAAATAGCAGGAAGTGAAGTCCGCGCCGTTTTTCAGCAGTCGCGTCACATGACCAACGTGGCATGACCAACGCCAGCGAATCAGGAAGGTGGATGTCACACCAGCGAATCAGGAAGGTGGATGTCACACCAGCGAATCAGGAAGGTGGATGTCACAGTGACGTTGTCCAATGACAACGTCAGCTAGAGCTCAGCACTGCGTATCCTCGTTCCTCAATGTTTACACAGCACCGGATCAGATACGTACTGGGTTGAATACGTGGGCCCTGGCGGATTCAAATTGTTGCGCCTGTGGAGTCGTTTCCCGGCGTTTTAATGTGCACGGACAGTGCATCCGCAACGAAAACGATACGGATACGGTCTAATGTAAACACCACCTAGTTAGGTTGACATGGGGCGGCCTTGGGCTGAGGTGCCCTTGAGCAAGGTACCTGACCCCTGACTGCTCCCCGGGCGCTTTGGTGTGGCTGCCCACTGCTCTGAGTGTGTGTGTGTGTTCACTGCTTCAGATGGGTTAAATGCAGAGGATGAATTTCACTGTGCTTGAAGTGTGCATGTGACGAATAAAGGTTTCTTCTTCTTCTTATATTCTCATTTCTAATCCTTTCCAATTTGGTCAATCCCAGTGAAAATCTCATGCTCAAATCTGTTACCTCCAGGTCAGCCTCCTGTCCTACTAATTATTCTACTGCAGATATTCTTCAGTGAATAATGCAGTGACATGGTAAGCAGATTGAGTTTCTTGCTCGTGAAAATACAGTATTTTGGTGTGCTGTAATAAAATAACTGAACGTGATACGATAAATGATGATTCGGATTAAAATCTGAAAAAGATCAAAAGAGACAACTAGGTGTAATGTTATATGCCTGAAATGTTTCATATTCCCCTACCAGGTAATCCAGGGTGCGTTCTGCTATTGAGAAAAAATACGTGATTCATTTCAGACATGATGTTTTCCTCAATTTCCTTACGACAAGCTAAAAGAATCTGTGCAAGATTTTAGGCGGCCAGTGAGGGAGAAGGCTCAGCTTTCATCAGTATCCGCAGTTGCTGGTATGGTACGGGCTTGCTGCACTTTATCATCCCATTCATGCTGCATTGCACATTAGAGTGCCCCATTGTAAACAAACACCACCTCAGCCACTCAGGCTTCCTCCTAAAAAGCCCCTATACGTTCCTCTCATTTGGTGAAGAGAGCATATGGAGTGTATAATCAATTACAAACATGGTTCACATATAGCTGCGGAGATCCTGAGTTCACCAGCATGATTTCATCCAGCTCCCTTCAAACAGACAAAGAGGGTTTTCAGATGAAGTGACACCAGTCGAAAACAACTCACACTTTCATGGCAAATTGGCTTCCATTAGAGCAGTGTAGCATAGCAGAAATTTCGTCAGGGATGCAAATATGGGGGGAAGCCAGGAAAATTTAGCGTGACTCATTTGTAAGCATTCAGTAGGAGTTCAATGCCCTGCTCTGCTGTTCCACAAACAATAGACTGAAATAAACTGTGATCCCATAAATGAGAAGCTGAAAATATGATCTCGAAAACCAAATGGCATGTCTGCAAACAAACAGAACACAAACTTTTTCAGACATCTTTTTTCATTTATTATTCAAATCTACAAATAAATGATGACAGCAAAAAAAAAAAAAAACACTTAATAATCATTGATAATATATAATAAGATGAAAATTTCAAATGTACTGATGTTAACCTGGCTTAAAAAAAAACAAAAACTGAGCATGACCTCCACATTTAAGGCAGCTAAAAAAAAAAAAAAAAAAAAAAAATCACACAAATCTCGAACCAGAACGCATTTAGAATAACAACGCAAATCTGGAGGCCTATGTTGTAGCCTCCATGTGCAGGACTTTCATGGACTCTGCGATCACAGAGCTGGTGTCTATCTGGCCATAGATCCCCACTACGAAGGCCTTATGGAGCAGAATATCAGCATGCTCTACAGAAAAAACACATCAGAACACCAAAAGGTTTAAATATCATATGTTATTGAAGGAACATGGAGAATTTTTTCATATAAACTCCAGCCAAGAAATCAAGAGGCATGCATATATACAGTTGTGCTCAAAATAATAGCAGTGTCTTTAAAAAGGCGAGTAAATGTCAAAATTCTTCAAATAAATTGTACTTTAATGAACACAAATGCATTGGGCATACTGCACATTCTATTTCAAAGCAAGAAAATTGGAAAAAGTAATTACATTTCATAATATTTCACAGAAAGTCAAGAAATGTAATGTTCAAAAAAATAGCAGTGTTGACATCTTTCTTTGGAAACTCAAAAATGTACCATACAAACTAAGAAATTCTTGAAAATTCAACTTTGCTGAGTATCCTAAACTAATATTTTGTTGCATAACCATGGTTTCTGATAACTGCTTCGCATCTGTGGTGCATGGAGTCGACCAACTTCTGGCAACGGTCAACAGGTATTGCAGCCCAGGTCAATTGTACTACCGTACGTTCCACAATTCCTCTGCATTTCTTGCTTTTGCCTCATGAACAGCATTTTTTATGTCAGCCCACAAGTTTTCTATGGGATTGAGGTCCGGGGATTGTGCTGGCCCCTCCATTAGTTGGATGCTGTTTGTCTGGAACCATGATTTTGCTCGCTTGCTGGTGTGTTTGGGGTCATTGTCTTGTTGAAACACCCACTTCAAAGGCATTTCCTCTTCAGCATATGGCAACATGACTTCTTCCAGTATCCTGATGTACTCAAACTGATCCATGATCCCTGGTATGCGGTAAATAGGACCAACACCGTAGTATGAAAAACATCCCCATATCATGATGCTTGCACCACCATGCTTAACAGTCTTCACTGTGTACTGTGGCTTGAATTCTGTGTTTGCAGGACGTCTGACAAACTGTCTGTGACCCTTAGACCCAAAAAGAACAATCTTACTTTCATCTGTCCACAAAATATTACGCCATTTCTTTTCAGGCCAGTCAATGTATTCTTTGGCAAATTGTAGCCGCTTCAGCACGTCTTTTCTTTAACAATGGGACTTTGCGGGGGCTTCTCGCTGGTAGATTGGCTCCACATAGACGTCGTCTGATTGTACCAGTACTCACAGGCAAGTTTAGATCTTCTTTGATCCTCCTGGAGCTGATCATTGGCTGAGCCTTTGCCAGTTTGGTTATTCTCCGATCCATTCGAGAAGTTGTTTTTCTTTTTCTTCCTCGTCTTTCTGGTTTTGGCTGCCATTTTAAAGCGTTTGATATCATTTTAGCTGAACAGCCTATACGTTTCTGCACTTCTTTGTAGGTTTTCCCCTCTTTTATCCATTTCTTGATTAAAAGCCGCTCTTCATCAGAACAGTGTCTTGAACGACCCATTTTACTTGGTTTTTCAGGACCAACGCAGGACAGCCAGCATATGCAATGTCAGTTGCCTTGATCCTTAAATAAGGACTACCTGTTAACACCTTTTTTTCACAAAATCAATGCCCTCCCTAATTGAACTCACCACTGCTATTTTTTTGAACACACCCCTTTCAGCTAATCATTCAATTTCACAGAATCAGTAGCATGCACGGCAGGCCTGTTGGGTCTGTTGGTTTTCTATACCTTTACTATACCCTCCAGAAACTTGCTTGCGGTGTAAAGGTCGAAATTTTAACAAAAACAGTGATTTATCTTGCTACTGTTGAGGGACTGCTATTATTTTGAACATAACTGTATATATATATATGCACACACAGGCCACTTTATTAGGAACACCCATCTGCCTGCTGTTTTATTGTGATCTCAAAGTGTGACTTTCTTTCACTGTGGCATGGGTGTTGGTCTGAGCCAGATGGACTGGTTTGAGTATTTCAGAAACTGCTGATCTCCTGGGGTTTTCACACACAACAGTCTCGAGAGTTTACACAGAATGGTGCGAAAAACAATAAAACACTAACTGAGCGACAGTTCTGTGGGTGGAAACAAACGCCTTGTTGATAAGAGAGGTCAGAGGAAAATGGCCAGATTGGTTCGAGCTGCCAGGAAGGATATAGTAACTCATATAATCACTCTTTACAACCGTGGTGAGCAGAAAAGCATCTCAGCATTAAACAGCAGAACAACACATTGGGTTCCACTCCTGCAGCCAAGAACAGGAATCTTAGAATCAAGAACAAGTTCCTATTAAAGTGGCCAGTGAGTGTGTTTTATTCTATTATACACACAGTGTCTTGTCAGTGTTTGTCCTGTTTTGTTGCATTACAAGCTGGAATTAAAATGGATTTTGGGGAGTTAGTACCATTTGATTTACACAACATGCCTACCACTTTAAAGGTGAAAATTGTTGTTTTATTGTGACACAAACAATAATTAAGATGAAAAACAAATCTGGAGTGTGCATAGGTATTCACCCCTCCCCCAAAGTCAATACTTTGTAGAGCCACCTTTTGCTGCAATTACAGCGGCAAGTCTCTTGGGGTATGTCTCTGTTAGCTTAGCACATCTAGCCACTGGTATTTTTGCCCATTCCTCAAGGTAAAACTGCTCCGACTCCTTCAAGTTAGATGGGTTGTATTGGTGTACAGCAATCTTCAAGTTATGCCACAGATTCTCAACTGGATTGAGGTCCGGCCTTTGACTAGGCCATTCCAAGACATTTAAATGTTTCCCTTTAAACCACTCCAATGTAGCTTTAGCAGTATGTTTAGGGTCATTGTCCTGCTGGAACGTGAACCTTCGTCCCAGTTTCAAACCTCTGGACGACTCAAACAGGTTTTCCTCCAGAATTGCCCTGTATTTAGTGCCATCCATCTGTCCTTCAGTCCTGACCAGCTTTCCTGGTGCCATATTCTTTCCATTTTGCTATAACAGATTTAATGGTGCTCCCTGGAATATTCAAAGTTTGGGATATTTTTTATAACCCAACCCTGATCTATACTTCTCCACAACTTTGTCTCTGACCTGTTTGGAGGGAAACGAGTCAGGGTCCTTCCAGAACAGGTTGATTTATACAGACATCATGTGACAGATCATGTGACACTTTGATTGCACACAGTTGGATCTTAAATCAAATAATTATGTGACTTATGAAGTGAATTGGTTGGACCAGCTCTTATTTAGGGGTTTCATATGAAAGGGGGCGAATACTTATGCACACTCCAGATTTCTGTTTTTTCATCTTAATTATTGTTTGTATCACGATAAAACAACAATTTTCACCTTTAAAGTTGTAAATCAAATGGTGCTAACCCCTCAAAAATCCATTTTAATTCCAGCTTGTAATGCGACAAAACAGGACAAACACCAAGGGGGATGAATATATATATATATAGTGTCTGGCAAATGTAATGTCCATAACTCTAAAGGACACGCACACAAAACTGTTCATTTCTCAAAGGTTTTTGAGAGAAAAATGTTGTATTACCTTGGCAGAGGAGCACATATTCTGGAAGGTTCCTCAGGGCGGTTTGGATAACGTCGAAGTTCCCACTGCCCATGCAGTACATGAAAGTGGGCAGGAAGTCTGACGCCAGACTACACGAAAACAAGGAACAAAACGCAGAGGATTATTATTTTTAGAGATTAGGTGTTGAGTTGTAACATAGTCACAGAGAGTCATGTTAATGTTGGCTTTTTAAAACTACTGATTTCCTGCATTCTGCTGCTCAGCGTGCGTCTTTTCCTCACAGCCTCTCTCTCTTTCAGCTTATAATGCCAATATGATCAACAAGGCCCACTGTCATTATTTATCAAACTGGATACGATTAGATTTATGTGTAAATCGCTATGAGCACTCGCACAAAGAATTTGGTCTTCATAAAAATCCAGGACATTTGGGAAAATGTTCATCTCTATTCCTGCTCCTGAGCGTGTGTACATTTACCCATCAGAAGACAAACTAATCTAAACCTCGCCTTGATCGACTTCAAATCATATCCAATCTGAATCATGGATTACTGCACTTTTATACCTGGAAGATACAAAAGTGGGTGGCATGGTGGTGTAGTGGTTAGCGCTGTCGCCTCACAGCAAGAAGGTCCGGGTTCGAGCCCCGGGGCCGGCGAGGGCCTTTCTGTGTGGAGTTTGCATGTTCTCCCCGTGTCCGCGTGGGTTTCCTCCGGGTGCTCCGGTTTCCCCCACAGTCCAAAGACATGCAGGTTAGGTTAACTGGCGACTCTAAATTGACCGTAGGTGTGAATGTGAGTGTGAATGGTTGTCTGTGTCTATGTGTCAGCCCTGTGATGACCTGGCGACTTGTCCAGGGTGTACCCCGCCTCTCGCCCGTAGTCAGCTGGGATAGGCTCCAGCTTGCCTGCTACCCTGTAGAACAGGATAAAGCGGCTACAGATAATGAGATGAGATGAGATACAAAAGTCTAAATTTTCTCGACTGAAAACAGCTCATTTGTTTTAAGTTTACAGCATTTAGCAGACGCCCTTATCCAGAGTAACTTATAGAAGAGCTTTGGAGTCTCTATACAAAACATATCCTCATGCTAGTTCATTAGGTCAGGGACTAAAAGTACCATCGAGAACATTTAGGAAACGAGTCATTTTATATTATCAGCATTAATGAAAGAAAATCAAACAATAAAGAAATCCAGCCAAAACAAACAAAAATTAAGACAAATAAAACAAATCTTTGAATTATGACAAATGAAACTATATTCTATAAGTGGCGGACGGGCCGGTCTGTATGTATGTATATATAACATTTTCAACAATATCTCAATGAACACAAACAATTTCCAAAATGCTGACAAGACAAAGTTTAATATAACATCTGTTTAACTTATAACGGGAAAGTAAGGTTAATAATATAACTTAGATTACACATTTTTTCAGTTTTACTCAAATTAGGGTGGTGCAAAAATGAGTACACCCCACAACAAAAACTACTACATCTAGTACTTTGTATGGCCTCCATGATTTTTAATGACAGCACCAAGTCTTCTAGGCATGGAATGAACAAGTTGGCGACATTTTGCAATGTCAATCTTTTTCCATTCTTCAGCAATGACCTCTTTTAGTGACTGGATGCTGGATGGGGAGTGATGGTCAACTTGTCTCTTCAGAATTCCCCAAAGAAAATAATTTCTTTACACCACAAAGGTGAAGGCTACAAGAAGATCAGCAAAGCTTTATTTATCAGTCAGAATACTGTAGCAAAAGTGGTACAAAAATTTAAGAAAGATGGAACTGCAACCATCTCACAGAGACGTCCAGGTCATCCACGGAAGTTAACACCTCTCATCTTCTGATGAGAAGGGTTGAAGAAAATCGGCATGCAAGTTCACTGCAGTTATCTAAAGAAGTAGAAAGCCAAACTGGGGTGACTATTTCCCGTGACACAATACGGCGTACACTGCAGAGGAATGGCATGCATGGATGCCGTCCACGAAAGAAGCCTCTCCTAAAGCCCAGGCACAAAAAAGCCCGCCTAGAGTTTGCCAGGGCCCATGCTAACAGAGATGAAGACTACTGGGACTCGATACTCTGGAGTGATGAGACCAAGATAAATGTTTTTGGAACTGATGGCTTCAAAACTGTATGGCGTCGCAAAGGTGAGGAATACAAAGAAAAATGCCTGGTGCCTACAGTGAAACATGGTGGTGGCAGTGTCCTTATGTGGGGCTGCATGAGTGCTGCTGGTGTCGGGGAGCTGAATTTCACTGATGGCATCATGAATTCACAGATGTATTGCTCTATACTGAAAGAGAAGATGCTACCATCACTCCGTGCCCTTGGTTGTCGTGCACTTTTCCATCATGACTAAACACACATCTAAGGCCACTGTTGGATTTCTGAAGAAGAACAGGGTGAAAGTGATTCAGTGGCCAAGTATGTCTCCTGATCTGAACCCAATCGAACACCTATGGGGAATTCTGAAGAGGCAAGTTGAGCATCACTCTCCATCCAGCATCCAGTCACTAAAAGAGGTCATTGTTGAAGAATGGAAAAAGATTGATGTTGCAAAATGTCGCCAACTTGTTCATTCCATGCCTAGAAGACTTGGTGCTGTCATTAAAAATCATGGAGGCCATACAAAGTACTAGATGTAGTAGTTTTTGTTGTGGGGTGTACTCATTTTTGCACCACCCTAATTTGAGTAAAACTGAAAAATGTGTAATCTAAGTTATATTATTAACCTTACTTTCCTGTTATAAGTTAAACAGATGTTATGTTATATTAAACTTTGTCTTGTCAACATTTTGGAAATTGTTTGTGTTCATTGAGATATTGTTTAAAATGTTACTTTTCAAAAGGGGTGTACTCATTTACGCTGACCACTGTGTGTGTGTGTATATATATATATATATATATTTTTTACTGGCATAGATGCGAGTCAAAATAACTTCCACTTCTGCCTTTCAAGCCTTTACCCTGATCACTCATTTCGTGCTCCATGCTATTTGTGCACTTGGCCTTTTATAGAGTTTTGTGGGCGTCACTGCATGCAAATGAGCTGTTTCAGGAAGACTCTTTATGGGAGATCAACATACACAAGTGATTATGAAGAAAATCAGCCTTTCACTTTGTCTTACACAAACATTTATACATAATTTTACTAAAAGGCCCAAATTAAGACAGTGTTTATGGAAAAAGTCACTCTTAAAAAATATCCTTCTGAAGTCCTTTTCATGATTTTACATGCAGAGGCGGGGTAATGTAAGTATGACAGAAATACTGTATCTGGGAGTTTAGTCCCATGCAAATCAATCATCATGTCAGTATGTGTTTTACGGACTGCAGGTGTACCCCAGGTAATATATATATCCTGTCTGAACTGTTTGAGAGTCCATTATATCCTTGTGGGAAAAGAGGTTTGCATGTTTCCTTCAGTATAAAAGACATTCCATGAATTCTTCTTTTCTATCATCTCCTGCATCCATCACCTATCATCAAGTTTAAAAAGCAGAACAATAAAATATAAGGTTTAGAAAGACTTGCCAAATGAGCAGAGATTCTCTGGGTTTTAGGTAAAATTGTATCCCACAGAACGAACAACATTTCAGGGATTTGATCTTTTTGCTTCCTTTCGGTTTTTGTTATATACACAAGGATGTGCAAAGAGACTTTCATGCAATGATTTTGTGTACAGCATTTCATTCAAGTTTCACCACCAGCTTGTCTCTGTGGTTTTTTTTTCAATGGTCAATTAATCATAACCTTGTCAAAGAAATATTACAGTTTTCATATCATGGACATTTTAAACCATAACACTGCAAGCAGAACTTGGACATGGGTCCTTTCGTGGTGAATTAAAGTGACAGGTCAGGGCAACGATTCACCCAATTCACGATTCGATTCACAATTAAATTTTCACATAATATAAAAATTTTTTTAATCCCCCTTCCCCCCCCAAAAATGCAACATTTATTTTCCTATTCTTTATCAACTTAAATATTCCTTTTGTCAAATGAAAAACCTTTTGTTTCATTTTCTTAATAACCAACAATAATTATTATTTACCCACATTTGTAAAGCTTGGGGTAAAATATAATAACCGATTCACGAAAATATTCCTTTTATGACGAATGAAAAAATAGAGCTTTTCTTAATTAACTTTTATGAACATTTTTACTGCCTCTACTTGCTTAGCATTTCTTTCGCTTTCAGAGAGCTCTGATTTCTTGTTAAATCTATTTGTATGGCCAATAGAGATCTTGCAGTCACGTGACCGGAAAGTACACAACCGCCATCTTGTCGGTCAAAAACACCGCTGAATACTGCTGCACTCGTGTACAGAATGGATCAATTTCAACCGACGGACTACACGGCTCATTTTTCTAATGAACAGATAACTAGATATATGTCTAAAATAAACGATTTACAGATTTGTGACCCTTATGGCTTTCCGGACGGAGTTTTCACGACCGGATTTTGAATTGCCAGCGGAATACCCGGACGCGTATAATTACCTCATTAACTTTCCCTCGCTGCTCAGTGGTGAAGCACTGTGTGCTTATAAATCTCTGGACAGTTATCTTTACAGAAATTCAGGATTTGTCAGCGACTCAGATGTGGCATCTTGTAAACAAGAATCCTCATTGGATGGGTAAGTCACTTAAGTATTGAGTATAGCACTGACCAGCCGATTATAGAATAGAATAAGGTAATTCCAAATCGTCCGTGTTGTTTACATGGATCTGGCGTTGGAGAAGTAGAGGCTTGGCAGTGGAGATTTGAGTGGCTGTTTTCTGAGCTTAGTCAACAGGCCGGCTCTGCAGCCTCGCTTTTGCTTCCACTCCCGGCGCCGCCTCCTTCGCTTTGCTTCCGATAACAATCCACGGAGACCCCGCTGGTCTCGCTATCTCGTCCGGAATGTTTTTTTTTTTTTCTCGTCCGGAATGTTGTGCATGCGATGGAAATCGCTACAAACCGTCATTTTCTGCTGGAAACCAATGTCCAGTAAGTCCATACGGTTGTAGTGGATATTGAAGTCCGGTACAGACGAACAACACGCAAAAATACACACAAAAAACATAAAAAACGTGCACAGGTAGGGAGAGCTTGTAGCCGCAGCCGTTGTAGTAGAATTGTATATAGTAGGGTTTTCCAGAAGAAAAGGTAGAAGTAAAAGCAGAAGTAGAACCAGAAGTAGAAGTAGAAGGCGGAATATGGCGTTTGACCAACAAGATGGCGTCTGTCACAATCTGGATCGGCTGTGACGTCACATGCAAGTGCTCCATTACACAGCAGCTCATTCCCATTTTAGATTTGTTTTTGCAGCATTAGAGCTGTGTTACTGCCGCCTAGGGTGAAGTAACGTGTATTCCCACTATAGATGACTTGCAACCACGTGATCAAAATGTGCTATGTCATGAGCGTCCGCCATGATGGTGGATATACAAAGCAACTAGGATGGCAGCCGCTGAAAGTGTGTCTGTAAACAATGCTGAACTTTCTCAGTATTACCACGATTTGAACGATCGAGTAAAGATAGATGTGTGGTTTTGACCCATATTATTTAAAAAAGTCAGACATTTCTGAAGATAAGACGCTTCCACAGACCATCGAGTATGAATACAGGTCATTTTGTCCAAAGCCTTTTTCATACGCACCATCAATTATTTTATATTTCAGGTATTTGTTTGTTCGAAAAAAGGAGGAATTCTCAGTGGAATTTGAACGAAGCAAAACACGTTTTTGTAAAGCAAATGAGTGCCATAGTACATGTGCTTTGACACTAAAGAGCATACTAAGGGGGGGTAACCACGTAGGCCTGTGCATGTCTATGTTTCCGGCTGGATCATATTAAATCTTCAGGCGCGGAGCAGCACTCTCATGGGGGCTTCGTTTCCGAATCCCGGGCCGAGACGCGGTCCTACCGACCCGAGACCGTGCTCTTTCGAAGGGGGAGGCTTAGAGGGAGGTGCCTGTAAAATCTGGCTCCGCTGCGAGCTCCACTGGCCGAGTTATTAATTTTTAAAGCCGGCGGGATCAAATTAAATCTTTAGGCACTGAGCACTGCTGTTGCAGGGGCTTCGGTTGCAAATCCTGGGCTGAGGTGCAGTCCTAGTGACCCGAGACTGTGCTCTTTCGAAGGGGGAGGCTCAGAGGGAGGTGCCTGTAAAATTTGGCTTCGCTGAGAGCTTCCCTGACCATTATTAATTTTTAAAGCCAGCTGGATCATGTTAAATCTCTTTCATTCACGAACACCGGAATACCTAAAATATAAAATAACTGATAGCGCGTATGAAAAAGGCTTTGGACGGAACGTCTTAATTATTGGACAAAATGGTCATTGGACGAAGTGTCCTGATCCCCTCGTCTGCTCTCCATACTAAGCCTCCGTGTTTCCTTGCCCTCTTTCTGAATCACAGACGGAATTCTAAAAAATCGGAACGTGCCACGGTCACAAGTACTGTTGTGACCACAACCATATACAGCACAAAGATATGGCGTAACTAAAAGAACGCTTAAAGCAGTGGAAAAACAAAGAGAGTTGTGCACGCGTGACTATGTTTTGTATGGAATGTCACTCGACCCCGCATTTGTATCTCCACCAACATGGCCGACATCCGGGTTTCTGTTTTGCTTTGACGTCACTTGCAAGTCAAGGACTGTGTGATACTGTGCCCTCTGCTGTTGAAACAACGCAATTACAGCTAGGAAAAACTAGCTTACGCAGCCTGATAATATCCAGCCATCCATCATCTCTAGCCGCTTTATCCTGTTCTACAGGGTCGCAGGCGAGCTGGAGCCTATCCCAGCTGACTACGGGCGAAAGGCGGGGTACACCCTGGACAAGTCGCCAGGTCATCACAGGGCTGACACATAGACACAGACAACCATTCACACCCACATTCACACCTACGCTCAATTTAGAGTCACCAGTTAACCTAACCTGCATGTCTTTGGACTGTGGGGGAAACCGGAGCACCCGGAGGAAACCCACGCGGACACGGGGAGAACATGCAAACTCCACACAGAAAGGCCCTCGCCGGCCCCGGGGCTCGAACCCAGACCTTCTTGCTGTGAGGCGACAGCGCTAACCACTACACCACCGTGCCGCCCCAGCCTGATAATAATCACGATCAATTTTTTTATTTAACTGATTCGAATCGTCATAAATTTGTATCTTGATTTATCATCACACAATGCCTACATCTCATCTCATTATCTCTAGCCGCTTTATCCTGTTCTACAGGGTCGCAGGCAAGCTGGAGCCTATCCCAGCTGACTACGGGTGAAAGGCAGGGTACACCCTGGACAAGTCGCCAGGTCATCACAGGGCACAATGCCTACATAGGTCAGAAAAAAAAAAAAAATATATATATATATATATATATAATATATATATATATATATAAATAATATTTATCACTTCTAGGACATGGTGGCTAAATTTTGCTTCTTTAGATTTGAACTGCAGCTACGAGGCTAATTTCACTAACCAAATCGTGCCGTATCGTGTACATGCACACTGAAATCATACTACACTCGGCCCAGATTGTGTTGAGTTGTTGGTAATCTCAGATAGACTTGTTTCATCTGGTTACCTTCAGAAACAGACAAGTATAGATAGATAGATAGATAGATAGATAGATAGATAGATAGATAGATAGATAGACAGATAGATAAACATATACAAGTATGCTGAACAACTGAAAACAGTTGCAGCAACCAGAAGCACTGTCTTCCAAACTGATTTGTTTATTTACGCCTTATTTAGCTATTTTATGAAATATTTTCACCATATTTGGTTTCAGGGCGGCACGGTGGTGTAGTGGTTAGCGCTGTCGCCTCACAGCAAGAAGGTCCGGGTTCGAGCCCCGTGGCCGGCGAGGGCCTTTCTGTGCGGAGTTTGCATGTTCTCCCCGTGTCTGCGTGGGTTTCCTCCGGGTGCTCCGGTTTCCCCCACAGTCCAAAGACATGCAGGTTAGGTTAACTGGTGACTCTAAATTGACCGTAGGTGTGAATGTGAGTGTGAATGGTTGTCTGTGTCTATGTGTCAGCCCTGTGATGACCTGGCGACTTGTCCAGGGTGTACCCCGCCTTTCACCCGTAGTCAGCTGGGATAGGCTCCAGCTTGCCTGCGACCCTGTAGAACAGGATAAAGCGGCTACAGATAATGAGATGAGATATTTGGTTTCAGTGAGCCAATTAATGTCTTGAGGCAAACGATTTAGACATGTAGTTTGTACGATGCGTGACTGGCAGCTATAAGCTTCCCTTCACCCAAACGTAAATTGATCATGAGAGACGGCAAAACTTTTGCGTGATTGTATTGATTAAGGTCCAGAAGAGAAAGGCGTCATAACGTTAAGAATCATGGTTTTGTCCAGTCCCTTAATGGTTACAGCACTGGGATGTAGTTTCCCAGCTCAGTTATAGAACTAGATGGGGGTGTGATCAAGTTACCAGCTTTATTTCTGACAAGACGACTGGATCATAAAAACGTGCTACAAATTCTGCGAACGTTTTATATCTTGGTTTTGTAATTCATACAGAATCCACAACAAAATGCGAAGGAAGATATGTTTAAGATTTAAAAAAAATGAGACCGGTGCAAACCACGAACACCAATCATTACTTTAATGACCTGAAGTCTGCCGGCTCACCTGGGAGTGTTCTGAATGCAGCGCAGCGCCAGACTGAAGGCCATGTTGCGACACAGTTCCTCAGGCGAGCTCATCAACCTCTGCAGATCATTCTGAAAGAACGCATGGTACATTAAGCCACAGAAAATTTCGCACTACACACATTCTTTCGTGATGGACTTCGTTAAACAGGCTTACCACAAAATACTGGATTATTTCCGGATTCCTCTTCGACTTCTCGTCCACCTCGGTCAAGACGTCCAACACATCTAACAAAAAAGTGACCATTTTCACATTCTTCGGAGTAATAAACCCAAGTTGAAATATGACACTGACTCTTTTTTTTTATATTTTTCCCCCCTCTCTTTAAAATAAAGGGTCTCACCTTCAATGGCTTCCCCTTCAGAAATCTTTTTCAGGTACTTGGTCATATCTGCTGAGCTGAGTGTTGTGGACGCTGAGATACTGACCAGAGGCAAGGAGCCGGAGGAGGAGTCCTCAGCTAGGAGCAGCCAGAGAGGACATTTTCAACATAAGCTAGAAATGGGTCATTTGGTTTTCATCAGGCTTTGAAATGACAGATGCGTTACCATCTCGGTCCTCCGCAGTGACGTCTGAGGAGCCTGTCTTTACAGGCAGAGTGAGTCCTGCGAGCAGGGATTTCAGCTGCACCAGGTCGGGATTCTCTGAGGCAAGACCCCTATAAAAGAGAGCGAGAGAGACGGGAATTTTCACACACATTCTTCTAAACACACACACACACATATATATAGATATACATATAAACAAATGCATATCTTACTGTAGAATATCAGAGTGCTTTTGAAGATAAGGCACAGCAGCTGCTGCGTCATGAGTAATGTATTTCTGAATGAACTGCACAAACTTGTTAATGACCGGCATACGGGATAATCTTCTGAAGTTCTGAAAAGAATAAAGGTTTGATGTAAAATTGTGAATAAGCTCATCTGAAAGGGAAAAAAAAATCTTAGCAAGTGAAAAAGTCATGAATATCTCCTCATTCAGCTTGTATTTCTTGTTAGTATAAATACGCAGGTGATTATAGAAAATCGCAAGCGTTGATTGGTTGAGAAATTCGGACCATTTCTTGATAATCACCCCGAGTGACTCGGCAAAATGGCGGCCAATCGCTTCGTCACTGTAAGTGAGGAAGAATGACAAATGATGAAAGAACATGCTGTTCCTAAAAGCACGAAAGATACTACAAGGTTTGGTCTAAAACTATTCAAAGGTCAGGTGGAATTGTGATTTATTTTATTGATTTCAAAACAAAGCATTTTAGGGTGTATTCAGACCAGGATAGTTCGATAGTTCACTTGCTTTGGTCCGAACCAAATGTTTTTTTTTTCATTTTGGTGCGGTTCGCTTTCACACTGTACATTTTAGTAAGCGGACCAAAATCTGTCAACAAAGCCACGCGCCCTGAGGTCGTTCAGCTATTGGTCAGAGACGACACACGCACAAAGCGCTGTTCTGGGGAGCGCGTGAATCCCTTCTCCTTCATTTTCTCACTGAATACAGCAAACACGTCGGCATTTTTGTGTGTTCTCTCCAGAAGCTCAGATATGTGGACATCTGCCCATATATCCACAAGGGTACGCGTTTCTTCCTCGGCCCACGTTTGCCCCCTACTCATTTTTTGTACTCTGTAGTCTAGCCTACCACTGGTCTGAATGACTGAACGACTGTTGTAAGGTTCCCTTGACAACCGAAACAGTGTTTGCACTTTGCGGTGGAGTGTCAAGACTCTGTTTCCCATAATGCTCGACAAACGACGGAAGCTCCCGAGGTACAAAAAAGCAAAACTGTCGGATTAGGTCCGGTCTGCTTTCACACCTCCAAAAGGTCCGCACCAGGGTTCCTTTGGTCCGGACCAAGTCCGACCTTGCAGCTCGGTCTCGGTCTGCTAGTTTGGTCCGGACCAGAGTTCGGTGGTTTGTATTCAGACCAACCCAAAAGGTCCGGACCAAGGGAAATTTGGGTCGTTTGGTCCGGACCAAACAACGTAGGTGTGAATACACCCTTAGGCGATTCGGTGTAAATAAGTGACAAGTCTGCGCTGTGCCTTTATTACATTTGCATGCTGCTTTTGAAGTTTGAAATAAAGACTCGGTGAATATCGACCTCGACTTCATCTCAGTTAATATCCACGTCACCTTTGGCGAATCGTTCTTAAATACAAATTTATACTAAACCAAATACGAGATTATTAATCCTAGACATTTTTAAACTCGTTTCCAGCTTTAAATTTTCTTATTCTATTTCTAATTTTACTTTTTTTTTCTAGAACTAAATACTTCAAATTAGCAGAATTATCTTACAAACTATTTCCAAGCTTGAAAAGTCTTGAAAAAAGTTTAATAATCTTATACTTGGTTGAGTGTAATCGCCTAATAGGAAATACTAGATAAATATGACTATATTCAAGATATTTTGACTTAATGTCACCTTTAATGATGCATAAATAAAACCTGATAAATACTTATATGTTTAAAAAAAAGGGCTTTTTTTTTTTTAAGAAAAACTCGTTTTTGTGGTATTCATTCACAATCAGACCAAAACGGAAGCTCTTCAGTGTTTTACACGTCTACATTAGTCACGAATAACTACATACAGTTTTCTCCGAGTAACAATAAACCCGTCTCTTAACAAAACGAATATTCTATATTTGAGGCTTAATTTTACAAAACCCTTTAAAAACACCACCACCAAGCATCTGTAGTGTACAGGAGTTTCACCATCGAGAAACATTTTGACCCTGGAATGAGAAAAGTCAGAGAAAACCTGTTCATGCTTTATATTCTTTTGGATCCTCTGAATCAGTCGTCCCATTTTTTATAAGACAACTATTACAGATATAGAGCTGAATTTTCAAATAATTTCTGACTAAAAATTTAATGCGTGTATTCTGTAAAAAGTGTTTTGCATGAATGCATCATGCAGTAGACTAAGATCGAGTCGAAAAATTCCAGCGTATTCCTTTAACGTCTATGAAAAAGCACTCATGTATTTACCTGAAACCTTTATAACTGTATTAATACAATGGTTTAAATCTAAGAACCAGCACCAGTGCTTGCTATAAACTCAGGTTTGGCTGTCCATGTTAATCAGAAACTTGGTATTGTGGTTTACATGCAGTAGTCATTTCCAGTTCCTTCAGTAGTCAAATATTTTTCAGAACATGGAGGTCTATAACCACAAAACTCTGTGATCCTTCGAACATCTGAGAATAACTGATCGTTGGCCCTTCCCTTCTACCAAACGGACATGAAGAAAATCACTGCACAGTACCTGTAGGACTTTAATAAAGGACAGCAAGCAGTCCTGCAGCGCCCTCTGGTGGTCTGGATGAAAGACTCGTGGCTGCAGCAACTCCAGGATCGCCAGTACATCACTGAAGAAGGTCAGATGGTGCTGCTGCCTGAACTCCTGCAGGTTCAGATGGATCCGGCCATGCAAGAGAGCAGCAACCATAGGCAGGTGTCTGGAGGTGGGAGGGGGGCAGGTGGGGGGGGGGACATGACAACACACAGAAGGGGGGAGGGGAAGAGACACAGAAGGGGGGAGAGAGAGAGAGAGAGAGAGAGAGAGAGAAGGGGAAGAGACAGAAGGGGAGAGACAGAAGGAGAGGGGGAGAGACACAGAAGGGGAGAGAGAGAGGGGGGACAGACACAGAAGGGGGGAGAGAGAGAGAGAGAGAGAGAGAGAGAGAGAGAGGCGGGACAGACACAGAAGGGGCGGGAAGACACACAGAAGGGGAGAGAGAGAAGGGGGGTTGGAAAGACACAGAAAGAGAGGGGACAGACACACAGAAGGGGAGAGAGAGAGAGAGGGAGACAGAAGGAGAGAGAGGGGCAGACACACAAAGGGGGGCACACACACACACAGAGAGAGAGAGAGAGACAGAAATAGACAGACACACAGAAGGAGAGAGAGCGAGAGAGGGGGGAGAGAGAGACACAGAAGGAAAGAGTCCATTAATACAAATAACTATATACTAGAGCCCGACTGACATAGAATAATTATTATTATTATCAGAAGACTTAAAAATCTGATAACGATATATCAGTCAATATTCTTTTTTTTCTTCTGCCCAGAAACACATAACATAAACAAAAAATTTTTCCTAACATTTGCTATGTGTAGTTTTTTTTAAGAGGCCTCAACAAGATAACACGACATAATGCAGTTCAAAAATTAAATATAATATAAATACAGTAAATTAGAGTCAAACAAAAATCAGATCCATTACAAATTATAAAGTATTATAACTAACGAACATGAAAGTGTGTGTGTGTGTGTGTGTGTGTGTGTGTGTGTGTGTGTGTGTGTGTGGTGTCAGCCTGCCATATGAACGTCAAAGAGAAACTATAAATAAAAAAAAAATGTAAAAATCAAGCACAATTGTCATCCTTGAAAAAATGTTTTCTGCTTGGGTCAGCTGATTGTTGTGATTTGTGCTGTTCCAAACTCATGTGTTGCCAACAGCAGAGTTGCAGTAGTGTGCCCTCTGGTGGACAAACTACACAATAAAAACCACTCATAACATGGTTAAAGGATCCATCTTTCATCTCACCATTTCTTTTTAACTGTCATTATAAACGCGTGACTGATTTATGTGCATTTGACTCATATCGTCCGGTAATATCGGCACCCCAAATTTAGAGGTTAGAGTCTCCTAAATACTGCTTTTCAAGCCAGTCACTTGTAGGGGATTGAAACGCAGACAAAAGCAAATCCTGTTATTACTCTATGACATGTGGAACAGTAATAGCACCTGAGCAGAAGTACAGGGTGGGACACCGCCAGCCTCCTGCAGGCCAGGGTAGCATCAGACACGCGACTCTCTGCCGATTTAGAATCGCCGGTGTCTGCCATAAGTGTGATGAGACGATGCACCAGGATGTCCAGCTGCATAGGAAAACAAACATTTATGAAGAAATACATTTATCAGAAAAACTTTGACCCAGTGAGAACATACTGATTAAAAGTCAGTTCCTTCTACACCAAATTTAAACGCTTTTCGGTTTATGGTTGAAACGCGATCCCAGCAGACGTGCCAGTACCTTGCAGGTGCTTCCATCAGCAGCGGCCTCTCCGCTCAGCGTAGCGTCAGGCAGACGCACGTGCTGGATGACCTCAGGGAACTGGAGGTATATCTGCAGCAGCAGGTTCTCACACCTCCTGCTCATCACACTGCAAAAGATGTGAAAATGCTTCACTTTCTCACAATCAGTCTAACAACGCTGGAACTTCCAGTTCCAGTCACAGGACTCGTGAACAGGAACGCACCTTCTTCTGTATACTTATTATTATTCAGAAATCAGTTCGAGTTCATGAACAAGTATTCGACTGACCCCTGGGAAGGGGATGAAGCGCGTTTTTAATATGGCATAATCAAGTAGCATTTCCTACTGTAATTAAATTTTGTTCATGTTGCTGACTGGCGTTGGGTAAAATTCAAATTTCATATATATATATATATATATATATATAAAAAGTTAAGCATTTTAATATTTAGGGCAGAGTGTTTGAAAATCTCACTGAAGTAACAAACATTATATGACAATGTAAACAGTAATGCATGTTTCTGTGTTTATAAGGTAATGCAGGTTTATAATAATCTAAAAGCCACTACATGCCTCAGCAGTTTCTTATTATGTGGAGAAAATCTTAAAGTGCTGATGACACGTTTTTGACATCTTTGGCGATGTTTTATAACATAAAAAGTAATTCCCGATGATCCATATATTAATTCACGAAGGCGCCTATTTTACAAGTCATGATAAAAAAACGCGGCTATTTGGGCAAATTTGACAGGGCTGCAGCACCCAGGAGACGGAGGAGGAGCTATATGACGTCAGCGAAAGAACCTTCCTCCTAACTTACCAGTTTGTTGTTGATGCGACAGGTGTTCAGTTTGTCATTATTAGTATTACTATTATACATTATTTTATATATATATATATATATATATATATATATATATATATATATATATATTACACATACACTGCTGAAGTTTTCCAGCCCAAAATATGTTCAAAACCCACCAAAATGCACTTGAAACCGCTCAACTGTGCGGGATTCCTCCCAATCTGGCAACACTGCCAGTATTCCGGAGGGGGTCTACTAGTAGCTATGCCGGATCCAAAGACAGTCCTCCTGTCAGAACATGTGTTGTGAAATGACATAAGATAAAGGTACGTAGAGATATAGATTCTACATGATAATCATAAATGTAATCATAAAGTCGGCGTGATCTCAGTCATGTAGTTGCTTGTGAAAGCTTGTGGCTTTCATGTAACTGCCGCCTAGCAACGAGAGGCAAAGGGTAAAGAGGGTAGACTATCATAGATTCTATTCGGAAGAGATCAACACAATTCTAGACTCCCAGAAGAGGAAGAGCTAGCACTAGAGAGTTCACCGGCGTTTTCATGCGCCATTTCCATTGAGTAGAACCAGAGTAGAACAGCCAGTGAACCGCAGCGTGTTCTTCCGCTGACGTCACAACATGGCCGCGAGCCACGGACCCAGTTTCTTGCGCTGTGCAATTAAAAGTTGGATATTTGCGTAACAACAGCTTCTTTTCACGTAATTATAACAGAAATCTAACATGTTTGCCATGTTGTATAGTTTATTTAAGAAATTGCATAGAGTCATGTTCGTGTCATCAGCACTTTAAACGGTATTGATGTCTCATCTCATCATCTCTAGCCGCTTTATCCTGTTCTACAGGGTCGCAGGCAAGCTGGAGCCTATCCCAGCTGACTACGGGCGAAAGGCGGGGTACACCCTGGACAAGTCGCCAGGTCATCACAGGGCTGACACATAGACACAGACAACCATTCACACTCACATTCACACCTACGCTCAATTTAGAGTCACCAGTTAACCTAACCTGCATGTCTTTGGACTGTGGGGGAAACCGGAGCACCCGGAGGAAACCCACGCGGACATGCGGAGAACATGCAAACTCTGCACAGAAAGGCCCTCGCCGGCCACGGGGCTCGAACCCGGACCTTCTTGCTGTGAGGCAACAGCGCTAACCACTACACCACCATGCCGCCCACGGTATTGATGTGTTAGATTAAAATCTAAAATCATCATAACGTTCATTAATCCCATGATTCCTTTATTACAAACCTAAAATTACATCCAAAAATATTATCTTCTGTGCCATGAAGGCAAGCCAGAATCAGCGGACTGGATCTAAAAATAATAATTTACATGTAATGTTAGATTACTCACAAAAAATCTGAATACAAGTGTTGCCAGGCAAAACAAACCTCGTCCGGCAGCACTTATTTTATACCTATATGTTGATAATGATAATATTTCTCAATCATCAGCTGTCAGGTTATAGTCCTATGAAAATCCATGACCTTGAGTTTGACATTCCAAAGTCATTCAAGGTCAAGGTGCCAAATGAAAGCCCATATGGCACTTCCTATAAGTTGATAGTGGTAAATATCTGTCTACCATCAACCGTTTTCAAGTTACAGCCCTCTGAAAATCCGTGACCTTGACCTTTCATATCCATGGTGCCAAATGAAAGGCCATATAGGAGTTCCTATACGCTCATAATAGTAAACATCTGTCTATCGGCAACCGTTTTTGAGTTATAATGGAAAATACGTTATTTTGACCGAAAGGTTGACCTTTCTGGTGACCTTGACCTTCACCTTGACCCGATTACCCCCGAAATTTAATCAGGTAATCTACGGACCATTGCCCACCTGCTCTGAAAACCTGAAGTCAATCAGTGCAACCGTCTGGACTAGACCCTGAAGCCGCCGCCAGGCGCCATTTAGAATTTGAGCCGCCGCCAGCCAATAATTTTGTAAGCCAATTTGAGCCGCTATCTAATAAAATTTGGCTGAGCCACTAAGAATTGTGTACATCAAATAATGGGTTTATCCACATCATGAGCTACAAGAAAAGTGACACAAACATGATCAACTGTACACACTAGTAGTAACACAATAGAGACGTATAGGCATACACTGTAGAGATTTAGAACTGATATCACAGCACAGAGAGCCACCACAAGCTTGCCGTTGTGACTACCTGTCTGGCTTCCCGCCCCTCATACCGTTACCACGATACACTGGGGAACCCGGGAACCCACCCAGAGCATCAATCGACTCCGATATCGACGAGATGGCTGCATTCTTTGCCGCTGCTGAGGGAAAGTGTAAAGGTATTTTTTGTTTGTTTCACATACTTCGAGATTGATAAAAAAACAAGTACTCCACCACTCTACTTTCATCATAGTAAGATAGCTGCCAGTCCTTCACTGGTCATTGCTAGTGAGAGTAGATAGCTAGATGCCTTCCTCGAACAATCCAGATTAGCTTATTATTAGCACTGAACTACAATCTTGCTAGATTTATATTTACAATGAAGTGAGAGACCAGGGGACCTGTGGTAATTTGCTATTTATTCCCCCCATTTGTTTGATCCGTTCGCCCGGATATATGCCACACAGTGACGTCCAGTATCAGCCATTTGTAGCCATAAACATTTTGGTGGCTGCAGCAGCCATTAAGGTTTTGGCTGAGTCAGCTAGCCAGCCAATAATTTCATCAGCCAGCCATTATCCTGAAAACAAACGGCTTCGGGGTCTAGTCTGGACGCTAAATTGTTAACAGACAGACACACAAACAAACCGCACTGATTACAATTCCTCGCCCCGCTTACTCCATCACAGGTGAGGTAATAGTAAAATACATATCTGTTTAAATGATTTTTAATGAACACAATAACGTTAGGCTACATATATCCATTCATCCATCTATCTTTTTTATTTGTACATAAGTTTGTAAAGTATCTTGACCCATCTTGTGTATTATGGATCATTTTGTGTCGATTCACAACTTATAATCCCAGTTTACTGCATTTCCAAAGTCCAAATATAGAAAAGTTGCAGACCACAACTGCACTGCTCTCTGTACGTCACAATATTGCCAGATACGGCTATTCTTTTTCATATTTCTCACTAACTCAGACTTGTTTACCCCAAATTTGCCCTGTCAGTAGTCTTGCAGTATCTTGTCAGTAGTTTTGGTAAGCTCATCTCATTATCTCTAGCCGCTTTATCCTTCTACAGGGTCACAGGCAAGCTGGAGCCTATCCCAGCTGACTACGGGCGAAAGGCGGGGTACACCCTGGACAAGTCGCCAGGTCATCACAGGGCTGACACATAGACACAGACAACCATTCACACTCACATTCACACCTACGGTCAATTTAGAGTCACCAGTTAACCTAACCTGCATGTCTTTGGACTGTGGGGGAAACCGGAGCACCCGGAGGAAACCCACGCGGACACGGGGAGAACATGCAAACTCCGCACAGAAAGGCCCTCGCCGGCCCCGGGGCTCGAACCCAGGACCTTCTTGCTGTGAGGCGACAGCGCTAACCACTACACCACCATGCCGCCCCCAGAGCAGGAAAATAAACATCGCAATTTTTTGGGAATGAAATTTTCATTTAATTTTTTAAAAAAGTATCATGGGAAAATCAAATTGTGAACCCAATATCATGAACCAAATTGTATCGTGAATTGTTTCATGCCTACTGTACTCTTGCATGCACTTAAAAGAAGAAGCAATAAATACTGACTAGACATTGTCCACCCAACAATTCCTGTGTGTTATGACTTGACAGAAAAAAGCATAGGATAATAACTGGTCACAGGTCTGACCGCTGTTCTCTTCCATTCTTTGGAGAGTAATTGAGGCCTACCAGGGCAATAATCGAGCTCTCAGGCAGCAAAACACAGAGAGAATGCCAAACCAAGAAAACTGGTAATCCTACACAAAGCTAAAGATGGCAAACATGGTTTTATATCCTCCCTCATTCTTACCGCGACCTCCGTGACCAACACGATCGCATGATTCCCAATTTGTAATAAATTCATGACTCATGAAAATGCATCGGGTTAGCAGTTTTAGCAGCTTCACTTGATGAAATCCAACATGGATTTATTTAATTCTAATTGCGACTTTTATGTCAGATCAATGTGATTAAAAAAAAAAAAAAAACATGATTCTCGTTGTTAACTTCTCTCGCCTGACCTTGACCAAACCCTCACCCTCGTTATGGAGTTTTAATAACTAAAGGCAGGATGATAAGAGGTGCTGGCCTTTGGCAAAAGGAACTGCCCTGTAATCTCTGACAGTCGCAGCATAAGGAAAAAGTAGTCAGGAGAATTAATCCTCTCTGCCTTCATCAGTCTGTGGTGAGCAAATGCCTTGATATCAAAGCACGAGCGATTCCTATTCTTACTTCGCTACAAGAACTAATTACGCTGTGTGCGCTGCTTCTAAACTACAGTTCATGACAGACAGGGTATTCATGGCACAGAACATCAGCTCCACGCATGAAGAAACATGAATCGCTTTAAAAGTACTGAACGCAAAACTTGGGGAATAATGAACTCCGTATGCTTCTGGGGACATTTCTGTTTGAATCTCATCTCATCTCATTATCTCTAGCCGCTTTATCCTGTTCTACAGGGTCGCAGGCAAGCTGGAGCCTATCCCAGCTGACTACGGGCGAAAGGTGGGGTACACCCTGGACAAGTCGCCAGGTCATCACAGGGCTGACACATAGACACAGACAACCATTCACACTCACATTCACACCTACGCTCAATTTAGAGTCACCAGTTAACCTAACCTGCATGTCTTTGGACTGTGGGGGAAACCGGAGCACCCGGAGGAAACCCACGCGGACACGGGGAGAACATGCAAACTCCGCACAGAAAGGCCCTCGCCGGCCACGGGGCTCGAACCCGGACCTTCTTGCTGTGAGGCGACAGCGCTAACCACTACACCACCGTGCCGCCCATTTAAATCTATTTCAAGTATTTTAGTGGTGTCTATAACGTTGACATTATTTAAAATAATGAGCAGTTTCTTTTATACGATCGTTTGGATTTTTTTTTTTTTGGGGGGGGAAGGGCGCCAATATTTCCAGAGTTGACGCTACGTTTGGAACACCACTGCAGGAGTGAAGTCTCCAATTCCTGCAGCACTAAACAGTGAAGGAAAGTCGTCGCTGGTCATGTTCTGCTGGTTATGTTAGCAGACGGGAATGTAGAAATCATACCTGTCCCCCCACTTCTTGATGCAGTTGACGAGGTACTCGCAGACGGTGTGGACATTCTGGGGGTCGCTGTAGCAGCAGCTGTGCAGCAGGGGCAGGCGGGACTGGATGAGAGAACAGGAGGCCTGGTCCAGCGTTTCATCAGCTTTGCCTGTATCTCGCCAGCTCAGCTCGGACTCCCACAGGATCAGATCCACCAGACTGATCAACTCATCGCTGGTCAGCTTCAAGACAGACTTCTCAGTGCGTTTCTGGAAGAGGAGCAGTGTGATTATTGTTCGTTTAAAGGCAGAGTCGGTGATTTTAGAGAAATCTGCAAGTGTACGCTAGGGTTTGAAAGCATCCAGGAGAAAAATCCCACCCCCTCCCTTCAAAACACATGAACGCGCACTGCCTGACTACTGTTGGTGGACAAGTCCACGAGACAGGGCGTGGAGGGGAGGAGCCTAGTGCATCGTTGTCATATCCAACCACCTCATGCCTCGCTCACATGTAAGAAAACACCTAACAATCATAATGGAAGTAAACAACGAACATGGCTATTGTTCATACTTAGCGCTGTCGACTAGCTTTAGCAATATGTCTGTCTAGCCTTGTGGAAGTTTCCGGTCATGTGCAATGAGTGCACGGACAGTGTGTGTGCAGGTCGACAGGCAGGTAGACCATCCAATTATTTCACTCAGATCAAATGGATGGGCTTTTTACAGCCCTACGACAGCCACAGATTCCAGATTTTATTTCCTTTTTTTGTCAGAACATGTGATTTATTCATTGCTATCGGGATGTAAAGAAAATTCAATACATACAACAAAAATGCTCTAAAAAAATTGCATCCCCTTCCTTTAAATTGAAATTCATTTGTTTTTATCCCACGAGGACCATGTTAGATCCAGAGCTGCAAAGCTTGCCAGTTCATCTCATCTCGTCTCATTATCTCTAGCCGCTTTATCCTGTTCTACAGGGTCGCAGGCAAGCTGGAGCCTATCCCAGCTGACTACGGGCGAAAGGCGGGGTACACCCTGGACAAGTCGCCAGGTCATCACAGGGCTGACACATAGACACAGACAACCATTCACACTGACATTCACACCTACGCTCAATTTAGAGTCACCAGTTAACCTAACCTGCATGTCTTTGGACTGTGGGGGAAACCGGAGCACCCGGAGGAAACCCACGCGGACACGGGGAGAACATGCGAACTCCACACAGAAAGGCCCTCGCCGGCCCCGGGGCTCGAACCCAGGACCTTCTTGCTGTGAGGCGACAGCGCTAACCACTACACCACCGTGCCGCCCCCTCGCCAGTTCAATGGGCGCAATTAAAAATAAAACGAAAGCAAGAGCTGATATGGAAGATAAACAGTTCATGTTTTCATGAACCCAGATGCATCCAGAAACAAAAACCTCTCATAAACTAAAATGTAAACAGATATTTTACTGGTGATGATCAGATTAGATTAGATGAGATGTGTGCTAACACTATTCAGTCTGTGCCAAACTTGTCGGACAGAATGGAGAACGAAATACACAGATTCCAAAATAAACAGAGCAAATATGAACTATGAAGAAAAAAAAAAATTTAAGTGCTAAATTTAGCTGCATCTATCTGCCCCAGAGAGACACGGAAACTGGGGGAAACCCGTGTCCTGGTCTCAAGCAGCTTTGTGTGTGACTGCAGTGGTGTAACCCTTCCCTTGCATCATCAGAGGGAGGTGATATGATGCAAGAAGAGGAAGCACAATTAAATCCATTAGAATCACACATTCAAATAATTTTTATTGAACGTGCAATTTGCTGCACAGTCAGCAGAGGGCTCCACAACTGCTCTTTTCAATACATAAATATTACTAATATCGTAGATTATGTTCCTCCTGGCATGGCTTTCATGAACTTCCACTTCCATTGCTGGTTGAAAACGTCTGTATTGTATAAAACCAGCTGCTGATTCACATGTCGCTGATCAGAATATTATTTTAATTTTTGTGGCCTGCGTCCTACCTGTGGAGTTTTCTGATCTCTGCCTTGCCAGATGCGCGGGATGTGACTGCAGGCCCACAGGAAGTCCAGAGCTGAAGAAGGGTCCACACTGGAGGAAATTAACCCATCAGATGACTCGACTCGTGGCTTGTATGAAGCATGTGTGTGCAGCTGGGAAAGAGTGTGTGCTCACCTGTGTTCTTTAGGCTTGTTGAGCAGCGTGGTGATGCACTGGTGTAAAGTGCTCCAGTTGGACTGGTGAGTGAGCAGAGCCAGCAGATAGGGCCTGTAGGAAGGGACTGCACACACTCCAGAGCCTTTACCCTGTTTAAACACACACACACACACACACACACACACACACACTGACTAAAATATTTAAATGAGGAAATGCAGAGGGATTTGCCCACACAGACTGGATATATACAGATGGGCAGATATGGGTACCTTGTTCACTGAGAAGAGTAATTTCTGCTGGAGGTCCGAGCACACAGAGGTCACCTCCGGGTCAAGCAACTCCAACCAATCAACCAATAGCCCTGAGCTAGAGCTGGTTCTCTTCCTCTCAGAAATGCTGAAACACACACACACACGTTATTAAAATTCTTTATTAACACTGACCACCACACTGGCTCTTATAAAAGCTCTATCTAACCACTGGAGTAGAAAAAGAACAGCACTAAAATAAAGAGCTAAGGTATGCAGTTCTATGCTACTCTACACAGAGTACTAGAATAAAATGTTCGCTTAAAGGAACAGTCCACCGTACTTCCATAATGAAATATGCTCTTATCTGAATTGAGACGAGCTGCTCCGTACCTCTCCGAGCTTTGCGCGACTTCCCAGTCAGTCAGACGCAGTCAGACGCGCTGTCACTCCTGTTAGCAATGTAGCTAGGCTCAGCATGGCCAATGGTATTTTTTGGGGCTGTAGTTAGATGCGACCAAACTCTTCCGCGTTTTTCCTGTTTACATAGGTTTATATGACCAGTGACATGAAACAAGTTCAGTTACACAAATTGAAACGTAGCGATTTTCTATGCTATGGAAAGTCCGCACTATAATGACAGGTGTACTAACACCTTCTGCGCGCTTCGGCAGCGCATTGATACGGAGCTCAGATATCACTGGTCATATAAACCTATGTAAACAGGAAAAACGTGGAAGAGTTTGGTCGCATCTAACTACAGCCCCAAAAAATACCATTGGCCATGCTGAGCCTAGCTACATTGCTAACAGGAGTGACAGCGCGTCTGACTGACTGGGAGGTCGCGCAAAGCTCGGAGAGGTACGGAGCAGCTCGTCTCAATTCAGATAAGAGCATCTTTCATTATGGAAATACGGTGGACTGTTCCTTTAAGAATAAACAAACAGCCATGGCAAAATTCCTGAGGTATGAGGGCTTACAAAAAGAAAAATAAAACAAAAAGACATGAACGTTAACTGATACAACAACATTTTCAGATTTTAGATTATATTAATACCATAAAACAGTATGGGATCGAGTGAGCTTGTCTTAGGCATCGACGTTGCTTACGTTTTAGATTCTGCCTCCAGCTTCACTCCTCTCTCCTCGGTCTCCTGGAGCAGCAACAAGATCACCATGGCAACAGGGCCAGCTGTGTTACCAGGGGCGCCTGTCTCCATGCCAACAGTCATGAGTAGGGACAGCAGTTCTTCCAGGTATGGTGACTTCACCTCCATTAATCCCTGTAGAACTAGAACACACACACACACACACACACACGCACGCAAAATAGCATATATAATACAATGCGGTTTCTATTCTGACGATTGCGAAATGCTCCCAGGCTGCTCAGAAAAACAACCCAGCAAAGCCCAAGGCCAATCCCACACAGCTAAACCCGAGATCCTCTGTAATTGCTTTCTCCAGTAAACCTCCAACCCTCCCCCCCCCCCTCACAGTCTTACCAAAAACCTTTATAGCTTTCATACAATACCACTGATGGCCAGCAAAGCTCTCCCTGGACATAAACAAGTCTGAAGAGGCCTTGTGGGATTTTTCTTCCCCCTGTGTGTGGCTGTTTTAATCTTTGTGCTGGTTTGAATTTAGATGTCGAGGCCAAAGTCATAAAGAGAAATAAACACAAAGCCACAGCTCAGAACACAGAGGTTTTTGGAGAAAGTGAGTAACGCTGCGATCGGGCTCCAACAACAGCACAAGAATTTACAACAGCTATGAAGATGCTGAAGCAGGGGTTCGAATTCAAGCAGGTTCATGGCCATCTTAAGTGAAATGTACAAATCAGACCAAGTAGCCATGACAGAGCTGAGAAACAGCATTTGTTTTGTCACGTTATGATTCTGAATGAATGGATTTGTTGAACAGCGTGTGGGCGGATGAAACTAGGCCTTTCGGATGAAGTACCTTTCCTGATGAGTTCAGGCTCGGCATTGCATTTCTCTCCAGCTCTTAGCAAGGCGATGATGCCCCTCACAGCCACCTCGGAGTCTCTCCTGTATGCGAGTGTGTCCGCCAGGTGCAGGAAACCTGTACGTACTGACACCAAGATCGTTCACGCAAGCATTACTAATGTGGCTACATGTGAATCAAAGTGCTGCTCATCAGCAAAACTAAACCCAATCCTGCCTCAAACTGTTAAACTTAATAATAATAATAACTAATTTTATTTAAAAGCGCCTTTCAAGACACCCAAGGTCACTTCACAAAAAAAAAAAAAAAAACAGGCAATGCAATTAATAAAAGTATTAATAAACAAAACTTACTTACTTGGTATATTACTTACTATATATTATATTATTCACATATATAGTACTATACTTATAATATACAGTGGTGCTTGAAAGTTTGTGAACCCTATAGAATTTTCTATATTTCTGCATAAATATGACCTAAAACAACATCAGATTTTCACACAAGTCCTAAAAGTAGATAAAGAGAACCCAGTTAAACAAATGAGAGAAAAATATTATACTTGGTCATTTATTTATTGAGGAAAATGATCCAATATTACATATCTGTGAGTGGCAAAAGTATGCGAACCTTTGCTTTCAGTATCTGGTGTGACCCCCTTGTGCAGCAATAACTGCAACTAAACATTTCCGGTAACTGTTGATCAGTCCTGCACACCGGCTTGGAGGAATTTTAGCCCATTCCTCCGTACAGAACAGCTTCAACTCTGGGATGTTGGTGGGTTTCCTCACATGAACTGCTCGCTTCAGGTCCTTCCACAACATTTCGATTGGATTAAGGTCAGGCCTTTGACTTGGCCATTCCAAAACATTAACTTTATTCTTCTTTAACCATTCTTTGGTAGAACGACTTGTGTGCTTAGGGTCATTGTCTTGCTGCATGACCCACCTTCTCTTGAGATTCAGTTCATGGACAGATGTCCTGACATTTTCCTTTAGAATTTGCTGGTATAATTCAGAATTCATTGCTCCATCAATGATGGCAAGCCATCCTGGCCCAGAAGCAGCAAAACAGACCCAAACCATGATACTACCACCACCATGTTTCACAGATGGGATAAGGTTCTTATGCTAGAATGCAGCGTTTTCCTTTCTCCAAACATAACGCTTCTCATTTAAACCAAAAAGTTCTACTTTGGTCTCATCCGTCCACAAAATATTTTTCCAATAGCCTTCTGGCTTGTCCACATGATCTTTAGCAAACTGCAGATGAGCAGCAATGTTCTTTTTGGAGAGCGGTGGCTTTCTCCTTGCAACTCTGCCATCCACACCATTGTTGTTCAGTGTTCTCCTGATGGTGGACTCATGAACATTAACCAATGTGAGAGAGGCCTTCAGTTGCTTTGAAGTTACCCTGGGGTCCTTTGTGACCTCGCCGACTATTACACACCTTGCTCTTTGAGTGATCTTTGTTGGTCGACCACTCCTGGGGAGGGTAACAATGGTCTTGAATTTCTTCCATTTGTACACAATCTGTCTGACTGTGGATTGGTGGAGTCCAAACTCTTTAGAGATGGTTTTGTAACCTTTTCCGGCCTGATGAGCATCAACAACGCTTTTTCTGAGGTCCTCAGAAATCTTCTTTATTCGTGCCATGATACACTTCCACAAACATGTGTTGTGAAGATCAGACTTTGATAGATCCCTGTTCTTTAAATAAAACAGGCCGCCCACTCACAACTGATTGTCATCCCATTGATTGAAAACACCTGACTCTAATTTCACCTTCAAATTAACTGCTAATCCTAGAGGTTCACATACTTTTGCCACTCACAGATATGTAATATTGGATCATTTTCTTCAATAAATAAATGACCAAGTATAATATTTTTGTCTCATTTGTTTAACTGGGTTCTCTTTATCTACTTTTAGGACTTGTGTGAAAATCTGATGTTTTAGATCATATTTATGCAGAAATATAGAAAATTCTGAAGGGTTCACAAACTATCAAGCAACACTGTATAATACTTACTTGGTATATTAACCATATAACAAGATACATAACACAATGCTCATGCGAGTTATAGTACTGCTAACTACTCATCCACTGAACGTGAACCATCTTGTTGAGGTCTGCTCACCATCGGTGATGCGGTGCTTGTGAGAATATCGTGCAACCAGAGACTTCAGCAGGTTGCTCAGCAAGCCTGCCTCCAATGCAGAGCTCTCCAACCAGGTCAACATCTGCATGACCACCTTAAAGAAGAGCGAACTGAAAGCCACATCCTGGGATGCAGTCTGCTGACAGAGAGATGGACGTGTCAGTCCAAGCAATGATCAGTGCTGAGAAAGGGTAGGTGTTCTGTAATCATACGATCAGCACAAAGAGATGCCTTTTGGTTGTAGGACATCATTTTCCGGGATGATTTCCAGGACTTGCTATGAAATGCCTGCTATTGTTCATCTTAGAATGATATTGTTGTACCACTACCAGAACGTACTCCTTGGTAAAACACTACTCGAAATTCCCTTAACTGGAAAGCTAGTCAATAAATTAATAAATACTGAAAGATTTTCCTACCTGGTAGAGGTGAAGCTGGCGCAGTAAAGGGCACGAGAAGGCATGGTTATGGTGCATCGTTACGACCAGTGGTCCAGCGTGGGCCGACCCAAGCAAGGCTGCTAGGGCCTGCAAGACACGTGCAGCTGTGCCACCCTGCTGGCCCCGTCCCTGTCGTGCCCGCAACACTTCCTGAGCGAGAACTTGCTGCAGGGCCAAAGCCAGAGGACGGGATGGGGGTGTGGGCCAGCGTGGGTCTATCTTCACAGGAAATAGCTAGATACAAAAACAAACAAAAAAATAAAATAATAATAATTAAAAAAAAACCCAGTCTGATACATTGTTCGAGTACAGTAAACAGCTTCCAAATCCAAGTTTGGTCACAGTTATCTCACCTTCACAGTCAAGCCTGGTAACAATTCAGTACCATTCAACATTTAATACAAAATTCACTAAGAATAAGAAACAAGTCAAGGTCTGCATCAAAAAAGCTCAAGTCCAAGTCATGGATGAACAAATTCAAGTCAACTTTCCAGTAGGGTTGGACGATATGATGATATAATATGGATATTGTGATAAATTATGTCACAGTTTGATTACCTGAGATTCAATGGATATTGTTTAAAATAAGCTGAATTATAGATTGACTGAAAGCAGCTTATTTGGTGTTAAAGTTTGCATTTCAAAGTATCAAATATTTTTCTTTCTGCCTTTTCAGCAATAAATGTTTGTTTTTATAGACAAGATTTTTTTTAATACAAAAAATAAAATTATTAAAATGTTGAAAACAATCCATTTGTTTTAAATTCACAAAGCAATCTGTGAGCAAATACTATATATTTGCTTCCAGATTGCTTTGTGAATTTAAAAAAAACTTGATTAATGTCTTCAAAATTTTAATAATGAAATCAAGATGTGAAATTTATCTTCTCGTGTTGAAAAATATATCACTCGTCCACTGCAATATGTTTACCACTTGGAAGATTAACTTCGTATCTTCATGCAACCATATTTTGTGTCTATATATATAATATATAAAAATATAACAGTTGTATGAAGATATGAAATTTATCTTCAAGTGGTAAACATATTGCAGTGAACGATATATAAAAGTGAAAAATATATAAAAATATAGAGTTTTCAACACAAGAAGATAAATTTCATATCTTGGCACCACTGTGTAATGTTCTTTATTCTTTAGTCAGCAGGAAAACACTGGGAGTGATGTCATTGGAGTGAAATGTCGGGAATCATTATACATACAGGACACTTTTTTGATGGAATAAAAACGTGTTCTATTCCCTTCTCGCGGGTTTCATTCATTTGGTTTGATAGCATGTAATATTGTTTGCATATCGCCTTATCCTAGGTGCATTACATCACTGTACGCAGTGGAGAATGAGCGTTGAATATGAGTTACGATATTGCATGGTTGTCAAGACAACATGACGTCACATGTCGGAGACATAAAACTTCTGTGCTAGCGAGCCACGGTGACAATTTGTAAACAAACATGGCCCCGGGTTCGCTTCGTTAAATACGGAAGATTTGAAGAGAATTTTGAAAAAGATGCGCTGAACACCTGAAAGGAATGTGTATGTATCTAATCTCATCATCTCTAGCCGCTTTATCCTGTTCTACAGGGTCGCAGGCAAGCTGGAGCCTATCCCAGCTGACTACGGGCGAAAGGTGGGGTACACCCTGGACAAGTCGCCAGGTCATCACAGGGCTGACACATAGACACAGACAACCATTCACACTCACATTCACACCTACGGTCAATTTAGAGTCGCCAGTTAACCTAACCCCTGGCGACTTGTCCAGGGTGTACCCCGCCTTTCGCCCATAGTCAGCTGGGATAGGCTCCAGCTTGCCTGCGACCCTGTAGAACAGGATAAAGCGGTTAGAGATAATGAGATGAGTTAACCTAACCTGCATGTCTTTGGACTGTGGGGGAAACCGGAGCACCCGGAGGAAACCCATGCGGACACGGGGAGAACATGCAAACTCCGCACAGAAAGGCCCTCGTCGGCCCCGGGGCTCGAACCCGGACCTTCTTGCTGTGAGGCGACAGCGCTAACCACTACACCACCGTGCCGCCTGTGTATGTATAGTAATAATAATAATAAGAAGAATATTGGCTGGCTTTTTTTCATGGTATATCAGACATATTCCATTCAGATAGCATGATACTCAACGAGTCGAAGACGACAACACCAGCCAATATTATTTAAAATATGTCGCTCAGATCCGCGATGTATTTTGTATGAAATATGCGAGTTTTTCAACATGAGATGATAAACTTCATAGCTTCAAGCCAACATATGTTCTTTTTTATTGTATTGACACAGTCACAAACAAAAAGTACCCAAATTTATCAAAACAATTCATCGATTTCCTCACAAGTGACATACAGAGATCTAGGTCATGGTTTTGGTTCTCTATGTCCCAGATGTAGCTCGTATAAAAAATCCGAGTGGTGTATTTCCCAGTAAAACATTCATGCGTGTGTGCGCGCGTCTGTCTGCCTGTCGATAGATAGATAGATAGATAATATAAATTGTAGAAATGCTTTTGAGAATTGTGATATAATAACTGCTACTCATGAAAACTATAAGGACTAAACCATTACATCACTTCATTGTTAATATAAGCAATGCCAGTAACATTTACAGTGGCATGCAAAAGTTTGGGCACCCTTGCTGAAAATGTCTGTTACTGTGAATAGTTAAGTGAGCAAAAGATGAACTGATCACCAAAAGGCATAAAGGTAAAGACGAGACATTTCTTTTCAGCGTTTTCTGCAAGATTTGTGTATTATTTTTGTTTTGTACAACTGGAGAGTGAAAAAAGAAAAGGAACACCATGTGAAAGTTTGGGCACCCCAATACATTTGAGTTCTCAGGTAACTTTTACCAAGGTTCCAGACCTTAATTAGCTTATTGAGCTGTGGCTTGTTCAAATTCTTCGTTAGGAAAGGTCAGATGATGCAGATTTCAAAGCTGTATAAATTCTCTGACTCCCCAAACTTGTCCCTAAAATCAATAGCCATGGGCTCCTCTAAGCAACTCCCTCGCATTCTGAATAATAAAATAATTGATGCTCACAAAGCAGGAGAAGGCTACAAGAATGTAGCAAAGTGTTTTCAGGTAGCTGTTTCCTCAGATTGTAATGTTATTAAGAAATGGCAGTTAACAGAAACAGTGGAGATCAAGGTGAGGTCTGGAAGATGAAGAAAACTTTCTGAAAGAACTGCCCGTTGGATTGCTAGAAAGGCAAATAAAAACCCTGTTTGACTGCAAAAGACCTTCAGAAAGATTTAGCAGACCCTGGAGTGGTAGTGCACTGTTCTACTATGCAGCAACACCTGAACAAATATGACCTTCATGGGAGAGTCATCAGAAGAAAACCTTTCCTGCATCCTAGCCACAAAATTCAGTGTCTGAAGTTTGCAAATGAAGATCTAAATAAGCCTGATGCATTTTGGAAACAAGTCCTGTGGACTGATGAAATAAAAATAGAACTTTTTGGCCACAATGTGCAAAGGTATGTTTGGAGAAAAAAGGGTGCCAAATTCCAGGAAAAGAACACCTCTCCGACTCTGAAGCATGGGTGTGGATCGATCATGCTTTGGGGGGTTGTGTTGCAGCCAGTGGTACAGGGCACATTTCATTGGTCGAGGGAAGCATGGATTTGAATAAATACCAGCAAATTCTGGAAGCAAACAAACATCACACCATCTGTAAAAAAGTTGAAGTTAAAAAGAGGATGGGTCCTACAATAAGACGATGATCCAAAACACACCTCAAAATCTACAATGGAATACCTCAAGAGGCACAAGCTGAAGGTTTTGCTGTGGCCCTCACAGTCCCCTGACCTAAACATCATTGAAAATCTGTGGCTAGATCTCAAAAGAGCAGTGCATGCAAGACAGCCCAAGAAACTTGTAGAACTGGAAGCCTTTTGCAAGGACCAATGTGTGAAAATCCCCCAGGTAAGAACTGAAAGATTATTAGCTGGCTACAAAAAGTGTTTACAAACTGTGATACTTGCCAAAGGGAGTGTGTGGCAGTGGGGGCGTGGCCAAGCGGCAGTCTGTGAATGGAGGGCGGAGTCAGGGAAGGTGAGTGGTCATGTCACTACACCTGTTGTCAATTAACGTGTTTTTGTGTGTCTCCTCCAGTGACCGTGCCCTACAAGAGGAGAGTGAGAAGGGGAGGTCGCTGCCAAGGGCTCGATACTAGCCTGTGTGTGTGTGTGTGTGTGTGTGTGTGTGAGAGAGAGAGGGTTTGAGTCCTATGCTGAAAAGCAGCAATAAAGAAAATACTTCAAACGCAAACAACCGCCTGCCGTGCTTCTATGCTCCACCCACATCAGGGTCTCGCTACAGTGGTGCCGAAACCCTGGACGCCTGCCGGCGGTGGCTGAGGGCAGACGACCGCGACGCTGAGGGAGTGATCGACCTGGTGACACTGGAGCAATTCATCGTGCGACTTCCGGAATGAACGGCGGAGTGGGTCCAGTGTCACTGCCTGGTGTCGCTGGACCAGGCGATCGAGCTGGCAGAGGACCACATGGCGGCAGTTCCGACAGCAGGAAGGCGTGTCTCCTCTTCTCCTCTCTCTTCCTCTCCCTCTGCTTCCTGTCCTCGCCCCATTCCCCCACCGCGGAGGCGGGGGCTGGCTCCCCCCCAGCTGGCCCGGCGCACCTGTGGTGTCCTCCCATTTTCCCCTTCCTTGTCTGTGTCCCCTCCCCCCAGGTGAGTGATGTCCATAACACTGGTGCAGAGGGACAGCCTGGGCCAGTGCGCTGGTGCTGCGGGGAGCCGGGACATCTCCAACATTAGTGCTCTGCGATGGAGGTGGGCGCAGTGGTCTGGGTCCCCAATGCTCCAGAAACTGCCCTCGATCGGGCCGGAGCGTATCGTATACCGGTAAGTGTCCAAGGGGATACGTATCAGGCTTTGGTGGATTCCGGCTGTAACCAGACCTCAATGCACCAAAGCCTGGTGCAAGGTGAAGCATTGGAGAGAGCATGAGTGGTGAAGGTGTTGTGTGTGCACAGGGATGTTCACAACTACCCTTTGGTGTCCATCCACATTCTATTTTGAGGGGAAAAGCATAGTGTAAAGGTGGCGGTTAGCCCTCGTCTCACCCACTCGCTGATTTTGGGGACTGATTGGCCGGGTTTTAAGGAGTTAATGATGCACATAGTGAGCAGTGGGTCCTGCAGTAATCCATCTGGGGAAAGCCCCGGAATAGCATCGGTGGGAGAAGCTGTCACGGAGCCATCTACGTCAGTGACGCGTCAGGGTGATACGCGGAGTGAGGAGCGCCCTGCCCCTCCTCCCTCTCTCGGGGATTCCCTTGGGGATTTCCCATTAGAGCAGTCACGAGACGAGACTCTGCGGCATGCATTTGACCAAGTGAGAGTAATCGATGGTCAAATTCTCCAGCCAAATGCGACGCCGGCCTTCCCCCACTTTGTTATTATTAAGGATAGGTTATACCGAGTGATGCAGGACACTCAAACTGGCAAAAAGACAACACAGTTATTAATTCCAAAGAGCCGCCGGGAACTCATATTCCAGGTGGCTCACTTTAATCCCATGGCCGGACACTTAGGGCAGGATAAAACACTAGCCCGAATAATGGCCTGGTTCTATTGACCAGGGATTCACGGGGATGTCCGTCGGTGGTGTGCGGCGTGCCGCGAATGCCAATTAGTAAATCCCGCGGCCACTCCAAAAGCGCCTTTGCACCCTCTCCCTTTAATCGAGACCCCTTTTGAAAGAATTGGGATGGATCTTGTCAGGCCATTAGATCGGTCAGCACAGGGATATCGCTTTATTTTAGTTCTGGTGGACTATGCAATGCAATATCCGGAAGCAGTGCCTCTTTGTAATATCTCAGCACGCAGTATAGCAGAGGCGCTCTTCTGCTTTATCTCCCAGGTCGGGATTCCGAAAGAAATCCTGACAGACCAAGGCACTACACATTCACGTCATGTACACTGCGCGAGCTGTATGGGCTACTGGGGATTAAACCTATCCGCACCAGCGTCTATCACCCACAAACTGACAGCTTAGTGGAATGTTTTAATAGGACTCTCAAAAATATAATTCACAAGTTCGTAAGCGAAGATGCACGTAATTGGGATAAGTGGCTCGAGCCCCTGTTATTTGCAGTACGAGAAGTCCCGCAAGCCTTCACAGGTTTTTCACCGTTTGAATTATTATATGGGCATAAGCCACGTGGCATTTTGGACATGCTACGTGAAAATTGGGAGGAGGGACCTTCACCTAGTAAGAACGAAATTCAATACGTTCTCGACCTGCACGCCAAACTCCACACACTCACGCACTTAACCTAGGAGAATTTGCGGCAGGCGCAAGAACGTCAAGTCCGACTGTACAACAGGGGCACGCGCCTTAGGGAGTTCACACCAGGAGACAAAGTACTCGTGTTACTGCCCACGTTGAGCTCCAAATTGGTCACCAAGTGGCAAGGGCCCTTCGAGGTCATACGGCGAGTCGGGGACGTCGACTATGAGGTGAGGCGAATAGACAGGGGTGGGGCATTGCAAATTTACCACCTCAATCTATTAAAAACTTGGAATGAGGAGGTCCCCGTGGCATTGGTATCAGTAATCCCAGAGAAGGCGGAGCTGGGGCTGGAGGTTCGAAAAAGAAAACTGGCATCGGCCACCACTCCGGTCCCCTGTGGAGACCACCTCTCCCCGGCCCAACTCACGGAGGTAGCCCAGTTGCAGAAAGAGTTTTCTGATGTGTTTTCGCCCCTGCCCGGCCGCACCCACCTCATAGAACACCACACTGAGACACCCCCAGGGGTGGTAGTGCGCAGCCACCCTTACCACCTGCCCGAACACAAAAAAAAAGGTGGTCCGGGATGAACTCAAGGCCATGCTCGAAATGGGCATAATTGAGGAGTCCCACAGTGACTGGAGCAGCCCAGTGGTCCTGGTCCCCAAGATCGATGGGTCGGTCCGGTTCTGTGTGGACTATAGGAAAGTCAATGCAGTGTCTAAATTCGATGCGTACCCAATGCCTCGCATTGACGAGCTGCTCGATCGATTAGCCACTGCTCATTTTTATTCGACACTGGATTTAACGAAGGGATATTGGCAGATCCCCTTGACTCCTCTGTCCCGAGAGAAAACGGCCTTTTCCACACAGTTTGGCTTACACCAGTTCGTCACACTGCCTTTTGGGTTGTTTGGGGCGCCAGCTATGTTCCAGCGGCTTATGGACAGGGTCCTCCGCCCCCACACCACCTACACAGCCGCGTACCTCGACAATAATTATCGTATACAGCAATGATTGGCCACGGCACCTCCAACACCTTAGGGCCATCCTAAAGTCGCTGAGGCGGGTGGGTCTCATGGCTAACCCAAAGTAGTGTGCAATTGGGCGGATGTAAGTACGGTATCTGGGTTTCCACTTAGGCCATGGGCAGGTGCGTCCCCAAATTAATAAGACAGCAGCAATTGCGGCCTGCCCGAGGCCCAAGACCAAAAAGGGGGCGAGACAGTTCCTGGGGCTGGCTGGCTACTATCGTAGGTTCATACCTAATTATTCAGACGTCACCAGCCCGCTGACTGATCTCACTAAAAAGGGAGCTCTAGATCCGGTCCAGTGGATGAAGCAATGCCAACAGGCTTTCTCTAAGGTAAAGTCTGCACTGTGTGGGGGGCCACTGTTACACTCCCCTGACTTTTCTCTCCCCTTTATTTTACAGACAGACACACTGGACAGAGGGCTGGGGCCATTCTGTCCCAGAAGGTGGAGGGGGAGGAACGTCCTGTGCTGTACCTTAGCCGGAAGCTGTCGATGCGAGAAGGCAGGTACAGCACGATAGAGAAAGAGTGCTTAGCCATCAAGTGGGCGGTCCTTGCCCTCCAGTACTACCTACTGGGACACCCTTTCACCCTCTGTTCGGACTACGCACCCCTCCAGTGGCTCCACCGCATGAAGGATGCCAATGTGCGGATCACCCATTGGTATCTTGCCCTCCAGCCATTTAAATTCCAGGTGGTCCACAGGCCGGGGGCACAGATGGTGGTGGCGGACTTTCTCTCATGTCAAGGGGAGTGGGGGGAGTCAGCTTAAGGCCGGACGGCTCCCCGGCCTGAGCCGGGCGGTGGGGGTATGTGGCAGCGGGGGCGTGGCCGAGCGGCAGTCTGAGAATGGAGGGCGGAGTCAGGGAAGGTGAGTGGTCATGTCACTACACCTGTTGTCAATTAATGTGTGTTTGTGTGTCTCCTCCAGTGACCGCACCCTATAAGAGGAGAGTGAGAAGGGGAAGTTGGTGCCGAGGGCTCGATACTAGCCTGTGTGTGTGTGTGTGTATGTGTGTGAGAGAGAGTGAGAGTTTTTGAGTCCTATGCTGAAAAGCAGCAATAAAGAAAATACTTCAAATGCAAACAACCACCTGCCGTGCTTCTGTGCTCCACCCACATCAGGGTCTCACTACAGGGTGTTACCAGGTACTGACCATGTCAGGTGCCCAAACTTTTGCTTCAGGTCCTTTTCATTTTTTGGTATTTTATGCCTGTAAATGATGGAAATAAAAATGTAATATTGCAGAAAATATTAAAGAAATGTGTCGTCTTTACCCTTATGCCTTTTGGTGATCAGTTCATCTTCTGCTCACTTAACTATTCACAGTAACAAACATTTTCAGCAAGGGTGCCCAAACTTTTGCATGCCATTGTACATGCTATACATTCATTAAATAAAGACTTGGGCATCGAGCGCACCTGCAAGAGGATAGTAGTGAGATCATCTTCAGGGCCGATGACAGGCACCTGACTCATGGCTCTCATCTTCACCGAGCTGTGTGGAGTTTCCACTGTCACTTTCACCCTGCTCGCCTCTGCACTGTCTGAAACATGAGAACCAGCACAGCCATGTCAGTACATCACAGGTCCATGCAGCCACAGAGATAAATGACTCACAACCAAACACATAGTGGTGAAGAACTGAGTAAACATCTTTGACTCAAAAGCTGACCTCTGCGTGGCGGAAGTGATGCACTGAGTAAACTGTGAAACGTGTGTCCGCCTGTTGCTCCTCTCTCATGCTGCACCTCCACCAACTGAGCCATGTAATCTGTCACGGTAGGAAAACATTCAGTTAGACCTACAGTGGTGCTTGAAAGTTTGTGAAACCTTTAGAATTTTCTATATTTCTGCATAAATATGACCTAAAACAACATCAGATTTTCACACAAGTCCTAAAAGTAGATAAAGAGAACCCAGTTAAACAAATGAGACAAAAATATTATACTTGGTCATTTATTTGTTGAGGAAAATGATCCAATATTACATATCTGTGAGTGGCAAAAGTATGTGACCCTCTAGGATTAGCAGTTAATTTGATGGTGAAATTAGAGTCAGGTGTTTTCAATCAGTGGGATGACAATCAGGTGAGAGTGGGCACCCTGTTTTATTTAAAGAACAGGGATCTATCAAAGTCTGATCTTCACAACACATGTTTGTGGAAGTGTATCATGGCACAAACAAAAGAGGTTTCTGAGGACCTCAGAAAAAGCATTGTTGATGCTCATCAGGCTGGAAAAGGTTACAAAACCATCTCTAAAGAGTTTGGACTCCACCAATCCACAGTCAGACAGATTGTGTACAAATGGAAGAAATTCAAGACCATTGTTACCCTCCCCAGGAGAGGTCGACCAACAAAGATCACTCCAAGAGCAAGGCGTGTAATAGTCGGCAAGGTCACAAAGGACCACAGGGTAACTTCTAAGCAACTGAAGGCCTCTCTCACATTGGCTAATGTTAATGTTCATGAGTCCACCATCAGGAGAACACTGAACAACAATGGTGTGGATGGCAGGGTTGCAAGGAGAAAGCCACTGCTCTCCAAAAAGAACATTGCTGCTCATCTGGAGTTTGCTAAAGATCATGTGGACAAGCCAGAAGGCTATTGGAAAAATGTTTTGTGGACAGATGAGACCAAAATAGAACTTTTTGGTTGAAATGAGAAGCGTTATGTTTGGAGAAAGGAAAAACACCGCATTCCAGCATAAGAACCTTATCCCATCTGTGAAACATGGTGGTGGCAGTATCATGGTTTGGGCCTGTTTTGCTGCATCTGGGCCAGGATGGCTTGCCATCATTGATGGAACAATGAATTCTGAATTATACCAGCGAATTCTAAAGGAAAATGTCAGGACATCTGTCCATGAACTGAATCTCAAGAGAAGGTGGGTCATGCAGCAAGACAACGATCCCAAGTACACAAGTCATTCTAAGAATTCAAAGAATGGTTAAAGAAGAATAAAGTTAATGTTTTGGAATGGCCAAGTCAAAGTCCTGACCTTAATCCAATGGAAATGTTGTGGAAGGACCTGAAGCGAGCAGTTCATGTGAGGAAACCCACCAACATCCCAGAGTTGAAGCTGTTCTGTACGGAGGAATGGGTTAAAATTCCTCCAGGCCGGTGTGCAGGACTGATCAACAGTTACCGCAAACGTTTAGTTGCAGTTATTGCTGCACAAGGGGGTCACACCAGATACTGAAAGCAAAGGTTCACATACTTTTGCCACTCACAGATATGTAATATTGGATCATTTTCCTCAACAAATAAATGACCAAGTATAATATTTTTGTCTCATTTGTTTAACTGCGTTCTCTTTATCTACTTTTAGGACTTGTGTGAAAATCTGATGTTGTTTTAGGTCATATTTATGTAGAAATATAGAAAATTCTAAAGGGTTCACAAACTTTCAAGCAACACTGTAGAGGCCTTCTGCATGAACACACCGAGTACACAGCTTTATATAGAACATTTTCAAGCACCCTCATGTATGAATATAAACACTCTTAAATTTGATTTCATCTCTATCTTGTATATTTGCACTATTTATTTTTTTGTCTTAGTGCACTGTTTATTGCTATTTCTACCAAACACAGTCAAACATATTGCTATTGTACCTGTGTACCACAGTGTAAAGGAGCTGAAGAACAGTGCACACTTTCAGCATTAATTTGAAGGTTTTTACATCCAAATCAGATGAACGGTATCAAAATTACAGCACTTTGTACTAAAAAAATAAAAAACAAATGCATTGGCAAGCTCCGGAACACCAAAAGGCCTGGAAGAGCACGGAAAACAACTGAGGTGGATGACGAGGATTCTTTCCTTTGTGAAGAGAAACCATTTCACAACAGTTGGCCAGGTCACAGGGCTGTATGTTGACTTTTTTGCACCTAGCACTGGTAGTGTAGAGGTTGATAGTTTTGTAGCAGATGGCAAAAAAAAAAAATTGTAGTAGGAGTACAAGTAAAAAAAAAAAGTCTGTTTAACCCCTTCGGATACAAGGAAAAATGCTATGGAACTTCATGTGTACAGTTGTACATATTATATCTGAAGGGGATAAAAACAAGCGGAAGTAGTACAGTTCCTCACTTAAACTGGTCTGTGACTGGTACAGGAGATGCACGTTGTATACAGGGCACACAAGAGCCAAACCAAAACATGTTTTCAGGCATAGCTGTGAATTTTCCCTTTCATTTGGCAGTGGTTCTTCTTGAGTTTCGTCCTCGTGGGCTCATCTGGGGTTTTGGTTTAGTGCTTTTAAATACCACTTCATTTTCTCGTCATCTAGTTAGCTAGCAATTTGGAAAGTGGAGCGAGGAGTTACTCTATATTCACTGAAGCTTCACTGCACCCTCGGTGTAGCTAAGCTACACCGACATGGCAAAAGTAGTTTGCTATAGGGCTGCACAATATATCGAAAAAGTATCGATATCGCGATATCATAGTTTGCGATACACATACCGCAAAAATTACTTAAATTTCGATAAAAGGCACATTTTTCTGTGCCGTCCAATCGCATTTGAAGGTCAACAAGCGCCGCGGGATAACTCCGCCCCCTATTGCAAAACAAGTAAAAGCCTCGTGGTGATGGCGGAAGGCGGGAGCAAGTGTGGGGAGACAAACTTGTGTGAGGAGGAACTGGTTTCCAAAAAAAAAAAAATGCACGTCTGCTATTTGGAAGTACTTTGGATTCAGGAGGGGTGATGTACTGCAAACTCAGGTACTTTGCAAGACATGTACCTGTAAAACAGTGGTGGGGCGGCTCACTGGGACAAACACTGCTGTACAGAAGCATAAAAACATAAAACCGTGCTCTCTCTCTCACACACACACTACCGCTCTCACTCTCTATCTCTCACACACACACACACACACACACACACCACTGCTCTCTCACCCGCATGTGTTATTAACAGATTGTGTTTGAGTTTATGGTGAATCTGTGTCGCTCACCTTCATCTCCCGGGAGCCGCTGAAATTGCCATTTTGAATGCTTTATGTTAATGTAATGTAGTTTTCAGTTTTTTGTTGACTTCAACTTAAGACATTTTCTGCTGCGCTCACAAAAATTAAGAGATTTAAAGATGATTGATGGACATCATTACAGGTGTAGCCATGTTTTTCCAATAAAAAATAATGTTGGAATGGAAGCGATGCATTGGGTGTTTTTTTTAAATGCTAGATACAGGGCAGAACGGCGAGTAGAGGCAAGAAAAACATTATATATTTAATTATCGTGATACATATCGATATCGAGATATTCAGTCATGTTATCGAATATCGCATATTTTCTGATATCGTGCAGCCCTAGTTTGCTACATCAGACGCTTTTTATTATTTCTTTCTTAATTGAAACAACTTCATGCCAAGTCAGAGCTCTCAGTAATCAATATAACGGTCAGTCAAACAGATACAGAGGTAAAAAAAAAAATGTTCATGTGTTTGCATGGTTTGTTATGCTTACTTCGCACTGTATGATGTCGACGTCATATGGAAGTGCATCTGTGGCTACGCCTCACCTTGGCCTTCGACATGTGCAGTCAACGCACACAAGTCCAAAGACATTTTAAAAAAACTTCGACCTTTAGTTTTATTTCCACAGCGGCAGAAAGATCCGCTCGGGAAAACGTAGCTTATGCAACCGCACTACTTGATCAATAAAAGAGCTTCGCTACCGAAAGGTTATTTGATTCAGAAAACAGTGACATGACCAACACATGACTGAAAAATGTAATTAAATTAGTGACACCAGCTCGACTCGACGGGGATTGTTCGCTCAGAACTGTGGGATTTGTTGTTGGATGTGTGAATCTCCATCGACATGATCTTTAATCGCATGACAGACTCCAACTCGCAAGTCGAATAGTGATGTGGCATCGATTCACCTCACACAAAGAAGCGCCTCTGTCTCACACACACACACACAACTGTATCGCACAAGTGCTGTAATTTCATTCATTGCACAGACTGATTTTTTTTTTTTTGTATCATACATGTCTCATTGTACAGCCCTGCTGATCACACACTCTCCAGGTGTTTGGTGGGGTCTCTGTGTCAAAGTCAACAATCAAGAGAAGCCTTCACCAGAGTAAACAGACAGGGTTAACCACAAGACTGGAAACCACTGGTAAGCTTCAAAAACAAGATCAGATAAGAGTCTGCATTTAAAAAAAAAAAAAAGCTTGTACATTCCTGGAACAATGTCAGAGGAACTGCTTGTGATCTGGAGAACGGATCAGCGTGTACAGCCATGGAGTGGGTGTGTACAGTTGCCAATGGAACAGTTTTCCTTCTGTTTATTGATGATGTGTGTGCTGACAAAAGCAATAGGATGCATTCTGAAGTGTATTATCTGTTCACATTCAGCCAAATGATTTAAAACTCACTGGACGGTGTTTCACAGTGCAGACTGACAAAGACCAGAAGCAAACTCTGAACGCATCCTAAGACTTTTTTTTTTTTTTAACAAAGAAGTGGAATTTTCAGCTCCAATATACTGTGGTAGACAGCTTAAATGCCAATAATTTTATCACCATTCAAATATTTATGGAGCTCATCTCATCTCATTGTCTCTAGCCGCTTTATCCTGTTCTACAGGGTCGCAGGCAAGCTGGAGCCTATCCCAGCTGACTACGGGTGAAAGGCGGGGTACACCCTGGACAAGTCGCCAGGTCATCACAGGGCTGACACATAGACACAGACAACCATTCACACTCACATTCACACCTACGCTCAATTTAGAGTCACCAGTTAACCTAACCTGCATGTCTTTGGACTGTGGGGGAAACCGGAGCACCCGGAGGAAACCCACGCGGACACGGGGAGAACATGCAAACTCCACACAGAAAGGCCCTCGCCGGCCACGGGGCTCAAACCCGGACCTTCTTGCTGTGAGGCGACAGCGCTAACCACTACACCACCGTGCCGCCCTTATGGAGCTCACTGCATCATAATTTTTATTTTATTTGATTCAGTTTATTTTTCTATTTTTCCTTCCTTTTTGCACACACAGATCAGCCATAACGTTATGAGCACTGAGAGGTGAAGTGAATTACACTGATTATCTCATTACAGTGGCACCTGTCAAGGGGTGGGATATATTAGTATTAGGCAGCAAGAGAACAGTCAGTCCTTGAAGCTGATGTGTTGGAAGCAGAAAAAATGGGCAAGTGTAAGGATCTGAGTGACTTTGACAAGGGCCAAATTGTGATGGCTAGATGACTGGGTCTGAGCATCTCCAAAATGGCACATCTTGTGGGGTGTTCCCAGTATGCAGTGGTTAGTACCTCCCAAAAGTGGTCCAAAGAAGGACAACCGGTGAACTGGCGACAGGATCATGGGTGTCGAAGGCTTATTGATTTACATGGGGCACGAAGGCTAGCCCATATGGTCCAAGAGGTACAGTAGTGCAAATTGCTGAAAAAGTTAAAACTGATACCTTTCTGTTTTATCCAGCATTAACGTTTTCAGCAGTTTGTGCTCCAGTAGCTCTTTTGTGGGATTGGACCATATGGGCTAGCCTTCATGCCCCATGCGAATCATTGAGCCTTCGACACCCATGACCCTGTCACCGGTTCACCGGTTGTCCTTCCTTGGACCACTTTTGGGAGGTACTAACCACTGCATACCGGGAATACCCCACAAGATGTGCCATTTTGGAGATGCTCAGACCCAGTCATCTCACCATCGCAATTTGGCCCTTGTCAAAGTCACTCAGATGCCCATTTTTCCTCCTTCCAACACATCAACTTCAAGAACTGACTGTTCTCTTGCTGCTTGATATATCCCACACCTTGATAGGTGCCGGTGTAATCAGATAATCAATGTACTTCACTTCACCTGTCAGTGGTTTTAAGGTGATAGCTGATCAGTGTAGGCACTATACAGGAAACAGCTAATCGACTAATATATGAAGACAGTAATTCAAACATAGCTGATTGAAAGTGAGATGCATGCCGGTTTGTCCTCACTCTTGTCCATGATGTTCTGCTCCAATGTCTGTGGATCGTGGGAGACGGCTTGGTCCAAGTACTGCAGCAGTTTGCTCATGCTCGATACGGGAATTCCGAAGGACTGCACGAACAGCAGCAGCTGCTGCGGCTCCAAATCCTGCAGTGCTGTAAGGAGCGAGAAAGACACCACGCTGCTCACAAAAGGTTAAACAGGGGACTTCATTTGCTACATCTGAAGTAACTGCTTACCTGCATCGACCAATCGGGATACCTCTGAGCGGATCATCCTCAGTTTCAGCCAATCGGGCAAGAGAAGAGCTTCCTCTGAGGTGTCCACCAGGAAAGCAGTAGGAAGGGGCTTTTTATCAGGGAACCAGATTTCTAGCAGAGTGTAGAAGTCACTTTCACCTGTTAAAGACATACATCAAGGACATGCGGTCATTCTATAATACGTCACATCCGTAACGGAATTTCGTCACATCCATAACGCTGACTTTTCCTTCCGAAACTCTGCATGAAATACAAAATATTTTAAACAAAGATTTTTTTTAATATTCACCTTGGACCCCTCTATCAAACGGATATCTCCATTTCGACATTAGGTTTACAATTTCACAGAGTTTGATAAAAATGTACAGTCACCCAAGAAAAGTGATACTTTTTCTGTCACATCCATAACGCATCTTTTATTGGCATTTTCTGGCATGCCCTAGATGTACTATGGGAATTGTTCTTGTTCTATCACTTCTCCAGTATGGTACAGCCTTAAAATATGCAACACCTGTTTAAATACTGGGAGACAATAAAACATGCACTGGGTCATTTGTTGCCATTTTGAGTTCAAGTGTCACGTCCATAACGCTGGAATTGCTCAATACTGAGTAAGACACAGTAAACGAATATAAAATATAAATACTTTAACATGTAAGTAATACTTATGTAATTCAATTATATACATGTTCTCGAATACACTGCATAAACACCCCTTTTTGTTTATTCTTTGCACAGCTTTTCTACTTTCTTAATTGTGAAAATGTTCTGCTTAACATGTTTGTTAAAATTTTGCCAGGTGTTATATTCAAACAGGTCTGGAGAGTAAGAAGGTCGATGGAGACATACACTTCGACTAGTGCGGAGAGCTTCTTACCAAGACTGAAAATATTTAAACAACTGATCGTTCATGTGGATATCTCCATTCAGGGCCCGTTTACACGAGGACGCTGTCGGGCAAAAACGACTAAATATTTTATCGGAAGTGCCTTTCGTCTACACGGGGACGGCGTTTCCGAGGCCGAAAAACGGAAAAAATTGAAAACGCCTTCCAGAGTGGATAAGTTAAAAACAGCCCCCGTTGCATATCCGTCTAAACTACCCAATACGCGAAACTCTGCTCGGATCTGCTCACGTCGGGTACGCGTTTACGTCATACATATGTCATATACTGTACATGCCAGCCCGGGAAGTAAGAAAGTAAGTAAAAAAGTAAGAGCATGTCTGATTACATCGATCCAACGGACCTTCAAGCTGCTCTGGCAGCTTTAATAAACGTCCAGGAGTCCTTCGAACATCTATACCGAATCTGCACATATACCGTTAATGAACAGAGGCGGGTATAGCATGCTCTTACTTTTTTACTTACTTTCTTACTTACCATAGCCAGAGTAGTCAAAGTTTTCGCGGCGCAGATGTGCAGATCAGACAAGACGGAAGACGTTGCGCATGCGTGCAGACATAGCGGAGGTCTTTCACAGCACCACCTAGCCACCTGGCATGCACATCCAATTGAATTCCACACATTTATGCGTCACCGTATAGACGCAGATTTCCTCCTTGAAAGCGGTTGTGTAGACGCAGAAAAAAAGTGAGAACGAAAATGGACTTTTGCGTTTTTGTTTCAGACCGTCCCCGTGTAAAGTGGGTCTTAGTGTTTTCAACGAGCAAGGGTGAATTTTCCACAAATTATATGAAAATCCACTTTTCTTTGAACACCTCCAGAACAAATATTACAAAATTGGGGGTTGGGGGGGTATGGGATTGACATGGATGAGTGGAAAATACCAAAAGAAATGAAGTAAATGACGTTTCAGACCAGCCAACGTTTACAAATTTTGCGCAATAATATGCCAAAAGAGCTGTGTTTTCTTCCCCCCAAAAAAAGAAAGATGAGCCGATCAACATAGGAATCCGAGAACGACTGACAGTTATGTCGGTGTTCCGAGCGCTTTACGGTCATTTAACACAAGCCATTTAGCACAATTTCTAAGAACATTTAATCTTTCTTATAAATACCCACCGATCACGTTTAAAGATCTCATCTCAGCTCATTATCTGTAGCCGCTTTATCCTGTTCTACAGGGTCGCAGGCAAGCTGGAGCCTATCCCAGCTGACTACGGGTGAAAGGCGGGGTTGTAGGTACAGTCCGTCTAAGAACTACAACAATCCCTTTAAGGACTACAACTCCCATCACCAGCTTCCGCGTTGACCTGCGTCACGCGGGGGCGGGATCACCAACGTCACATCCTCCATGAAAGCATAAGAAACCCGGAAACTCCTAGCTCCTCCTCTTTTGGCGCCGTGATTTCAACACGGACACAAGGAGGACTTCTCTCTCTCTTTCTGTCTGGACCAGCGGTCTGCAGGCACAAAGAGATTTGCTCCGGCAAGCAAACCAGATAAGACGTCTTTTTCTCCTTTCTTGCAAGAATCAGAGTTTCACGCTTTTCTTTGTTTACCTTTGGCCACGGTAGACTCTAAGATCGCGTGATTTTTAAACTCAGCTTGAGTTACAACCGGTTTTTATTTCTATTATCAAGTACGTACCAAACTGCCGCCAAGCAGTTAATTTAAAAGTTAGGAGCGACCGAAATTCCTCCTAATTAAAGCGCTGTGCACGTTATTCTGATCAGAGACTTTTCATCACGAGCAACCATCGGACCAAGAAATTCTCTGCGCTTTCTACAGAAGCAACTCACGTGCTTCACAACGGAAACTCCAAAGTCTCGGAACATCTCTTCATAATTTTACGTAGAGGCAAAATACTGAGTAAGACTGGCAATCTTTGGGCAAAAACCTAGTCTTAGGAATTAGCTTTTATGAAGTGTGAATTTAAACTCAGGAACGGTTTAATTGTTTACACTGTAGACACGCAGCGTGTTGAATTGATGATTGTATCATTTTGTTTTAATCTCTCAATTGTTTAATAGATAGGCTTTGCATGCTCTCTCTCTATTCCTACTAACATCCTCAATTTCCTTATTTACACATATCTGGACCTCAAGATTTCAGTGGATTTAGTACTGTTATAAGCTAGTGAAATTAGCCTATGGCTAATTCTTTTGTCCCATTAGCATCCAAAGCTAATTCTTTTGTGTTACTTAGAAACACGTGGTCACCAGGCCTCACACCTTAGCTAGCATTCCATGCTAACTCTTTGTTCAGGCCACACACAGACTAACTCTGTGTCAGGCCACGTGGCCACACACAAACACACCTTAGCTAGCATTGTCTCGTTAGCAAGCTAGGCTAACCTTTTCTTAGGCCACAGGCCTCACAAACAGTTAGCTACCAAAGCTAACTCTTTTGTTCTACTCAGAAACACGTGGTCACCCCCAACACACTCACACACATGCTCAAGTATATATCATATTTGTATATATTTCAACTGCAATTATCCATTTTTTTCTCTCATCTCTCTCTCTCTCTCATTATCTCTAGCCGCTTTATCCTTCTACAGGGTCGCAGGCAAGCTGGAGCCTATCCCAGCTGACTACGGGCGAAAGGCGGGGTACACCCTGGACAAGTCGCCAGGTCATCACAGGGCTGACACATAGACACAGACAACCATTCACACTCACATTCACACCTACGGTCAATTTAGAGTCACCAGTTAACCTAACCTGCATGCCTTTGAACTGTGGGGGAAACCGGAGCACCCGGAGGAAACCCACGCGGACACGGGGAGAACATGCAAACTCCGCACAGAAAGGCCCTCGCCGGCCATGGGGCTCGAACCCGGACCTTCTTGCTGTGAGGCGACAGCGCTAACCACTACACCACCGTGCCGCCCGGGTTTAAAGATGTTTGAGGGATTTATAGAAGTAGCTGAGATTCTGATAGAATATGAGCGATTGTATTTCGCCACTCCGCCATCTTGAAATCGCCATGTTTGATGTTGCCCGTATGTTCGTTACCAGTTCTCCTTCCAAACAATTTAACGCACTACACCAACAGTCCACTTCCAGGTTTGTAATGTATATGTGACAAATAAAGGCTTCCAATTCTAAAAATCTAGTCAGAAATTCTCTTTAACAGGCAACAAAATCCACAAATCAACAGACTTCACTTTTATGAAGTTTAAATCTCACTTGACTAGATAACGCATGCACAGTACTGACACAATCCTGGTGCCATAGTAACGCGGTTCTTGCCGTCGAAAAAGATTGTTTTTATTTGCTGAGAAAACCTAACAAAAGCATATCGCGTAAAAATCCAAGGGAAAACATAATTTTTTGAAAGAAAAAAAGAGTGGCCAGCGATGGAGTTTATAGGAAGCAAAATGCTCCCAAAGTCTGGCGGAGTGTGCTCACTGCTTACTTTTATATTTGTTTGTGCGTGTGTTCATGTTGACTGCTTCAATGATCGGGCTTTTTTTTTTTTTACACGCAAACGCCTGACACCTGGGCATCTTCAGGGTTGTTTACAACAATTGTGTGAAAACACTTGTGCGTGAAATGACCGGATACCTTTCAAGCGCTCCTCTAATGCAGCATCTTTGCTTTCTACCATTATGAATGGAATTCCCCCCCCGAGTTCATTAATATGAAATAATTTATAGTTCACATTTACTATTTATTTGGATGCCACTGAAATATTTCGGCTGAAGATAATCTTTTTTTTTGTGTGTTGGGGGGAAGCTGACATTTTCACTCGGAAAAGTTAAAAACGGGATGGGAGAACCTCGGCTGTGGGATTCGTGGGGAAAACGGGTGAATACATCTACTTTAGGCTCAAACAAGATGTTCGTTTTTTTTCCATACGTCATTTCGACCTAAACTGTTTTGTACAAGTCGTATGGGTAAAAATGCAGAAATAAAAACTGGATATTTCAATCCAACAGTTTTCAAGAAGTAGCATACCTTTGGGTGGTCCTAGTGTGAGCAGAATGACCATGGCGTGAACCACCAGTATGTGCATTGTAGCAGTTTCTCCTGTTGTCCAGCGCAGAAACACCTGATCCTGAGACTCGGACTGTTAAATCCAGCATGAAGACAAGAAGTTAACCCAAACAAAATAAAATAAAATAAAGGGCTATTTCCAGATGAGTGTATGATTATTCTGAACTTCGTTGTGCTGACCCAGCTGTAAAGATCCTCTCCTTCCTTGGTCTTCCTCATACGACAGATGTAGGTAGAGAAGATGGATATGAGGGAAATGAGTGTGGCATCTGACTCTGGCCTGTACGAGTGCTTAGAGAACAGACTGTTCATGATAGTGGAGCGCTCCACAATCAGCCGGGCTACATCCTGATACACACACACACGCACGCAATGCAAAGACACGCATTACACGTACCGTATCGTAGTCATCAACCATTAAGTCAATTCCACAGCGCTTATGGCTCAAATGAACCCTCACCAGTGCAAGATCATTGTGTAGACCCTGCTCCCCTACTGGTGCATGCTGGGACAGGTAAATCAGATAGGCGCTTATGGTCTGAGGATCAGTCTCCATGTGAATGGCCTTCGGAAAAGACATCAGCACTTAACTCGAGAAACAGAAATGCTGACCAATGCACGAGACACAATAGATTACTGGAGTTTAAAGAAAGCACTCGCTTTACTTAAGCCTAATCTGGGCTATTTCAGCAAATCTTCCTCACTTATCCTGATAATACATATATTCATGATAACTGCTCTAAACCGGATCGCAGGCTGACCTGCTGCAGGGCGTTGGCCGTCATATCCCTCACGCTGTCAAACAACGGCAGTTTAGGCAGGTCCTGAAGGAGCCACTGATACGCAGGCAGAAGCTCTGCATCCCTGGAGTCGTCCTCCATCAGCTGGTCTCGCTCCTCTCCGTCCTTAATCCCTCCCTCAGACAGCACCAACGACAGACCCTGCCAGTCCGGGAACAGAATCGCAAATTAGCTCCGATGCAATACTGTACTTAACCAACATCAGCACATTGACTGCTAAACTATAACCGTCGCCAACATTAGCGTACATATGCTTTCTTTCTGACTTATTATGCAGTTTTTCAATTTTACAAGCACTGTAGGGGCCCGATAGTTATCAGCAGGGGCTCTCACTCACCTGCCAGTGTATGATGCAAGGCACTGCTGTCTTTATTAAGGCAAAAAAAGCAAAAAAGCTTGCTACTAGTTGGAACAAGTGGAGTTAAGAGACGAAACTAAGCAGGTTCAGATGAGGATAACATTTCAATACTCAATCTTACATAACATGCAGCAGACGGGCAAAGAATTATTGGCACCCTTCATTCAAATGAGCATGAGAAGGTCCTTGTCAGTGCAATCTACAAAAAGCACTGACAGGAACTAGTTTAGTGCTGTTACTCTCTCGCCTTAAAGGTCCCATGGCATGGTGGTTTGCTGATGCTTTAAACGGGCTCGTGGAGGTTTCCGGATGTTATATCCGCAGCCTTTCTCGAAATGAACCCTCGGCACGTAAATATAGCCTCCTGGGAGAAAGCCCCATTTCAGCGCTTTTCCCAGTGCGTCGTTTTGCTAATGAGAAGCAGGAGGTGGGGAAGGGTAGAGGGTGGGGGCGGGCCATGGGGGGAGGGGGAGGGGCTTGACCAAGCTGCGCGCACACATACTCGCTGCTATCAGCGCCTGTAGCCACGCTGCTAAGACAAAACCCCGTTCTCCCTCGGACTCCTTTCGTAAACTCAACGTGACACAGAGAACAGAGAGTGAGAGTGTTCGGAGTGGTAGTTTACGAACGTATAATACCCTAGGCTTGAACACGCACTCCATAACCAAAGAGGATAGAAGCAGCAACTACAGCAACATATCGCTTATCCAACAGAAGACATGCATTGCGGAGCAATAGTCAAACATAAGCTCATAAGTTACAGTCAATTTCCAGACTAAACTCAGTTTAACAGAGCATGCTGCATGCTCTTTAGTTTTGTAGCGCAGATTACCTGGCTAACTGCAGGAAGCGGTTAGCTGCACAGCTAATGTAGCCATTGCTAGGCTAACGCACCGATTTTAAAACACGGCAAAATGACTTAACAGTTATACACTTACTTGTTCAGTGTTTGTGGCTGATGCGGCAGGGATGCTTGGTACGGACCCAGGCTTCAGTGACAGCTGATGTGCAAAACCTGCCCTGTACTGTCCCAAGTTGTGGAAACATTCATCAGGAAAATGCTTCCGACAAACATACACCGTCTTAGGTAGACTCGACGGCGTATTATTGAAGTAAATAAAATTAAGCCACTGCGTCTTCAGGGGCTCTCCCGTCGGCAGTAAAAACAGACTCTTTTCTGTATTGTCACATCCATGTACAGCGCAATTTCCATGTTTCGCTCGCTTAGGTGATGCCATGTTGTTGTGTTCTCTATGGTCTCCTCACTACAACTGGGCGGGGCAATCCATACAGTGGGTGGGAATCCAGAGGGGGGGGGGCGTGGGGATCATCTCCCTTGCTGACGTAGTAAAGGGAAGAGCTTATCAACGCGCCGTTTTGACGCGCCATTCTCAAATGTTGGGCATAGTTTGGTTTACACATAATGAAATTTCTAGCCACAATTTCTAGACTTAAGAAAGTCAGAGGAACTCATTTTAACGTTAAAAAACCTCAGAAAGTGAAAATTTCATGCCATGGGACCTTTAAATTAGAGCCAAAGAAATATTCATTGTGAAGTCCTTCCCACGCCATGTGGCACATAGGGTGGCGCTGATCTCCGTTTCCGTAGCCCTCGGCCTCTCGCCTATTACATAGCTAGGGTTACAGTGGGGGTCTGGTCCTCCGGTAACCGCGAAAATTTGACTCCTCACTTGCATTTGTATTGCAGCGTGCCTTGCCAGACGGCAGTAGGTACCATTTTTACGATGGTCTTTGGTATGACCCAACCGTGAGTAGAACTCGCGATCTCCCGACTGACAGGCGGACACGCTTACCACTAGGCCAACTCGCGGTGTATTCATTGTGAAGGTGCCATTAATTTTAAAACCAGTTTTGTTTTTTTACTTTTTAACTGTTATTCATTTGGACTCTTTTTCTAAATCTGGAGTTGGCGACTGTACATGCCTGCGCAGGCCGTTCTATACACTACCTTCATGGCGAGCACTCTGGATGCCACCTGAGAGGAGCTGAGTCTGCGCAGGAAGTAGTCCAGCACCTCGCAGGTTGTATGTTCGTCTGCTTTAGGCCCCAAAAGCAAATCCTGTAGCCGGCTTAGGAGTTGTCTCTGCTTCTGCTGCCTCTGTACGGGTAGAGCAGGATTATTTTTAAAGAACAGTCAACACGAGGAATTACACACTTTATGGGGAACACGGACACCTGGCTACATTATAACTGGGTTTCAAAGACTGGAAGAAAAATCTGCCTATAAAGTATTGTTCCGATGATTCTGCAATTAAGGGGGAGGGATCATACTGCAAAGCAGATGGATGCTCTAAAGATAAATATAGAGGTTTCTTGGTAAATGCAATGCTTCTTTGTGGGGTTTTATTTATATCCTAGGCTTGCTATACCCTAGGCGTATTTCTATATGCTGATGATGCCTCATGTGCTACCGATAAAGTTGAAGATCTCCAAGCCACCACACACTCACTGAACACTGCGTGCTCTAGCTGGGACTTGACAATCAGCAAGGAAAAAAAAACAGAAGTCCTCCACCAGAACTGTGATGACCCCCCTCCTATCATGTTGGATGATTACCAGCTTAACTCTTTACCCCTTAATGACGACATATGATGACCCCGTGTATATCCCATAATGACGACATATGACGCCTTGTCTAAAAACCTTGTCTTTAGACTTTTTTTTCTTGTAAATATGTTCTAAGGGTGAACAGTATATACATATACAAGGGTGGCTGTAGCAACTGCTTTAAGGGGTAAAAAGAGTGCATATCCTGGACCAATTTCGTTTTTTTTTTTTATATGAAAGTATGCCCCTTTACACACTCATCCAGAAGGGTAATTTTGCACAAGGCCATCTGTCTACAGCAGAAAAAAATACAATAACAAAACGCGTCTGGAAAAATCCCAAGGGAGTCTGGAGCCAGATTCGTGACGTCACCTGTGGAAGCGCCAGCAGGCTGCGAGAGCTTGCACGGTTTCAGTGCACAGCCTGTGTAGACCAAGCGCTCCCATTTCTCTCTTGTTGTCCGGTCTTTTGGAAAACGATGAGTACTAATCCCATCAAGATTGGTGTTGCTACACCCTCCTATGATACATCTGTTAACCATTTTAATAATTACGTGATAACGTTGAAGAAATTTGCAGAAAACCACCAGGTCGTTTTCTCATAAACAAACCAGCACTGACGTAGGATTCAGAGGGAGGCGTCCTGCACGCGATGTCACGAAAATCAGTGTTTGGCGGGAAATCCAAATGCCAAGTTTTTTCAGAGGCGGACCAATTCGCCTCAAATGGCTTGATTTCAACTGAATTTTTCTGGTATTGTGCAAGGTAAAAAAAAATTGCACAAAATGCAAAATGTGACAGATATTTGACCAAAGATTAATATAAAATAGGAGAATTACATTGATCTTGCTCCTGAATTTACCCGTGATATGCACTTTAAGCGGGTTCACATACCTTGGTGGTGTAATGTCTGACGATGCCTCACCGGACCATGAAATCAGTCAGAGGATATCTTGTGCTGCAGCAGCCTACAAGTCCCTTGATTCAAGGTGCTGGAAACGATCGGGACTCTCCATAACAACAAAGCTTGCAGTATACAGTGCTGTTGTCCTCCCTACTCTCTTATATGGCAGTGAAACCTGGGCCACTCTAGCTAATCACACCCACAGACTAGAAGTGTTTCACCAACAGTCCTTGCGTCGCATCATGACCATCAACTGGTGGTGACATATCACCAACCAAGAGGTACTGTCAAGAGCCAATTCAACAACTGTGGAGACAACGCTGAGAACAAATCATCTAAGGTGGTTAGGCCATGTATCAAGGATGGAAGAGGACCGCATCGCAAAACAACTTTTGTTTGGAGAACTAAAGAATGGCACCAGGGACCGTGGACGGCCAAAAAAAAGATGGAAAGATTGCGCGAAAGACGATCTGAAGCTATTTGCCATCAGTAGTACAACCTGGTATGAAGAGACACAAAACCAAGATGAGTGGCGCCAGAACCTGCGACAGGGTCGAGCCAGCTGTGAGGCTGAACTAGCAACCCGTGCCACACGCCGCCGCCAGAAGCATGATCACAAGTGACAGGGATTGGAGTGATTGAGGCTTTCTATGGAGCACTTGCATGTGATGTCACAGCCGATCCAGATTGTGACAGACGCCATCGTGTCGGTCAAACGCCATATTCCGCCTTCTACTTCTGGTTCTACTTCTGCTTTTACTTCTACCTTTTCTTCTGGAAAACCCTACTATATACAATTCTACTACAACGGCTGCGGCTACAAGCTCTCCCTACCTGTGCACGTTTTTTATGTTTTTTGTGTGTATTTTTGCGTGTTGTTCGTCTGTACCGGACTTCAATATCCACTACAACCGTATGGACTTACTGGACATTGGTTTCCAGCAGAAAATGACGGTTTGTAGCGATTTCCATCGCATGCACAACATTCCGGACGAGAAAAAAAAAAAAAAAACATCATTCCAGACGAGATGGCGAGACCAGCGGGGTCTCCGTGGATTGTTATTGGAAGCAAAGGGAAGGAGGCGGCGCCGGGAGCGGAAGCAAAAGCGAGGCTACAGGCAGAGCCGGCCTGTTGACTAAGCTCAGAAAACAGCCACTCAAATCTCCACTGCCAAGCCTCTACCTCTCCAACGCCAGATCCATGGTAAACAAGACGGACGATTTGGAATTACCTTATTCTATAATCGGCTGGTCAGTGCTGTACTCAATACTTAAGTGACTTACCCATCCAATGAGGATTATTTTCTTGTTTACAAGATGCCACATCTGAGTCGCTGACAAATCCTGAATTTCTGTAAAGATAACTGTCCAGAGATTTATAGGCACGCAGTGCTTTACCACTGAACAGCGAGGGAAAGTTAATGAGGTAATCGTACACGTCCGGGTATTCCGCTGGCAGTTCAAAATCCGGTCGTGAAAACTCCGTCCGGTAAGCCATAAGGGTCACAAATCTGTAGATCGTTTATTTTAGACATATATCTAGTTATCTGTTCATTAGAAAAATGAGCCGTGTAGTCCGTCGGTTGAAATTGATCCATTCTGTACACGAGTGCAGCAGTATTCAGCGGTGTTTTTGACCGACAAGATGGGGGTTGTGTACTTTCCGGTCACATGACTGTAAGATCTCTATAAGCTATCGTATGTTATTTACAGCTATAATTATGTAAGAAGAGCAAAGGGTATGACACCTGTCTTTTCTTTGCTTTCTGCTCTTTGCTCTCTCCTTCGTCTTCGTCGTCAGCAGACGAAGAGTCGTCAGCTGCGTCATGAAGGAGGAATTCACACAGGCACTGAACAGGCAGTACATCCAACGAGCCCTCGCTGGACTGCACCAGGTCGGCCAGCCATGGCATGGACTGTGAAGATGCCTGGAGAAACAAAGGGGAAAAACAGCAGGGATTCACACAGGCTGAACAACAGAGGCAGAGAAGTGAGGAGTACAGATTAACAAGCGTTCTTCATTTATCTTGGTGTTTTCAGACGTAAAGGACGACTGATCTTGAACTTGTTCTGCTGTTGCATGCTGAGATGCTTTTCTGCTCACCACAGTTGTAAAGAGTTACTATATCCTTCCTGGCAGCTCGAACCAATCTGGCCATTTTCCTCGGACCTCTCTTATCAACAAGGCGTTTGTTTCCAACCACAGAACTGTCGCTCACTCAATGTTACATTTTTTGTTTTCCGCACCATTCTGTGTAAACTCTAGAGACTGTTGTGTGTAAAAACCCCAGGAGATCAGCAGTTTCTGAAATACTCAAACCAGTCCATCTGGCTCAAACCAACACCCATGCCACAGTGAAAGAAAGTCACACTTTGAGATCACAATTTTTCCCGTTCTGATGTTTGAAGTGAACATTAACTGAAGCTCTTGATTTGTATCTGCATTTGATCTGATGCGTTGTGCTGCTGTCAAGGGATTGGCTGATTAGAGAACTGCATCCAACAGCAAGTGGATGGGTCTTCCTAATAAAGTGGCCAGTCAGCGTAGCTAGCTACTAATATAGCTAATGAGGCAACACGACAGGGAGAATCCGCTGCACTACTGCTTGGTGAAGAAGGGCTGTATGGAGGCAAGCGTACTAGTTCAGTCATTTGTCTTATAATTAATAAATAAACAAATTCTTAATGAAGCACAGACGCAATAACGTTGACGTAGTCAGTGCTCAAAATAGCAGCAATTATATTATTTCACTCCGATTGTTGCTCAATTGTCTAGTATTTATTCACACAGAATTACATCATACCGATCTCTTATACGGTAGATTGATCTTTTTTTTTATTCTCATCTGAATAACAAATTAATACTAATATCACTCCAACGGATAAATGTAGAAACTTAAAATTGCTCATCAGGACGTCTCACCTGTCTCTGGATGATGTTGAGTAGGAAGTCTGGGTTGCGGCTGCGGCACAGGAGATGTCCCAAGCGCAGTGACTGGTTCAGACTCTTCAGCTGTTCCTGGATGTGTGGTGGTGGTCTGCGTGGTGGACCCCTGAGATGACGTACGCACAGACAATGTTGAGTATAGAGATAGACGACGGACAATAACTCGTCTGTTACTGGAACTAAACTGTAAATGGAATGACGTCTTCCTAACTGATCACATCTATTATAAAATCCTGTACATGCTGGACACCTACTTGGGCTCCAGGCTGGTGAGCTGGGAGAGCAGCAGGCTGTTGCTCTCAGTGATGGTCTGCTTGGTGGATGCAGCTGCCAGGTGGCTCTCGAAGGCCAGGATCTCCTGACGCTCCTTCTGGGAGATCTGTAGCTCGCGGCTAATCATCTCCGTCTTTGTCTCCTCGTCAGCCACCGTGCATGGTGGATAGGAGTAGTTGCTGAACGCAGGGCGAGAGCGTTTATTCTTGAGTTTTATAGCTTGTGGTGTTTCATTAGGCTTACTGTAATGAAAATGTTTTTAAAGCATATATGCAGAGCCATGGCCTCACGTTTTGTTTATAAATGCCTTGAGACCTCAAGAATGGCACAGGAATAGTTTTAAGCGTCAACAATAAATCTAATATAGTAATTTTTACGATTAAAGTGATTTATATAGGTAGCGGTCTGCGTAAATGACCTTGACGTCCGTAACGTCACAGCAGGAAGTTTATCGGTCTCATCGCCATTTCCGCTATACTAAAACACAGAGCTGACTGCAACTCCGATCCTCCATTTTGAGCTAATTTATCGCCATGCCACGTAGATTTGTTGCTGGCGGGTGCAGCAACACGACAGAAGGTGGATTTACGTTGCATTCATGGCCCAAGAATGTTCAAACTGCAAAGATTTGGATGCGTTTTGCGAGAAGTTCACAGGCACATTGGGCGCCTATGAAGTGGTCTCTCCTCTGCTCTGCACATTTTACTGAAGACTCGTACGAGACCTCTGATCTGTTGAGGAGTGTTGGATATAAGCCCGTGTTGAAAGAGGGTGCAGTACTAACAATTAAAGAAAACTACAAGAAAAGGAAAGCATTTATTTTATTTATTTTTTAAAAGGAAAGTGAGTTCAGTTGCACCAGTTCTCCCGGAGAGTGAGCCGAGGGTTGTTGCTAAAACCTGGGATGGAACGGGACGGGACATATCACTCGGGCAGTGACCTCCCCATGGTTGTTGCTGAAACCGGTGACGTTCTATTCCGTTCCGTGTTTTAGTAATTGCCTGAGCCGAGCAGTAATGGTGGAGTACTCCGTAATGGAGAATGAGTGGAGCAGCTGTCTGATTTCTAAACTGGATATCGCTGCCATCTCGCCCTTACGTGGAAGAAGTGAATGAACGGACAACTGAATGAACAACTGAAAGTCAGATTGTTTAAAAAAAAATAAAAAAAAATCGGCCACAAGCTCGGCCTTCAAGAAGCGAGAACGCAGATGGGTAAGATGCAACTCTCATTTGGATAAAAAAAAAAAAAAACACGTTCTTTACCTGCATTTAGATTAATACATGTAACTTGTATTGTGTGTTTAAGTTACTGGTATAAGATTATTTAATTTGCTTCAGAATGTGATTGTCTCAGTTAATCTGATTATTTAATTAGCCTTTTACGTTTTATCAGTGAAAATGCATGCATGTACATGTATGCTGCATAAGTTATAACACCTATCCTGCTTTAATGAGAGTCAACCCACAATCAATGAAATCAAATCAGTCTTAGTTGAGCAAGTCAGTAACTGTATTTCTTACTTTCACCATCAATTTTTATTGATATGACTTTGGTCTATAGCTGTAAAAGGCCTCGGCCTTAAAACCGGTTACCGCTGTGATGTCACGCACTCAGGGCTGGCTGGCTCAGCGGGGCAGCTCCAATGCCAACTTTGCGGTCGATTTTAACTCTCAAAAATATATATTTTAAATTCCCATTTATGCAGCATACAAGAGTCAAGGATGGAGATACTATCAACTCAGAAACTTATTTAAAAATAAAAAGGTTCTGTGTATCTGCTTTAAGGCTACATTATATGGACCAAAAATGCTTCCTATATTTACATTGCTGAAAATGCTGATTATGATATGCTTTTAACTAGTTTAAGACAAACTGCTGAAACTGCAACGTGTCCCAGTTACAGATGGGGCTTGCATGAAAATTCTCCCGTGAATTTTTGCGGTATTGATAAGGCCAAAATTGTCTGAACGATTAACAAATAACATATTAAACTCCTCCAGACGTTACACTGACAATTCAAAACTCACTTTTTCAGTGCTTACCAACGCCATCAACTCACAAACTCTGAATAAAACAATCCAGTCAGTTTCTTTTGTGCTGCCTAGGTCAGAAAACCTGTGATTCAACAAGCTGTTCAGATCTGGCTCCCTTTCTTACGTGAAGAGGGGCGCTCATAAGAATTATACCGCCCCCTCATCTGACTATCTCCACTCACGGCTTGACAGAACTCTCTTTGCAAAGGTGTGCCATTTTTTCCTCACAAGCACCGGACCCGCTGGCATTATGTTAAAGTGAGCTAAGCATGGGAATTACTCTGCTGTCAGCCGATATTGAAAGATGGAGCTGTGACAATTCTACTGTGCCGACCGCAAGTTCGCAAACCAAAAGTAAAAAACAAAAAAAAAAAAATCAAATATTCAGGCACTTCAGGCCATTGTCAGTTGCTAGTTTGGGGAAAGCTTGACAAGGCAGCTTGCCCAGTGTTAGGGATGTGATCGGGTACACAAGCTGTGTAAATATTAGTGCTGTCAAAAATGTCGCGTTATTAACGCGTTAACTTGACTCAATTTTAACGGCGATAATTTTTTTATCGCGAGATTAACGCTCTGTGACATGATGTAGGTTTTTCATAAGCTTTTGAAACTGCCAGGAACTTGGAACAGAGACTTTGGTTAGAAAACCGATAGCAGCTAGACTGTAATGCCACGTCCCGCACAGCCAGAGTCCTCTGCCTTCCCCCCAAAGAACCAGCGCGGGCAGGGCGCGCTAGTAGAGATGGGATTTATGGCTCTTTGATGGGATCCGCATCTTTGTGATCCGTTCTTTGAAAAGAGCCGTTCAAAAGACTGGCTCATTTGGCTCTTTTTAAATATTTATTCAGTTTTAAGAAGACAGCGTCTAAAGAAGCCAGATCCCTCTGAACTGTAAACTCAATGCTATCCCAGAAATCCTTCCTGTAATATGCAAATTTGGCCGCCTCTGATTGGACAGCGCGACGCATCAACAGGCAGAAAGTGTAAAAGTACAAAATGTGTTAAGTGAGCTGAAACAGTAAAGCTCAGATTCAATGCAATATTTATCAACGAACAACTTAAAGTTAATATAATAGTGTACTTTATATTATAATCAAGCATGTCAAGCCTACCGTCCCTGTGTAACCTGTCTCTCTGATTAGAGACTAACTCAAGCAGTAGATTACTTCACTCATGGTTCTCTTGCTAGTCTCGGGACGAAGAGCCACGGTGCTCAGCTTAGGTTTCAGTTTGCAGTGGCTGTGTCAAGACGTGTTATGCTTTGCAATAAAAAAAACATTGGTACAAAACAAGCCCATTCACTTTTTTATGCTGGTAAGAGAATTACAATGGTTTTTCGTGTGACAAAAATGTGCGATTAAATTGCGATTAATCGCGAGTTAACTATGACAGTCGCGACATTAATCGCGATTAAATATTTGAATCGCTTGACAGCACTAGTAAATATTAAAATGTACAGTCCTGTGCAAAAGTCTTACGCACCCTAATTTTTTCCATACGAACTTTGTTATAGATTTCTATTTTATGCCTTTACATTATTGAGTCGGTACAAAAACATTTTCGAGTCCAAACATTCGCGTTCCAGCACGAAATTAAGTATCACAGAAAAAAAAAAAGTTTGTATCTGAGCAGCATATTCCATAAAAGAGCACTTTTCAGATTAAAAAAGAAAACATAATGAAGGCTGCTGGGTTTTGGTGCAAAATGAAGAAGCGAGCGTGACAGTCAAAGTGTCCAGAAGAACTGTGGCTGGTTCTGTAAGATGCTCAGTAAAACCTACAGATCATTTCCTTATCAAACTGCACTCACTGTACCTGAGACTACTATTTCTTTTTTCAGCAGCGGGTCGTCTCACACCAAATATTGACTTTGCTTCATTTATTATGGCTTACTGCTGTTTATAGTATTTTTTTTTTTAACGGTGAAACATTTCATTGTATTATTTTTAAGCCATTTTTGGTCGACAGCATTTCTTTAAATGTGCCTAAGACTTTTGCACAGCACTGTACATAGTTTCAGGAATATTTGTTTCATATGTCCACAAGCATCTGGATGTCATCTATAAAAACAGCACTGTGAAGACTGCAGCAAAACAATTCCATGTAGTGATGGGCAGTTCCATTCATTTACTGACCCAATTCTTTCAAACAGTTCGAGAAACTCAACCAGGTATTTTCTGAAGAGTCTACACTAGTCTACACTTTCTTGCTCTTTGTTGATTATTAACCCATTGTCGCGTGCACTGGTTAGGGGTCATCCATAATTTTCATCATTATCACGAGCGTACAAACCATACGCGGGGGGGAGGGCGTTAATGACCAAGCGTACACTTTTTAAAAATGTAAAAATGATGATCCGTCAATGTGCGAATCGGCGGCCGCCATGTCAAAAATTTCGCGCCACATCGGTGTTGCCAGCTAGCGCTACACGCTTTCTTTCTTCAATACAACAATGGCTGACCCAGATTTTGATGGCATTTACAAATTTGTGAGTAGCAGAAATACCGCTATTCACAAGACTCCTTCAAACGAGTACGAGCAGTTTTTAAACGTTTACTGTTTCCTGCATTCATCTGAGAAGCGGCAGGAGGCAGTTAGGTTAGGACAGGCTGCTTGAAAAGAATCAAAAATGAACGTTTCAAAGCAAGCTGAGCTGTGCCGGCAAACGATCGTCCGGATGGAAAAAATCAAGTCGACTTTTACAATTCGGAATTATTTATCGTGTAAAACGGTACGTAGGATATCATATGGGTATTGTACTTGTGTTAGCAGTCAGTTGAATTTTATACAGTCAATCTTCTTTTCTTCCATTTCAGAATGAAAGTCGTGCACGACCAGCCCCAGCTCCTATTGTTCATGAGGAGCCAAAAGGCAACAGCTCCCCTGAAAAAGACAGTCCCTAATTTTCAAAAATGAATCGCCTGCTTTCGATGAAAACTTCTGGACCCGTCTTGTGTCTTCTTTTCTTCTCTTGTGAATCTTTGTATTGTCCGGTCATCCGATTTTAATAAAAAGTAATACAAGACATGGTTTTATTTTGAATTCCTATTCCACGTAGATCCATCATCATTTTTTTGTCCGCTAATGTACACTTTTTTGGGGGGGGGAGGGGGGTTGCTCAAAAGTCTACTCTTTGTAGACTCATGATAATGATGAAAATTATGGATGACTAAGGTATTAGGCAGAGACCCGTCCACCCGTAAATTTGACGGGCGATTGCCGATTTCAGCGGGCAAGTATACACACAGACGGATACTGAAACGGACGATAATGCCGAAAATTTTCGCACATGAATACTCCCACGTCATCCGATAAATCCAGTTATGTTCCGCCATCATTTACAAATCGTAAGAAACACAGTTTAATACGAAAAATACTGAAAACTTGAAATGAAAAATCAGAATATTTAATCGCTTCCCTCTTCGCTCGCCGCTACTGAGGAAATCCTGGTTAGTTTCTTTTCCTCCGCTTAGTAATATGCTTAAATTCAGCGGGTCGTCTCGTCTGATCTGAGGTCGCGTTCGGATGGGGTTTTCGAAAAAAAGGGAGAGGGGGGCCCTCTCCCCTTTTGGCGGCCCTTCGCCTCTCGTCGCCTCAGCCTGAGCCTCTCGCGCCCGTGGCCGCGACCCCGTCTCGTCCTGGTCCGGGGCGCGCGCGGGAAGCCAGAGTGGAAGGATCCACCGGCAGCCACGCGCGTCCGCGGGGGGTGGGCCGAGGCGTTCGCACGGCGTGACGCGGGAGGCGCGTGTCGGGAGGTCGGGGGAGAGAGCCTTGAGAGGCGCGAGGCGCATCTGGGTTTAGGAGGACAGAGGCGCCTAGCAGGCGCCTGCGAGCCTCCAGCCACGGAGGTGCCCCCCCCCCCCCCCCCCCCCACGTGGGGGGGGGGGGGGGGGGGTCGCCGTCTGATCGATTGGGATAACGACCCTCAGACAGGCAAGAGGAGAATTTCTTGTCTTCAAGCGACTAGTATACCAGAACAGGTTCTCAACAGATGGTGATGATGAATGGCAGGAAGAGGGTCATTTTGCAAGACCAACTCAGCTCATGATGAAGATATTTGGAGGTCCAAACATGCCAAATCAGCGGCTCTATCCAAGCATGTTTCACCTCATGTCAATGGCAATATGTGTGCTTGTTGGCAATGCAGAGGCTGAGCGAGTCTTTTCTGTTCAGAACAGGATCAAAACCAAGTTGAGAACAAAATTAAGTATAGTTAGGCTGGAGCAGCTTATCAGACAAAGCTACGAAAAGTTAGATCGTCAGGAATTTGACTTTGATGCAGCAGCAGACCGATTCTTGCAGGCCCCTAGACGTCTGTAATCTTTGTGTAAACCAAAGAAACTCAGTTCCCGTTCTTTCAAAGTTAATTTTAATTTTTGAGTAGTTTGGTCAAAATATTATGGATGACAGTCAGTGACAGACATTCTGCGATTTAATTTGTGCCACGTAAAATAGAATACTGTTGGGTTTTTTTTTTTATTCAATACTGTAACTAGATCAAAAGATTATATACAATTCATTGTTGTTTATTTTCTTTTCACTTTTGTTACCAAATCAAACACCATACATACATCTGATACATTCAGGAGTGAAACTGAAAAAAATACAAAGTAAAAATATGCAATATTTCTGATTAAAAATTACACGCCATTTCACCCTGAAAATGTCCTAGAATGCAGGAAATGAAGTCTAAATTTCAAAAATTTTATGGGGGGGGCATGCCCCCAGACCCCCCTAGAGGGACTTCGCGCCTGCGGCGCTCATCAGGATTATATAAAATATTATTTTTGACTGGTAATTTTCTTTTTCTGCCTAATACCCTATGGATGACCCCTTAGTGACACCAAAGTTTTCCGACCAACTGCATGCAGTTGACTGGGAGCAACTGAATCAGGGGGGGGAAAAAAAAAAAAAAAAAAAAAACACCACCACCACCCAACAATGACTCAGGTGTGCTGGCGAACCAGTATGAACAACTTGCTAAAAAGATGTTCAAAAAGAACGACTCGTTTGCAAACTGCACAATGCTAATTCATGTGGCAAACAGAGCACTTGTTTAAAGATATTAGCCAATCAGAGCGAAGCTATTTGCATATTTGATTTTTAAAGGCACAGCTGCAAAACCAGCCCGTCTTATCCTGGACAGTTTTCAGCCCTTGCTAAAACAGCACAAGGAAAAAGAACCAAAGCATTTTTTCCATTTTTTTTTAAGTTTACAAAAGCTTCTCAGAGAATAATATAAAATAATTGAAAAGTCTATGGCACGTCCCCTTTAACCATTTTTTTTCCCAGTGGAAACTTTTTATCAATATGAAAAGACAAACTGCTCTACATCATGGAACTGAGCTTTCCCTGGACTCCTGTCTTCCATTCTCAACTCTGAATGTGAAAATTTCCAAACTCCTCGGAATACTGAAACGAAACGCCGCTTAATGTTGGATTTCGAACTAGTAAACTCAACAACCTCGGCCTGACTATCAGTGATGTGATTATGCTTACAGAAGGAAGCTTCTTTGTTGAGTTTGAAAGTGTTCATACAGCAAAAGAAGAAATACCAGCTAATCAAGCACAGCCATTTTCTCTGTTTATACAGGACTGGAGTGCTTGACTGGACTGTCAGAATATCAAGTAGGAACTCAGTAGGCTGGAATGTAGCATTTGGCCAAGTCATTTCTACTGTAGACTTGTACAGAGACAAAATGCAAGTGGAAGAAACAGAGGCTGATTTTTTTTTTTTAAAGAACAAAGACTTGGCTACAATGGCATATCAGGGTCATTATAGGTAGGTGTGTGTGTCTATATCTAGATAGATATCTAGATAGATAGATAGATAGATAGATAGATAGATAGATAGATAGATAGATAGATAGATAGATAGATAGATAGATAGATAGATAGATAGATAGATAGATAGATAGATAGATAGATAGATAGATAGACACACAGGGTGTTTCAAAAAATTTGATATATTCTGGAATATTTACATCTCAAATTATATCAAATTTTTTTAAACACCCTGAATGTAGGGGTGGCACGGTGGTGTAGTGGTTAGCGCTGTCGCCTCACAGCAAGAAGGTCCGGGTTCGAGCCCCGTGGCCGGCGAGGGCCTTTCTGTGCGGAGTTTGCATGTTCTCCCCGTGTCCGCGTGGGTTTCCTCCGGGTGCTCCGGTTTCCCCCACAGTCCAAAGACATGCAGGTTAGGTTAACTGGTGACTCTAAATTGAGCGTAGGTGTGAATGTGAGTGTGAATGGTTGTCTGTGTCTATGTGTCAGCCCTGTGATGACCTGGCGACTTGTCCAGGGTGTACCCCGCCTTTCGCCCGTCGTCAGCTGGGATAGGCTCCAGCTTGCCTGCGACCCTGTAGAACAGGATAAAGCAGCTAGAGATAATGAGATGAGACCCTGAATGTATGTATGTATGTATGTATGTATGTATGTGTGTGTGTGTGTGTGTGTGTGTGTGTGTGTGTGTGTGTGTGATATATATATTACGGCGCTTAATATATATCAGAAAATTCGGAGAACTTTCCAAGATTAAAGCAATACATTTGCAAGGGACAAATAAAAATAAAAAAAACCCTCAGAAATTCTATGGGATTAAAGTCACAAATTTATAAGCAAAAAAAAATTCACAAATGTATAAGGAAAAAAGTCACAAATTTACGAGAAACAAAACTCGATAAAATTGTTTTTTGTCAAGGAACCACATCAGCTATAAAAAGTGAATAAGAAAAAGAGAAAGGCGGGGTACACCCTGGACAAGTCGCCAGGTCATCACAGGGCCGACACATAGACACAGACAACCATTCACACTCACATTCACACCTACGGTCAATTTAGAGCCACCAGTTAACCTAACCTGCATGTCTTTGGACTGTGGGGGAAACCGGAGCACCCGGAGGAAACCCACGCGGACACGGGAAGAACATGCAAACTCCACACAGAAAGGCCCTCGCCGGCCACGGGGCTCGAACCCGGACCTTCTTGCTGTGAGGCGACAGCGCTAACCACTACACCACCGTGCCGCCCGTTTTGACTTTTTTTTTCTTGCAAATTTATGACTTTACAATCTCTGAGAATATCTGATTTTTTTTTCTTGTAAATTGTCGAATTTAATCTCGGATCTTCTGAGTTTAATTCCCGGAATATTAGCCCCCACCCTCAGCTTCATATAATACTATACTACTTTTAACCTACAATAGCCTTAATACACTTACTGGCAATGTTAATACTTAACATTGCCAGGGGGAAATAAATATTTTCTTACTTGGTCATGACCATCTCCATGAGCATTTTCAGAGTAGGGTAGCCATCCCAAGCTGCCAGACCTGCAAAGAAATAACGAAGCCGATGAAGCCATGTTTCAAGGTTATTACAAAGCACTGCAGAACTCTGAAGGCCTCACCGATTTTCTGCGGGTTGAAAGCTGCCACCACAAGCAGCAGGAGCCAGGCTTTCCAGTACAGTGTTGATATGGCCAGATTCGGGGGTTGATACCTGAAATATTTCAAATGGTCGTGAGTTCAAGCCCAGCACTGCCAAGCTGCCACTGTTGGGCTCATGAGCAAAGCTTTTAACCGTCTCTGCTCCAAGATGCTGTACCATGGCATACCATACCCTGCACTCTGACTGACTAACAAACTAGGACATGTGAAGAAAATCATTTCACTCTAATGCCGCTTTTCCACTACCAACGCGGCTGAGTCGGGCTGAGCCGTGCGGTGCTGAGTTGGGCTGAGTCGAGCTGAGTGGGGCTGTTGGGGTTGCATTTTGACTACAACTGCGCTGAACCGTGCTGGCTGGAAGTGGGTGGACACATTGGGTGGAGTTAGCGAAAGTGGGTGGACGTCACGTGACGTCGTTAGGCGGCGCAAACAGTGACATCAGTGACCTTTTAAGTGGTAGTCTCACGACCCGGATAGTAAACAATAAACATGGAGTCGTTAGTGTTGCTGGTCTTGGTGCTGTAGCTTGTTGTCACCGACAACGCCGACAGATACTGGCAAGAGCGTATAGATGAGGCGAGGCGCATAAGGCTTCAGAAATTCTCGTAATTCGTAATTCTTCTTCTTCCGGGTTTGCGGTGTTTACAGATCCCAGCGTGCTCGCGGGGCGTGTGTGGGCACTCCTCCTCACCAATCAGTGCACAGGGGAGTGTCTCCTCACGCCCCTAGCCCCACTTGGCTCGGTTTGGCTCGCTTCAGCCCCACTCCAAAACCGTGCGAGTTTTGGGTGCTAAGCAGGGCTGAAGCGAGCTGAGTCGTGCTGCTCTAAGGTAGTCGAAACGCGAGCCGTGTCGGGCTGAAGTGAGCTGAAAAAGGGTAGTGGAAAAGGGCCATAATGTACTTCTTTTCGTGATGGTGAAGGCTTTCTTTTTCTACCAGCCAACTCACAAAAGATCTCCTGCTACGCCATGATCATGATCCATAAACCAAATCAAAGTGTGAATAAAAACACAAATAATTTGCCAGATCTAAAGCGCAGTTTATCATTTTTCCCTTCTCCTTTCTAATCCGGACTCTTTTATGGGTCTGATTTGAGAAATCTACACCCATGAGGTCTGGTGTGTCCAAACATCTGAAGAAGCTGAATGATGTGAAGAAAACAACACTGAAATTATTTGTCAGGAACAAAACAGACAAACAAGCAGCGTTACATAAAATGCAACATGTGCGCACAGGGCTTTGAGCCAAAGGAAATTCCCAGACCATGTTTCTGAGTTTGAGAAAACAAACCAGTAAAATACCATGTCGAACGTAAAACAAATGAAGACATGATTTCCAATTTGTGCGACGTCTTCTTTGTCATTTTTACACCCGACCTGCTCCTATTTCATTCTTTACATATTTTACACGCCTGAAAATATTCGTCTACCCCTCACACACACCTTTTGTAGATGGCATCCCAGGTGCACCTGGATTTTGGTTATTATTCTGTATAAATAATGATCGTTACCCTGCAGGGAGCTGGATGTTCTCTGGGTGATGGTATGTACACAAGTTCAGGACCGCATCAATGAGCTGAATCCTCTCCACATGCAGTACATCCAAATCTACAAAATACACACACACACACACACACACACACACACACACGGAGCCAGCTCGAGATTACTCAAAGTCAGCAGAATGAAATGTCAGCATGAATGAAGGGATAAGCGCTACCGTCTGACTGCACCCCGGCGGCTCTCTTCACCAAGTGATCAGCCAGCTCCATGGCGTCGGCCGGGCCCAAAGGCAGGTCTCGAGACAGGCCGATCACAAGGATACGCATCAGCGTGTCCTCCAGCAAGGGGACCTCGGAACACAGCCGCAGGAAGAAACTGACCAGAGAAGAAACGGCATTAGAGATAATCCTCAAAAAACCCTGTGGAAGGGAATGATGAGAGCTTACTTTCTGTCACTTTCAGGAGGCCAGTTGTCCCACTTGTAATACGTCTCGGGTTGCTCCGTGAACAGCACTTTGTGGAGGCTGTGGATAGTAGGCACACAAAACAATCCAAATTTTTATTCAAAGCATACAGTAATTATACTGTCACTTTTAAATAATAAAACTGCTCGACTGTACTTTAATACTACGTGCTGCATTCTATGTATAAAACATGCTACGATTCCGTTTTTAAAGTGCATATCACGGGTAAATTCAGGAGCAAGATCAATGTAATTCTCCTATTTTATACACTACCGTTCAAAAGTTTGGGGTCACCCAGACAATTTTGTGCTTTCCATGAAAAGTCACACTTTTATTTCCCACCATAAGTTGTAAAATGAATAGAAAATATAGTCAAGACATTTTTCTGGCCATTTAGAGCATTTAATCGACCCCACAAATGTGATGCTCCAGAAACTCAATCTGCTCAAAGGAAGGTCAGTTTTATAGCTTCTCTAAAGAGCTCAACTGTTTTCAGCTGTGCTAACATGATTGTACAAGGGTTTTCTAATCATCCATTAGCCTTCTGAGGCAATGAGCAAACACATTGTACCATTAGAACACTGGAGTGAGAGTTGCTGGAAATGGGCCTCTATACACCTATGGAGATATTGCACCAAAAACCAGCCATTTGCAGCTAGAATAGTCATTTACCACATTAGCAATGTATAGAGTGGATTTCTGATTAGTTTAAAGTGATCTTCATTGAAAAGAACAGTGCTTTTCTTTCAAAAATAAGGACATTTCAAAGTGCCCCCAAACTTTTGAACGGTAGTGTATTAAACTTTGGTCAAATATCTGTAACATTCTGCATTCTCTGCAATTTTTTTTATTTGAGGCGAATTGGTCCGCCTATGAAAAAACTTGGCATTTGGATTTCCCGGCAAACATTGATTTTCGTGACGTCGCGTGCGGGACGCCTCCCTCTGAATCCTACGTCAGCGCTGGTTTGTTTATGAGAAAACGACCTGGTGGTTTTCTGCAAATTTCTTCAACGTTATCACGTAATTATTAAAATGATTAACAGATGTATCGTAGGAGGGTGTAGCAACACCAATCTTGATGGGATTAGCACTCATCGTTTCCCAAAAGACCGGACAATGAGAGAGAAATGGGAGCGCTTGGTCTACACAGGCTGTGCACTGAAACCGTGCAAAGCTCGCGCAGCCTGCTGGCGCTTCCACAGGTGACGTCACGAATCTGGCTCCAGACTCCCTTGGGATTTTTCCAGACGCGTTTTGTTATTTTATTTTTTCTGCTGTAGACAGATGGCCTTGCGCAAAATTACCCTTCTGGATGAGTGTGTAAAGGGACATATTTTCATATAAAAAAAAAAACAAATTGGTCCAGGATATGCACTTTAAGGTCACTGATAATGCCAATATGGTCAATAACAATGGTGAAGCTCTTTAGCCACAAAAAACAACACTATTTGAGTTATAAAACTTTACTAATACAAGTGATCATCAGTCTCCCTATACCAGTGCACGTAGTCTTTAGGTCCCAGTTTGCTGATAGAAGGAACCACAGTGTGCAGCCACCACACAGCGTCTCTCTGGATGGCAGCAATCTGGTTCTGAAAAGCTCGGAGCACTTCCAGATCTGATTTTAAAAAAAAAAAAATGCAAACAGACAAACATATGCCAATAATTATGATTCGGGCTTTATTCAGTAATCAACAAAACCTATAATAATGAACATGTAAACGCTGTGGACTCTGAGCTTCGCCATTTTGTATCTCTGTATACTTGTTGAAATGACAATAAAGATCACTTTGAACTTGGAAAGTTTGTGGACACCTGGTCAGAACACTCGTACGTCCTTGTTGAACATCTCATTCCAGATTTATTCTCCCTTTCCTGTTATAATAAGCTCCACTCTTCTGGGGAGGCTTTCCACTAGATCTTGGGGTGTGGCTGTGGGGATTTGTGTTCATTCAGCAACAATGAGAACATGAACTGATGTTGGGTGAGGAGGTCTGGGGTGCAATCAGCGTTCAAGTTCATCCTAAAGGTGACCAAGAGCTTGCTTTGTCAGAGTGGATACAAAGAGATCCGATACAGCTGTGTGCCTCAAACTTTGTGGCAACAGTTTGGGGAAAAGCCACATGTTGGTGTGATGGTCAGGTCACAAGGTGTCCACAAGCTTTTCAGCCATATAGAGTGTATTTTTAAAATACTTTGTGTTCCACGCCCTCAAGTTGCCATCCTGCTTTTGGTTCACATCGAAGATGCTGGGAGTCAGTCCCAAAGAGGGTCAATTCCCTGATTACAGACACTCAAGAATAAGACTTTGGAGTCCCTTCAGTGACTTGTTATTTCTTGAATCCTAGTTAAGTGCTCTGGAGTAGTGTTCCTGCTTATTTTATTTGAAATACCAGAAAGAAATGTCTTTATTTAGTATATTCTTTAAATAATCCATAACTAATTGAAGTGGGGGGAAAATCAACTGATCGACAATTATCAAAATAATGAATATTCTGATTTAGTATAAATATGCAGGTGATTATAGAAAATAGCGTGCACTGATTGGTTGAGAAATTCAGACTATTTCTCGATATCACTTCAAGCGACTCAGCAAAATGGCGGCCAATCGCTTCGTCACTGTAAGTGAGGAAGAATTACAAATGATGAAAGAAAATGCTGTTCCTAAAAGCACTAAAGATGCTACAAAGTTTGGTCTAAAACTATTCAAAGGTAAGGTGGGATTGTGATTTATTTTATCAATTTCAAAACAAAGTATTTTACGTGACTCGGTGTTGATAAGTGAACAGAGAGTCAGCGACGCAGTAGCTCACACGGCCGTACCATGAGAAACCAGACTCGTTTATACTTAGCCAAGTTGCGCTTCATGAGAACAATTAGATCCTCCAAACAAAACAATCAGAATTTTGTAATCAAGAATTTTGTAAACAATCAGGTAAACTGGCATTTTGAAACAGCATTTTGCTTCTTGAAACAGCGTCAAAATCCACGCTATGTGTTACATAAATACGTTCAGTCGGTAAACAGGAAGTGGATGTGTGACAGACCTGAAAAAACAGTACACATGGTATAGAACCCCAAGCTGAAGCTCGGTACCAAATATCAAGCAGGTGTGATTTGTAGTTGCTGAGAAAAGTGTTACGAAAATTTTGTAGTGTTTCGTAAATACATTCAGTCAGTAAACAGGAAGTGGATGTGCAACAGACCTGAAAATGGTAGACATGGTATAGAACCCCAAGCTGAAGCTCGGTATCAAATATCAAGCAGGTGTGATTTGTAGTTGCTGAGAAAAGTGTTACGAAAATTTTGTAAATCCACACTATACGTTTTGTAAATACACGGTCAGTAAACAGGAAGTGGATGTGTGACAGACCTGAAAACGGTACATACAGTATAGAACCCCAAGCTGAAGCTCGGTACCAAATATCAAGCAGGTGTGATTTGTAGTTGCTGAGAAAAATGTTACGAAAATTTTGTAAATCCACGCTATATGTTTTGTAAATACATTCAGTCGGTAAAAAGGAAGTGGATGTGTGACAGACCTGAAAACAGTACACATGGTATAGAACCCCAAGCTGAAGCTCGGTACCAATATATCAAGCAGGTGTGATTTGCAGTTGCTGAGAAAATTGTTACGAAAATTTTGTAAATCCACACTATATGTTTCGTAAATACATTGTCAGTAAACAGGAAGTGGATGTGCAACAGACCTGAAAATGGTAGACATGGTATAGAACCCCAAGCTGAAGCTCGGTATCAAATATCAACCAGGTGAGATTTGTAGTTGCTGAGAAAAGTGTTACGAAAATTTTGTAAATCCACACTATACGTTTCGTAAATACACAGTCAGTAAACAGGAAGTGGATGTGTGACAGACCTGAAAACGGTACATACAGTATAGAACCCCAAGCTGAAGCTCGGTACCAAATATCAAGCAGGTGTGATTTGTAGTTGCTGAGAAAAGTGTTACGAAAATTTTGTAAATCCACACTATATGTTTCGTAAATACATTGTCAGTAAACAGGAAGTGGATGTGCAACAGACCTGAAAATGGTAGACATGGTATAGAACCCCAAGCTGAAGCTCGGTATCAAATATCAACCAGGTGAGATTTGTAGTTGCTGAGAAAATTGTTACGAAAATTTTGTAAATCCACGCTATATGTTTCGTAAATACATTGTCAGTGAACAGGAAGTGGATATGCGACAGACCTGAAAACGGTACATACAGTATAGAACCCCACGCTGAAGCTCGGTACCAAGTAGCTATGATTTGTGGTTGCTGAGAAAAAGTGTTACAGATGGACAGAGGTAAACCAGTATACCCTCTCCTTCGGAGCAGGGGTATAATTAGCAACTCGTTAATGAGAAATCACAAAACCAGGGAGTAACTTTTGTGCAGACTGATTAGATCTTCCAAACAAAACAAACAATCAGAATCAAAATCCATTGAAAACTCAGAGGGAGAGGAGCGATTTTTGTGAATTGTGTACGGATGGGGGCGGCACGGTGGTGTAGTGGTTAGCACTGTCGCCTCACAGCAAGTCCGGGTTCGAGCCCCGTGGCCGGCGAGGGCCTTTCTGTGCGGAGTTTGCATGTTCTCCCCGTGTCCGCGTGGGTTTCCTCCAGGTGCTCCGGTTTCCCCCACAGTCCAAAGACATGCAGGTTAGGTTAACTGGTGACTCTAAATTGACCGTAGGTGTGAATGCGAGTGTGAGTGGTTGTCTGTGTCTATGTGTCAGCCCTGTGATGACCTGGCGACTTGTCCAGGGTGTACCCCGCCTTTCACCCGTAGTCAGCTGGGATAGGCTCCAGCTTGCCTGCGACCCTGTAGAACTGGATAAAGCGGCTACAGATAATGAGATGAGATGAGGTGTACGGATGGACGCCGCGTGACGACAAGAGCTCATCGCCCTACGGTCAGTGAGCTAATCACCCTACAGCTGGTGAGCGAACAAGTCTGCGTGGCGCCTTTATTACATTTGCATGCCACTTTTGAAGTTTGAAGTAAATTATGCTTTTTAAAATATGATTTTTTAAAAATAAAATCACCTGTGTATTTATACCAAAACAATTATCCGCCTCAGGCTCAGTGAATATCGACCTCGACTTTGTCTCCGTTATTATTCACTGATATTCCCCTTACCTTTGGTGAATGATTGTTAAATAAACAGTATTACACAAACAGCCACTTACTCTTCTTTTCTCCTTTGTCCCATGCAATGCCAGCTTCTTTGACTTGTGCTGTGATGCCCAGCATCATGGACACCGTTAACAGATCTGTCACCTGGATAACAAAACGCTCCTGTGTGCAAAGAAAAAAATTAAACTCTGGTTCACTGCAAGCATGCTGACGAAAACATGAATTAACGAAAGCCAGCAGTTTGGCGTTCGGCAGTGACACCCGTCTACTTATAAAAGGTCCCATGGCATGAAATTTTCACTTTCTGAGGTTTTTTAACATTAAAATGAGTTCCTCTGACCTTCTTAAGTCACCCCAGTGGCTAGAAATGTCATAATGTGTAAACCAAACTATGCCCAACATTTGAGAATGGCGCATCAAAACAGCGCATTGATAAACTCTTCCCTTTACTACGTCAGCAAGGGAGATGATCCCCACGCCCCCCTCTGGATTCCCACCCACTGTATGGATTGCCCGCCCAGCTCAAAAGTTGCCACCAAACATGGAAGTTGCGCTGTACATGGATGTGACAACACAGAAAAGAGTCTGTTTTTACTGCCGACGGGAGAGCCCCTGAAGACGCAGCGGCTTAATTTTATTTACTTCAATAATACGCCGTCGAGTCTACCTAAGACGGTGTATGTTTGTCAGAAGCATTTTCCTGAGGAATGTTTCCACAACTTGGGACAGTACAGGGCAGGTTTTGCACATCAACTGTCACTGAAGCCTGGGTCCGTACCAAGCATCCCTGCCGCATCAGCAACAAACACCGAACAAGTAAGTGTATAACTGTTAAGTCGTTTTGCCGTGTTTTAAAATCGGTGCCTCGTTAGCCTTGCAATGGCTACATTAGCTGTGCAGCTAACCGCTTCCTGCAGTTAGCCAGGTACTCTGCGCTACAAAACCAAAAAGCATGCAGCATGCTCTGTTATAATAGCCAATCAAAACAGTTTTTACAAAGACACCCACATTCTTTTTTTTAAGTCACTCGTTCATTTTATTTGTTTGTTTGTTCAGTAAAAACCCAAACATTTGTTGAATTTATTTTATTTCCTCGCGTCGCACCTTAATGACGTCAGCACGCGGTATTTTTCCCTTCGCGGTTTGTTCCTTCTCTCTCGCCATAGTAAGACACCCACATACGCTTGTTCTGACCCACTGGAGGTAGCGTCACAGTGCTGTTAGCCAATCAGAGGTAACACGTTTACATGTCATGAATATTAATGATAAGACCCGCCCCCACCCTCTACCCTTCCCCGCCTCCTGCTTCTCATTAGCAAAACGACGCACTGGGAAAAGCGCTGAAATGGGGCTTTCTCCCAGGAGGCTACATCTACGTGCCGAGGGTTCATTTCGAGAAAGGCTGCGTATATAACATCCGGAAACCTCCACGAGCCCGTTTAAAGCATCAACAAACCACCATGCCATGGGACCTTTAATGATAAATCCATGCTTTTTGTTTACATTTCTAGATTAAAAAAAAAAAGTTCTCTATTTAGAAATGGCCTTCCTAATCAGCACTCTATCCAAGAGTTCTACAACGTAGAAGATGCTCACTTTAAACTCCATCTCAGTATAGGAGGCCTCCTTCCTCTCCTGCATGAGGCCCAGACAGAACGACTGGAAGTTGATCTCATGCTTGGTCTGCTTGATGATCTCTCTGAGCAGGGCACGAGACGCCCGAAGATAATCGTCCTTGTTGGTCAGAAGGTCCTGGAATACCATGGCCAGGAACTAGATGGAGAAAGAGACACGTGTGCAGTTTTACACCTTAACACAAAATGATGCTCACTTGACGTTTATAAGACAGGAAGTAAGACAGTGAGAGCTCAGACGTTAAAGGTGATGAGATCGAGTCCGGATACTTAAGAGCTGAAATCCCAACGCTGCTAGTCAGCCACTCTGATGCGATTGTAAGTACAAAATATGTGGCGGTAACTCGATCAACACGATTGCATCCATTTAAGTCATCCTTTAATAGAAAACAACTCAAAAGTAATCAAAGTAGTTTCAATGAATCTGTGAAGGAGTAGAGTTAAATAAATGTATTCTTTAGACAGATCGATAGATAGATTCTTTATCGTCATTGCACATTACTATACAACGATACACTGTTTGAGGGCTCAGATCACAGCAGCATGTCAATAAAATCTCATCTCATTATCTGTAGCTGTTTTATCCTGTTCTACAGGGTCTCAGGCAAGCTGGATCCTATCCCAGCTGACTACGGGTGAGAGGCGGGGTACACCCTGGACAAGGTGCCAGGTCATCACAGGGCTGACACTTTTGCCCCTTTTCCACCAAAGCAGTTCCAGGGCTGGTTCGGGGCCAGTGCTTAGTTTGGAACCGGGTTTTCTGTTCCCACTGATAAAGAACTGGCTCTGGGGCCAGAAAAACCGGTTCCAGGCTAGCACCAACTCTCTGCTGGGCCAGAGGAAAGAACCGCTTCCGTCAGCGGGGGGGGCGGAGTTGTTAAGACCAACAACAATAACAAGACCGCGAAAGATCACCATTTTTAAGCGACGAGAAGCAGCAGCTGTACAAACGCAAAGTCAGCCATTATTATTATTGTTGTTGCTGCTGCTGCTTCCGTGTTGTTTTTGCTTCGATATTCGCACCAAGGTTTACGCAAATGTAGCGACGTAACTGACGTATACAGCGACGTAACTGACGTAGCTCCGCAAGCTATGGAAAAGCAAACTGGTTCTCAGCTGGCTTGCAAGTTGAACGAGTTGTGAACCAGCACCAGCACTGGCCCCGAACCAGCCCTGGAACTGATTTGGTGGAAAAGGGGTAATAGACACAGACAACCATTCACACTCACATTCACACCTACGGTCAATTTAGAGTCGCCAGTTAACCTAACCTGCATGTCTTTGGACTGTGGGGGAAACCGGAGCACCCGGAGGAAACCCACGCGGACACGGGGAGAACATGCAATCTCCGCACAGAAAGGCCCTCGCCGGCCACGGGGCTCAAACCCGGACCTTCTTGCTGTGAGGCGACAGCGCTAACCACTACACCACCGTGCCACCCATGTCAATAAAATAAATAATATACATAACCTTTTAAAAGCAGAATATTGGCATATAAACAGCAGTATAAATTACAGTATGTAATTATTCAATGTAGCCAAACACAGTAAGGTGCAAAGTGAGAGTCCAAGTCCGGGTCAGGCCTCCAGCAGAGCTTTTACACCCCTGGGGAAGAAGCGATTTTGGTGTCTTGCTGCTCGTGACTTTATGACCCTAAGCCTGCCAGAGGGAAGGGTGTCAAAAAGACATTGTCCGGGGTGAGTGCAGTCAGTCCTAATCTCTGTGGCACTGTTTCTCAGCCTGGCAGAGTAAATCTGTTCCAAGGATTGAAGAGGGGTACCAATGATTTTAGATGCACTCCTGATGATCTGCTGCAGATCTTTCCTCTCCTCTGAGGTGCAGCTGGAGAGCCACACTGTGCATCCATAGCTCAGAACACTTTGTATGGTGCACTGGTAGAAGTTGGTGAGGAGCTTCTGTGAGAGCCCAGCTTTCCTCAGGGATCGCAGGAAGATCTTCTTCACCACCTCACTGGTGTTCACTCCCCATGTCAGGTCCTCAGAGAGGTGAACACTGAGGTACTTGAAGCTCCCCACCTGTTCCACCTCCTCTCCAAAGATCACCAGGCGGGCGTTTGTTTTAACCGGTCGTTTTCTGAAGTCAATGACAAGCTCCTTTGTTTTGTTGGTGTTGAGGAGCAAGTCATTGTTCTGACACCAAGATGTGAGGGCCTGAACGTCCTCTCTGTAGGCTGCCTCATTGCTGTTGGTTATCAACCCCACCACAGCTGTGTCATCTGCAAACTTGTATATTTGGTTTGAGTTATGAATGAGAGAATAGTCCCGTGTGAAGAGTGAGTAAAGGAGTGGACTAAGGACACAGCCTTGGGGGGTGCCAGTGTTTAGAATGGTGTTGGATGAGATGAGGTCTCCAAGTCTCACATGCTGTGGTAAAGGAATGTGTGGCGATCTAGGAAAACCTTTCATGTGGTGAAATGTTGACTTTTTTTTTTTTAACCAAGTCTGAAAACTACAGGCTTTCCTGGACTGAAATAGACTAGATGGCCAAACGTTTGTGGACACCTGACCCTCTCACCCATATGTGGTTCTTCCTCAAACTGTTGCCACAAAGTCTGAAGTACAGAAGTATTCGGAATGTCTTAGTAGGCTGTAGGATTACAATTTCCCTTCACTGGAACTAAGAGGCCCAAACCTCTTCTAACGTGACAATGCTCCTGTGCACAAAGCACTCCATGAAGACATGGTGTGTTAAGTTTGGAGTGGAAGAACTCGAGTGTCCTGCACAGAGCCCTGACTGAACTCAACCCCACTGAACACCTTTGGGATGAACTGGAACACCGACTGCGCCCACAACACATCAGTGTCTAATCTCATTAATGCTCTTGTAGCTGAATGAACAAAATCCCCACAGCCATGCTCCAAAATCTAGTGGAAAGCCTTCCCAGAAGAGAGGAGTTTATTATAACAGCAAAGGCGGAATAAATCTGGAATGGGATGTTCAACAAGTATATATGGTCCATGTGATGGTCAGGTGTCCACAAAAATGTGGTAATAGAGTGTATATCTATCTTTATACGAGTGTCTATTCATAATCTAGACTAACTGGCTATAGACCCCTTTCACATGACGTCACCGCGCCGCGAGATTTTGTTAGGCGCCATATTGGAAGACCAAGTACATGCACTCAAAATATAAAACAAAGTACGCGCGAGAGTGAAGTGACACGATGGCTGATAATTCTGGTTATGTGAGTACATTACCAGCTGCAGAAAGGGCACGGTATGTGGAGAAACTGGCTGTGATTGATGGGTTTGACCCATATGATAAGACTCGCGGCAAGGGAGAATGGAAACATAAGGAGGACCGGACACCAATTCTGCCATCTGTTTGCTACCCAGACATTGTAAACTATTTGTTGTTTACACCCAGTGCCTACAGTGTTCGAACTATGCCGATATTTTCGGGGGGTCCCTTTTTTTCCCTTGGGGGGGTGCTTGCGCTTGTCTCGGAGCGCGGATCTCCAAACACATGAGAAGCCTTGCACTCGTCTCGGAGCGCGGATCTCCAAACACATGAGAAGCCTTGCGCTTGTCTCGGAGCGTGGATCTCCAAACACATGAGAAGCCTTGCGCTTGTCTCGGAGCGTGGATCTCCAAACACATGAGAAGCCTATCTTACGCACATATCATGCGGACTCCACACCTCCACACACGCATCGCATCTGAAGTCATAACTCATCAGGGGAAATCGTGTCCGCATTGGCATGTTCAAAAAACAACCTCGCGTCAACAATGATACCACACGCAAGAAAAAAAAACAAAACAGTCAGGCTACTCAACAACCAACCTGGCAGCAGCGAGCAAGCCCCAAACCATCCTAAATTATTATTATTATTAAATTGTAGAAGTCTGGGAGGCTTGCTCCTCATACAGTTATCAACTTGGGGCCAATTTAGCATGTTTTAAATCTGAATTTCTTGCGTTTGCTTACCTCAAAGTGTCCGCAGATCATGCACAGACTTATCCATTATATCCACAGTTTTTTGCCAAGTCTCACACAGGTTTCTTTCAAGTCTACTGTTGGGCCAATAAATCATAAATAAAACAGCTCAGATTTGTTTGTTTAAGTCGTTTGCCACTCCACTTTATTCTCGTGGGTTCACATACCGCTGCTGTTATTTCCCCCTAATCACGAGTTTGTTGGTCTTCCAAAATGGCGCAGGGTCTGTTTACTTCCGGTTTCGGGTGACGTCAGTGAAAGGGGTCTATTCAGACGTCCTGCCGTCACGTTCTGTGTTTATATTAAAAAGCACAGACCACACTAATTTCAAACTAATTAGAAATCATTATGTTTACTTACACTACAGTGTGGCTGAATGCTCAAATCTGATTGGTCAGAATGTGGGTATGATTTTCGCATAACAGTAATTGCGTGTAATAATTCCGGCTATAATATGAATGTTTATATTAATGCGTTCATTCTAATATGTTATTGTTTCTATAGTGATAGCTCATATACAGGAGAAAAAAAAAAAAGACACTGTTGTTTAAAAAACAATAACTCATAATTGTCGATGTGATGAAGTTTTTTTTTGTTAGGAGACATTTATTGAATATTTATGGAATCAGTCTCAGTTGTAAGCAGTCTCGTCTCGGTACTGCTTTCTGTTTCCTGTTTTTCACACTGTGCTCTGTGTGTGTGCGCGCGTGCGAGAGAGAGGCTGCTTATCACAGCTGTAACGTAAGTGACAACAGGAACTAACTTGTCTCTCTGACTTTCTACAACATTAAATCTAACCATAAACCATTAGGATCATCTCATCTCATTATCTCTAGCCGCTTTATCCTGTTCTACAGGGTCGCAGGCAAGCTGGAGCCTATCCCAGCTGACTACGGGCGAAAGGCGGGGTACACCCTGGACAAGTCACCAGGTCATCACAGGGCTGACACATAGACACAGACAACCATTCACACTCACATTCACACCTACGGTCAATTTAGAGTCACCAGTTAACCTAACCTGCATGTCTTTGGACTGTGGGGGAAACCGGAGCACCCGGAGGAAACCCACGCGGACACGGGGAGAACATGCAAACTCCACACAGAAAGGCCCTCGCCGGCCACGGGGCTCGAACCCGGACCTTCTTGCTGTGAGGTGACAGTGCTAACCACTACACCACCGTGCCGCCCCCATTAGGATCATTCATTAATAAATTAAACATGATAGTCGTTGGCAGATTGCAGTGGTATAAGCGGAATAACACGCTCTAGACTTGCTGTTATGCAAAAATAATGCACTTTGGGGTAGTTAGTGCAGTGTTGTGTGTTATTCCTGACACAATAAACCGTTTTAAACATTCTTAATAACTTTGCTGGCATCACAATCTGACAGTGTGACGACACATTTCTCATCTTAGCATGACAGTACGTCTGTGATCGGAAATGTGTAAACAACCTGATCAGAATCACCCGGATCGCTGTCTCTAGTCTGATCTAGGTAAATGGCACTTGTTGCATTCAGGTATGTCACTTTTCCCATAACATATCACTGTCTGCTTTTACATTGATGCCAAAATAAGTGCCCCACGTTGCTGGCCCTCTTCTCTTCGTCCTGTACACCGCGGACTTCTGCTACAACTCGGAGCTGTGTCACATTCAGAAGTTCGCCGATGACACAGCCATCGTTGGGTGTATCAGTGACGACAGAGAGGAGGAGTATAGGAGCCTGGTGAGGGACTTTGCTGTGTGGTGCAACAGGAACCATCTGCAGCTCAACACCTCGAAGACCAAGGAGCTGGTCATTGACTTTGGGAGGTCCAGACCAAGGTCACTACCAGTTCTGATCGAGGGAGTCGAGGTGGAGGCTGTGGATTCCTACAAGTACCTCGGGCTGTGGCTGGACAGCAAGCTGGACTGGATTTGCAACACCAATCACTTATACAGGAAAGGACAGAGCAGGCTATACTTCCTTAGGAGGCTGCGGTCCTTTAACATCTGCAGGAAACTCCTGTGGATGTTCTATCAGTCTGTGGTCGCCAGTGTCCTGTTTTACACCGTGGTGTGCTGGGGGGCAGCACATCCAAGAAGGACACATCCAGGCTGGACAAACTGATCAGGCGGGCCGGCTCTGTGGTCGGCGTGAAGCTGGACTCTCTGGTGAAGGTGGCAGAGAAGAGGACTATGGACAAACTACTGAACATCATGGACGATGCCAGTCACCCTCTGCACACCGTCATCAGCAACCAGAGGAGCCTGTTCGGTGACAGAATGCTCCTTCCCGAGCGCAGGACGAACAGACTTAAAAACTCCTTTGTCCCTCACGCCATCAGACTGTACAACTCCTCTCTGGGGGGGAGGAGGGGTAACAGGAGGACAGAAGACGGGAAGGGAAGGCGCAGTAGCCTAGCCTGACAATAAGCAATACCGGACAATGTGCAATATAAAGTGTAATATCTCTCCTGCTGCCCCCCCCCCTTTCCCATATTTTATTCTTTTTATATTGTATATGTAAATACATAATTTAATTTCATTTATCTAGAAGTTTTTTCTCTCTTTTCTATTCTCTAATGATGCTGCTGGAATCTTAATTTCCCTGAGGGAACCCTCCCAAAGGGATCAATAAAGTTCTATCTAATCTAATCACTCTGTTGGAAAAATTCTGATACTTTTGGAATTACTTACTGTGTAAGGAAATAACACCGACGCCTCCTTTCCACCAACGCCAACGAGGTGCTAGTTCTGGGATGGTGCTCGTGCCGGTTCAGAGTTAGGTCAACTTGCAAACCTTCTAAGAACCGCTTTGTTTTTCCATGGGCTAGAGAGCCACGTCATTATGTCACTGTATACAGCTCCGATTTCCCAGCAACACTTGCACCAAACGCAACAACAATGGCAGACTGCTGAATTAGGCAGCACTCTACTACCTCTGTCTTTTTAAAAATGGTGGTCACAAAGTTTTAGTTGGCCCTGTTAGTCATGATAATCCCGCCCTCAGCCCTCAGAACATAAGCGGTTCTTGGTTCTAAAGTGTTGGTTCTGCTCTCGGCCCTTGAGCTGCCTTGGTGGAAACAATCATACTATGAAAAGATGAAAACAAAGGAAGGCTCACCTTCGGGGCCTGCTCTGGGCTGTGCTGCAGGACCGTATGAAGCACCTGCATGTTGTTCGGATTTCTGGCATTGGACAACTCATTAAAGATCACCAGTTTGATCATGGTGCCCAGGTTATCTCTGTGTGCATTCAGGAGCTCCCTGCAATGCAGCCAAGTACCACATAAACATCAGAATACAATAAACCGTGAAATCTTGCAACAAGACGACCTAAAACCATGAACGTCCGGAAGAGCACGGCTTACCGGACACACAGCATGTAATGATTGAGGAGGACTTTTGGCTTCAGCCGGATCTTGATGAGGTTGGAGATCACGTCCATGTCGTCAGCTCCGTGAGTTCTACAGTTCATGCACAGAGACATGAGGAGGTCCTGCGCTGGTCTCGTCAGCTGTGATGAAACGACATAGCATGACATTATCTTTGTCTTTCCTAAATGGAGCTCAAAATGGTCAAAGAAAGACTTTAAAACAAGAGCCAGGCCATCCTTAAAAAAAAATCCGTTTCCTGTCCACCGGGTGAGCAAAAAAATTTTTCAGTCGGGAGGGAGGGATTTTTTTTTTATATATATGGATGGATAAGAAATCGCAATGCTGTGTTTGCTTTTTCTTTCAGTACTTTTTTATTACAAAAGCAGACACATTTAATAAAATATGACAGTTTAATCAACTGAAACTTGTACAAAAACTTTAAATTAGCATTTTAACTGCTGACTGCAACATTTGCAAAACTTTTACAAAGGTACTTAAAATGTCCGACACGCGGACTTTTTGTAGTTCTAAATCGACCGTTAGGCCTAGTTCGGATGAAATTACACTATTAAAATGATCACTGAATGATTTGTTTTTCTGAATCTTTACTATTTTGTTGTTTGCTAGAATACCAGTTTGCGATTTCACACTTAAGCAAATGTTTGAAAACTCCGGATCTCCTTCCTTCATGGTGGCTGCCATTTTTTTGTGCCGCACGGCGCATGCGCAGAGCTGATTCAGTTCAGAGTGCGCACTCACTTGGCGGAGGCAGTAGTGTGTCGGAGGGAACAGAAGCAGAGATAACGCTTATTTTGTCTCCGGTAAACCAGTCTTCTCTCGTTCAATTACGTGCTGGCATCAAAAGACACCGTTGGTTGTAAATGAAACCAAACTGAGTGGTTGGAGTGTATTTTCATACACAAATGGAGAAATGTTCGCTGAGTGTGTAATTGTGTAGCCCCCACTGCAGACCGTTGTCGTTGTTAATTCATAGCATGCTCAGCTGCGTGAATGTGTCATGAACCGAAAATAAGAGATTTACAAGCCAGGAACGCCTCATGATGCAATACGCAAGAAAAGAAAGAAGATTTACTGCCATTTTACTTTGTATTTGAGTAAAGTGAATAAATAAATGGTCTGTGCAAAATACATTTAATCCTGGGAACTGCGTGCACAGGAGTTTATTTTGTGTTTACACCCCCCCGGCTGGCTACTTATTTGTCATGGCTGGCTAGTATGAGCCTTATGGCCCTTTTCCACTACCCTTTTTCAGCTCACTTCAGCTCGCTTCAGCTCACATCAGCCCGACACGGCTCGCGTTTCGACTATCTAAGAGCAGCACGACTCAGCTCGCTTCAGCCCTGCTCAGCCCCCAAAACTCGCACGGTTTTGGAGTGGGGCTGAAGCGACCCAAACCGAGCCGAGTGGGGCTGGGGGCGTGAGGAGACACTCCCCTGTGCACTGATTGGTGAGGAGGAGTGTCCTCACATGCCCACACACGCCCCGCGAGCACGCTGGGATCTGTAAACACCGTAAACAGAAGGAGAATTACGAGAATTATGAAGCCTTATGCGCCTCGCCTCATCTATACACTCTTGCCAGTATCTGTTGGCGTTGTCGGCGACAACAAGCCACAGCACCAAGACCAGCAACACTAACGACTCCATGTCCTCCATGTTTATTGTTTACTCTCCGGGTTGTGAGACTACCGCTTAAAAGGTCACTGATGTCACTGTTTGAGCCGCCTAACGACATCACCTGACGTCCACCCACTTTTGCTAACTCCACCCAATGTGTCCACCCACTTCCAGCCAGCACGGTTCAGCGCGGTTGTAGTCGAAATGCAACTCCAACAGCCCCGCTCAGCTCGACTCAGCACGGCACGGCTCAGCCCAACTCAGCCGCATTGGTAGTGGAAAAGCGGCATTAGTGGAAAGCCCTGGGAATGCGGAAATGTCAAGTTCGATTTTAGATTTACGAACCCGAAAAAAATGTCGAAAAAACGGCATTAAAAAAAAATTTTCAACCGCACAAACGGCACTCACCCGGCCGGTGGACCGGAAACAGAACATTTTTTAATAATGGCCTCAGGGTCAGAATCTTGCCTTTGGATTCTGCAGCCACATCTCCAGCCTCTGCACAGCCATCAGTCGCACCTCCTTGTAGCCGCAGGTGGCTGTTAGCAGACGCAGCAGGTTCCGCGACACGTTATCCATGGGTTGTCTGCGGTTCAGTTGGTCCCTTAATATATCCAGCACGTAGTCCTCCACACTATCTGCCAGCTCGTCGTACCTAAGCGTGTGTGAGTCAGTCACAAAACCGTTCAAAGATGTTGGACTTCTATCTGTAATATATATCATACTGACTACAGGCAGGTGTACTGAATCATATGGAGACGGCTGACACATCTGTAATAGCTCAGTACCTGGGCATGACCTGCCCTTCCTCTTCAGGACTAAGCTTCTCCTCTGCAATTAGAAGCTCAGCCTGATTGTCATCCTCATCTGGAGTGGAAGGGTGAGGACTGTTTCCTGGAAAAACAAAGAAGAACCTTTCAACATTTAATTACATAAATACATTACATTTTATTTACTGTACCATACCACACACTGTACGTCTTCACACCTTCACTCTATAAGAACTGGTGGAGGAGAGAAATTTGACATCATGTCACTGGTCTTTTTAGTCACTGCGTAAAAGCAGAGCTCCTGATGAGCGTGTGAGCAAAAGATTTACAAGGGCGCGAAATCAACCTGAATAGAATAATAATATTAGAGCATCATGAATGAACCACTGAATTGTGTAGTGTCGTGTATTTCACGTCAGTAAATTGCTGCATTGTCTTAGGACAGTGAGACCAATAATGAGATACTCATCGCAGTTATGAATACATATTTATTCCTTTCTTTGATACCACGTCATTGTAGGTACAACAGTACCATGCCTCACACAGTGCACCAAAATTATGTCGGTGCAATTGCACTACCCATCCATCATCTGTAGCCGCTTTATCCTGTTCTACAGGGTCGCAGGCAAGCTGGAGCCTATCCCAGCTGACTACGGGCGAAAGGCGGGGTACACCCTGGACAAGTCGCCAGGTCATCACAGGGCTGACACATAGACACAGACAACCATTCACACTCACATTCACACCTACGGTCAATTTAGAGTCACCAGTTAACCTAACCTGCATGTCTTTGGACTGTAGGGGAAACCGGAGCACCTGGAGGAAACCCACGCGGACACGGGGAGAACATGCAAACTCCGCACAGAAAGGCCCTCGCCGGCCACGGGGCTCGAACCCGGACCTTCTTGCTGTGAGGCGACAGCGCTAACCACTACACCACCGTGCCGCCTGCAATTGCACTACATAATTACAATTTGCGTATTTCCAACACATAACAAAGAATCCTGCCAGGTTTTGTGAAATTCCTCCAAAAATTCTAAGAGGAGTTGATTTCAGAAGGTGACCACTAGAGTTGAGCTGGATACTCGGCTGAAACGAGTATCCGGTACGGATAAAGCACTTTTGCCAAGTACGAGTATTATACGAGTAATACGAGTCAATATCTGTGCTCGGACTGAATGAAAATCCTCACACAGCACCCCTCCCCTACACACACCGCTCTGCTCACTCACACAGAGAACAGCTCTCTGTCTCTCCGGTTCGCGGCTCTTTTCCGTTAACGTTTCAGGTTTCTTCAGCTTCAAGTTTGTTTTTATTTCAGTTTGTACTTACTTATAACCAGTAGAGTTCTGGTAAACGTGGGTTCATTCAGACGTGGTGCTTGGTAGAAAGCGACTCGCGTTGCGTCTCTGCCTGACGGAGATTTTTTTTTTCTTTTTTTAACCGTCGGTTAAAAACAGTTTTTTTGACTTCACGCATTGAGTGTCTGACACTTTCTTGCTGTAATTCATGTAAAAATAAAGGTAGTAATGGTATAAGTATTACAAATTAAGCTACACACACACTCTCTCTCTCTCTCTCTGCCGGTCGTCGGAGTTTTTTTTTTTTTTAAACCGTCAGTTGGCTCTAACCAGTTTTATTTTACTTCACGCACCGAGTGTCTGACACTTTCTAGGTAGTAGTGGTATAAATAATATTACAAATTAAGCTACACACACACACACACACCCCTGGTGTGGAAATAAAAAAAAAATAAAAAAAGAACCAAATTAAAAAAAAAAAAAATCACACTGATCATAAAAAAATTAAAAGTTAAAAAAAGAAGTTATGTTGAGTATGAAAACTCTTGTTCATTACATTTCATTTCATAATTGCAACCGCATGTGTTGTATTCATTGTTGCAAAACTTGTTCTGTAAATAGTTCGTTTGCTATCGTGATCAAAACCATTGCTCTGAAGCTCAATGCTGATGCTGTCCTGTAAATAGTTTTCTAATCAGCAATAAATATAACAATTTCTGATCAACCCATATCAATTGCATGCTTAAAATAACATGCTGGTTAAAGCCCCGCCCATTTCAAGACAACCAGACCCACTTCCGGGTTTAATCCCACCCACTTCCGGGTACAAATACAGATAATTCATATGGTTAACAGATACAGATAATACTGTACTCGCTCATCCCTAGTGACCACCCTTCCCGGAACGGATGGATGGAAATTGCCACGACATAATCCCCCTCGGGCCTTTCAGCCAGCGGGGGATTTAAAAATATATATATATATATATATATATATGGAATGAAAGTATTTGATGGTAAGAACGTCTTTTTTTTTTCCCCCAAGAATTATTATTATTTTAGCATTTTTCACAAATTGCGACTGTCATTTCACCGGTTTGTTTACATTCTAAGCAGAAATTATTTTGTCAGACGTTTTGCATAAAGTTTTTATTTATCGAATCTGCAAAAAATAAAAATAAAAACGCTCGCTTTCTCAAAATCTAGTGAATGTGGATAGAATAAAACAGTTATTCCATTCAATCTCGTCAAACATGGCTTTTAGCCAACTCGGTGCAACTGTTAATTACCTTTGGTTACTAATAAATCAGTACTGGTCCAGAAAAAAAAAAAAAAACAAAAACAATAGTGAACGGTGTACCTGCGCTCAGATCTCCTCCTGAGCGGCCCGTTTCGGTCTGCAGCAGCATGGTCTTTGGGGGCATCTTGGTGTTAAACGCAGTCTGTATGTTGTCTACGAATGTTTTACAGTGCGAGCTATCCACCCAGATTCTCTCACCAAGAGAGTCCTCAATGTACACCTGAGGAAAAAAAAAACATGACCACACAAGAATCTAGAACATTTCTTCATCAGGAATGAAGGTTGATTAAGTTCACTGGACGAGCACACGGCTAGCTTCTTACTTTGACAAAGATCTCAGGCCAGTTCTCGTCCTCTTCGTACGCTGCCATCAGCAGATTGCAGGCCAGAACGGACACCAGGCTGTTCCCCTTAGCCTTAAAGTTAATAGAGGCGTCACGCCGAAGGAGGCTGCATAAAGCCTATCCCAGGAAACACACACACGAAAAAAAATTAACAGGCTGGTTGACAGAAAATCGAAACAGTACTAATGAAAACACACGGTGCCAACCTCTATGACTCCTTCAGTTGCAAATACGTTGGGTTTGATCTTGGCGAGGAACATGAGGCTGAGGTAGAGAGTGATGTCAGGCTTGGCCCGGTTCATCTTCAGTTGTTTGACCGCGCCACACAGCAGTCCTTCGATACGCTCATCGTTACCTTCAGCCTCTGCTGCCTCAATCTCGTCCAGTAATACAGCCGGGGGAACTGCAACAACACCACAGAGCTTAGGACAGGCTTGTCGTACTCGAGTCCAGGACTCGTGCCCTAATTATAAGGACTTGTGACTCGACTTGGACTTGAGCGCTGATGCTCGGACTGGGACTTGTGTATTAACTGCATCCGGACTCGTAAATTGGAGACGAGGACTCGGATTTTTTGTAACATTGCCATGATAATTTGGCAGAAGATATTTAGATCGACATTAATTTTGTGCAAGAGTGTCACACCTGCGCGCCTTGGTGCGTGCATCAGATAGACTCTTGGGCGCGCTCTGGACAGTGCCCACGCCAAGCCATAAACAATTCGCACCTGTGCAGGATTAAGGCACAATCAGCGCGCCTATATAAAAACTGCGAAAACACACTTACTTTGTGAAGTATTGAGTTGCGTTGCTGACACATTACTGAGCCTTATTTCCTTGTTTGGTTTCCTGATTTCCTGTTTCTCGTCTTTGATTCTGCCGAGTCTACGAGAGCCTGTTTGTGCCTCGCTCGACCTATAGCCTGTTTCACTGTTTTACGACTTTGCCCGCCGTTCTGGATTGTTTACCTGTCTTCACTTGGATTAATAAACACACCTTCTGCACGACAGAATACTGCACACTCCCTGATAGAGACCTGTTCATACGTCATGTTCAGGAACAAACTAATGTTAATGGCGCTGAAACAGCCACCGTCAAATGGTACGGTTGGAGTCTTGTTCTCGGACCCGACTTGAATTTTTTTTTAATGGCTTGGACTTGACTCGGACTTGAACGCTGGAGACTCGAGACTGGACTCAGACTCGAGGTTTAGTGACACGACTACGACATTAGCTTAGGATCATCTAATCCAGATGTTCAACATGTTCAACATTAACCCCTCAATATGATTAAAAAGAAAAAAAAACAGAACATATGTAACATGTAAAGATTCTAATTCAGTTATACTACACCCCACACTGTCTCACCTTCTATAGGCACCACAGACGGCTCTTTGATCGATGGGGAAATTGCCCTTTTGTCAACAGCAGCTACTTCAGCCAGACGTGAGAGCGCACTGGGGGGATTGGAAGCGTGTTTGGGCCGTTTCGTCAGGTTAGACAGGCCTGAAGAGGAGGGTAAAGATGACGAAGGCTCTCTCTTGCGGTCTGGAGGCAAACCTGTGGATGCTGGTTTGAGCAGAGCTGGGTTTGCTTTGGTCTCGCTGCCCTGGCTTTTGGCCCCTAAAGCGATGAAGTCTCCTGGAGGAGGGTGACCTAAGAAGCAGCAAAGAAGGAGATTGTAAAACTTACACAGTACCGACTGTCTCTCTTCTCAGTACTTCTATAACTAATTGCACCACATACCTGATGTTTTGGCACCACTAGGGCGCCGAATGCTGGTCGGCTTCGGCCGATTCATGGTGCAAGACACTGATCAGTAATCGTGATCTGAGAAGAACGGAAACAGTACAGTTATGATTGTGGACTTGTTAAAAGATAAGCAGTGATGTCAGGTTGGGTGGGTTCCAGCAATCCCAACTTGGCCACTTTAATCACACTGGTCTTGGACTGGTTCATAGAACCTTTGATAAACTTTAATAATTTGTGCAGGAATTTCAGACTTGGGCGGGGGGTAAAGGCTTTGAGTGACTGATCAGAATATTGTGAGGTTAAATCCCAGCTTCGCCAGGCTAATACTGTAGGTACGACTTTTGGGTTCTTGAGCCCTTAAACCTCAACCACACAGTTGTATCCTGTCACAAATGAGCAACAGTAAATGCTCTGGAAGGGTTTGCTGCGAAATCTAAACTGCCAGATCATACACTATATAACCAAAAGTTCATGAACACATGCCGATCAAAGACATATGTACTTGATGAACATCCCTGTCCCAATGTAGTCCCCTTTTGCAGTTATAATAAGCTCCACTCTTCTGAGAAGGCTTTCCGGGACATTTCAGATTTGTGTTCAATCAGCTACAAGAGCATTAATGAGATCACACACTGGTGTCAGGTGAGAAGGTCTGGGGTGTAGTCGGTGATTCAGTTCATCCCAAAGGGGTTGAGGTCAGAGCTCTGTGCGGGACACTCAAGTTCTTCTACTCCAACCTTGACAAACCCTGTCTTCATGGAGCTCGCTTTGTGCACAGGAGTATAGTCATGCTGAAACAGGTTTGGGCCTCATAGTTCCAGTGAAGGCAAATTTTGTGGAAACAGTTTGAGGAAGAACCACACTGGGTGTGATGGTCAGGTGTCCATATACTTTTGGCCAAAGTGTGTGTGTGTATACAGTGTATTTCAGCAATTATCATCATGTTGTAAGCATGTCCACCACTAATTACTTTAGTAACTAAAGAGATGTTGTGAAAATACAATTTTGTTCAGACCAAAATAATTGTCACCAAGAAAGCTTTTAGATATTAGTGAACTTCACCCAGATGATACAGGAAGGCCAAAGTAATATCAAAACTATCTAAACTAATTGAAAAAAATCTATCTAACCAGGACTGGAAGTAAAACTACACATCACCACATGAATATACACACACACACATATATATATATATATATATATATATATATATATATATATATATATATATATATATACACACACACACACACATACATACATACATATATATTAGGGCTGTAACGATACACCCAACTCACGATTCGATTCGTATCGCGATTTTTGACCCACGATTCGATACGCCCACGATTTTTTTTTAATGTTTTTTTAAAGTAGTAAATTTGACTTATTAACATTTACTTACTTACATTAACTATTTAATAACAAATAATTCAGACCACTGCAGAGAATGAGTAATATGTATGCAAAAATGAACAAATGTATATCCAAAGATTGTTTTATTTCTCAAAATAATACTGTTGAGCCGGAAGCTCTGTTTTTTTCGGTTCTGAAAAAGTCATTTTTCCAAATCGTGTAAATCCGTTAAGATTTTTTTTTTTTTTGGGGGGGGGGGGGGGGAAGGGGGGGGGGGCTCTCTCACTGTCTCACTCTCATAGGGCCAATGATTTTCTGTGATCGCGGAAAACAGATGGAAATTACGGAATTTTTATAGTGAAACATTGCTCGCGTGTCAAAATGTAACTGCCGCAGAAGGCTTCCGCCCAAGCAGACATGTCTTTCCGGTCAAGTGATTGTGATTGGCTTGTGGCACACCTAGCCAGCCAATGAGCTGCTTGTTTACAGATTCGCTCCCCGCGTCGCAACCAGAATGGCGACCGCTTAAAAGAAATGAATGCTCTGCCAGTGGCGAGTGTGGACGTTGCGTGACTTGCAGAAGATTGTCGCAGGTCGGCGAAAAAACGACTTACTAATAGATATAAAAAAATAAAAGTAATTTAAGTAAGTTTAAAATGTAATTTAAATAAAAAGTAAAGTATTCATAAATTGAAGTTTGGAAGCGCCTCTGTTTTTGGGCTGAGGAGAAGTTTGAAAGGGTGTACCGCGATTCTGCCTTCTTGTATCGCGATACGGATCGTGGCTCTGAGTATCGCGATTTCGATACGCATATCGTTACAGCCCTTATACACACACACACACACACACACACACACACACACAGTGCTCACTCTAGGACCCAAATTGTTTTAGCAAAAAGTGCTAAAGACTCAAATTTTTCTTTAGCAATTTGCAATTTTGCTTAGCAAGAAATGCTAAAAGAACAATTTTCTTTTTAGCAAAGTAATTTTTTTAGCAAGATATGTTATACTTCTAAATGTTTCTTGCACTGACATAATATTGAAAAATGAATTGTTATTATAGTTTGTTGGTGTTTCAATAGTGTTTGCAAGCTTGTTTCCTGCCTTTGTCTTTCCATGTTCTTGATTTATGTTCATAGCATGCTTATTTATTCTTGAATCCTCTTATTTTGATCATTTCATCAACTGTATATATGTAATAAAATTGTGTGTTTAATTTAACCTGCTTAATCTGGTTTACGGAGTCCATATTTTTCATTATAATTATATCTAACATCTGGTGTGATGTGCTTTGCATTCTTTGCTATCTATGCACCTTTTAGCCCTTTGTCACCCTCTGTAGTATGCTGACTGGCCTGTGTGGGTATGTGTGTGTGTGTGTATATATATAAAATTGGGATCCGTGTGTGTGTGTGTGTGTGTGTGTGTGTATAATTGGGATCCGTGTGTGTGTGTGTGTGTATAATTGGGATCCGTGTGTGTGTGTGTGTGTATATATAATTGGGATCCGTGTGTGTGTGTGTGTGTATATATAATTGGGATCCGTGTGTGTGTGTGTGTGTGTATATATATAATTGGGATCCGTGTGTGTGTGTGTGTGTGTGTTTTTAGAGGGAGCGGGGTGTCTTTATGGGTAGGATGAAGGGAGCTCAGGGAGTTAAAATCAATGGTTGTTTCTTATAAATTAATCTCATAACCCAAATATAATGATATTCACCATTAATTTCTCAAATGAAACACTTGCAGTCAAAACTTTGAACCATGTGCGTCAAAACGCTCTGAAAACAAGGTACACTTGGTCGATATATCCTGGTTCATCTGTGAGTTCTTCCAAAGTTCTGTCAGGGTTGATATTATGTAGAAAATACGTCTTTAGAATGGTTATATCGTGTTTTTATCCCTAACTGAGAAAGCTAACAGAATATTCTAATATGTTATCTCACTTTTTAGATAAGTTTTTGTCATACCTAAAGTCGGATAATTTATTTTAAACAAACCTCGCTATAATCTTGTTCACTAATGAGCGAGAATTACCGACATTATCAGCGCAACTCGGAAATTGATCATTTTATATGTAAGGTCCAATGCTATTGGAAGACGTAATTTGCGGTCAACCAATAAGAAGCTTCGAAACTCGGGGGCGTTGGTTATAAATCAAAACATCGAAGATGGACACGAAAGGCAGGGCCTGAATTTCATTTTTCAGAATGGGGGGGAATTCCCCCCCTCAGTGACTCAAATGGGGGGGATTTATACAGTTTGTGGGGAACGCTACTTGCAGGCTTAAATAGCTTAGGTCTTACCTTCTGCCACTACTCAGATTGAAGATCTCTACAGTATGTAACCTTTTGTCGCCATTTGAGGTATCCTTTTTAGTAGGCTTTTCATTTTGATATCTCCAAATTTGGATAGCATTGTCAGACAAAGGCCGGGTGGATAAACGCAAGTATTATTCCCACCAGCCGTCTAAGATATGGACTGTTCAGTTTCGGGTGGAGGGTAGAAAACCACCACAAAATGAAAGAGATCCTTTAAAGCATGACATTGCTGACTGACTGTATTATGCCATCAAACACCAATAGCCTTTTTCTAGCAGTGCGAGTAAGGCTCTAGGAAGAGTTTGGAAGGTTGTGTGCCTTTTAGTTAAGGGCAATTCCATGGAAATGTCAACCTCACCATGCAAAAATAAAGCAACATGTAATACATCAAAACCACTCCCACAGATATCACCTAGGCCTGTATTTTACAGATGTGAATAAGTTGAACCAATTTGTAACCAACCTAATATGTCACTGTCAGTCTTTCTTTCTTATAATGTAAAACCCAAGCTAAAATCAACTTTGATCATGTACAATTCTATATTATTGCCACAAGCCACAGAAATGTATGCTAAAATCCACAAAACAGCAAAACAATAGCCATCCTAAATATTATTTAAGAACTTTGATAGTTTTAGCTGATATTTACAGAGTTTTTCAAAGGGTTATGGTGGTTAAATTGCTGATTTTCTAAACATATGCCATGTCTATTTCAGACGTGTCACATCCATAACGGAATTTCGTCACATCCATAACGCTGACTTTTCCTTCCGAAACTCTGCATGAAATACAAAATATTTTAAACAAAGATTTTTTAATATTCACCTTGGACCCCTCTATCAAACGGATATCTCTATTTCGACATTAGGTTTACAATTTCACAGAGTTTGATAAAATGTACAGTCACCCAAGAAAAGTGATACTTTTTCTGTCACATCCATAACGCATCTTTTATTGGCGTTTTCTGGCATGCCCTAGATGTACTATGGGAATTGTTCTTGTTTTATCACTTCTCCAGTATGGTACAGCCTTAAAATATGCAACACCTGTTTAAATACTGGGAGACAATAAAACATGCACTGGGTCATTTGTTGCCATTTTGAGTTCAAGTGTCACGTCCATAACGCTGGAATTGCTCATAAGCTAATTTTACAACCTCCTTAGTGTTGCTTTACACAGCTGCTTCTTCCTCATCTTCATGCACTATTCTTTAAGTGTCACTGCTTCGTTTAATTATAAAAAAAGAAAAATCAGTCTGTTCTTAATAGCACTCAATGAATTTATTGACACAACAAGTCTAACTTAAAATCTAACTTAAACCAGTCTGCTGACTTTTCAGGATTCTCTTAACTATGTTTGTGTTATTTGTCTCTTCTTTTAGTGGCCATCTCTTTAATCAGTGACCTTTGCTTTTTCCTTTTATAACATTTTTATATCATCTTTTTTTTATCAACTTTTATATCATTTTTCTATTCTTATGTCTCATCTGATCATCCCTGTCCTCTGTTTAATGTCTACAATTAAAATAAGAAAACACTATCAAACTGTTCTTAACACTGAATGAATTTACAAACTTTGTTTCAGTCCACATATAGAACAGGACAACAGTCTTTGTTGACTTTTCAGGATTCTCTTATACCATATAGCCCGGTCTCCTGTGTCATATGCCATCTTTAATTTTAAAAAAATCAAATTGTTCTCAACACTGAACAATTCATCTTTGCTGAGTGCAGGATTCTTGTACATATGTAGTCTTTCCTACTCTTTCTCCTAGTGGTCATCCCTTTTGTCAGCATCAGTGTCCTTTGCTTTTCCTTGTAAATACTTTTTTCTTATAGCCATGCTCTGATCTAATCCCCTTTGCAACGTCGACGTTAGCGGTCTCGTCCTGTGTATTCTCAGCAGTATTCTCAACGGTATCACTCACACTGCTATTACCACCATCGGATTCAGGAGTTTTCCTCTTAGCAGGGGAAACTTCTGCCACTGCACTTGTACGTTTTAGCCAGCGGTCCATGTGTTTTACAGTGAAAGTCCGAGAGAGGAAGGGTGCGCGCGCTGTATCTGTGTGTGTGTGAACTGTCTGTGTCTGCTGTTTTTTTTCTGAGTAGGCTGCGGGGGGAGATGAGAGGGGGGTCAGTCAGTAAAAGGAAGGTTCAATTCAAGTAACCTTGAGAACAGAAGGTAGTTGCGCATTCACACTGATCCATTATTAGATTGGCGTTGTCAGGCAATGCAGTAATATATGCGGGAATCTCTTGCATTAGAATCGCTAAAGGTGCGGGAATTTAAAAAAAAATATGTGTGATACCCGCAATCCTGCACCCAAATTCAGGCCCTGAAAGGTACTGTTTATCTTGAGAAATCGCAATTGTTTGATGGATTTTGCTTAAACTTTAAATGACTTTCGCATAAAATGCGAATACAGATGATTTTCTTTTCGTAAATTGGAATAAAACTTAACAATTTGCAGATGTGCGAGCGGCTAGCGTGAGCCCAGATATATATTTTATTTTTTTTAGGGCTGTCAAACGATTAAAATTTTTAATCGCGATTAATCTCATAAAATTATGTAGTTAATCGTGATTAATCGCAAAAAAAATCTTTAAACATCTGTTTAAATTGTACTCAAATACATTTCTACATCAGAGCAAACATTTGAATATATGCTCTGATGCTCCATGTCAATTATAAGGCTCATCTTCTCTATGATAGACAATATATCAGCCTAATGCACAAATATTTGGCATTCGGGTTTTGACATTAGATCTAGGCATGCAGCGTATTCTTTCCAATGTAGCCTATCAGACATCTGTTGGGCATACTGTAGGCTATGTGCAAAATACAATTTGGAGAAATAACAGACTGTATTTTTTTTCTCAACTGTAATGGCTGCAAGCTACACTTCGAAGAGCAAAGAGGAAGTAGTTTGACTCCTGCAAGTTCATTCAAGTGAAGCAGTAGGCTATCTGGAAATCGCTAGGCTACCTACAATCTACAGGTGGAGAAAAGGGAATGTGCGCATTCCCGATCGTAGCCCATCAGATATCAACACATTTCACCCGCTAAAGTGAAAATAAACGGAATTCGCACCGCATCACATATGCAGACTACAATTTAACTGACCATGTTGCGGGTTTATTTGACAAGTTGTAAATCTACGTTTTACCACAAAGTTAATGTTATAACTAGCTTTATTTTGCATGCTAGTCACCCATGAAAATCTGCATTGTTCCTTACCAAGATGAGCCTAATTCACTGTACCCTCCAATAACGCCGTCATTTTTTTTAATCACGATCAAATTAAATTGCGTTAACGCACTAATAACGCGTTAAATTCGACAGCCCTAATATATATATATATATATATATATATATATATATATATATATATAGGGTATTAGGCAGAAAAAGAAATTTACCAGTCAAAAATAATATTTTATATAATCCTGATAAGCGCCGCAGGTGCGAAGACGAGCGCCGCAGGCGCGAAGTCCCTCTAGGGGGGTCTGGGGGCATGCCCCCCCAGAAAATTTTTGAAATTTAGACTTCATTTCCTGCATTCTAGGACATTTTCAGGGTGAAATGGCGTGTAATTTTTGATCAGAAATATTGCATATTTTTACTTTGTATTTTTTTCAGTTTCACTCCTGAATGTATCAGATGTATGTATGGTGTTTGATTTGGTAACAAAAGTGAAAAGAAAATAAACAACAATGAATTGTATATAATCTTTTGATCTAGTTACAGTATTTAATAAAAAAAAAAACCAACAGTATTCTATTTTACCATACCCCAATGAAACCCCCTTGTTAATCAATGTATCACACATACCTTTTCTGTCTTTTTGTGGAAAAACGAATCAGTTTTTGTCACATTCAATTTGGGGCGTTTGTTGGGATTCATCTTGATCCAGAAGAGTGAGTCAGCAAAAAAAAATGCGGTTCTCCCGCCAAGAAAGAGGAAACTACAACGCAGGGTGTTTGGCAATTTTCGACCAATCAGAATTCGCGATTTATTCAGTCCGCATGTTACAAGATTCAGTGCGGGCCAAAATGGCGGAAACGATGAACTATTCTGATTTTTCATTTCAAGTTTTCAGTATTTTTCGTATTAAACTGTGTTTCTTACGATTTGTAAATGATGGCGGAACCACACACGGACTGGCCATCGGGAGTAGCGGGAGTTTTCCCAGTGGGCCGGTGGTTCAGTGTGGGCCAGCGGAGAAAAAAAAAAAAAAAAAAACAGTTGCGCGCTGGCCTTTAATATGATAAGCAATGTTAACAGTTTCTTTAACAAACTGTTAACATTGCTTATCATATTAAAGGCCAGCGCGCAACTGTAATAAGCAATGTTAACAGTTTGTTAAAGAAACTGTTAACATTGCTTATCATATTAAAGGCCAGCGCGCAACTGTTTTTTTTTTTTTTTTTCTCCGCCGGCCCACACTGAACCACCAGCCCACCGGGAAAACTCCCGCTACTCCCGATGGCCAGTCCGTGTGTGGGCGGAACATAACTGGATTTATCGGATGACATGTGGGAGTATTCATGTGCGAAAATTTTCGGCATTATCGTCCGTTTCAGTATCCGTCTGTGTGTATACTTGCCCGTTGAAATCGGCAATCGCCCGTCAAATTTACGGGTGGACGGGTCTCTGCCTAATACCTTTTATATATATATATATATATATATATATATATATATATATACACACACACACAGTGGTATGCATATATATATATATATATATATATATATATATATATATATATATATATATACACACACACAGTGGTATGCAAAAGTTTGGGCACCCCTGGTCAAGATTGCTGTTACTGTGAAGTTAAGCAAGATGAAATGATCTCCAAAAGGCATAAAGTTAAAGATGACTCATTCCCTTTATATTTCTCATCTCATCTCATTATCTCTAGCCGCTTTATCCTGTTCTACAGGGTCGCAGGCAAGCTGGAGCCTATCCCAGCTGACTACGGGCGAGAGGCGGGGTACACCCTGGACAAGTCGCCAGGTCATCACAGGGCTGACACATAGACACAGACAACCATTCACACTCACATTCACACCTACGGTCAATTTAGAGTCACCAGTTAACCTAACCTGCATGTCTTTGGACTGTGGGGGAAACCGGAGCACCCGGAGGAAACCCACGCGGACACGGGGAGAACATGCAAACTCCGCACAGAAAGGCCCTCGCCGGCCACGGGGCTCAAACCCGGACCTTCTTGCTGTGAGGCGACAGCGCTAACCACTACACCACCGTGCCGCCCCCAAGTCAGATATATCTCTGTTATCAAGTATTTAAAAGAAACAGAAACAGCTCAAAGAATATAGTCCCCCCCAAGCTCCTGTTCCACACTCCAGCCCAGTTGGTGGTGCCAAACGGCTAAAAACCCGAAAGAAGAAGAAGAAAATGGCAGCCCATGTTACTGAAACGAAATTAAAACTGTACTTGAAAACAAACCCAAAAAAATACAAAAAAAAGCAACAAAATATGGAATGAAAGTATTTGATGGTAAGAACGTATCTTTCTTTATTTTTCAAGAATTATTATCGCATTTTTCACAAATTGCTACTGCCATTTTGCTGGTTTGTTTACATCCTCAGCGGAAAAGATTTTGTCAGGTGTTTTGGATAAAGCTTTTATTTATCAAATTTGCAAAAAATAAAAGCACTCTGTTTCTCCAAATCCAGTGAATGCAGATAGAATAAAACAGTTATTCCACTCAATCTCATCGTACATGACTTATAGCCAACTCAGTGCTACACACCTCATCGGCTATCAGCTCCTGTAGAACTCAATTGTCTGGAATATATGAGAGAGAGAGAGAGAGAGAGAGAGAGAGAGAGAGAGAGGATATTACACGGTGGTACAAAGATATGATGTTTATCTTTGAGTGGTGAACATATTCACAAGTGAAAATATTTTCTTCAACACGAAGATAAACTTCATATCTTCATACCACCGTGTAATGTTCTTTATATCATATGGACACAGCCACAAAAAAAATAAATACACAAGTTAATCAAAAGAATTTTAATTTTCAACCAGTTCATCATTTTGACAACGCACTTCTAGTTAGTGAGAAAGCACTGGGAGTGCCATCATCAGAGTGAAATTTCGGGAATTATTATACTTACAGGACACTTTTTGCATGGAATAAAAACATGTTCTATTCCCTTCAAGCAGGTTTCATTCATTTGGTTTGATAGCGTGCAATATTGTTATCATATCGTTTATCCTAAGTCTATTATGGCACTCTACCCAATGGAGAATGAGCATACAACAGGGTTTACGATATTGCACGGTTTTCAAGACAACACACATGCCCACCGGGTTTGCTTCATTAAATACGGAAGATTTTGAGAGAATTTTGAAAGAGAAAGACGCGTTGAACACCTGAAAGGAATGTATATGTATGATGATAATAATAATAATGATGATATTGGCTGGCTTTTTTTTCGTGGTCTATCAGATATGTTACATTAAGCTGCTCGTCTTCGACTCATTCAATATCATGCTAGCTGAATGAAATATATCTGATAGACCACAAAAAAAAAGCCAGGCAAAATTATTTAAACATGTCACAGTTTTGGTTCTCCATGTCCTGGATGTAGTTCGTATGGTGTCTCCCATAACCCGGTACGGAAAGTATGAACCGGAACGGGACGGTACATTACAATAACGTTACGTTTTCTAAATATTCAGCGGTTTCATACTTAACATCTTGTACTCACACGTATCACTGTCATGTATTCTTTGATTATCCAGTATTGTTATATCCCGTCACGTTGTATTAACATTATATTCACGATATTTTCAATCAAAATTGATCTAAAAGCCGGGAACTCCAATTACGGAACATACCTCGGCGTGACGTCACAAAGAAATCCTGTGTGCTGGAACGAGCGCCAATTCGAGTAAAATGTGGTTTCACATTGACTGTGAAAACGTGGGTCATAAAACAGAAGCACAGATCAAAAAAGATAAGAACCTGAAATGTATACAAGAAGAAACAAAAAAGGTAGAGGTAGGGGAAGAGGCAAGAAATTGTAAAATAGATGAATAAATAGTAGTTAAGTTCTAATGTTTTGACAATAAAACAACTAAACAATATATTTTGTTTTTCTTCTAACTTTATCATACGTGACGGTTCATCGGGTTCATCTATAAAGGCGGGATGACTAATGTCATCCTCGTTAGTATAGTGAACAGTATCTCCACCTGTCACGCGGAAGACTGGGGTTCAATTCCCTGACGGGGAGGCTTTAAAAAAAAAAGTTAGGGCAGCACGGTGGTGTAGTGGTTAGCACTGTTGCCTCACAGGGTTTGAATCCAGCAGCCGGCGAGGGCCTTTCTGTGCGGAGTTTGCATGTTCTCCCCATGTCTGCGTGGGTTTCCTCCTGGTGCTCCGCTTTCCCCCACAGTCCAAAGACATGCAGTTAGGTTAACGTGGGGCGGCCTTGGGCTGAAGTGCCCTTGAGCAAGGTATCGAACCCCTGACTGCTCCCCGGGGGTTCTAGTATGGCTGCTCTGGGGGTGTGCGTGCGTTAGGGTGCATCAGTTGCCCTCACTTTCATAAAATCTAATGCATTTTTGTTTGGGTGTTCCTTTTCACCAATAAGGACATCCTGTACATTTTTTTTGACCATATTCAAAAGTCTAACGGTGGCACCATGAGGTTCTTTTTTTTGCCAAAAAACGCTTATTTTATGTTTTTGCGTAAGGTTTGAATCACAATGTTGGACTCCATTTATTGATTTCTTGTGAGCCAGAGATGATGTTAAGAACCTTTGCAAGGGATTGAGAAGCATTAATGTGATCCATAATACATTTGTATTGTTCAAAAGTAGTTGAACAATGATTCAATGAACAGCTAAAACTCAAACTGTGCTTGATAATATATTTAGAATATGTACTAAAAATGTGTATCTAAGATATTTGGTATACTCTATAAGGTGCAATAATGTTTCAGGAAAAGTGATCGAAATTTTGTCATAAAAGTCATAAAATAGCAGCTTTTTCCAAAACTTTGAGCTCCTGGTGCCACCATTAAACTTTTCAATTTTGTCAAAATATTTCACCCAGTGTGTTTTCTTACCAAAAGGAACATAAAAACAAAAACGCATCATGATCGGAGGAACTTTTCATTTTTAGGGGGCAACTGATGCACCCTAGTGTGCGTGTGTTCACTGCTTCAAATGGGTTAAATGCAGAGGATGAATTTCACTGTGCTTGAAGTGTGCATGTGACAAATAAAGGATGATTCTTCTTATGTAAGAACCGATTAATAAAATGGACAGTTCTCTGTGAAACTGGAACAAAAAAGGTAAGATTATACATTATGCAAATAACTGCCACAAAAATGGTATTGCGGGACGGAACAGCATATAAAAACCCGGAAGGCAAATATAAGAAAATACGTGACGGTACCGTTCCGTCCCGTTCTGTTCCGTACCAGGTTATGGGAGATGCAAGTTCGTATGAAAAACACACATGCTTTATTTCTCAGTAAAACATACTGTATTTCAAAAAAAAAATAATTATGAACATAATTATATATAAAATTGTAATTATACAGGCGGCACGGTGGTGTAGTGGTTAGCGCTGTCACCTCACAGCAAGAAGGTCCTGGGTTCGAGCCCCGGGGCCGGCGAGGGCCTTTCTGTGCGGAGTTTGCATGTTCTCCCCGTATCCGCGTGGGTTTCCTCCGGGTGCTCCGGTTTCCCCCACAGTCCAAAGACATGCAGGTTAGGTTAACTGGTGACTCTAAATTGACCGTAGGTGTGAATGTGAGTGTGAATGGTTGTCTGTGTCTATGTGTCAGCCCTGTGATGACCTGGCGACTTGTCCAGGGTGTACCCCGCCTTTCGCCCGTAGTCAGCTGGGATAGGCTCCAGCTTGCCTGCGACCCTGTAGAAGGATAAAGCGGCTAGAGATAATGAATGAATGAATGAATGAATTGTAATTATACAGACGAGTGTTTTACTGGGAAACACAGATACATATTTATACACATATACAGTACCAGTCAAAAGTTTGTACACCCCTACTCATTTAAAGGTGTTTCTGTATTGTGACTATTTTCTACACTGCAGAACAATACTGCAGACATCAAAACTATGAAATAACATCTGGAACATAGTTAAAATCACCTGGAATGCTTTTCGGTTAACAGGTACACTACCGTTCAAAAGTTTGGGGTCACTTTGAAATGTCCTTATTTTTGAAAGAAAAGCACTGTTCTTTTCAATGACGATCACTTTAAACTAATCAGAAATCCACTCTATACATTGCTAATGTGGTAAATGACTATTCTAGCTGCAAATGTCTGGTTTTTGGTGCAATATCTCCATAGGTGTATAGAGGCCCATTTCCAGCAACTCTCACTCCAGTGTTCTAATGGTACAATGTGTTTGCTCATTGCCTCAGAAGGCTAATGGATGATTAGAAAACCCTTGTACAATCATGTTAGCACAGCTGAAAACAGTTGAGCTCTTTAGAGAAGCTATAAAACTGACCTTCCTTTGAGCAGATTGAGTTTCTGGAGCATCACATTTGTGGGGTCGATTAAATGCTCAAAAAAAATGTCTTGACTAGATTTTCTATTCATTTTATAACTTATGGTGGGAAATAAAAGTGTGACTTTTCATGGAAAGCACAAAATTGTCTGGGTGACCCCAAACTTTTGAACGGTAGTGTGTGCCACGTCAAAAGTGAATTAGTGCAACGTCTTTGGTTTCTTAATGTGTTTGAGATCAAACAGTAAATAAAACTACAGTAAATATCCCTATTCTACAACTGTAGTAATGCATGTCAAGAAGCGCTCAACTAAGTAAAGAGAAACGACTTCCATCATTACTTTAAGGCATGAAGTGACTTTTAATGAATAGAAATAAAGACAAAACATTTAATTAGAAGGTGTGTCCAGACTTTTGGCTGGTACTGTATCTACAGTGAAAATAAAGAACTGCTGTATCTTAGGAACAAACAATGCTAAGTAGCATTAGCATGTCAGCTAAGCTATTTTAGTCTTAATTAACAGCAGAATTTCCGTAAATGTGTCGGTAAATTAATGATTTATTATCTTCACACTGAAGGCTGTATTTGAAATTAATTTTTATAATGGTTACAAAGACTTACTTTTGTTTATCACTGTCCCTGCTCCATGACAGCAGGATGCTATTCTGCCTCTTCCCTTCTTCTTCTTCTGCTTCTCGGTAAGAGACTCGTGAGCTGAGCAGCGCCACCTCGTGCACCGGAAGCAAAATGGCGCTAACGGAAGCTCACCACAGACCAACGTTTTACTGTTCATGTTTACAGTTTTTAATGTAGTTTATGAACTTAGAGTCCCTCTGGAGCAAAGGTGGACAAAGTACCCAACTTCATTACTTAAGTCAAAGTACAGATCCCACTGGTCAAATGTTACTCCGATACAAGTGAAAGTTGTCCAGTCAAATTTTACTGAAGTACTTGATTTTAAAAATACAGTATTAAAGTGCTGTGATGACACGAACATGACTCTATGCAATTTCTTAAATAAACTATACAACATGGCAAACATGTTAGATTTCTGTTATAATTACGTGAAAAGAAGCTGTTGTTACGCAAATATCCAACTTTTAATTGCACAGCGCAAGAAAACTGGGTCCGTGGCTCGCGGCCGTGCTGTGACGTCAGCAGAAGAACACGCTGCGGTTCACTGGCTGTTCTACTCATAGACATCCTATGGTTCTACTCTGGTTCTACTCAATGGAAATGGCGCATGAAAACGCCGGTGAACTCTCTAGTGCTAGCTCTTCCTCTTCTGGGAGTCTAGAATTGTGTTGATCTCTTCCGAATAGAATCTATGATAGCCTACCCTCTTTACCCTTTGCCTCTCGTTGCTAGGCGGCAGTTACATGAAAGCCGCAAGCTTTCACAAGCAAATACATGACTGATATCACGCCGACTTTATGATTACATTTATGATTATCATGTAGACTCTATAGCTCTATGTACCTTTATCTTATGTCGTTTCACAACACATGTTCTGACAGGAGGACTGTCTTTGGATCCGGCATAGCTACTAGTAGACCCCCTCCGGAATACTGTAGGCACTGCTGATGGTAGTAACACACGTTTGTGCTGAACTGAACACCCAAGAGATTCCTTTAAGCTGGGAAGGGTGTCAAAACAATCCATATCGAAGTGTTCAGAGCACAGGATGGATGTTGGTGAGGGCTCCCACTTGTCACGAGTGCGCCTGACTTGCTTCACCCACTTCGCGTGCAGCTCGGGATCTCTGGGAAATTGGAATAAACTTACCCCATCCTTGTGGGTTTTGGAGCAAAAGCCGGCAACACAACGCGAAGACATAATAACTATAACTATAAATATATATATATATATATATATGTGTGTATAATAATGTATAATAAAAATACTAATAACGACAAACTGAACACCTGCCACATCAACAACAAACTGGTAAGTTAGGAGGAAGATTCTTTCGCTGACGTCATATAGTTCCTCCTCCTCCTCCGTCTCCTGGGTGCTGCAGTCCCGTCAAATTTGCCCAAATAGCCGCGTTTTTTATCATAACTTGTAAAATAGGCGCCTTCGTGAATTAATATATGGATCATCGGGAATTACTTTTTATGTTATAAAACATCATCAAAGATGTCAAAAACGTGTCATCAGCACTTTAAAAGTACATTTTCTGTCAACACGTTGTATTATTGCCACAACGCTTACAAAACCTAATGCCTCTGAAGCAACCGACTGGATTCACAAAATGAACGCATGCTGTGCCATCATGGTGGTTTAACGTTAAGCTAGCTAGTCAGTGAAACTCCACCTGACATGCTAGCAAACTCTTTTTAAACTCAAAATCATATTGGGTAGCTAAGATTACCAGAAAAGAGAGATTTCTACATTTTTTATTTGGCAACATTATGCTAAAACATATTTCTGAAAGGTGGTGGCACGGTGGTGTAGTGGTTAGCGCTGTCGCCTCACAGCAAGAAGGTCCTGGGTTCGAGCCCTGTGGCCGGCAAGGGCCTTTCTGTGCGGAGTTTGCATGTTCTCCCCGTGTCCGCGTGGGTTTCCTCCGGGTGCTCCGGTTTCCCCCACAGTCCAAACACATGCAGGTTAGGTTAACTGGTGACTCTAAATTGACCGTAGGTGTGAATGTGAGTGTGAATGGTTGTCTGTGTCTATGTGTCAGCCCTGTGATGACCTGGCGACTTGTCCAGGGTGTACCCCGCCTTTCGCCCGTAGTCAGCTGGGATAGGCTCCAGCTTGCCTGCGACCCTGTTGAACAGGATAAAGCGGCTAGAGATAATGAGAGAGATGAGATATTTCTGAAAGGACTTCAGATAAGTTAACGTTATTCATGTTAGCATAACTCCAGTTTTACATGCTAACTTAACGTGACCAGACGTCCCAGTTTGACCGGGACAGTCCCGATTTTGAGTTGCGTGTCCCCAGTCCCAACAAAGGTCCATCGGGACCCTGAAATGTCCCGGTTTACACCAAACACTAACAAACTGTCCCGGTTACAGCGATCATATATAGCCAATGAGATGTCAATAAAGCTTCTAGCAATTCAGCATCAATGTGCGTGTGCGTGCAGTCAACCTTACAATGTATCTATTTGTACAATGTTGCAATATAGAGGCGTGTTATAATGTATTTTTTGCTAGCGGCTGTCAACTACTACGTGGCAATGCCGAACGGATGAGCGCTGGGCGGAGATGTTCGCGCACTTCAAGAGCACGGAGATTCCTTACAGCAATGTCAGCCAGCTTTGCCAGTTTGCCATGTGCCTACCTGGCACCAATGCTCCAGTTGAGCGAATATTTTCACTCATGAGCAACACCTGGACTGACGAGAGGAATCGCATGACTGTGCCTACTCTCAAAGCCTTGCTCATTACCCGGGCCAATTTCGCCGATACTTGCTCGCAGTTTCACAGCAGGCTCTCGGGCAATAAAGTGCTACTGGAGCAAATTCACTCATCATGTAAATATATGCAATAAAATGGCATCTTCTTTAGGGTGGGTGGCTGTGTTTCTGAAACATTTTTTGTTGTCTTTCATCTGTTTCATTTGTCTTTAATCTGTATCACAGATTGTCTTGACTTGTTTGATGCTGTTGTCAACTCAGGGTTCACGTTTTCAAAATAGTTAATAGCCGACACTGGTTAAGATTAAACAGAGGCATTTTGGGTAAAGGTTCGGAGGTGACAACGATTAGGCTCATGCGCTCGTTCCTGTTACAATGCATAGCCTGTTGTTTAAAAAAAAAGTTAATTGCATAAAATGTTGATGTTAATATGCAAGCAATGCATTTTCTTGGCGTTTTCACAAAGGTGAAATAAATCAGCTGAAATTTAGGCTATTGGCCTATTCCCTATCATCACATCTGTTGTCTGATTTTCTTACTTTAACTGAATTGTGATAGAAGTACAGTACATGTAGATAACAAGAAAATACTTGATTATTCTCTGAAATGTTGATAAAAGTGAGCTTCTACAAAATGATAAAAGCACCTGTTTGAGCCGGCGCATGTTTATATCAAAACGCGTGTGCGTGCACAAGTATCACGGTCACGCGCAAAGTGTTCCAGTTTTAGACTCAGGAAATCTGGTCACCCTATGCTAACTAACAGTGTCCAAGTTAACTAGCTGTGTGGTAACGTTAGCCGTGGACAAGGCTACGGCAACTTGGTGGGAAAATCCATAGAAAGTCATTTGACTAACCAGCCTGCATAGCTATTGCAACGTTATCGCTAGCTCTAAAAGCACAGACAACTTCGTTGCAAGCTTTCTCTTGGAATAAAACATTTACATACCTCAATGTGCTTCCGCATATTGGAGTTATGTAAACTCCAATATGCGGAAGTATATTGGAGTGCTCGTTTATACCATGCCTCCTTCACTGTATCCATTTTTTAAAAAAGCTTATAGGGATTTGAAAACCTTTTGAGAGATATAGGATGCTGGCATTTTACATTTGGAGTTACGCTAACGTGAATAACGTTGGACGGCGAGTTTTTGTAGGCCGTGATGTGGTTTGTTTTAGGCAAACATTTTAAACGAAACAGATCTTTAATCCTTTCAGAAAACTGAAACATGGGTTCATGGGCCATGGGTGTTTGCATTATTCCCCAGAAGAACCGCCTGCTTCCATTCTGCCATCAACTGATCGTGTTCAAACAACGCTGCTGAGAAATCATTTAACTTGATTTTATCCAGTCTATGGATGTGACGTGACCCTAGTGATTACTGATCGGCTGTCTCAGCGTCCCGTGCGAAAAAACCAATCACATTTTAGAAAAGAAAAGAAAAAACATCCACTTTCAAAGCTGCTTCATAGTAACGAGGACCTTGATAGAAATGTAATGGAGTCAAAAGTACGATAGTTGTCGTTCAAATGTAGTGAAGTTAGTCATAAGTTTCCAAAACAAATAATACTACTCAATTAAAGTACAGATACTCAAAAAGTGTACTTAAGTACAGTACTCAAATAAATGTACTTCGTTACTGTCCACCTCTGCTCTGGATGACATACGTGAAGATGCTTTTTCAGCAGGCACTACTAGAAATAAATGACTTTATATATTTTTCTGAATAAATTGTGTGTAAAAGGCTAACTATGATACAGCAAAATGGGAACTGAGTAAACTGATTCTAGGTTTGTTGAAGGTTTCAGATACATGACTTTTACGTTAGGCTGCACGGTGGTGTAGTGGTTAGCGCTGTCGCCTCACAGCAAGAAGGTCCTGGGTTCGAGCCCCGGGGCCGGCGAGGGCCTTTCTGTGTGGGGTTTGCATGTTCTCCCCGTGTCCGCGTGGGTTTGCTCCGGGTGCTCCGGTTTCCCCCACAGTCCAAAGACATGCAGGTTAGGTTAACTGGTGACTCTAAATTGACCGTAGGTGTGAGTGTGAATGGTTGTCTGTGTCTCTGTGTCAGCCCTGTGATGACCTGGCGACTTGTCCAGGGTGTACCCCGCCTTTCGCCCATAGTCAGCTGGGATAGGCTCCAGCTTGCCTGCGACCCTGTAGAAGGATAAAGCAGCTACAGATAATGAGATGAGATGAGACTTCTACATTACTGAGTCACAAAAACATTTTAGATTTCCAAATTTTAATTTTCCACCACAAAATTAAATGTTACAGAAAAATGTTTGTATGAAGAAATCAGAATATTACATCGAAGAAGAAATCTTTATCACATGCACACTTCAAGCACAGTGAAATTCATCCTCTGCATTTAACCCATCTGAAGCAGTGAACACACGCGCGCACACACACACACACACCCAGAGCAGTGGGCAGCCACACTACAGCGCCCGGGGAGCAGTCAGGGGTTCAGTACCTTGCTCAAGGGCACCTCAGCCCAAGGTCGCCCTACGTCAACCTAACTGCATGTCTTTGGATTGTGGGGGGGACCAGAGCACCCGGAGGAAACCCACGCAGACATGGGGAGAACATGCAAACTCCACACAGAAAGGCCTTCACCGACCGCTGGGTTCGAACCCGGAACCTTCTTGCTGTGAGGCGACCATGCTCCACTACACTACCGTACCACCCATAGCATAGGTCCCAAGTTTCCAACTTCCAAAAGCTGGTCTGTTTCTGAAGTGATGCTGGAGACTGAGGCAAGGTGTGGGAGGGAGGTCTGCTCCAGAAAAACGTTTTTAAATGGCATTGAAATGTGTAATTTCCAAGCATTTCAGCTTATTTTATGACATTTATATTGGTATCAAAACTTGTAAGTGGATGGTGTATCTGCTGACAGTTTATAACAGCACATGTGTAGTGTTTGACAGCACCAAGCAGTGTTTATTTTGACGGAGCAACGACCTTGACATTTGATAAATCACAAATTAGTTTTAGATCATTACAGACATTGGGCTGTTATAGGCCTACACTGGAGTCTATCAGATGCAGATCTAGATTTTAGAGACATTAAAACACTGGGATATTTCCACATATGGGTCAGTAATATAAAGGGAAATGTAAGCATTTGGCCTAGATCTTGTAAATAAGTTTTAAAAAATAATAAAAATATCCTCACTGTGCAGAAAGATTTGCCTGGCTGATCTTTCACAGGCTGTACACACGGAAATGCAAAAGACCACTCTTTATTGAACTTTGTTTGAGAATACACACACTTTCTTTTCTTTGGTGTACTTGTACTTGATCCATCATAATCTCCATCCATCCATTATCTGTAGCCGCTTTATCCTGTTCTACAGGGTCGTAGGCAAGCTGAGTATCAGCTATCCTAGCTGACTATGGGCGAGAGGCGGGGTACACCCTGGACAAGTCGCCAGGTCATCACACTGTGAAGATACAGTGCAGTATTTCAGCAGTGCATTGGTTTGCGTTAATTAAGTTTGCCTGGTCTTTTATAGAGCAGGACTACAGTGTGGGGGAAGAAAGTGTCTCGATGTCTTATGATCTGGTATCTCACCCCTCAAGGAAGTGTTTGAAATTGTGAGAGGGGTCAGAGACTGTCTCAACTGTCTTAACTGCTCACTTCTCAGCTCTGCTGTCATAAAGTTGTAGACCGAATGACGCATTGGAATTTGGCTTTCTCTCATGGAGCTGTAGAGCCAAACCAGACCATGATAGAGGATGTGAGTATGGTCTCTATGATGGCAGTGTATAACTGTAACATTGGTGCCTGTGGTAGGTTGAATTTCTACAATTGTCACAGGAAAATTAACTCTTCCTGAATTACCAGAATACATACGTATATTTATTGGTATGTTAATAAGGTATATCTACCACATGAATTCTGGTAGACCTTATTAACATTAATATTCTGGTGTAGAATTACTGACTGTAACTTATCTGTAGAACGCAGGACTGCTGTGGACTGGATATTTTTTGAATGGTATTGATGTTGAGGTATTTAAAAACATGCAGTTAGGTTAACATGGGGCGGCCTTAGGCTGAGGTGCCCTTGAGCGAGGCACCTAACCCCTAACTGCTCCCCAGGCGCTGTTAGCATGGCTGCCCACTGCTCTGGGTATGTGTGTATGCTCATTGCTCACACGTGTGTGCATGTGTGTGTTTACTGCTTCAGATGAGTTAAATGCAGAGAGGAATTTCACAAGTGTACATGTGATCAATAAAGTTTTCTTCTTCTTTAAAAACATCAATACCAATCAAAAACTCTTGGAACACTTCTTCTATATCTGATATACATAGACTAATTCAATACGCACTACCATGCCAGGGTCGCAGGCAAGCTGGAGCCTATCCCAGCTGACTACGGGCGAAAGGCGGGGTACACCCTGGACAAGTCGCCAGGTCATCACAGGGCTGACACATAGACACAGACAACCATTCACACTCACATTCACACCTACGCTCAATTTAGAGTCACCAGTTAACCTAACCTGCATGTCTTTGGACTGTGGGGGAAACCGGAGCACCCAGAGAAAACCCACGGGGAGAACATGCAAACTCCGCACAGAAAGGCCCTCGCCGGCCACGGGGCTCGAACCCGGATCTTCTTGCTGTGAGGTGACAGCGCTAACCACTACACCACCGTGCCGCCCTGGACAAATATCAATTTTAAAAATATAAATTTATCCACAACAAGTAAGCCTGAGGCAATGGTAGCAAGGAAAAACTCCCTGAGAGGACATGAGGAAGAAACCTTGAGAGGAACCAGGCTCAAAAGGGAACCCATCCTCATCTGGGTGATAACAGATAGTCTCATCTCATCTCATTATCTCTAGCCGCTTTATCCTTCTACAGGGTCGCAGGCAAGCTGGAGCCTATCCCAGCTGACTACGGGCGAAAGGCGGGGTACACCCTGGACAAGTCGCCAGGTCATCACAGGGCTGACACATAGACACAGACAACCATTCACACTCACACCTACAGTCAATTTAGAGTCACCAGTTAACCTAACCTGCATGTCTTTGGACTGTGGGGGAAACCGGAGCACCCAGAGGAAACCCACAGGGAGAACATGCAAACTCCGCACAGAAAGGCCCTCGTCGGCCACGGGGCTCGAACCCGGACCTTCTTGCTGTGAGGTGACAGCACTAACCACTACACCACCGTGCCGCCCTGGACAAATATCAATTTTAAAAATATAAATTTATCCACAACAAGTAAGCCTGAGGCAATGGTAGCAAGGAAAAACTCCCTGAGAGGACATGAGGAAGAAACCTTGAGAGGAACCAGGCTCAAAAGGGAACCCATCCTCATCTGGGTGATAACAGATAGCGTGATTATAAATAACTTACATCTAAAACTGTGTCCTATAGAGTCAAAACAAAAAGTGTGATTGTGTAACCAGGAAATTCATTATAGTTTCAACATGAAGTCTATTTTGTTGACATTATCAACTGTTCATTGCTGGAGACTTGAGTGTAAGACTGTTCATGACAACTGTAGTCCTAAAGTTATCGTGGCAATTGTAGTCCTAAGCCATCATAACAAAGATGCTTGTATTAATTGTGCAAAAGTTATATTCTAAGAGTATCTTTAGACTATCCATATGGGGCCGTCCTCCACAGGAGCAAAGTGATGAGACTCCAGCCAGACGTCGGGCATCAGTATGGATCAGGCAGGTCCAGAGAGCAGGAGAGGTCAGCATCACTAGTGTCTCAGGAGTGGTATGTGTAACTTTAGAGAGAGAGAGAGAGATAGGTATGCCCATTGTCACCTAATGGTTAATATGGTACATTGTGTGCTACGTGCAAGCAGGGACTCCAGCAAAATTAAGTATGACAGCATAACTACAAGGGAGAGCCAGAAGGTAATACAGACATGAGGGAGCCCTGGGACATAAAGCAGCCAGCCACTACACCGTCACCAAACCCGAGTGAACTTTAGAGAGAGAGACAGAGAGAGAGAGATGGGTATACCCACTGTCACCTAATGGTTAATATGGTACATTGTGTGTTACGTGCAAGCAGGGACTCCAGCAAAATTAAGTATGACAGCATAACTACAAGGGAGAGCCAGAAGGTAACACAGACATGAGGGAGCCCTGGGACATAAAGCAGCCAGCCACTACACCGTCACCAAACCTGAGTGAATGTGTGAGAGTGTGGGGTGTGTGTGTGTGTGTGTGTGTGTGCAATATCCATACATCCCAGTCTACCACAACACGCTATGCCTGAGGACCCTCTAGAATAGATCTACTGCTTTACCTAATAAAAAGCTATTAACAAAAGGCTTGACTAAACAAATGTGTTTTTAGCCTAAACTTAAACACTTGAGATTGTGTCTGAATCCCGAACACTACTTGGAAGGCTGTTCCATAACTGTGGGGCTTTGAGGTACCAACAAATAACCTGCACCTTTTGATCTAAGCATGTGTGACAGGTCATAAAAGACCAGAGGTTCACTCATATACTGTGGCACGAGACAATTCAGTGCTTTAAAGGTCAATAGTCTCATCTCATCATCTCTAGCTGCTTTATCCTGTTCTACAGGGTCGCAGGCAAGCTGGAGCCTATCCCAGCTGACTACGGGCGAAAGGCGGGGTACACCCTGGACAAGTCGCCAGGTCATCACAGGGCTGACACATAGACACAGACAACCATTCACACTCACATTCACACCTACGGTCAATTTAGAGTCACCAGTTAACCTAACCTGCATGTCTTTGGACTGTGGAGGAAACCGGAGCACCTGGAGGAAACCCACGCGGACACGGGGAGAACATGCAAACTCCGCACAGAAAGGCCCTCGCTGGCCACGGGGCTCGAACCTGGACCTTCTTGCTGTGAGGCGGCAGCGCTAACCACTACACCACCGTGCCGCCAAGTTCAATAGTAGGATTTTATAATCAGTGCGAAATTTGATTGGGAGCCAATGCAGTGTGGATTAGAGGGCTGATGTGGTCATATCTTTTTGTTCTAGTTCAGACTTTTGCTGCTGCATTCTGGACTGACTGGAGATTGTTTATGCACCTAATAAAATATCCAGACAGTAAGGCATTACAATAATCCAACCGAGACATAACAAAAGCATGAACTAGTTTTTCTGCAACATGTAGTGACAATGTATTTCTTATCTTAGCAATATTTCTGAGATGAATGAAGGCTATCCTCGTAATATTATCTCCATGAGCTTCAAATAAAAGACTGAACTCAATGATCACCCCAAGGTCTTTTACTGCTACACAAGATGAAACAGAAAGGCCATTCAGAGTTACAACACTCTTAGACGGAATGGGTTGAGAAATTACACAAATGATGTGTAGCACTCTAGTTTACACATTTTGTGTCAGTATTAAATAAAATCGTGTTGGAAGAATTCACCTTTTTTTACACATTGATATGTGTAGTTTTAAAATTAACATATCCTATGAATTTGTTCACAACGTTTAACACAATGTGTAGACTGAGCTGCTCGGCACATAATCACTGTCAGTTTATTAATGCATGAGCTGTTTAGCTGTTTGATTTCGCTAAACAGCAGCCAACCCATGGTCAGATAATGACATCATCCAGGGGTGTTTCTAGTTATTGAAAAGACCAGGGGCCAAGTCAAGTTTTCCTGGGGCTTGTATTTTTTAAGGGAGATTGGCATAGATAGGTTAGGGAGGTTATCTATAACTTTACAAAAAATATTATCACCTATGGGGCGGCACGGTGGTGTAGTGGTTAGCGCTGTCGCCTCACAGCAAGAAGGTCCTGGGTTCGAGCCCCGGGGCCGGCGAGGGCCTTTCTGTGTGGAGTTTGCATGTTCTCCCCGTGTCCATGTGGGTTTCCTCCGGGTGCTCCGGTTTCCCCCACAGTCCAAAGACATGCAGGTTAGGTTAACTGGTGACTCTAAATTGACCGTAGGTGTGAATGTGAGTGTGAATGGTTGTCTGTGTCTATGTGTCAGCCCTGTGATGACCTGGCGACTTGTCCAGGGTGTACCCCGCCTTTCGCCCGTAGTCAGCTGGGATAGGCTCCAGCTTGCCTGCGACCCTGTAGAAGGATAAAGCAGCTTGAGATAATGAGATGAGATGAGATTATCACCCATACACATTCAAAGGTTCTGTCATCTTTATTACTGATTTTTGCACTACTCTTTTTAAATTTATGTAGTTCACTTCAGTTTCTGTTTCCTTAGTATTAAGTTATTATCAACACCTATAATGTCTCAGGAAACTGAGGCATGTGCCAACTGATGATTAAATAAATCACTAGTAAAATTTATCATTAGTTTATTAAAAATATATAATTTCTCACTCAGATATCTCTCCTTTAGGACCACAAAGTCACAAATCCTCAGCTACATTATTACATTACAACGTTCAAAATCCCAGATGACATCCCATTTCACAAGACTATGATCATATAAATATGTCTTCCAACACACACACTCTCTCTCTCTCTCTCTCTCTCTCTCACACACACACACACATATAAATAGATACCATTTTTCCAATGCATCCAGGATCAGTTTACTGCAACAGCTCCTTTGTGGTGTCTGAACAACACAAATTTATGTTGATATTAATATTGCGTGGCAACTCCCCCCCCCCGACAAGTTGCCAGATCATCACAGGGCTGACACATAGAGACAAACAACCATTCACACCTACGGTCAATTTAGAGCCACCAATTAGCCTAACCTGCATGTCTTTGGGGGAAACCCATGCAGACGTGGAGAGAACATGCAAACTCAAACAGAAAAGCCCCCATCGGCCACTGGGCTCAAACCCAGAACCCGCTTGTTGTGAGGCGACAGTGCTAACCACTACACCACCATGCTACCGTTTCTCGGAGATGACGTAAAGAATTTCTACGTCTGTGTTGTACTGCAAACAATCTCCTCTGCAGGGATATACAGTACAGTGGAAAGTTTAATAATGGGCCCCCTGGATCAAGGTAGACACGTGTATCTTAAATTTATCAAATTAAGTCCCATCTTAAATTTATTAGTAGGTATAGCTTGTCGTACCACTGGTTGGTCTAGTGGTTAGCGTGTCCGCCTCTCGATCGGGAGATAGGTCATACCAAAGACCATCATAAAAATGTTACCTACTGCCGTCTGGCAAGGCACGCTGCAATACAGATGCGAGTGGGGAGTCAAACTCTCACAGTTACCAGAGGACCAGCCTGCCACTGTAACCCTAGCTGTATAGTAGGTGAGAGGCCAAGGGCTATGGAAACAGAGATCAGCGCTGCCCAATGCGCCTTATGGGCCTGGTTAGTACTGGGACAGAAGACTGCCTGGGAAGACCAGGGCATGGTGCGGCAAGGACTTTAGACTTTTAGATAGCTTGTTGTAAACTTGTTGGTAGGTGGTTCCACTCAGCCATGGTTCTTGGCAGAAATAAGTATTTGAAACAATCCTTTTTAGTAATGGCTGAGAGAGGAGATACGGTAGCTGATGATATTCTTGTGCGTCTTCTTTCTGCAGTAGGTTTAGTTTGATACTGGTCACAATCAATAGCTGTGACTATAATGGATAGATTTATACAAGAGTGTGAGTCTGGATGCAGCCCGATGATCTTCAAGAGCTTTCCAGCCCAGCTTAGTTATCATGGAAAAGACACTCCTAGTTCTTCTCATGTCTTTGCAGATGAATCTGGCTGCCCAATGTTGCACTACTTCTAGTTTGTTTTATGGTCTTGCTTGTATGGGTCCCACACTGAGGCGTAATATTACAACTTTGGGTGGACTAACCCTGACAACACTGCTAACACCAGTCATTCAGAAGCGAGTCAGTACTTATTTACTACTAGTATCATGCACCGGCCCTTAGCAGATAAGATTGAAGGCCCTGCTTACAACCCCCTGGAAATCGGTGGAATGATAGTAACTCAGGTGAGGGGTTTCAGTGGGGAATTTTAACTCGTGGGGTTACTCAAGTAGTGTTACTGTACATTAACACTAGCTCTCTCTATCTTCAGCTTGAACGTTAGCTTGCTACTTGTTTTTACAACTATATTTGATGTGCTGTTGAAGCAGGTAAAGGCTGGTTTATGCTGCAGTTACAGTAGTAGTTCACTGGTTTTGGCTGGCAAGTATGTGTTTCGTGTATGGTGTCACCGGGTAATGCTAACTTCTAGTGACTTTAGCTTAAGCGTTCAATAAGCATTATGGGTGTTGTATAATGCTGAAACCACCATTTTGACAGGGAGAGGATTCTCACCGGTGACAGCAAGAGCAAAATTGTTGAGGTAAGTTGTACTTGAAATTATATATTATCTTAATGTATATTTTCATGCAAAAATGATGACATCTGCTGATGTTATTTTTAATACTGGTTTAGTTTGGTTTCTAACAGAACTGTTAGACCGTGTATTTTACTCTATATTAACTTTAGATGTTCAGACAAATTTGCTGACTTTACCATAAAAATGGCAGAGGCAGCTAATTTAGCCCCTCATTTCACCGAGTACGATCTGGAAAAATCGCATGCGACTATGCGCGACTATGATCGTAGCTATGTTTTCCTGTAGTCGCGGGCAAAATCTGTGCGACCTAAACCCATTATTTTCTGTGTACGCTCTATGTTCGATGTTATCTCGTTCGACCTTCGATGTGTATGCTCTACCTGCATCCTATACACTCTGTAGACACTTTACATACGCTCTACTTGCGTCTATCCACTCTATCTGATGTGATCTTAACACCACCAAGGCTCGTTCTGTTCGACCAATCTGCGACATAGAGTCGATCTCTCGGCGATCTATCCTCGCACGTGCGCGACCTTGGCTGATCAAGGCTCAATCTTGGCCGATCTAGCTACGTACGAGTTGCAACGTACCCTCGATCAATACGATTTAGCCTGCGATATAAACGTTCTAGCCTCGCTCTGTACGCTCAATTCTCGATCTTTTCTAGACAGATTCTCGCCTGAGCTACGCGCAAATTTGTCATGGTCGCCCGGATTTGCGTGCAACCCACTGCGACCGTATAAAAAGGCCCGGCGATCGGTGGCCGATCATCAGTTTTTGACCAGCCTCCGAAGGGACAACATGGACCCAATCGCTCTGTATCATGCTATTGTGCCCTATTTATATGATGTTCAGTAGGCGTAGCTTAATCGGATTAGACAAAGGTAGGTCGCAACTTAAGCGATGGTCGGTCTTTATTGGTTGAAGTAGGTCGCACCTTAATCCTCTTTATGCTCCCTATTTATGCGCCCTATTTATATGACATTCAGTATGTGTAGCTTTAATAGGATCAGGCGAAGGTAGGTTGCAACTTAAGCGATGGTCGATCTTTATTGGTTGAAGTAGGTCGCACCTTAATCCTCTTTAGAATCCAATCGTGCCCATGGGAAGAATAGGGAGCATACGGGTCTCGGGAAGGTCTGGGACAGGTTGCACGGAGTGAGGCTCGATCGCAAAAGAGTGAAGCTAGATCGCACGGATTGAGTGAGTGTCGAGGACGGGCCGAGCAGCACAACCATGCACGCAATCAGTTCTCGCTCGAGAAGACTGAGCATTGCTCATCCCCGTTCTAGCCTCGATTGTCTCTTGACCAATGCATCCTTTCCTCGACCTTGTTCGCTCTTTCGATGCTCTCTGTGCGACTTTTAGGTCGAGGCTCAGTTTTTTGACATGTCAAAAAACTGAGCTACGATCTCTTTGTCGGGGAGACCATTCCTCGACCACATGCAACCACGGAAGACCAAGGCGTGACCAACCCTCGGTCAACTGTCGACTGCGTACAACCTGCGGCGACCAAGCCACGCTCTGAGATTGCAGCTCGGTCTTCCGGGAAGATTTCTCAGTGAAATGACCCCCTTACTTGGCACAAACACGACAGGGAGATTTTCTTTGTAAGTATTGTTGCTCCGCTTGCAAGATGGAAATTTAACTTATAAGCTATTTTCTGTGGGTGGCACGGTGGTGTAGTGGTTAGCACTGTCACCTCACAGCAAGAAGGTTCTGGGTTCGAGCCCAGCAGCCGATGAGGGCCTTTCTGTGTGGAGTTTACATGTTCTCCCCGTGTCTGTGTGGGCTTCCTCTGGATGCTCTGGTTTCTACCACAGTCCAAAGACATGCAGGTTAGGCTAATTGGTGGCTCTAAATTGACCATACACAGCAAAATCCCCAGTGTTGAATTAACACCCAGAGTGTTTATATATGTCCAATTGGTCACAAATTAACTCTGAAACTGTTAATTCAACACTGGGGATTTTGCTGTGTAGGTGTGAATGGCTAGCTGTCTTAATGTGTTAGCCCTGTGATGACCTGGCAACTTGTCCAGGGTGTACCCTGGGATAGGCTCCAGCTTGCCTGTGACCCTATACAGGATAAGTGGGTACAGATAATGGATATTTTCTGTAGTTGGGTGCCATTTTTATGAGCATTTAGTTTGTACTTGGTATTATTAAAGAGCCTGGACTGAACTATAAGTTCTACTAATTATTCATCATCATGAGGCAGGAATAAAATCATTTTTTCTTCTTCTTACTAACTATCAAATTTTGTAGTATGTATAGCTAACTAAGATGTACCTCATACAGTCATGGCTACAGTGCCTTGCAAAAGTATTCATACCCCTTGAACTTTTTCACATTTTTCCACCTTACAACCACAAACTTAAAAGTTTTTTATTGAGATGTTATGTGATAGACCAACACAGAGTAGCACATAATTGTGAAGTGAAACGAAAATGATAAATGGTCTTCAAAATTTTAAACAAATAAAAATCTGAAAAATGTGGTGTGCATTAGTATTCAGCCCCCTGTACTCTGATACCTCTAAATACAATCCAGTGCAATCAATTGCCTTCAGAAGTCATCTAATTAGTTAATAGAGTCCTACTGTGTGTAATTTACTCTCAGCATAAATACACTTGTTCTGTGAAGGCCTCAGTGGTTTGTTAGAGAACACTGAAGAACAAACAGCATCATGAAGACCAAAGAACTCACCAGACAGGTCAGGGATAAAGTTCTGGAGAAGTTTAAAGCAGGGTTAGGTTATAAAAAAAATATCCCAAGCTCTGAACATCTCAAGAAGCACTGTTCAATCCATCATTCAAAAATGGAAAAAGTATGGCACAACTGCAAACCTACCAAGACATGGCCGTCCACCTAAACTGACAGAGCGAGCAAGGAGAGCACTGGTCAGAGAAGCAGCCAAGAGGCTCATGATCACTCTGGAGGAGCTGCAGAAATCCACAGCTCAGGTGGGAGAATCTGTGCACAGGACAACTATAAGTCGTACACGCCACAAATCTGGCCTTTTTGGAAGAGTGGCAAGAAGAAAGCCATTGTTGAAAGACAGGCATACGAAGCCATGTAGGGGACACAGCAAACATGTGGAAGAAGATGCTTTGGTCAGATGAGACCAAAGTTGAACTTTTTGGCCTAAATGCAAATCGCTATGTGTGGCGTAAAACTAATACTGCTCATCACCCTGCACACACCATTCCCACTGTGAAACATGGTGATGGCAGCATCATGCTATGGGGATGCTTTTCTTCAGCAGGGACAGGGAAGCTGGTCAGAGTTGATGGGAAGATGGATGGAGCTAAATACAGGGCAATCCTGGAAGAAAACCTGTTGGAGGCTGCAAAACCTTAAGACTGGGAAGGAGATTCACCTTCCAGCAAGACAATGACCCTAAACATACAGCCAGAGCTACAATGGAATGGTTTAGATCAAAGAATATTCATGTGTTAGAATGGCCCAGTCAAAGTCCAGACCTAAATCCCATTGAGCATCTGTGGCAAGACTTGAAAATTGCTGTTCACAGACGCTCTCCATCCAATCTGGTTGAGGTTGAGCTATTTTGCAAAGACAAATGGGCAAAAATTTCAGTGTCTAGATGTGCAAAGCTGGTAGAGACATACCACAAAAGACTTCCAGCTGTAATTGCAGCAAAAGGTGGCTCTACAAAGTATTGACGCAGGGGGGCTGAATACTAATGCACATCACATTTTTCAGATTTTTATTTGTTTAAAATTTTGAAGATCATTTATCATTTTCGTTTCACTTCTCAATTATGTGCTACTCTGTATTGGTCTATCACATAAAATCTCAATAAAAAAACTTTTAAGTTCGTGGTTGTAAGGTGGAAAAATGTGAAAAAGTTCAAGGGGTATGAATACTTTTGCAAGGCACTGTAATGTGTTAACATTACACATGTTCACACATCTTCATATTAACCTTCCTGACACATTCACTGTGTTAAAATGTGAATGTGTCAAAAATAAACACAACAAGCTTTGTCCCAAAACTCACCCATTGATGTGTAAGAACATAGTTTATCACAGTTTGTGTCAGTTTTAACACATCCCTTCTAAGAATGAATGTAATCAGAAAGCTTACTTTTAGCTGGATGTGGTCCAAGTACAAGTACGTCTGTCTTGTCAGAATTAAGTAGAAGAAAGTTAATAAGCATCCAGAGTCTAATGTCCTTTACACATTCCTCAGTTTTATTAAGCTGGTGTCTCTTATCTGGGTTTGCAGAATACAACTCTTATTAACTTTGCAACATACAACTCTTTGTCAGCAGCATAACAGTGGAAGCTAATATAATGCTTACGAATAATATCACCCAGAGGTAACATATATAAAGAAAAAAAGCAGTGGGCCTTTGTCACTAAGAAAGGCCCATCACCCAAATAACAAACTTGGCCAGTAATGCTTGTGTATATATACCCAAGATATATGGTGATATTCGACAGATGTACTAGTGCATCCCAAAAACATTGAATATCATGAAAAAGTTCATTTTTTCATAATGAACTATATGAAAGTTTACCTTTTAATTCCAAACTTTCATATAGTCTATATTCATTACACAGAAAGTGAAATATGTCAAACTTTTTTTTTTTTTGTTTTAATTTTGATGATTATGGCTTATAGCTCATGAAAATCAGAAATCCAGTATCTCAAGTTATTACAGTATTTCATTCTGAGTTTGAGTGATGTTCGTCCTTCGCGTGCAAAGATGACCACGACTTCTATGAATCACTGGGGGGTGGGGTGAATGTGAAGATGGCTGATTTGGCCAATCTTCGCCTTGAAAAGTCTGTTGCAGTGGGGACATGGGATGTGCGGGGCTGAGCCAAGAGCAGAGGTGGAACTATCGGTGTTTTTCCTTTTCTGCCGATGTAGCTCCTTCTCCCTGGTGCACCTCTCCTCAAAGGCAGTCACGCCAGATATTATGAGGGAGTGCCAGACAGGACGGTCCTCAGTGGACTTTTCCCAGGATGTATATGGAATGCCTTCAAAGTGTCTTTGTAGCGTAGCTTCGGTCTACCAAGACGGCGCTTGCCTGTGGACAGCTCACCATAGAGAAGTCTTTTAGGGAGATGACAGTCATCCATGCGGTAGATATGACCAGCCCATCGAAGCTGAGAGCATATAAGGATGGCATGGATGCTCTCCATCTTAGCCTGCTGGAGCACTTCGGTGTCTGGGACTTTGTCGTGCCACGTCACATGGAGTAGGGTCCTGAGACATCTCATATGGAAGGCGTTGAGCTGCTTGGCATGACGACTGTATAAGGTCCAAGTCTTGCAGGCATATAGCATAGATGGCAGAACTACTGCTCTGTAGACTTTGAGCTTGGTGTCAAGGCTCAGTCCTCTGTGCCCCCATACCTTGTCTTTAAGCCTGCCAAAGGCAGTGCTAGCTCTCGCGATTCTGTAGGCCACTTCCTCATCAATATTAGCGGAGCATGAAAGAGTGCTGCCAAGGTATACAAACTTGTCTACCGCTGTTAGACTCTGACCACTGACGGTGATGTGGGGCTCTATATATGGAGCTGCAGGGGCTGGTTGATGGAGGACCTCAGTCTTTTTGGTTGAAATTGTGAGATCGAAGTCATCACAGGCTTTAGCCAACCGGTCCAAGCTACGCTGCATTTCTAACTCTGAACTAGCGTTCAGTGCACAATCGTCAGCAAAAAGGAAGTCACGAGCTGTCTCTTTGTGAACTTTTGTCCTTGCTTGCAGCCTCCGAGGATTGAAGAGTTTTCCATCCATACGATAACGAAAACCGACACCGATGTTGCCGTCACAGTAGGCGTCTGACAGCATGGCTGAGAACACCATGCTGAATAGAGTGGGGGCCAGCACGCAGCCCTGCTTAACTCCACTGGTGACGGGAAATGACTGGGAGAACTCCCCATTGTCCTGTACTCTCGCGTTTATGCCATCATGAAACTGCTGGACCATTGCAATGAACTTGCAAGGGCAACCAAACTTGGACAGGATCTTCCATAACCCCTCATGGCAAACAGAATCAAACGCTTTGGTTAGGTCCACAAATGTGGTGTACAGACTAACGTTCTGCTCCTTGCACTTTTCTTGGAGTTGCCGAGCTGCAAAGATCATGTCGATGGTACTTCGTCCCGTACGAAATCCACACTGGCTTTCAGGTAGCAGGCCACGTTCCAGGTGTTCGATGAGGCAATTAAGCAGAATGTGGCCCAGGATCTTTCTGGCGATGGAGAGCAAGGAAATGCCGCGATGGTTATCAAATACAAATCCGTTCCCTTTGCGCTTGTAAAGGTGGGCTATGAAAGCGTCTTTAAAGTCCTGTGGGAGCCTTTCTTGAGACCACATCAGATTGAACAGGCTTGTGAGGGTCTCGATCAGTTTAGGTCTTCCAGAAGCATAAATTTTGGCTGGAATGGAGTCAGCACCAGGTGCCTTCCCACTGGACATGGACTTGATGGCTTTTGATACTTCTGCTTCAGTAGGAGGATCAGCGAGAGTCTCGTTCACTGGGACTTGTGGCAATCTTGCTATGGCTTCTTCATTTATCGTGGATGGGCGGTTGAGGATGCTGTTGAAGTGCTCCGCCCAGCGCTCAAGGCTCTTCTCCCTCTCCGAGATGATTGTGTTCCCGTTGGCACTGAGGATAGAGGACGTTCCAGATGAAGTGGGACCGTACACGGTCTTTAGGGCGCTGTAGAAGTTTTTCATATCATTACTATCTGCATAGGCCTGAATGGCATTGGCCTTCATACAGAACCATTCATCATGCATACGACGTAACTCAGATTGGGCAGCTCGCTTGGCCTCTCTGAGCGCAGCTTTCTTAGAGGAAGAGGAGGGATCATTGAGAAGTGCTCTGTGGAGACGGCATTTTTCCTCCAGTATGGACATGATGTGACTATTATTGTCATCAAACCAATCCTGGTGTTTTCGGGTAGTAGGACCGACAACAACAGAGGCTGTAGCGTAAACAGTATCACGAAAATGCACCCACTGAGTTTCCACATCAGCCTCTGCATTTGTGTTGGGAGTTAATAAATTCTTATCAAGCTCCTCAGCCAGTTCATGCTTGATGAGATTGTTCTTAAGTTTGGAGACATTCAACCGCTTGGGGACTCTGACACCTTGGGGCCTTCTTGGTGGAGTGATGCGAAGATTCATCTTGGAGATCAATAGACGATGGTCAGTCCAGCATTCAGCTCCGCACAAGGTCTTGGTGACCCTAACATCTTGTCTGTCCCTCTGCCTGGTGATGACATACTGTAGTCCAAGAGATGCCAATGCTTGGAATGGGGGTGCATCCATGACGTCTTGTTATGGGTCGGAAGACGGAAGACTGAGTTGGTGATGAGAAGATCAAAGGCGGCACAGGTCTCAAGTAGGAGGAGTCCATTGCTGTTACACTTGCCAATGCCATGCTTCCCCAGCACACCTTCCCATGACTCGTGGTCTCTGCCAACATGGGCATTAAAATCGCCGAGAATGATGAGCTTATCTGATATAGGTACAGCAGCAATGGCGTTCTTGAGATCCTCGTAGAATCTTTCCTTCACATCGTCAAGGTTTGTCATGGTGGGAGCATAGGCACTAATCAGTGTGTCAAATCTATTCATGGGAAGCGGCATGCGAGCAGTCATCAGACGATCGTTTATCCCCTTAGGGGGAACTGCCAGCTTATTGGCCAAATTGGACTTAATAGCAAAGCCAATGCCTGCCTCGTGTCAATCGTTTGATCTGCGCCCGATCCAGAAGAACGTATAGCCGGCAGACTTCTCAGTCAGTTGTCCTTCCTCTGCTAGATGAGTCTCGCTAAGTGCTGCAATCTCCACATTGTAACAGGCTAGTTCACAGGCAATGAGGGCTGTCCTTCTCTCAGGTTGATTAGAGCTGGCACAGCCCAAGAGGGTACGCACATTCCATGCGCCAAGAGTGACCGAGGTCACTTTAGGTGATTTAGACTTATTTGTTCTCTTCTTGCCGCTGATATGAGACACCCGCCAGCCGCAGCATGCTGGCCAGGAGAGAGTGAGACAGGCAATGTTTAGGACACCTTTTCTAGTCCCTTCCCCAGGCTATGGGGGGAAGCAGTGCTATCCTGAAGAGGGCTGCTTCGTCGACCAGGGGGCTGCCGAATTCCAGCGCTGTCTCATTCACTGCAAAATGACCATATGGCCTGGTCCGCCTACATGTAGAGTTGTGACTATGACTGCCAGTGAGTCCACACCTGTCGCTTCACCACGAATCCATCGCCACAGGACTTGAGAAGAGTAGATGGAAATGAAGGGGTAATGTGATAAGGGATGAAGTCATGACATGCGCTTGACTTTGATTAAAGTGAGGGAGAGTTGCACAGCGTCAGCCTCACTCTCTCGTCCTGAAGTATCTGAACCCAGCAGCAAGACATAGTCGAGACGGCCAGAGATAAGACAGGATGCAGTGGATGGCCAACAGAATGCGTTTGTCCATCTGTGCCCTGAGCGATCCACAGGCACTTGGTGCATGTTGGCCGTTGGCTCACGAGGAGCTCATCTGCCCTTTGACAGGTCTTGCTTTTCATCCTGTGGGGTGACATGCCACCCTCCTCACCAGCACTAGGCTGGTGGGGGAGCCGGTTTAGACGCTGACCACTCATCCATTGCGGCAGGTTGTACTGTGTTACAATGATAGCAGTAGCAAGGGAACTATCCCCTGACCTGACAACATGAGTTTGAGTAAAACAGTATAAATACCGTGTATCTATCGGTCTAGTTCAGTCCACGCAACCACAATCATGGGGAAGACTGCTGACTTGACAGTTGTCCAGAAGACGATCCTCGGCACCCTATGTAAGGAGGGTAAGCCACAGAAGGTCATTGCTGAAAAGGCTGGCTGGTAAAAGTGCACAAGCAACAGGGATGGCCGCAGCCTTGAGAGGATTGTCAAGAAAAGTTGATTCAAGAACTTGGGAGAGCTTCACAAGGAGTGGACTGAGGCTGGTGTCAGTGCATCAAGAGCCACCACGCACAGATGTCTTCAGGAAAGGGTCTACAACTGTCGCATTCCTAATATCAAGCCACTCCTGAACCAGAGACAATGTCAGAAGTGTCTTACCTGGGCTAAGGAGAGAAAGAACTGGACTGTTGCTCAGTGGTCCAAAGTCCTCTTTTTAGATGAAAGTAAATTTTGCATTTCATTTGGAAATCAAGGTCCTAGAGTCTGGAGGAAGAGTGGAGAAGCACAGAATCCAAGATGTTTGAAATTCAGTGTGAAGTTTCCACAGTCCATGATGATTTGGGGTGCCATGTCATCTGCTGGTGTTGGTCCACTGTGTTTTATCAAGTCCAAAGTCAATGCAGCATCTTCCAGGAGGTTTTAGAGCACTCCATGCTTCTATCTGCTGACAAGCTTTATGGAGATGCTGATTTCCTTTTCCAGCAGGATGTAGCACCTGCCCACAGTGCCAAAACTATGGCCAAATGGTTTGCTGACTGTGATATTACTGTGCTTGATTGGCCAACCAACTTGCCTGACTTGAACCCCAGAGAGAATCTCTGAGGTATTGTCAAGAGAAAGATGAGAAACACCCGACCCAAAAATACAAACGAGCCAATGGCTGCTATAAAAGCAACTTGGGCTTTAATAACACCTCAGCAGTACCACAGGCTGATTGCCTCCATGCCACGCCGCATTGATGCAGTAATTTGTGGTAAAGGATACCCAACCAAGTACTGAGTGTATAAATGAACATACTTTTCAGAGGTTGGACATTTCTGTATTGTAAATCCTTTTTTGATTGATCTTAGAAAATATTCTAATAAGTTGAGCTCCTGGATTTCTGATTTTCATGAGCTATAAGCCATAATCATCAAAATTAAAGCAAAAAAAAAAAAACAAGGCTTGAAATATTTCACTTTACATGTAATGAATATAAAATACATTAAAGTTTAACTTTTTGAATTAAATTATGAAAAATAAACTTTTTCATGATATTCTCATTGTTTGAGCTGAAGGGTGGCACAGTGGTGTAGTGGTTAGTAATGTCACCTCACAGCAAGAAGGTTCTGGGGTCGAGCCCAGCAGCTGACGGGGGCCTTTCTGTGTGGAGTTTGCATGTTCTCCCTGTGTCTGTGTGGATTTCCTCTGGCTGCTCTGGTTTGCCATTTACAATTCAAAGACTTGTGGTTAGGTTAACATATGGTGGCCTTAGGCTGAGGTGCCCTTGAGCGAGGCACTGACCCCCAACTGCTCCCCGGGTGCTGTTAGCATGGCTTCCCGCTGCTCTGGGTATGTGTGTGTGCTCATTGCTCACATGTGTGTGTTCACTAAGTCAGATGGATTAAATTCAGAGAGGAATTTCACAAGTGTACGTGATGAATAAAGTTGTTATTGTTCTTCTTCTGCACTAGTATACATCTTATAGAGCCAAAGTTTCTCAAGATCCTCTCCAAACCTTTAACTGTAGGTTATCAATTGTCAATTCATTTTAGATGCTTTTGGGATACACATTTACACCATATTAAACCATGTAAGAAAACAGATCAGATCAGAGGAACACTACTTTACTATTGTGTAAGTGTAGTACTACTGCAGTATGTAGTAGCAATGACTTCATGAATTTTTTTAATGACAAAATTGAGAATATCCGACAAAAATTTCAAACTACTAATTTAAGGTCAGACAATGTAAGTGATCCTGTAGTTAACAATATAACTGTATCAGATCAGCAATTAGAATGTTTTACTCCCCTTAGAGAAATTGAATTGCTTTCATTAATCTTGGCATCAAAAGCCTCAACTTGTGTACTAGATCCCTTACCTACACGTCTATTCAAACAGATAATACCTGAAGTAATTGAACTGCTTCTAAAAACAATTGGCTATGTACCCAAATCCTTTAAACTAGCAGTTCTGAAACCCCTGATTAAAAAACCTGACCTTGATCCCTGTCAGCTGTCCAATTATTGGCCAATATCAAACCTCCCCTTTATCTCCAAGATCCTTGAAAAAGCTGTGGCACAGCAGTTATGCTCATATTTACATAGGAATAACATCCATGAAATGTATCAGTCAGGATTTAGACCTCATCATAGCACAGAGACAGCACTGGTTAAAGTAGTAAATGACCTACTGTTGGCGTCTGATCAGGGCTGTGTCTCGCTGCTTGTGTTGCTTGACCTTAGTGCAGCATTTGATACCATTGATCATTCCATTCTTCTGGCTAGACTGGAAAATGTTGTGGGAGTTAAGGGAACGGCCCTCTCCTGGCTCAGGTCTTATTTAACTGATCGCTATCAGTATGTTGATGTAAATGGTGATTTTTCTAGACGTACTGAGGTAAAGTTTGGTGTTTCACAAGGTTCTGTCTTGGGTCCACTGCTTTTTTCTTTATATATGTTACCTCTGGGTGATATTATTCATAAACATTGTATTAGTTTCCACTGTTATGCTGATGACACACAGTCGTATGTTTCTGCAAACCTGATGAGAGACACCAGCTTAATAGAATTGAGGAATGTGTCAAGGACATTAGACACTGGATGCTTATTAACTTCCTGCTGCTTAATTTTGACAAGACTGAAGTACTTGTACTAGGACCACATACAGCAAGAAGTAAGTTTTCTAATTACACAGTGACTCTGGATGGCCTTTCTGTTTCTTCACGTGCAGCAGTAAAAGACCTCGGAGTGATTATTGACCCCAGTCTTTCATTTGAAACTCATGTTGATAACATCACCCGGATAGCTTTCTTTCATCTCAGAAATATTGCTAAGGTAAGAAATTTAATGTCATTACATGACACGGAAAAACTAGTCCATGCTTTCGTTACCTCCAGGTTGGATTATTGTAATGCCTTACTGTCTGGATGTTCCAATAAGTGCATAAACAAGCTCCAGTAAGTTCAAAATACAGCAGCAAGAGTCCTTACTAGAACTAGAAAATATAACCAAATCACCCCTGTCTTATCCACACTGCATTGGCTCCCAATCAAATTTCGTATTGATTATAAAATACTACTATTGACCTTTAAAGCACTGAATGGTCTCGCACCACAGTACCTGAGTGAACTTCTGCTCCTCTATGACCTGCCACGCCTACTTAGATCAAAAGGTGCAGGCTATCTGCTGGTACCTCGTATAGGGAAGGCTTCATCAGGGGGCAAAGCCTTTTCTTACAAAGCCCCACAGTTATGGAACAGCCTTCCAAGTAATGTTCGGAAGTCAGACACAGTCTCATTGTTTAAGTCTAGGCTGAAAACATATCTGTTTAGTCAAGCCTTTTGTTAATGGTGTTTATGAGGTAAAGGAGTAGATCTGGAGGGTCCTCAGACATAGAGTGTTTTGGTAAACTGGGATGTATGGATGCTGTCAGTCCCCACTCGCTTGCTCACTCGAGTTTGTTGACGGTGTAGTGGCTGGCTGCTTTATGTCCCGGGGCTCCCTCATGCCTGCGTTACCTTCTGGCTCTCCCCTTTTAGTTATGCTGTCATAGTTAGTTGCCAGAGTCCCTCCTTGTACTCAGTGCAATATGTATACTGTTCCTACTTATTCAGGTGACATTAGGCATACCTAACAACCTGTGTTTTTTCTCTCTCTCTCTCTCTCTCTCTCTCCCCCCCCCAAAAAAAAAACATCTGTCCCTCTGAGTTACATGTCAATCCTGGGATCGAGATGTTGACCTCTTCTGCTCCTCGGACCTGCCTGATCCATGCTGGTGCCCTGTGTCTGGTTGGAGTCTCATTGCATCGCTCCTGTGGAGGATGGCCCCATGTGGACAGTTGAAAGTCACACCTGGAGGACACTCTGGACACTTACAGTAATGCTTTTATGGCTGAGGACTACAGTTGACTTGCTAACTTTAGGACTGCAGTTGTCATGAACAGTTTTGGACTCAGGTTTCCATCAATGAAGAGTTTATAACATCAACAAAACTGACTTCATGTTAAAGCTGTTAATGTTATACACGTAGTCGTCGACTTATGACTGCGTTTGGTTACGACTGACCGTTCGTAAACCGATCTGGTCGTAAGTCGGCCTATGTTAAATGAACGTAAGTATATTGTGATGTGTAATGATATTGTAATCATCTTAAAGTCTTATTTTATCAACATTTTCTAATCCTTGGCTCATTATTTGGTTTAAGTCAAACACTGCATACTACACTGCATACAGTACAATTCGTTTAATATGTGCAAAACAGAAAATATGAAATACAGGTGTGAAAAATAGAAAACATTTTAGTTTGAAACATGCCAAAATACAAATGTAAAACATAGCAAAATACAAAATTTAGTGACCGCTTGCATCACTGGTGCTTGGCTGTAGGTCGTCTACGTCATCATCAGCTGTTGCAGCGCTCGGGCTGGCGGGAGCATTTGCTCGTTTCATAAACCAGGAGCTGGGGCGGAAACTGTATGACAGAGTGCGCGAGGGCGCGAGAGAGAGACTGCGCATGTGCCTGGAGCTGGGGCGGAAACTGTTGTACGCGGCGAGAGGCGCTGCCGGGAGTTGGGGCGGAAACTGTCGTACTCTCAGCTAGCTCAGCTGGGAAACACTTGCTAGTCTTAACCAGACGGTAGTAAAGTCGATCGGTCGTAAGTCGCATAGGTCGTAAGTTGACGACTACCTGTAGTCATGTTGTCTGTTATTGCCCAAATGAGGATGGGTTCCCTTTTGAGTCTGGTTCCTCTCGAGGTTTCTTCCTCATGTCGTCTGAGGGAGTTTTTCCTTGCCACCGTCACCACAGGCTCGCTCATTGGGGATAGATTAGGAATAAAATTAGCTCATGTTTAAAGTTGTTCAAATTCTGTAAAGCTGCTTTGGGACAATGTTTATTGTTAAAAGCGCTATACAAATAAACTTGACTTGACTTGACTTGCCCAAGCCTTAGTCAGCAGCCTCGCAGTGGGCCTCATTTACCTCATACTGAATAAACATGACTTTATGAGCAAACAGGTTGCATTGTTGTTGTTGTTTTTTTTCTGTGAAGCAGAATCAGATGAAATTTCATTTTCAAACGAGCAATGCCCAGTGAAAATGACACACAGATTTCCCACATATAACAGGGTTAAAGGTGCTGCTATTCCCACAAAAGAGTTTTGAGGAGACTAAAAGGAGCAGGACAATGTTTCCCAAGAATCCTCACGTTACAAAATGATGTCAGGCGTGAAGACAGACATTACTCGTGCCTGCCAGACAGACTTTCACCCAGAAGAGAACAGCACACGGGGCTGTAAGGGCTGTGTTGTAAACAACATGTGCTTGTAACCTGACCTCAGTGATGTAAACACTAACAGGGCTTAGCCACAAATATGTATGCACTGTATATATGTGCTATATTTTCACGGTATGTATCAAATATTTTCTGAAAAATCAAACAGAATAGGATGTGCATTTGGCTTCCTTTAATCCAGCACTGGAAGTTCAGGAATTACTTCATACTTTTCCTTCCACTCACACATTACTATGAGCACACCATCATGGTGGTTCAGGGTTTTTTTTCCCCCGAAAGACTGATTCAGGGAAGAGTGATATTAAAAGTAAATGCACCATGTGATTCTTATGTGATCACCGTTTTTAAATAGTCTTAACATGAACCGTGTCCAACACTCTTAATAACTGAGAAGAATTCAAAGTAATAGTGCACGAAATGATTACTTCACCATCTGTCTGTTTCACACCAACAAGTTACTTAAACTGTTTTTCATATTGGCATATTTTACTTTATTTATTTATTTTTTTGATGAAGTCAGTGGAATGCTTAGTCAAGACTCCAAATATAACTCTGGTCTCACAAGCGAGGTCTATAAACCTGCTCAAGCATTTTGCAAATAAGCTCTTTCTCCCAAAACCACTATGTGGTACTGAGGTTATGATTCACTGTTTTTGAGGTCAAATGTCCAAAATATTGGAATCTCTTCTTTAAAAAAAAAGAGAAGTAAAGAAATTAAGAAAAAGAAAAAGTTATTTACTTATTTTTCCAAGTACTATTCCACGTGGTTTGAGTTTGGTTGTGTTATTGAAGCTCTGGATACAATTTGACGTCTGCACCACACCTTCTGGGGGTTCTGCTAGATTTAATACAACAATTTGATCACTATCATAGAACTGCCATTAAACCATTTATGCCAGTTTACATTTTAGGAACGTTTACAAAACCATGCTTGAGATAGGGCACTTGCTTTCATTGTAAAATGAGCTTTCCTTGTCTCTGTGTTAAGGCAATGGTTTCCGATCACTGTGCAGTAAAAGCCACCCAGAATGCAAACATGATTACTCATCAAGTCGTGTGGCCAACTTGCACTCGACTTTATACTGCGCCTGAAAGAACACAGCGCACTACTATGCAATTAGATCCATATGCCTCTTCAGGAAAAAAAAAAAGAAAAAAAAAGATGCATGTGTGGTGAGTCACTCAGTGGCGGTACTGCTCAACAGAAGAAAAGAATGAGCCAGCTCGGCTGGCATGCTGCCTGTAGGCCCACTGGATATGGCCTGCACTTACCCAGTTCCTTTGGAACTGAATAAGGAAATGATACGGTAATTTAGTATTTAGTTGTTAATTGTCTTTAGATCCAATATTTGCTTAAGGGGGTCTTTAATTTACTCAGCAGATTATCCATGACAATGCCAGACTGCTCTAGTTAAAACTGGAGCATATATGTGACTTGGTGAGATCAGGAGATCAGAAAGTAATGTTTTCATTATTTCCGAGGTATCTCATGTATAAATGCATGACAATTGAAAGTCTGTAAAACTTTTAATGCCAGCTGCTCTCGCCAGGACTAAGTGCAGTTTGTTAGAAATGTGGTATGCACAACCAAGTGATTTCCAACGTGCACCTGCTCTTGACTGTAGACAGAGGGCGCTGCTGATGCCTTTTAGTGTCTCACCGAGATCAAATAACAGGATTAAATGGGAAAGTTAATTAGACTGAGTAGGCTGATTGGAAATTATTAGTTATTTGTCCTTTTGATGATTCACAGCAGGCTGATTGCGTCGAGTGGAAAATATTTAACGGAGAAAAATGCAGTATAGTTTAAAGCAAAGATATTACAACAACAACAACAACAATAATAATAATAATACTTTAGTGAGAATTGTAGGTGTAGTTTAAAGCAAATAAATGACCAATAAAATTTAAATAAACAACAACAATATTAATAATAATAATAAGCCTTAAGTGGGAAATGTAGGTGTAGTTTAAAGCAAATAAATGACAATAATATCTCTAGCCGCTTTATCCTGTTCTACTGGGTCGCAGGCAAGCTGGAGCCTATCCCAGCTGACTACGGGCGAAAGGCGGGGTACACCCTGGACAAGTCACCAGGTCATCACAGGGCTGACACTTAGACAACCATTCACACCTACGGTCAATTTAGAGTCACCAGTTAACCTAATTAATTCATCATTCCTCTCTCTCTCTGTTTTATTGATTTTGTTAATAAACACAGATATTTTACTCAGGGCTCAGATTCTTTGGGGGAAACCAGAGCACCCGGAGGAAACCCACGCGGACACCATGCAAACTCCACACAGAAAGGCCCTCGCCGGCCACGGGGCTCGAACCCAGGACCTTCTTGCTGTGAGGCGACAGCGCTAACCACTACACCACCGTGCCGCCTAATAATAATACTTTAGTGAGAATTGTAGGTGTAGTTTAAAGCAAATATGTGACCAGTAAAAAATTAAATAAACAATAATAATAATAATAATAATAATAAACTTTGATGAGAAATGTAGTGTGGTTTAAAGCATATAAATGACAATAATAATAATAATAATAATAATAATAGACTTTAATGAGAAATGTAGTGTAGTTTAAAGGTAATAAATGACCATAATAATAATAATAATAATAATAATAATAATCTTTAGTGGGAAGAGTGTAGTGACCAAAGACCTTTTTTAAATTAATTCATCATTCCTCTCTCTCTCTGTTTTATTGATTTTGTTAATAAACACAGATATTTTACTCAGGGCTCAGATTCATTGAGTCCGATGAAAGAATTTGCCAGCTGCGTCTATTTCTGTCCTCCCTCTCTCTCCCTCGCTAGTTTCCCGCCTGGCTGACGTCAGCAGAAAGTTATTTTCATGAATGGAGGGGGCGGTCACGAGGAGCCGGTGACGCGCGTGCTTGCGGAAGCACAGAGTGGAATGTCGATACATTGTTGTTGTTTTCGTGGCTCGCTGACTTAGTGCACGGTTACCGCTCCGACTCGACGGCGGCGCGCGCGGCTCCAACAAGTGTCACGAGGAACCCGCGGAGTGTTCAGGGCTCCTGTCAGGATATACCCACCCCACCCCACCCCACCCCACCGGGCTCGCGCCGACAGCCATCCCGGCACAAACTCCGCGTCCACAAGGTAAGCCGAGGTGGTGTTACGGGACGGGACGGGACGGGACGGGACGGGGTGGGTGGAGGAGAGAGAGAGATGGAGGGGGAGATGTTTTGAAATTCCCGATGATCTCTCCTCTCATGTTCTCCTGATGACGGGTCTGAGAGTGGAGCAGAACCGAATCAGAACCTGTTCGGGAAAAGCTGCGGGTTTAACGGGTTAGAGGTTTACTCAGGGTTCGGGAGTTTGAGATGTATTTTATAATTAATTAAAAGGAAAAAGTTTGCAGAATATTTCGGCACGCGGGAAAGGTGAGGTAGACTTGACAAGCAGGTTGTAAACAACAACAAGAGCTCGTGCGTATTTTCCGACTTGGTGTTAGACAAGCGGTAGACATTACACGCGCGCGCGCAGTGTGTGTGTCTGTGTGTGTCTGTTTCCTTGTAATATAGGCTGAAATTACAAGTTACAAAAATTATATATATATATATATATATATATATATATATATATATATATATACACTTCACCTTTCCCGCGTGCCGAAATATTCTGCAAACTTTTTTCTTTTAATTAATTATAAAATACATCTCAAACTCCCGAACCCTGAGTAAACCTCTAACCCGTTAAACCCGCAGCTTTTCCCGAACAGGTTCTGATTCGGTTCTGCTCCACTCCACATATGTGACCACTTTAGGCACTTAACAGATCGTACACCATCCCCTTCCTAGTGCAAGGAAGAACTTTGAACAGAAGAGTCGTATTAAATATATACAGATTTAACTTTTATGCGTGTTTTTGATTTTGGCTGATATTGCTGATGGCACAAGGAGACACGTGGTCTGTACTTCAGAGTCGTAGCACAAAGGGCGCAACAGTCCACTGGCGCGAGACTCCGGGTAGGGGGGGCTTTCTAATGTAAATACCCCCCCTGACATGCTCTCACACCCCACACACACACACACACACACACCCCTTCCCTAAACCTGCACGTCTGAGCTGTGAACATCTGGATTGGGATTAATTTGGGTGATTTCTTTTAGCGCACGAGGAGTTGAAGCGACGTTACGTCACGTCGCATTTTGTGAGTTCATGCGCTCGCGCTCGTGGGCGTGTCTCAGGCTCAGGCAGCCCCCTCCCTTAAGTTCATGATGACAGACTGTACTTGGAAGCGATCTTGTCATTTGTTAACATGCTGCCTTCATAGACTTCTCTAAAAGAATAATAAGAGTGTTCTTGTGTCTTGAACTTTAGTGTCCATCTTTTGCCTAAGAAAGCTGCGCTACTGTTTTATCCACCTTAGATGTCCACTTCATCCACAGGTGAAATCTTAAAGCTACAAAGGACAGCAGTGAGGAGAGGAGAGGAGAAAAGGTTGTTCCTACTGCAGGTTCTTCCCAATCGATGAACCTGAATTGAATGAGGTCTAGTGTATATGAAAGTGTTTTCGAGTGTTCCTGAACTGTCCACTTTGAAGAAACATTTCGACAATAGGTCATTCTGTGACTGGTGGTAGCCTGCAGCTACACCCTCAAAGGGAAAGTGAGTCATAAGTGGATAATGTGATTCATTTCCACAATGGCTGATAAAGGAGCTGCCATTTAGCCCATTCAGAGGCACCAAGCCATTCGAGGGCTCCTCAAGGCAAGCGGTGCACTTGATTTCTGATGAACGTGCACTGTACGGGGTTTTAACCGAAGCTTTACCATTTATGGGGAATCATTTGAACGGGGCGTCCAGTTTATATCTGTGTGATGGAGTGCGCTCTTTATCTTTGCTAGTGTTGAGACTGGGCTTTTTGTTGTTTGAGTGTCAGCAATGACTGTGGGACGACTTTGATACTCCAGGCTTGTGGTTATAACCTTTGCTACGATGGAGATGATTTCGAATGACTGCTCCGAGTTTAAATCTTTTGATTTAAGACGTGCCAAAGCATCATCATCATCTCCTCTTATATTGCTGCTGATTGCATGGCTCAGGGTTGGCAGTGTGTAAGCTCATTAATGACCTTTGCCTTCTGATGTGGAAAATCTTAGGAGTCCCACCTCAGCACGTCTCTTTATGTCACACTATACGCAAACGGCGTGACCTCATTCGTGACTTACTCTGACTCACAGAGGCTTAGGTGTCTGTGGTGTTGACCTCCCACACCTATTGCGTCGTCTGCCTGCCTCTTTTAGAATCCCAGAGGAAGTGCACACTTGGCTCTATCATAAGATTCACGTGTGGGCTGATCACAAGTGTGGGTTGGGTTGTTAGCACTGGCCGACAAGCACGTAGTTCTGATCATAATCAGCGGCCCCATGCCTCGCTGTAGGTTAGTTAGTTTTGTGTGCGGAGTTTTGATGTTGTATTTCTGAGCAAAAACTTATTGTCAAAATATGACTGTGTGTGGCTTGACAAAAGGGTTGTGGTAAGAACTGCATGCTTGGGTGAACAGAACAGGATGCTTACTGTACTCATTGTGGTTTTTCAAAGCAGACATTGAAAGTGAACAAAACTGAGGTGGCTGGTGAATTAATTACTAAGATTGCAACGTGGGGAACTCCAAAATGCTTCAACGTTTCTATTTGAGTAGGAACTCTTGACCAAAGCGGCAATATTAGCCTTAGTCATCATGATACAAGCTTTAGTTATTCTGACTAATTTCATCTCCAAGGCCTCAGGGCTCACATTTTGTTGATGCGGAATCCTAGCAGCTGGCGATGAGCAGGACTGAAAGCAGATGATTGGCCAATATCTGATTATTTCAAAATCTAAAGCACATGCAGTCAGATTGTAATTCAGGAGTTCTTAGTGCTGCTGGATTTTGGTTGGTATGTGTATGGCATGCCGTGGCTCTTTCTAGGCCCCTGTGGGGGTGTTTAAACCATAATGTGCCAACTTTACCCTGCCCTTTTCCTGCTACTCTCACCAATTCCTGGATCTGACAGGAATGACCACACCACGCTGTGGTTTTGGGTTGCGGGTGAACCGTCTGGAACTAAGAACCCATTTGGCTGATTCGGTGTTTACGCTTGTAAGAAGCCTCCCTGTCTCATTAGCTGCTGTCTGTAGAGATACACGAAAGCATAAGGGAATGAGATTTGATGTTCCTGGAAGTTCAGTGCTTATTTAGCAGATCGGTTTTCCCAACACACCTGCACTAATGTCGAGTACTCTGGGTTTCTTAACTAACATAGCTTGTGCACATGTTCTTTCTGTGGGATTGTGTTGGTTGCTTTCTCAAATGTTACCCACGGGCTTGTCTTTGTTTTGTGCATACTTTGCATTCCTTCAAATCCCTGTGTCCCAAGTTGGGAGGAAAAAAAAAATTGCCTTGCTTAGATATTCACCTCTCCTCCTTATCCTCAGAAAGTTCCGGCAGTCACGCCAACCCTTTTCCCCATACTTTTCCTTCCACTCTGTGAAACGGCGGGATTTTCCAGGAAATGTCAGTTCGGGAGGGTGTGATTCCCTGCTGCTCGTCCTAGCTCTTACCAGTAAACAGCATGACTCACTGCTTGGGTATGTGCTCCATTTCCTTTACATAAGATCCTGCCGATTGTGCCGCCGCTGCACTACAGGCCTTTTTTTGCCTCCTTGTGAAAAACGGAGCAGGGAGGAGCTAATTCCCTCCAACTCCTCTCTTCTCCTCTCGTCTCAGCAGAGGGCCACAAAACCGAGAGCAGCAAATGTGCTGAGTCTGATTAGTAGATGGAGAGACAAGACACCAAACAGCAAGGACACACCAGTGTTGTTTGGCTTCATCTGTGAAATGGCCAACTCAGCTTCCACTCCACAAGATCAGCCTGATAACCTCAATGCTGAAGCGTCATATTTCCCGACGAATCTGGATTCTGTAGCTGTACCGAGACTTTGCTTGTCTGAAACGAGTCTCAAACTCTCAAAGCACTAAAACGGCAGCCATCCAACCATATCACTGTCTGGCCCCAGACACGACCTTTGCAACAATAAAATCTGAACCGTGTAAATGCTTAGTAAATATTATTGCTTTTGGCTGGAGGTTTAAACATAAAAAAAAAAAAAATGGGCAGTTTGTTTTATTGGTATCAAAAACACAACCACACCAGCACTTTACGTCATCATGTGAGGTTAATGGAAAGTGTTCAGGATTTGGCAGTGGGCTTGTTCAGAGATGCACATTTTCCTTGTTGTGAAACCCAGAGCTACGTCCAAAAGTTAAACATGTCTTCACAATAATAATATTCTCTGTGACCACCTCATGGGCTTTGGTACAGTGACTAACATCCTCATGATACCACCTACACGCTTGAACACATGGTGATGACCAAGTTTCCATTGTGTTTCCATCCTCACAAAATTTTGGTGCTGTTTTGGCTGCTTCCGCTCGAATATTTGCATAACTGCAGCCTGGATTTATGATTCTTGGCTCATAAAGTATGCCAAGTGTGGAATTACACAACCACAATTACAGTACCTGACTGCTGAAATGATCAGTGATGTAATTAATGGTCATTGGCCAGGAATCTCTTGCTGATGATGCCACGGCTTTGGACTGTAAATTGGTCGAAGGTTTTGGATGCACAGAAAGTTGATGTTTTTCCTATAACAGCATGTCCTATTATACTATTTAACTATTTTTTCAAGTTCAAGTCACATTTATTGTCAATAATGCCATATGTGCAGGACATACAGAGAATTGAAATTGTGTTTCCTTCTTATCCGCAGTGCAAACAGTAATAAACATGAAATATAAAATATAGGTACAAGATCTCATCTCATTATCTGTAGCCGCTTTATCCTGTTCTACAGGGTCGCAGGCAAGCTGGAGCCTATCCCAGCTGACTATGGGCGAAAGGCGGGGTACACCCTGGACAAGTCGCCAGGTCATCACAGGGCTGACACATAGACACAGACAACCATTCACACTCACATTCACACCTACGGTCAATTTAGGCTACATCCACACGACAACGGCAACGAGATGTTATTTAAAAAAATATCGCGTCCAAATGGGCAACGATTAGTAAAATATCAGGTCCATATGGCAACGCAACGCTTGCTGAAAACGATGCAATACACATGCCACACCTCTAGGGGCGCTGTAAGACGGTCCCCTCGGAGACACCAGAACAATAGAAGAAGTAAGGACGCATGCGCATAAACTATTATGCGCGAGACTTCATATTAGCCACAAAGTCAGGAAAATCTGTTCGTAAAATTACATTATAATGACCAAATACAATGAAAAGTATTTTTCCAGTCTCACCTGTGAAAGGTAATCCCATGTGATCTCGTTTGGATGGCAAACCTGTTGGTACAGTTAAACGCAGCTAATCTTTATTCTCCGCTTTGACCTATCCAATATGGCGGCGAGGATGACGTATGATTCTACATGGAAGGCGGCGTCTTTAATGGTCCGGAATAAATTGAATGCTACACGTTGATGGATTAATTTGTTGTTTCTCACCTGTGAAAGGTAATCCCATGTGATCTCGTTTGGACGGTAAACCTGTTGGTACAGTTAAACGCAGCACATTAATTTTTATTCTCCGCTTTGACCTATCCAATATGGCGGCGAGGATGACGTATGATTCTACGCGGAAGGCGGCTTCTTTAATGGTCCGGAATAAATTGAATGCTACACGTTGATGGATTAATTTGCTCTTCTACGCCCTTTTTGAAGAATGTATTGTAGGACTAAAACCAACATCTGAAGAGGTGAGATCGCTCCTTTTTTTCCCTATTTTTGCTGGCAGGATTGACTCTGCCCTAACTCACTCTCTCTCTCTCTCTCTCACTTTGCACCATTACACAATAAATATTCACAGTGAAAATATTTTGTAAGCGCGTTTCATGAACCAAGTTATAGGATTTGTTGACAACTCGCATCGAGTTCGTTACACTTCTACCCGGCGTGAAGCACTCAGTCATGTGGTTGTGACATCATCGTAAACAAATCCGTTCTACTCATCCAGACGACTTCACAATGGCAACGTTGCCAGATCTTTCCACTCTGGAACCCGTTCTCAAAAAGATTGCGTTTTGGGCACCCAAAACGCCGGTGCCGTGTGGACGCCAGGCCTAAACGATAAGCAATTGTATCGGAGTCACCTGAATCCGTTGCCGTGTGAACAGGGCCTTAGAGTCACCAGTTAACCTAACCTGCATGTCTTTGGACTGTGGGGGAAACCGGAGCACCCGGAGGAAACCCACGCGGACACAGGGAGAACATGCAAACTCCGCACAGAAAGGCCCTCACCGGCCACGGGGCTCGAACCCGGACCTTCTTGCTGTGAGGCGACAGCGCTAACCACTACACCACCGTGCCGCCCTAGGTACAAGATATAAACTATAAAAAGGAAAAAAGGGGGAAGGGAAAAAAATGGGGGGGGGGGGGTTACACACACAAGCTAAAGCTATCTAAGAAAAGAAAAGACAGTGGCAATCTAGAAAGTGCAAATGTGGCAGTGTGAACAGAATTAACGGTATAAATTTAAATGTGACGAATGACAATATAAACAGAATGAACAATGTAAACGGGAACAGCAGTCTGATAGTATAGTAATTATCAGTATAAATAAATAGCAGTATGAGCAGAATTTTCAGTGTCAGTATAAATATGGCAGATATGACCGTATAAACAGTGTAGCAGTGAAGTCTATCAAAGATTAAAGATGTATAAAGTGTAAACAGTTTTTATATAGTGCAATCAACTATTTAAAAAAGGAAAGGGCAGAATTGTTATGGACAATCAATATTAAGGAACATCTGTGAGACTCCTTCAGCTCCTTCAACAGCCTCTTTGATTTTCTCCCTGATTCGAAGTTAATAATATAAAAGTGCCTTTTGGATGAACGTTATCAAGAACCTGCAAAACACAGATGTGATCTCTCTCTAGTGAAGATTTTCCCATGGTGGAAAAACATAAAGGATCAGCTTTACCTTGATTCCAAACCTCTGACACCGGAAACTCCTTCGATAGTTAAAATAATAAACAAACGCTAATTTTTTTTTTGTTTGTTTATTGCTATTTAACAAACAATTTTAAATGAGTTTTATATTATAATAAGCATAATGCTGTATTATTAGATTATGTTGCGCATCTGTCATACAAGTCCCTGCGAATTAGAGCTAATTAGAACGAGCGCAATAATATAAACCTCTGATTTGTCTTGCAGTAGGACGTATGGTTTGAGGAGAGCCATGCTGTTTTAGGGAATTAATCAACACCTTTTGACCAATCTAACATCGTTTTAACTAGTGACCGGGAGAATCCTGATAAGCATGTCTTCTAAAACTGTATACATGTTGATGCCTATTTCATGTTTTCTCGTTTATAATGATAAGAAGAAGCCTTTATTTTTGTCACAAGTACACTCAAGCGCAGAGATATTCCTCCTTTGCATTTAACCCATCTGAAGCAGTGAACACACACACATACCCAGAGCAGTGGGCAGCTATGCTACAGTGCCCAGGGAGCAGTTGGGGTGAGGTGCCTTGCTCAAAGGCACTTCAGCCATGATACAGAAGGAGGGGAAAGTGCTGTTCATTTACTCAACACCCCTCACGTTTTTCCTGCCAGTCCTGGGAATCAACCCAGTGACCCTTTGAGCCCAAGGCTGCTTCTCTAACCTTTATGGCTGCCCCCAAATGTTGGCCATCTGATCAGTCAAACTATTGAGGAAACCCTTGATATTATAGGAATGACTGGCTTGCTGATAAGTGCGCAACAGAATGACTGACTGTACATTGTATACATTCTGAATGTAAAGTGGACGAAAAGCAAATCAATGCTGATGGATTATTATTATTTTTTTGTCAGCCTGAGAAGCTGAACATTTTTGAAGCATGACCAAACTTCACAGTCACTAACCCAATCCAAAGAAAGCACATTTATAACCTGCTAAGTATTTCAAATGACAGCAGGTTTGGAACGCTGAAGCTCAGCCAGAATGTACGCCAACTCCAAGAGAACAAGCATAACACACACACACACACACACACACCGTACAGATAGCAACACGCACATAAAGTCTATGGCTTGTAAAGCTATCAGACTCTCACAGAATCCGTAAATGAAGTATTTAGAGGATGGTTAATTAACTCCACCAAGATCTTCGGCCTTGAGGAGTCGAGTTTTTCTCTGTCTGAGACTTTATTTGGACAAATTGCAGCCAGTCGGATTTGGCCCGAATACACCGGTGTAGTCATTTCAGCAAATCATTACAAATCAAGTCACAAATTGTCTAAAAGAAACTGAAGTTGCTGTAAAGTTGGAATCTTTTTTCACAAAGCACTTCTTTCTGAGACTTCTCACTTTCATATTTTCCATCCACTTTTCCATTTAAACATTTAAGTACTGGACAACAGTTTCACCCTGCCTCGTATCACCATGTCTCCTGAATATATGGTTTATTAGTTTAACTTTGGTCTAAAAGTTGAATTTTGGTCTCATTTTGATTTCGCCTTGGTACTGAGAGTAGCTAATATACAGGAAAGTAACGACATAAAAAGCTTTCCAAATGATAAATAGGGCTTTTTTTTTTTTTGGGAAAAATACATGTGCGTTGATAAGTTACCCTGTTAGCCCTGCTTTTGCACATTTCTCTCTTCTCTATAACCTCACTCTCAGGGTCTGTCCCCTGTGACATGTTTTTCTGTTTTCCTATCCTGGCTCTTGATAGCCTGAATAAGAGCTCCAATGTTTCAGCGGCCCGTTGAACGCACGTCGCCAAAGGCAAGGCTGAGTTGGGTGGAGGGAAAAATGCGCCCGTTGTTCTGAGAGCGATGATGAAAACACGGCCTTGGAATGCCAGGGCTTTTCCTTTTTAGCAGGACTAAGCAAGTGAAGTGGGGCCCCTCTCTCATCAAGTCCCCTCACTTCCCCGTGCACTGGGAAAAGTGGACGACCACACGGCGAAGGAATGCGAAGGAAATTCACTGTATGTGTGTGTGTTTTTAAATACTTGGGTGAAAGGGAGAACTCAAAATCTAGAGCCCTATATATAGAGTGTGGGTTTTTTCCTTCTTTAAAAGCTTGATTTGATGGTCTTGCTTGGAAAGAAAAGCAGGAGACCGTTTTCACAGACAGCATTTGCTGTCTAGGAAAGCTTCTCGAATTTCTGCTAGCCTTGCATCACTTGTCTAATATTTCTGGGACTTAACCCTTGGGGACTGTGCTGTTTTTTTTTTTTTTTTTTCCATGTAGAGAGAGAGAGAGAGGAGGGAGAGACAGAGAGAGAGAGAGAGATAATTTCTGGATTGCAAGTGCGGAGCCAAAATACAAGCCATGTTGTCATCTCTCATGCATACCACGGTTGTATTCCCCAGACTTTATCTATATATGGTTTTGGGTGCTGTCTTTTTCTAGTTAAATTTCAGCATATGCGTTTTACCATAATTAGTTTTGTGCATTTGCCATTTTCATCCGAATAAAATGCATGGTGGGGCCCATTTTGGGACCTACACACTAGAGGTCCAGATGGTATGAATCAGGACTTGAGCGTATTCTTGTGTGGATTTTTGTTTCAACTTTGCGGTTCATTATCTATCCTGAACCTGACCGAGGATGCCCAAGCTCCGTGTTTGATCCCGTCATGGCCAAACCATTTGGACTGCTGGTTAATGCATGGCAGGTGTGCTTTACTCAAACTCGACCAAAGAGTGACTAAGAACTTACTATTATAGCCCCAACATCTGTGCTGAAATGGAATCTCACTGGTGGCACAGGAAATTCTCAAAGTTTTCCATTTTAAATCGATCCTACCCATTATTTCTTCAAACATTTCATTCCAATGTTCAGTCAAAATGTTTTAGGATGATGTGAACAAGCCTGAGGAAAGCAAAGCCATAACCAGATAGCATGCATTCCCAGGCAGGAAGTCATACGACACCAGACTGGAATAGATAGTTCTTCCTTGGAATAAAGAAGAACTATGTCTTTGCTCTTCTTCGATAATCATTGCACGAGAATATTGCTGCCTTTGGTGTGCACCAAGAGCCCTTTCCTCACTAATGAGGTATCACTTATCACATTTCCACTTAAATCGGATTGTTGGCAGAATTTTACGGTCAGCACACTGAGCTAAATATAACCACGAGAGTTAAATAAGGGCATGGAGCGAGCCAGGAAAGCCCAGCGTAACAGAATCCTGTCAGCCTGTCAGCCTTGGCCCTAAACCTGATAAAGCACATTGTGTAAAAACAAAAATATAACAGTGACTGTGTAAGGGAAAATATTCGTAGTGACACAGTGCCTTCTGGAATGTTCCGCATATCTCCTAAACAGACAAGTACAGTATAGTCTGGGCTGCTTAGCAAAAGCATATCCCAACATGCTCCAAAAAAGAAAAAAAACAACAACAACAAAACTTGTGTGACCGTTGTCGGGTGACATGTGTTGTTCTCTTTTCAGAGTGAGGTCATGTTTGTGTATTAAAATAAACTCATCAGGGACTTTCTGTTGTCATCTGATTTCATGCTGTACAGCGGAACTAAGTTGCCAAGTCAGAGACGCTGTAGTAGCAATGAGGATGAGGGACGAGTGTTACGACACGGTTTATAATATTATTACATCTCGACCATGTATCATATACAACATGTGGATGAGTCCATGGCTGGGTTGCCATTTAGTTTCTTTGCTGACAGGCTGCATTTTCTTCTTAAATGAGTAACAGAGTTGAGTTTTGGGTCTCTTTCTTTGCGTAGTGTTAGAAAATACCGTACTTTTCTTCTTCCCGTGATCTTCAGGAAATTCAGATGATGCAACTTCTGTAAGCACAAGACGTTAAATGGATTCAGGTACAGTACCAGGCAAAAGTTTGGACACCTTGTAACTCAGTGGTTTTTCTTTTATTTTTATTTAATTAAGTCACTTCATGTCTTAAAGTAACGATGGATGTCGTTTCTCTTTACTTAGTTGAGCGGTTCTTGACCTAATATGGATTACTACAGTTGTGGTGTGGAATAGGGCTATTTTATTATTTGTATTTGTATTATTTACTGTTTGATCTCAAACGCGGCGGCACGGTGGTGTAGTGGTTAGCGCTGTCGCCTCACAGCAAGAAGGTCCGGGTTCGAGCCCCGTGGCCGGCGAGGGCCTTTCTGTGTGGAGTTTGCATGTTCTCCCCATGTCCGCGTGGGTTTCCTCCGGGTGCTCCGGTTTCCCCCACAGTCCAAAGACATGCAGGTTAGGTTAACTGGTGACTCTAAATTGACCGTAGGTGTGAATGTGAGTGTGAATGGTTGTCTGTGTCTATGTGTCAGCCCTGTGATGACCTGGCGACTTGTCCAGGGTGTACCCCGCCTCTCGCCCGTAGTCAGCTGGGATAGGCTCCAGCTTGCCTGCGACCCTGTAGAACAGGATAAAGCGGCTAGAGATAATGAGATGAGATCTCAAACACATTAAGAAGGCAAGAAACTCGTCCACTAATTAACTTTTGACAAGGCACCTGTTAATTGAAAAGCGTTCCAGGTGACGACCTCATGAAGATAACGCTAAGTGTGCAAAGCGTCATCAAGGGAAACGTCGGATACTTCGAAGAATCTAAAAATATGAAACACATTGTTTAACACCTTTTCTGTTTCCTACATAATCCCATATCTGTTCCAAATCTTATTTCATAGTTTTGAAAGAAATACCTAACTGTCCAAACTTTTGACTGGTCCTGTATAAAATTCAAGTCAAGTTTATTTGTATAGCGCTTTTTAGCAATAGACATTGTCGCAAAGCAGCTTTACAGAATTGAAATGACTTTAAACATGAGCTAATTTTATCCCTAATCTATCCCCAATGAGCGAGCCTGTGGCGACGGTGGCAAGGAAAATCTCCCTCAGACGACACGAGGAAGAAACCTCGAGAGGAACCAGACTCAAAAGGGAACCCATCCTCATTTGGGTGATAACAGACAGCGTGATTATAACATTAACGGTTTTAACATGAAGTCAGTTTCGTTGATGTTATAAACTCTTCATTGATGGAAAATTCACAAGCAAGATGAAAAAAAAGTTTGTTTCAAAGTATTTGAATGATATTTCAGGGTAAAGTGTAGTTATAGTCGGCTGGAACTTGCAAAGAAAAAAAATGGCTTGCGTGAGTGTCTGAGGCTGGCACGTACGGTAGGTTGTTGTGGAGGACGCATCACCTGGGTTTGAAATGTCTGTCTTTTTGCTTTTATTTTACGTACGCATTTGAGAAAATAAGATCCGTGGAAGGCAAATGACATCTCAGTCATCTGTACTCATTACTGACTGTAGTTATTTGTTGCTATACACGTTTTTTTCCCCAGCCCTGTTCTGCCTGGACCCTGTCTATTAATGGAAAGTGTGGTGTTGGTGTATTAAGCACAGCACCGCTGAGCTGTTTAGAAACCCAAGCAATGTCACTGCTGGGTTAAGAATAGTTTGCCAACCAAATATATCCAGCCAACAGTGACCTAGTGGTCAGAGACTGACCGTGGATTAAGGCCTGTATGATGACTAATGCAAATTGTGCATGGAAAAAATAGATGAGCTCTAACCGTACACCTACAAGGTGAAACAAAGTCGAATAAAGGCTTCTGACTAAACCCTAAGTGGAAACGATGAAGCGTTTTTGCTGAAGTGACTCGAGCTGTCTGAGTGAACTCGAGGTTGCTCGACATTCTGTGGCACAGTTATGAATGAACGTTGTTTATCACAGGCCTGGTCATGTGACCAGCACACACACACTCATTAGGACGGAGTCGATATAGTAGCCGGTTTTATGGTGCATTCTCATGCTGGCTCACGCACTCCAGAAATGGAGACCGACTGCTTGTGCGTGTAGTTTTGGCGACAACCACAAGGCTGCTGAGCAGACGGATCAAACGAAGCTCAACGTTGCTTCTATTCCTGCACTTGCAGTGGTCCAGTAAACGATGTTGTGAGAACGCTCTCTCAGCACATAAACAGCGCTGGCCTTTGCCGCTCCTCGATTTGTTGAGCATTGCTGACTCCTGATGGCCAAAATGAGGAAATCCTCATTATCTCCGAGTGAGCACTTCAGGCGAACACTCTCGTTCCTTTGCTCAACGCACTTGACTCATAAGTTAATTATCAAACCCTTCATGTGCTGACTCTGGAGGAGGGGAACTAAAAATATGGCCTTGTGAGCTACAGAGCTACTCCAGTTGGTGCTTATGAAGGTCTTTTTTGTTCCACTCAAGCATTTTATTGTACTCTCGTCCAGATTCTCATTGGACTAATTATATTCTCTGGATACATGGTGAAAATGTGGATTTAATTGCATTTAATCTAAACCTTAAAGGAACCTTTAAGTATTTAGTAGTGTATTTAAGTTACATTTAAGACCAGGCCTTAAATTCAGTAGTAAAGTGAAGTACCTTTACTGAACTTTTTTAAATTCATTAAATATACTTGTAACTTTAAGACCCTTTATTGGTGGTATTAAAAGTAGTAGTGACTTTTTTTTTTAAAGTACATTTTAACAAGGGGCGGCACGGTGGTGTAGTGGTTAGCGCTGTCGCCTCACAGCAAGAAGGTCCGGGTTCGAGCCCCGGGGCCGGTGAGGGCCTTTCTGTGCGGAGTTTGCATGTTCTCCTCGTGTCCGTGTGGGTTTCCTCCGGGTGCTCCGGTTTCCCCCACAGTCCAAAGACATGCAGGTTAGGTTAACTGGTGACTCTAAATTGAGCCTAGGTGTGAATGTGAGTGTGAATGGTTGTCTGTGTCTATGTGTCAGCCCTGTGATGACCTGGCGACTTGTCCAGGGTGTACCCCGCCTCTCGCCCGTAGTCAGCTGGGATAGGCTCCAGCTTGCCTGCGACCCTGTAGAAGGATAAAGCGGCTACAGATAATGAGATGAGACGAGATTTTAACAACGTTTCATCTTAAACGGAGAAGCCATGGTCTAATGGTTAGAGAAACAGCTTTGGGACCAAAAGGTTGCTGGTTCGATTCTGTGGACTAGCAGGATTGGCTCAAGTGCCCTTCAGCAAGGCACCCTAACCCCCAACCGCTCTGGCAAGAGTGGTGGCGTACCTTGTGTCTGATTAGCCAGAGAAAAACTGATGATGCGATTATCAGTTCGGGCATTGAACCCGACCAACTGAACATCTTAAACGTTCTTTTTAACAGCATTTCGTTATCTTTAAGAAGTCATGCATGGAAAACCAGTTATCAGATAAGAATTCTTAAAGTTAGAAGTAAATACACTGAAATTTAGCATTTCGTAAACTTTTCTTAAAGGAACAGTCCACTGTACTTCCATAATGAAAGATGCTCTTATCTGAATTGAGACGAGCTGCTCCGTACCTCTCCGAGCTTTGCGCGACCTCCCAGTCAGTCAGACGCGCTGTCACTCCTGTTAGCAATGTAGCTAGGCTCAGTATGGCCAATGGTATTTTTTGGGGCTGTAGTTAGATGCGACCAAACTCTTCCGCGTTTTTCCTGTTTACATAGGTTTATATGACCAGTGATATCTGAGCTCCGTATCAATGCGCTGCCGAAGCGCGCAGAAGGTGTTAGTACGCCTGTCATTATAGTGCGGACTTTCCATAGCATAGAAAATCGCTACGTTTCAATTTGTGTAACTGAACTTGTTTCATATCACTGGTCATATAAACCTATGTAAACAGGAAAAACGCGGAAGAGTTTGGTCGCATCTAACTACAGCCCCCAAAAAATACCGTTGGCCATACTGAGCCTAGCTACATTGCTAACAGGAGTGACAGCGCGTCTGACTGCGTCTGACTGACTGGGAGGTCGCGCAAAGCTCGGAGAGGTACGGAGCAGCTCGTCTCAATTCAGGTAAGAGCATATTTCATTATGGAAATACGGTGGACTGTTCCTTTAAAGCATCCTAATATCTTTAAAGCTCTTAATTTGTCTAGTGATGGCTCCACGCTGCAGAGCTCTTTATTCCAGGCTGGAAATTTACCAAAGCAGCTGACTTTGTACATTAGGAGTAAATTGATATAGGTTTCATATTGTATGCTTCTTACAGGTGCCTCTTAGTAGTAAATTGAATTCGCAAAACCTTGTTCAGTACTAATTTTTGGTTCAACAGATGATTTATAACATTGAGTTAATTTGTTTATATGACGTCAGGCCACATTATACTCTCTACTCACTCGCGATGCCTCGCTTACTGCTGCCCGACTGTAGATAGAGCTCGATAATAGTGAATGAGTGAGCAATTTCTGATCCAGCACAAGCTCTGTGACGTTTCATGATCCAAATAGTAGTGTTGCTGTTATTCCCCCCCCTCATTTCATACAGTAATACATCTGTCATTCTCTCCACAGACTTTCAGGGTATGACGACTCATTTTAAACCAAGCAAAGCAGTAAAGGTAAGTCCTGGTTTTAATAACCTTTTAAAGAAAAGCTATCATTCTTATAAAAGTCATGTAAGTGATCTGAATAGATTCTGCATCTCCCCCAGCATAGAGGTTATTTCCACTCTTCGATGATACACTTTCTGAGTTTCAGCTAGGAGTGGAAATTCTGATCAGTGTTTGTTATGCAAGATTTATTTCAAGAGATCTCCTCAGAGGTAATAGAGAGGTATAAAAAAAAATGCTCCCTTTAAAACTGAGTAGAGAAAATGAATAGAATTATAATGAACAGAGGGCGGCGCGGTGGTGTAGTGGTTAGCACTGTCGCCTCACAGCAAGAAGGTCCTGGGTTCGAGCCCCGTGGCCGGCGAGGGCCTTTCTGTGCGGAGTTTGCATGTTCTCCCCGTGTCCACGTGGGTTTCCTCCGGGTGCTCCGGTTTCCCCCACAGTCCAAAGACATGCAGGTTAGGTTAACTGGTGACTCTAAATTGAGCGTAGGTGTGAATGTGGGTGTGAATGGTTGTCTGTGTCTATGTGTCAGCCCTGTGATGACCTGGCGACTTGTCCAGGGTGTACCCCGCCTTTCGCCCGTAGTCAGCTGGGATAGGCTCCAGCTCGCCCGTGACCCTGCACAGGATAAGCGGCTACAGATAATGGATGGATGAACAGAATTGAACGTTACACCAGAAGCCTGTTACACCAATACTGGACTTAATCCATCTCAGGGAATTTTATATTACTGTCATGTTGACTGTCGCACCTATGAAATGAAACACAGTGGGGTTACCGATATACATTTAAAAAAAACCCCAACATACTTTATTTTATCAGTTTACAGGTTAGTGTTGGATATGTTTCCAATAAACTGCGAAGCTACAAAGCACTGACACTGGAGACACCTTCAACAAATTCTAAGTGAACATCTCCTTATCAACAATTCAACACGTTTTTCTAATCTGGCTATGCAGAGCGTCCACTATACAAGAAACAATAACACGTGGCATTAATAGAAATCTGTGATGGAAAACTAATCAACGCTGACTTCTTTGTAGGTGTTAAGTGTCCACATTACATACATCCAGGACTAGGCTTAATGTTTCTCTATAGCTGTGAATTGCTGTGCTGCTCCTGATGCAGGTGAAGAAGGAGGCGGGTGAGAATGCGCCAGCGCTGAGCGATGATGAGCTGGTGGCCATGTCAGTGCGTGAGCTGAACCAGCACCTGCGCGGCCTCACCAAGGAGGACGTGGTGCGGCTGAAGCAGAGACGGCGCACGCTGAAGAACCGCGGTTACGCAGCGAGCTGCCGGATCAAGCGCGTCACGCAAAAGGAGGAGCTCGAGCGCCAGAAATCACAGCTGCAGCAAGAGGTGGAGAAGCTTGCCCGTGAGAATGCCAGCATGCGCCTGGAGCTGGACGCGCTGCGGGCCAAGTACGAGGCACTGCAGTGCTTCGCCCGTACCGTGGCATGCAGCCCGCTCACACCTGCCAAGGTGGCCACCACCTCCGTTATCACCATCGTCAAGTCGGCCAATCACGGCCCTTCGTCTCCGCCGTGCTCCGCTCCGTCATAGGAGGAGGCAAGGAGTGAGGAATTCTTCTGTCTGGTCCAAACTGGTTCCAAACCTTCCTAGCCTAATTCTCTACTGAGAGGACACTCAGTAATCAGACTGAAGGGGAGGCAGACTGCCATTTTACCATCACCTCTCTCTCTTTTCTTTCTTTCTTTTTTAAATTTCTCAGTTTTTCCTGCACACTTGTATACGTCCAAAAACAAAACCGTCTCCATTGTCTGTGCACTGTGCTCTAAAGCTCCAGCACCGGCAGGCCACACTGACCCTCTCGCCTTTTCTCTGACCCAGACTGACACTTAGCAGAGATGAGACTTGCAGACATGGGAATTAAGTACTTGATCAAACCTGCCATGACAGTCTGTGAATGCGCTGATGCCTGTGGTATCTTACATTTTTACATCAGAGAGTGAAAACGTATATTATCAATCTAGAACACCATTTGCAGTATATTCTTGTTACTGTGCTTTTTTTTTTTTGTAAAAAAAAGAAACATTGCTGACACTTGCAAGATATTTGAACACCTTTGTCTTGACCTTTTGTTAGCTGTACATGGATTATGTATAGACAATTTCAGGACTAAAATTGAGGGCCCTGGTTAAAATCCGGTGCGTGATTAATGGGTATGAGAAACATGGTGGTGGTAGACCAGCAAAGTCCTAAAGCCATGTGATATTTTTACTTTTTTTTTTTCCTCTTTTACACACACACATTGATGTGCATTCATAAACTGAGACAACGAGGAAACAAATGGAAAAAGCTGTAGGAAAAAAAACAACGAGTGACCCTTATACTCGGCAACTTCAGAATATTTTAATAGCACTTAAACTTTCTGTTGAATTACGGTTTAATATTATAAAAGCGCTTGCCACTTAGAATTACATATAGGACTATTCAGGACAAAGAAATCTTTTTTTTTTTTTCCTTTTTGCAAAAAGGCACTTGTCAGACTACTATTATAATAATCCTGTCATAATACCCATTCTTCTTCTATCCTAACTTCTATCTCCTGATAATATCTACTAAAGGGCACATTTTATTGTCACTTATCTTAAAAAAACAGAAACCAAAAAAATGCTTGGCAACTTGACGTTTGGTGTTTTTTTTTTTTTTCTTTCTTCCTTTCCTCCTCGTCAGCGCCATAAATGGAAGGTAATCCATATTGGATATAGAGACGTGAGCTGTCTTGGCAGAAGTAATGCAAGTCCATTATTACCTGTATATTACAGATTCGCTATCGCCTCACGAATGACAAACGAACAAGCGAACTGAAGATCTCGAATTCCGTCCGTTTAGAAAGCATTCCTACTGCTAAGGTCACAAGAGGTGGCACTGCCGGTGTTGGTATCCCCGATTTTAAAATGTTTTTGAATCTGCAAATAATTCGAGACAGGCTCTTGGGTAAAGACAATCCTGGTGTTTATGACGTGACTCAAGTTTTAAAGCGTGTCAGAAATACTGGAGGCGCTGTGAAGCCTATGTACGTGTAACCGCTTGTTCTGTCGGTTGGTTAATTGATCGTTTTAGAGAAATGACCAGTTGTGAGTTCAATCACATGGAATCAGGATTCTCTCTTACCCAAGTGACTATGACTGTTCCTTCTTCCCTGGCGAGGCAGTTAGGGGGGAAAATACCGTGCTGCTGTGTAGGCCGCTGTTAGCCCTGGCTCTGCGGCCTACTGCTGTGCTTTTGGCATACTTATTTTGTATCTCTTCTCGATGTTTGTTCGTTTTATATGTCCTTTTCATATCCAAATTGAATATTTAGATTTGTTGTTTTTCTGCTGATTTTCTTTGTATGTATTTTATACAGTTTAGGGCATGACCTGCATATCTTGGGAGTCGTATAAAGTTCACACATTTTTTATTTGTTCTGTTTGACAAAAGGCATCCTGATCACATCTTACAAACCCTCCTTGCAAATAAGGACGTGTCTAATCTAAAATCAGTGAACGTATCAGTGTTGATAATAGTGATCCAGGGGGTGTTCCGAGGACGTGGTTAACGCAACTCTGAGGAAGTGTATCTTCTCGCAAAAACAAAGCCAGAGGGCTCTTGTATTCGAACGATTACCACTTACTCCAAGTTAACTTAACCAGGTTTGTCACTAAACCATGTACTTGGAGTACACTCGAGTGCTTTTGCTTCTCGGATGCTTTAGTGGATTTAGTTATTTAGTCACGTTATTGTCTGTGAACTGCAGGTGTGTTTTTTTTTTTTTCCTCTTTCTTTTTGCAAGGCATTGTGATGATGGGCTGACAGCATTTCAACCTAGCTCAAGCCAGACAGTTTTTTTTTTTTTTTGTGTGTGTAGTTCTAAATAAATGTCACATTTAAATGGACATTTTCAACTCCCACACCTTTTGCTTCTAGTTTTGCATCATATAAAAGAAAACACCTAGAAATTCCCCAGGCCTACATAGTTTTTCACTTCCTATTCCATAAGAAGGAGTTTATTTCCCTATTCACTCCTATCACTTCCTCTTTAAGAATTCCAGTTCAATTCGATCTTTAACATTTAAAAAAAAAAAAAAAAAAAAACACCCCTTTTCTGTGACTTGTACTGACCTCTAGTGGTGAGCTCTCAGAATGCTGTGAACAAATACTAGTGAATCCAAGACACTTCCTATACTGTACATCAGCATTGTTTCTTTTATGGACCAAGCAATTAATTTTAATGTATTTTTGTTTTGTCAGAACATTAAACACGTGGATAAACATCTTGCAGGCAGGTAATACTGTCACCAGTGTTTACGTTGGCTGTTTAGGACAGTGTGTGTAATTTAATGTTGGAGAAAAGGACATTAATCATCAAAACACCGCTTAACCCCGTTTATCATTCATTTCTCTTTTAGCATACTTGAGATGCTTTTCTCACTAAGTGGGTACTTTTTTCCCCCCCTCCATATTCTACGTATGCTGTATGTGGCCTTTTTCTGGCTGAACAGGTTAAATTATTCTATATTTTACATATGACTATATCTATTTTTGTGAAAGTATATTATATACACGCTCAGTCCTTAAAGCTATTTACCATGAACGCACATATTTTAACTAGTGCTCTTGACCACACTTGCCTATAAACACACAAAGCCCACAAGGTATGCTGCTCCAAATGATTGATTACCCTGTATTTATCCATGTTAAGGTTGAATGAAAAGGTAACAGAAGCGAAGTCGTCGATATTAGGTGACAGCCATGTCTATAAGGAGCTTATCGTTTGTTTATGTACTGTAGGAAAGGATAATTTTATTTTTTTAAATAGCCAACCAGGCACAGACAAGTTCTGGAAAGTTTCATGAGGTATAAATCTGAACAGCGATTGTAAATACAGACAAGAAAGGCAGCAAACCTAGGCTTTAGATTAAATCATATCATATATATATCATACACATTTCTGTAATGGTGTAAAGCATATCTATTACACTTGAAAGTTGATATTTATTTTGATTTTATTTTTTTCAACCTCTAAATTATTGTATTTACATTGTCTAACTAATCTCATGTACAAATAAACTTGTGCTCTCCCCCCCCCACACACTCTGGCTGAATATAAGAAAGTAAATTATTCCTGTACATAGTATGCAGTGTCCATTTTGTACTTTTAAAATAAAGCTTCATTTCACAAGTGTCCATGATGGTGATTTAACACAAGATGGTAATAACAGACATCATGATGGAGGAAAAAGGTCAAACAAAAACAAAAAAACGTGCACCTTTATGATCTATCCCTCACTTTCATTCATTTTAGTTCACAAATCACCTTTTATGTGAATTTCGGAAACGATCAACAGCAGCATAACTTCATTTAAAATGTTATACATGTTCTGTATGTAATAAGTCCAGGTAAAACATTACAAGAAGCAGTCCAAATACTTTACAAACAGGGTGTATAAGAAAAGATCACCTTTATAGCTTAAAACACACTGGGCTGAGTTTCCCAAAAGCCTCTTAATGCTAAGCGCATCTTAACTAGGAGTGTGTCTTCGCTGTCTACCATTTAATGATGATCTTTGTGCTGCGATGCTTTTAGGAAACTCACCCCGATCGCTCGTCCTGTATAAATGGTGCAGCTGTGACCAACTCGTAATATGAATCACTTCAAGATTTGGTCACTCAGTATACTGCTCTGAGAGAGAGAGAGAGAGAGAGAGAGAGAGAAAGCTGAACAGTTTTTTTTTTTTAAAAGGATTTAAAAATATCTGTGAAAAAACCTGAAGCAACACCAGTAGATAAGTAATTCAATACAATTCCTTTACAATAATAATTATATTAACCTTTCCATTTCCCCTCATCACCTGTCCAACTAAATATTTCTATACAAATTATTTACAATTAAAAACACAGCTTCCTTCTAGAAGACTACGGAATTGTTCAGATAGGATTAAAAAGATACTTCAGAGCGCAAGGTAGGAAAAATGGCAACGCTTCCCGCAGCAGGAGAGAGAAGCTTTTAAGCCGTTCATTCATTGTGTCCTTGATGCAGGAGATATGAAGGGTTTCAGAGAACCTGGGTAAACAGTTTGAAGTGTCGCGCTCCAACACCACGGCATCTCGGAGACGTGCTTCTGTGCTTCAGGAGACCTGGAGTCGAGGGCCGCTGAGCAAATACTTCAAAAAGAGGTGCTTTGTGAAATGATGGCTCCAGCCAGTGTGAGCTTCCTGAACACATCCTTTACACTTATGGCATGCTAGAACACAAGAGCAGGAGTCACACAGGATCCCAACAACGGCAGGATCGTTCTGCTGGCTTGAACAGACGAGCGAACTGATTAAACAGCGACAACGGGTGAGGACTGCGAAAAACTAGCTTGAGAGTAGAAGGAACGCTATGTGCGTGGACTCTGCTAATCCTTTTATTGCCGAATGAATTCACTGGAATTTGGTGGATGTTCATTAATAATGTATTTATAAATGGGAGGGATTAAGACGACTCGGATCAGTCTGGGATTATGTAAGCTTCACCAAATACGTGTCTGGGAGGACGTTCTGTGTACCCGTCGTAACCCTTTCCCCTATACACACCTGCTCGTTAGAAATCATCGTCCGTGTCGATCAGGGTGATTTTGTCCGACTTCTTCGGGTTCTTGCTGACAGTGAGGCCTGGCTTGCTGTTCTGGCTTGGCTGCACCACCTCCTGAGTGGACTGCTGTGTGTACTGCTGGTAGGCTGGAGAGAAGTTATGGATGGCGTCTTGCACCATGTCTCCGGGGTTAATGGTCTCTTTCAGTCCGCTCGAGATGCTGTGCATGGGGGCGACATTATCTAAGAAGAAAAATAACAAATCATCTTGGAACACGATCAGTGATGTTGAAAGCACAAAACGTCTGAGCTCATCCTAGTCCTAGGAGCCTTGCTCTATTCAGCAGAAGTGCTGAGAGACCTCTGTAGGTACAGGTCTAGATTAATATAACTTACAATCCATTACATGAAGAAATGAAAAACGACAAATTTCATCTTGGGTAAATAAATTCAGATGACCCACGGGCATTGAAACAAGCACATGCAGGTAAAACGCAACTGACGTGATAAACTTTCAAATTTTTTACTATAATGAAACCCACAACGGACTCGATTTACACCTGCATTTTCTATGACCTTTCTAAAAAATATAATTTGTCCTCACAGCCACATGAGATTCTGCCACACCTGAGTTACAATGCATTATTTTCACTTTTGTGAGCATGTTCTGCCAAGAGCACTGCCCCCCCCCCCCCCCCACACACACAAAGTCCTGGCTGCACGTAGATAAATTATTATTTTTTTTATCAACCATGGCCCAGTGCTTCCTAATGTGCCACCTCCTGCTTCACTTCTCTAATAGTGGAGATGTTCAGTGAGTAGAGAAAGAAAAGGGGGGGGGGGGGGGATAATTACTGCTACCACGGTGAGACCTGCCGTCTCGTCTTCTGCCCTCTAGCGGACAACAGGGGGCCCTTACACTCCTGACTGCTAGAGGACTGCTCCATTTCAGCGTAGTGTGTGTTTGAGGGTCAGAAGAAGGGATGTGATGTGGAGGGTTAAGTCAAGTCTGGGTCGGTCCACTCACTGAGCTTCAGCTTGTAGCTGCTTTGCTTCGGGGGGGGGGGAGAGAAGGACTGACGCACTGAAAACACACGCTCCTCCGCTGAGACGTGCCGCCTTCTGACCTTTTCCCCAGCAGCAAAAGGTCATTAGAGCAGACAAAGCATTACCTCCGGAGTCCAGTTTCAGCCAGATTTTAAGTTATTTGGGTGTGTGATATCATTTAGAAGCTCATGTGACGAGTTTAAAGCAAAGCGCTAGCAAGTGAAGCTGCTATAATAATAATAATAATAACAACAATAATAATAGCAGCACGGTGGTGTAGTGGTTAGCGCTGTCGCCTCACAGCAAGAAGGTCCGGGTTCGAGCCCCGTGGCCGGCGAGGGCCTTTCTGTGCAGAGTTTGCATGTTCTCCCCGTGTCCGCGTGGGTTTCCTCCGGGTGCTCCGGTTTCCCCCACAGTCCAAAGACATGCAGGTTAGGTTAACTGGTGACTCTAAATTGACCGTAGGTGTGAATGTGAGTGTGAATGGTTGTCTGTGTCTATGTGTCAGCCCTGTGATGACCTGGTGACTTGTCCAGGGTGTACCCCGCCTTTCGCCCGTAGTCAGCTGGGATAGGCTCCAGCTTGCCTGTGACCCTGTAGAAGGATAAAGCGGCTAGAGATAATGAGATGAGATAATAATAATAATAATAATATCATCAAGGATGTAGTAGTTCATCTGGCCTGCCATCAAAACAACCAGAACTGCATGTGACAATGTAAGAGAGGACCAACCTCCATGACAAATTGTTTCCAACAGGAAAATCAAAAGGACTAAATTTTGTTTCCCAAGGAAAGATCGATCCAAAACAGTCAGAACTGAATTCGTATGCTAAACGGGAGGAGATACAATTCTAGTCAGAAAATTTGTTGACCTAATTACTATTTGTTAGCAAAAAATTGACAATACAATGATCAAGTTTTGTGCAGAAGGTCGAGCTCCTTCAAAGAAGAAAAAAAAACCATCAGAACTGAAATCAGTTGAGAACTGAGGGAGGAGACACGATTTAACTGAAAAGTGGTAAACAAATTGTCTACAACAGGAAATATCAACAAACAACCAAGTTTTGTTCCTCAAGGGAATATCTACCCAAAACATCGATCAGAACTGGAATCGGATGAGAAATGAGAGAGAGGAGATAAAACTGTAGTGAGAGGCCTGGAAAATTATTTCATTTGGCCTAATTACTCACTCGTTAGCAAAAAATTTGACAAAACAACGACCAAGGTGTTGTGCAGAGTGAGGAGTTCTTTCAAACAAAACAATTGGAACGGAAATCCGTGGAGCACTGACGAAGGAGATACGATTTAACTGAGTTCTAGACAACGAACGCCACACCATGGCAACAGCTCATCAACCTTATGGCCAGATGAGCTGATAATAATAATAATAATAATAATAATAATAATAAACAACCTCCTCAATTTGCATTTCTTGAAGGAAATACTCATGCTTGCAAAGCAAAAAAAAAAAAAAAAAAATTTATATATATATATATATATATATATATATATATATATATATATATATATATATATATATATATATATACACACACACACACATACACATATATACACACACACATTTTTTTAGAAAGATTATAGGGAGTCACAGAGAGAGAGAATGAAATAGATGTGGAAGTTAATATCCAACATTTAAAAAAAAAAAAAAAAAGACATAGAAATCACAGCCACCATCTTAGTTACGAGTCCTCCGCGACAAAATTTGAACAAAATTTCTATGTTAAGGGGTTCGAGCTGAATTAATCTTGGAAGAAGGAAGGAGGAGGAAGCCAAGCGATAACAATATCATGATTTGCTTTGCAAGTACTATAATAATTCACCAACAGGATGTTCCATTCCTTCCTGTCTATAGTGCACAAAGTGACATCAGCTTCCCCACTGAGATTTCATATCGGCATTCAAACCCACACAGGCAGACCAATGAAATGGAGAATTTGAGCTGCATTTCCTGCAGAATGCACGGAATCCTAATACAGGTCTAATGAAGCGCTTAACATTCAGGGGCCACAACGTCATTAGCCCTGAAATTGGAAAATATTAAATAGAAGTTTTCTGCACAACCCAAAACCTTGCACACTGCCAAATAGGACCAAGGTTTCAAACAAAAGGTGCTTTTACAATATGAAAAAAGACCCCACTCTCCAAAAGCATTGAACAATTTTTTTGTCTGCTCCCTCGCGGAATTTGAAAGCTAAAAACCCCGTGTCTAAAATGGGATCTATTTATCTTTAACCTCAAATGAAATGTTCTTATGCCACGTGCTGTGCCACAGATGTCGGGTTTTTTAGCTCAGAGGAGAACTGAACTTTACAGAGTTCCTCTGAACCCTGACTCCTGCTGTCTCTGGCCACCCCACTGAGAACCAGGACTCTGTGCCCATCTCCTCTCGAGCAGTCTGGCAAGCCGTCTTGACAACTGCAAAAGTGTAAACTCAGTAAGGTAGTCAGATTGCTAGGCAGCGTGCCAACCTGGAGCTTGGCTCTTCTTCTCCTGGTATACGTCGTACGTGAAGGCATAACGGAGTGCAATAGCAGCAAAGAACATTTCGATGCAAGTGATGAAATTCTGCCAGCCGGCCGCCACTGTCCCTGCGCCCACCTCGTGCCCGTCTATAAGTAGTGCTTCTGGGATCACACCACAACGCTCCAGGATGGCCAGGATCATGCCTGGAAAAACAGGCAAGAAATGGTTTTAGTAGCAGCCTATCATTACCATATCTCTGTGAAATACAAGTTTAACCCTTAAAACGCTGCATTCGGTGTAAATATTAATAAGTAAACGGATTGCTCTAACAGTATGCTCGAAATCTGTAAAATAAATAAATCTTCCAAATGTCCAAAAATGTTAACATTCAACAAGTCTTACTTCTATAATGAGCACAAATTATTACATCTTTCTGAACATACAAAATTTATACAGTTTGGGACCACTACATGATGAAGAGGTTTAAAAAAAAAAAAAAAAAAAAAGCCCCTCCCCGCAGCACGGTGGTGTAGTAGTTAGCGCTGTCGCCTCACAGCAAGAAGGTCCGGGTTCGAGCCCCGTGGCCGACGAGGGCCTTTCTGTGCGGAGTTTGCATGTTCTCCCCGTGTCTGCGTGGGTTTCCTCCGGGTGCTCCGGTTTCCCCCACAGTCCAAAGACATGCAGGTTAGGTTAACTGGTGACTCTAAATTGAGCGTAGGTGTGAATGTGAGTGTGAATGGTTGTCTGTGTCTATGTGTCAGCCCTGTGATGACCTGGCGACTTGTCCAGGGTGTACCCCGCCTTTCGCCCGTAGTCAGCTGGGATAGGCTCCAGCTTGCCTGCGACCCTGTAGAACAGGATAAAGCGGCTAGAGATAATGAGATGAGAAGCCCCTCCCCCCAAAAAGCTCATCTAAGACAATAGTTTACAAACAAATATAATTAAAGGAAAAAATGTGTTCAATTGATTTTTTTTAAAATTATATGTAGGAAGTTAAAGATTAGGAACAATAAATTATCTAGAGAGCTACAGAAGTTCCCAAGTGATCTGGAGGGGATTTCAAGATTTCAGGAAAATGCAAGATGTAAAAACAGCCTGAAGTACAGACTCTCCATGAGTGGACACACTGCATGAAAGGGTTAAACACGGTATCCGTGCGCCTCAAACCAGCGGTCTCACTGAAACATTTTTAAGTAAATCAGATCCGATTCAATAGTTTATCTCACAAGTATGTTTGACACCTAGCTGTGAAAAGGCAATATAAAATCAGTTCAGAGTTATGAACACAAGGTTTGTACTGAATATTTTATCCTCTATGGTAAAGCTCACCAACAGAGCACGGTGATCCGAGACCGATTAGTCTTTTCAGCCACCGTGTTGACTGCTCATGACCATATGGTCATGAGCTTTGGGTAATGACAGAAAGAACAAGATCGCGGATACAAGCGGCTGAAATGAGTTTCCTTCGCAGGGTGGCTGGGCGCTCCCTTAGAGATAGGGTGAGAAGCACAGTCACTCGGGAGGAGCTCGGAGTAGAGCCGCTGCTCCTCCACATCGAGAGGAACCAGCTGAGGTGGCTCGGGCATCTTTTTCGGATGCCTCCTGGACGCCTCCCTGGGGAGGTGTTCCAGGCATGTCCCCCCGGGAGGAGGCCCCGGGGAAGACCCAGGACACGCTGGAGGGACTATGTCTCTCGGCTGGCCTGGGAACGCCTCGGTGTTCTTCCCGAGGAGCTGGCCGAGGTGTCTGGGGAAAGGGAAGTTTGGGCTTCCATGCTTAGACTGCTGCCTCCGCGACCCGGTCCTGGATAAGCGGAAGAAGACGAGACGAGACGTGTTGACTGCCTGACAAATTAAGATTGCTGTGATGATATACTTCAACTGTTAACACTGCTAACATCCCACCACAAAGACCCTCAAGAGTGATCTCCATCTCTCTCTCTCTCTTTTCTCCCCCCAATGTTTCTTTCGCCTCTGATGTAAACAGTTACCCACCTTGCCAGAAGGACAGGAAGATGACCGATTTGATAGTCAGGAACTTGAGTACAGGTTCAAAGGGCCTCAGAAGGTCACTGGTAGCAGAGTAGAAGAGGAACAGAGCGTAGAGGGACAGACTCACAGAGACGTTGTAGATGATCGTAATGTAGAGGTAGCCTCCATTCACGCTACAGGAAGACACATGTTTTAGAAGAATAAATGTTTGTGCTTTGTGTTGGTTTTTTTCTTCACTTAAATACAAAATCACTGATTTGTTCACAATATAAAGCACATTATTAGCACTGTACTGGATTATGACCTACAGTACCAGTCAAAAGTTTGGACACACCTCCTAATTCAATGTTTTTTTCTTCATTTTTATTCCTCAAAAAAAAAAAAAAAAAAAAAAAAAGTCACTTCATGTATTAAAGTAACGATGGCTGTCGTTTCTCTTTACTTAGTCGAGCGCTTCTTGACATAATATGGATTACTACAGTTGTGGAATAGGGCTATTTACTGTAGTTTTATTATTTACTGTTTGATCTCAAATGCATTAAGAAGGCAAGAAACTCGTCCGCTAATTAACTTTTGACGAGGCACACCCATTAATTGAAAAGCATTCCAGGTGACGACCTCGAAGCTGATTAAGATAATGCCAATAGTGTGTAAAGCATCAAGGGAAATGGTGGCTACTTTGAAGACTAACAAATAGGAAACATTTTGTTTGTTAAACACTTTTTGCTTACCACAGAATTCCATTTATTTTTTTTCACGGCCCAGTTTCCATCAAATCGTGCGCTCCGATTGGCTCGTGAGCGGTCCGGAATTCTACGATCTGGACCCCGGTTACGGACCTTTAGCGACTCGCTCGTTCACAACAAACACAGTAGCAATTTTTTGTCAACATTTATTTTCACAATTCTCAGTATAATAGCATTAATTTTATAGTATCGATAGCAATAAAATCAGTGTTCACAGCGAAAGCGAGCTTTACTACCCCAAAGAAGACAAAATAAAAGAAAAAACATTGCAGGAGAAAGTTGAGTAGGCAGGCTTGTTCTAAATATGGTTTCCCTTTCAGGCGCTCTCATTTTCAGTTAGAATTTGGTAAAGAAAAAAATAAATACACTACCGTTCAAAAGTTTGGGGTCACTTTGAAATGTCCTTATTTTTGAAAGAAAAGCACTGTTCTTTTCAATGAAGATCACTTTAAACTAATCAGAAATCCACTCTATACATTGCTAATGTGGTAAATGACTATTCTAGCTGCAAATGTCTGGTTTTTGGTGTAATATCTCCATAGGTGTATAGAGGCCCATTTCCAGCAACTCTCACTCCAGTGTTCTAATGGTACAATGTGTTTGCTCATTGCCTCAGAAGGCTAATGGAGGATTAGAAAACCCTTGTACAATCATGTTAGCACAGCTGAAAACAGTTGAGCTCTTTAGAGAAGCTATAAAACTGACCTTCCTTTGAGCAGATTGAGTTTCTGGAGCATCACATTTGTGGGGTCGATTAAATGCTCAAAATGGCCAGAAAAATGTCTTGACTATATTTTCTATTCATTTTACAACTTATGGTGGGAAATAAAAGTGTGACTTTTCATGGAAAGCACAATTGTCTGGGTGACCCCAAACTTTTGAACGGTAGTGTATATTATTTACCAGCTTAAGGTCGGTCCGTATGGTGAAATACCATGACCTCGGCCCAGAGGGCCTCGCTCAGTACTTTCAAGACCTCGGTCACGGTATTTCACGATACGGACCTCCCAGCTGGTAAATAACATATGCATGTTCCATATGTTATTCCATAGTTTTGATGTCTTCAGGTGTTGTTCTACAATGTAGAAAATAGTCACAATACAGAAAAACCTATGAATGAGTCGAGTAGGGGTGTCCAAACTTTTGACTGGTACTGTATATAAAGTAAAATGTAAGAATGAATGAAAACTTACTTAAAATCTCCATCATGATATTTGCCAAAGGCTTGTAGAAAGATGGTAATGATGGCCATGATGGGTTTCACCACGCAGAACTGAAGCGTGGCCTAAATGACAATCAAAACCGAGCATTATTGAATGGAAACATTTTAAAGAATGTTAAAACCTAATCCTAGTATACAAGGGGCGTAACGAGACATTGTGACATCATGTATCGCCATTCAACAATGTGACAACGCACATCATGGAAATGTGTGAGTCACATTGTGGAAATCAGCATTCTAATCATTATGCATGTGCTGCAGTTGCACTGTTTGAACACCAGAGGTCCCAATTTGCAAATCCTATAGAATTAAAACACTGTATATACTGTAGAGCGCATGGTGGTCATTTGATTGTGTTCTTTCTTGGAAAACATTGCAAGATCTTCACTTAGGAATTCCAACAGCTCCAGACTGCAGCCAGCAAAATGCATACGTTATACAATTACACAACCATGTCAGAAAGAGCTCTCAAACACTAAAGGCTGTGGAACACGGGCATTTTAGCCGACTTTGGAGCTCCATTTCTGCTGTGGAGCTCATTATGCCTTAGTCAATTGTTTAAGTTCCCACTCTTTTATTCAAAAAATTATTTTTAAGATCCAGGTGAACCTGTAGTAAGTTTTGTTTACAATATCAAGCCTTGGTTCACAGCAATTTGTGATTTAGTTCTATACATCTTCATAGTTCTATATATAGTTGGTAATAGGACATCATCCAGCATCATCACAAACACTGGCACCCCACAGGGATGCGTCCTCAGCCCCATCCTCTACACCCTGTTCACCCATGACTGTGTTGCCTCCCACAAGGACATCATCCTGAAGTTTACGGACGACACCGCAGTGATGGGATGCCTCGCTGGCGGTGACAAAACGGCCTACAGGAGGAAGGTAGCCAGTCTGGTGTCATGGTGTGAGGACAACCACCTCACCCTCAACACGGACAAGATGAAGGAGAGGAGACCTCATCGGCCACTGTTCATCCGGGAGCTTGAGGTGGAGAGGGTGAGCAGCTTCAAATACCTGGGTGTTCACATCAGTGAGGACCTCATGTGGACACCTAACACCACACAGCTGGTTAGGAAGGCTCAACAGCGACTGCACTTTCTGAGGAGGCGAGGAAGTTTGGTATGTCACCCAAGATCCTCAGCAACTTCTACAGCTGTGTGATTGACAGCATCCTGACCAACTGTGTGGTACGGCAGTGCTACAGCTATGGACGGCAAACGCCTGCAGAGGGTGGTGAAGACTGCTGAGAGGATCACCAGAACTCCACTGCCCTCTCTGCAGAGCATCTACCATTACAGAGTCCACAGGAGAGCTGCCTCCATCCTCAAAGACCCCACCCACCCCCAGCACAGACTGTTCACACGTCTATCCTCAGGCCGGAGGTACAGAAGTCTGAAATGCAGGACTGTCAGACTAAAGAACTCTCTCTTTCCCACCGCCATCAGATTCCTGAACAGCTGATAGGAGTCTATAATCATGGACTACCTCCTTGTAAACGGTCCTTAACGGTTTACATTTGTTTGCACATTACTGCCCTTTTTGCTGCTGTTCCTTGACCGTTTACATCCGATTACATTGTTTGCACAATATTGCCATTTTGCTGCGGTGTCCTTGACTGTTTACGTCTGGTTACACTGTTCGCACGTTACTGCCCTTCTGCTGCTACATCTGATCATTGCCTTATTTTGGTATCACACTACCTATTTTGCACTACATTTAACCTTTATTTTGTACTACACTGGGTGTTTTTGTTGCTTTTTGCACCATGTTGCCTTACTTTGTATTACTCCTTCCGCCTATTTATTTATTTGTAATTGGCATTCATGGTGGACAGCAAACTAAGAATTTCATTGTGCAAGTGGACATGTCCTTACTGTGCATATGACGACAAACACTTTGAACTTCTCATCTCATTATCTCTAGCCGCTTTATCCTGTTCTACAGGGTCGCAGGCAAGCTGGAGCCTATCCCAGCTGACTACGGGCGAAAGGCGGGGTACACCCTGGACAAGTCGCCAGGTCATCACAGGGCTGACATAGACACAGACAACCATTCACACTCACATTCACACCTACAGTCAATTTAGCCGATGTTTACATTAGACCGTATCAGCGGATCATCAGATTAACGTTTTTAAAACGATTAGTGTGCACACAGCAACACCAATACACGATTTGCGTGCACACAGCAACACCAATACACGGATACGCTCGGCTCCGCAGGCATCCTGCGCTCCAAATCACTCCGCCCTGAACAGCGAGTGCCCTCTGGAGGGTGCGCACTCCGGCCCTGCGCAGCTCACAGAGCACGCGAGTGAAGTGCACAAGCTGTGATTCGGGACTGAGCCACTGTGTGTGAGATCCCAGCGCAGATCACTTACCACTTGTAAGTGGAAGGATGGCAAGCCTAAAGACAATCATAACTACACAATGGGCAGTATTTGCATCAGTATTTGCAGTATTTTCATACTTTTATACTCTTTAATGAAAGGTGATACAAGGCGGAAGTCCGCGCCGTTTTTCAGCAGTCGCATCACATGACCAACACCAGCGAATCAGGAAGGTGGATGTCACAGTGACGTTGTCCAATGAGACGCCAGCTAGAGCTCAGCACAGCGTATCCGCGTATTCTGAATGTTTACACAGCACCAGAGCTGACACGATCTGGATTGAATACGTGGACGCTGGCGGATTCCCGTTTCCCGGCGTTTCCAGGCGGTTTAATGTAAACATACAGTGCATCCGCGAAGAAAACGAGACAGATACGGTCTAATGTAAACGTAGCCTTAGAGTCACCAGTTAACCTAACCTGCATGTCTTTGGACTGTGGGGGAAACCGGAGCACCCGGAGGAAACCCACGCAGACACGGGGAGAACATGCAAACTCCACACAGAAAGGCCCTCGCCGGCCACGGGGCTCGAACCCAGACCTTCTTGCTGTGAGGTGACAGTGCTAACCACTACACCACCGTGCCACCCCCACTTTGAACTTAGACAAAAGAAAAAAAAAAGTACACTGACATTGTTCACGATTCAAAAAAGTCCTTTCAGTCATCATTTTTCTTCATTTAAATTTAATTCAAAATACAGAGAGAATCAAATCATATCGTGAAGTCATTATCATGAATCAAGATATTATTGTTACACCCCTAACTTACACTACTAAAACATTCTAATGTCTGAGAGTCAGCATCATTCGATGCGATTTGAAAATGCACCAAGGTAATAAATTACACAACTTTAACAACTTGGGTCTCATATGCAGGCAGGTGTGCAATATCAAGCTAATTAAAAAGAACCCCCTAATCAAAGCAGACTGAAAAACAGACTTAAAATAAATAAATAAAAAAAAGTCTCCTCGCTCAGTATGCTTCGACTGAGCTCATCACAAGGAGCTGCTTTGAAAAACGGCCACGTAGCCGTTCAGTCAAAGAGAACCATGTGTTTAGCAGTTTCCATTTTTCTATCTAAAAAAGTTCATTTCACAGACTATTCACTGTTTTGAAGACGGAGCGCTCAAATCCAATTTCCATCAGTGTTATGCTCGGAGTGCTGGGGGCTTCTCTGCTCCCTTTGCAGACAGCATCACTCTGACAACTATTATTTCTCTGTGTTTATTACCAAGGTGATCACACCTAGTGCTTATTGTTTTGTTTTTTTTTCTTGAGCTTTTTTCTGTTGGATGTTATTTGAAAGAAAGTGGACAAAAAAAAAAGTGTGGCTGCTGCTTTATGATTTAGAAGAAAACAGGTTATGTGATCGTTTTGGTGATGGAACATCCCAAGGCAAACATTTCTGTACTGTTTTCATTCAGAGGAAAAACAAAGAACGTCACTGGTTTCTGGCATTTGAATATATAGCAATGAATCCTCTTCCGTTTTGCCGATGGCATTTTTCATCAAATGGTTCCTCTGTGATATGGTACACAAAGTGCTGGCAAACCCACCTCCAAAGATTACATATTAATATTTGCACTCGGGCAGCCATTGAGCAATGCACAAACCTTAATTCAGCTCTTAGTGAACATCAAACTACATGGTGCTGAACCTTCAGCAGCAGTGATGTTATAAATAGTGATAGTGGAAGCAAATGAAATGCCGAAATATTCGCAGTAGGATGCAGGAGAGAAACAAACCTGTTTGCAGAATCTTAAAAAGCCAATCGAGTAACTCATTCCAGCCAGACAGCAGGTGCCATATATGCAGTTTGACCTGTTGGGGGAGAGCAGAAATAAGTGACAGGTATACAGGTATTTTGTGAGACAATAGATTTCCAGGAAAGCTTGATTTAGATGAGCCAAAGGATGCTTCTACTTTGCTTCGTCTCTACCATGTCATGAGTATGAACATGATTTAACTGCATGCATTTGAGCAGGTAAAGAAGGAAAATGGTGTCCGAGAATGGCACACAGTAGGGTGCATCAGTTGCCCTCACTTTCATAAAATCTGATGCATTTTTGTTTGGGTGTTCCTTTTCACCAATAAAGACATCCTGTAAAATTTTTTGACCATATTCAAAAAGTCTAATGGTGGCACCATGAGGTTCATTTTTTGCCAAAAACCGCTTATTTTATGTTTTCGCGTAAGGTTTGAATCACAATGTTGGAGTCCATTTATTGATTTCTTGTGAGCCAGAGATCATGTTAAGAACCTTTGCAAGGGATTGAGAAGCATTAATGTGATTCATAATACATTTGTATTGTTTAAAAGTAGTTGAACAATGATTCAATGAACAGCTGAAACTCAAACTGTGCTTGATAATATATTTAGAATATGTACTAAAAATGTGGATCCAAGATATTTGGTATACTCTATAAGGTGCCATAATGTTTCATGAAAAGTGATCGAAATTGTGTCATAAAATAGCAGCTTTTTCCATAACTTTGAGCTCCTGGTGCCACCATTAAACTTTTCAATTTTGTCAAAATATACTCAGCAAAAATAAAAACTTGACACTCATTTTTCAAATAGTGTTTAGAAACTTTTCTTGAAAGAGTTCTTGTTGTGATTATGGTTAAATGCATTGTCAAGGGCATTACGTCACACATTCATTCTACTGGTCGGGCCTACGTAGCACGTGCGAGAGCACTGCACGCTAAAATCACGTTTCCACGTGACCTATTGATACGCGTGCAATTGATCTCACGGTAGCAGAGTAGAGGGTCATCTCAGAAAAACAAGGTTTTATGGTTAATTATTCGTTAATTTGCAATGCCACGACTGTCAAACATTCAGCGTGAACGTGCCATTGGCATGCTGAATACGGGAACATCCGTCACTGACGTTGCGAGGGTTATGGGATGCAGTCGACAGACCATCCATAATCTCCAGACACGTCTCCATCAAACTGGCACCACAGGAACCCTCCACAGAACTTGCAGGAGCTTGGTGCCATGTTGGTACAAATATGGCGGCGCATTCCCCAAGCTGTGTTCAGACGCATCATCCAATCCATGAGGAGACGTTGTATCGCAGTTGTGAACGCCCATGGAGGACGCACCCGATATTGACATGATTTCATTAAGTTGTGACTCACAGTTTTTGATCATGGACATTGTCATCGCATTTCCAGTGGAACCGATTCCATGACAAACATGATCTGTATGCTATAGCATCTTTAATGACGAGATAATTGAATACAATCGTTATTTCAAACCTATTTTCCAAAATGTTCAAATTATTGACTTTGAAACAAGTTTTTATTTTTGTTGAGTTTATTTCACTCAGTGTGTTTTCTTACCAAAAGGAACATAAAAACAAAAATGCATCATGATCGGAGGAACTTTTCATTTTCAGGGGGCAACTGATGCACCCTAGCACACAGCTATAGAATATTAACTTATTTTAGTGCAGGTAGACCGTTCTAGTATTTTAATTAAATCAGTGACTAAAGAAAATCAATTTTCCCTTAGCTTTGTGTGGGCAGATGGCAAAACAACATTTAAAAAAAAAAAAAAGTTTCCATACTTCCCCACTTTATTGTATTTAGTCGGAACCAACAACGTTCAAAGCAACTGAAAAAAGCCCAACACATTATGCTAAATTTAAAAAGAAAAAAAAAAAAAAAATAGCATAGGCACAAATAAGCCAGGATGTTGGTTTGGGACATTTAGCACATCCCTTAACTGTAAATGAGCACGGATGTAGCCAATTTCCTTCCAAACAAAATGCTAATTAGCCCCCATCTGTGTACAAATGTAGTGATTCTGATTAGAGCAGAATAAATCCAGCTGTTCCTTTAGCACTCCTTTTCTGGATATTGCTTCTTAAAGTAAAGAGGGCTACAGGGAGCTTTTAGATGCTCTCAGTGTAATATTATTAGAAAGACACAAAACAGAAGGGGAGGGGGCATTAAAAACTTAAAACAGGCTTCCCTAGAAAGCTACACCCCTCCAGAGTCAGAGGTTTAATCAGTGTCTTTCAGGAGCACCTGGATATTACAACCAGATGTGTTCGACTAGGAAAGTAATTTCACGATTAGGTTTGGTATGAATCCGAGTTGCGAGCACGAACTCCATCCATCCGTGTGTGTGTGCGCACTTTCTCTACAGAACATGCAAACCACAGAGAGATTCTTGAAGAACCATATTTAGCGTATAATTGGGCCAGACCCTGACCTTAAGCTCAGTGCTAAAACAGAGCGGAGAGGATAAAGAACAGACACGAGCTGGAAACAGCCCAGGATGATCCCAGACCTCGGTCTGATTGAAAACCTGAGGTGTTGCCTGAAGTGCACCATCGACCCGACGCCCTCGCTGTCTCAGCCTCACAGAGTTTGATTAATTTGAGTGAAAGAGGAACGCTGATGCTGCATACCAACAAAACGAGTCAGAATTCAGTTCAAATCAAAATAACTAAACTTGTTGAATGCTGATAGCTTGATGTTGCTATTTAAGGCCAGAGAAAATCACTGCAACTGGCAACACTGGAGCAACATTCCTCACATGTGAAGTCAAAGTACAGTTATGTAATCAAACTACACTATAATACAGTGGTGCTTTAAAGTTTGTGAACCCTATAGAAATGTTCTTTATTTCTGCATAAATATGACCTAAAGCATCATCAGATTTTCACACAAGTCCTAAAAGTAGATAAAGAGAACCTGGTTAAACAAATGAGACAAAAATATTATACTTGGTCATTTATTTATTGAGGAACATGATCCAATATTACATATCTGTGAGTGGCAAAAGTATGTGAACCTCTAGGATTAGCAGTTAAAATTAGAGTCAGGTGTTTTCAATCAATGGGATGACAATCAGGTGTGAGTGGGCACCCTGTTTTATTTAAAGAACAGGGATCTATCAAAGTCTGATCTTCACAACACATGTTTGTGGAAGTGTATCATGGCACGAATAAAGATGATTTCGGAGGACCTCAGAAAAAGCGTTGTTGATGCTCATCAGGCTGGAAAAGGTTACAAAACCATCTCTAAAGAGTTTGGACTCCACCAATCCACAGTCAGACAGATTGTGTACAAATGGAGGAAATTCAAGACCATTGTTTCCCTCCCCAGGAGTGATCAACCAACAAAGATCACTCCAAAAGCAAGGCGTGTAATAGTCGGCGAGGTCACAAAGGACCACAGGGTAACTTCTAAACAACTGAAGGCCTCTCTCACATTGGCTAAATGTTAATGTTCATGAGTCCACCATCAGGAGAACACTGAACAACAATGGTGTGCATGGCAGGGTTGCAAGGAGAAAGCCACTGCTCTCCAAAAAGAACATTGCTGCTCATCTGCAGTTTGCTAAAGATCATGTGGACAAGCCAGAAGGCTATTGGAAAAATGTTTTGTGGACAGATGAGACCAAAATGGAACTTTTTGGTTTAAATGAAAAGTGTTATGTTTGGAGAAAGGAAAAACACCGCATTCTAGCATAAGAACCTTATCCCATCTGTGAAACATGGTGGTGGTAGGATCATGGTTTGGGCCTGTTTTGCTGCATCTGGGCCAGGACGGCTTGCCATCATTGATGGAACAATGAATTCTGAATTATACCAGCGAATTCTAAAGGAAAACGTCAGGACATCTGTCCATGAACTGAATCTCAAGAGAAGGCGGGTCATGCAGCAAGACAACGACCCTAAACACACAAGTCGTTCTACCAAAGAATGCTTAAAGAAGAATGTTTTGGAATGGCCAAGTCAAAGTCCTGACCTTAATCCAATGGAAATGTTGTGGAAGGACCTGAAGCGAGCAGTTCATGTGAGGAAACCCACCAATATCCCAGAGTTGAAGCTGTTCTGTACGGAGGAATGGGCTAAAATTCCTCCAAGCCGGTGTGCAGGACTGATCAACAGTTACTGGAAACGTTTAGTTGCAGTTATTGCTGCACAAGGGGGTCACACCAGATACTGAAAGCAAAGGTTCACATACTTTTGCCACTCACAGATATGTAATATTGGATCATTTTCCTCAATAAATAAATGACCAAGTATGATATTTTTGTCTCATTTGTTTAACTGGGTTCTCTTTATCTACTTTTAGGACTTGTATGAAAATCTGATGTTGTTTTAGGTCATATTTATGCAGAAATATAGAAAATTCTAAAGGGTTCACAAACTTCCAAGCACCACTGCATGTCTATATTTCCTGAAAGGAAAGGAACACACTTACGGAATCGGTTTTCCTCGTATTTCAGCCATGATGGCGCTCTCGCCTCCCAGGTACTCAAACGACAGGCTTAAGAAGTTGTAGATTACAAAAGCTGAAAACAAAATTGCATCATCAGCAGTTTCACAGAAGTATTTATAGAAAAAGGCAACACACTGTCTTCCTCTAGACACGTTACAAAAATCACATTAAGAACAAAGGTTGTCCATGATAATCAATCAATCAATCTCGATCTATTGTTTCTATTTAAAGAACATCTCGAAGGGTCCGTCTCTCGAGCCGCATTTCCATTAACCCGCTTAACGTGCAATTTGAAACTGCGGATTTAACAAAAAAAAAAAAAAAACCTTCACAATAAATCAATATTCCCCAAAATTGAAATGGAAACTTTTTTTGCCTTCAAACAAATATAAATGCTACTTTTCTGAAAGTGTGTGCTCTGTAAGAGCTACTGTGAGATGAAAAAAAATCCCAGCATTAATCACATAACATTACTTAATGGAAACACACCACTCGCAATGGTGGTCAATTTAAAAAAAAAAAAAAAAAACTTCCATTTTGCACAATACTGCAATGGAACCCCAGCTTCTGCCTCTCTCTCTCTTTCTCTCTCTCTGTGTGCCAGTCTTCCTTTCATAGAGTATTAAGTGAATGTAGAGAAAAAAAAAAATGAAATTACAATTAAAAGTAGTAAATACTGTATCGTAAGAAGTAAAGCTACATATTTGCACGAAACCTTTCCACATGTGCACAGTGCTTTTATGTAGTACAAACTACTTTGAAGAAATTCAGACTACATGAATATTTTATGCAGAGCCAAGAAGAATAATGAAAATGCCTGTTTAATATTAAAACTCCCTTAAAAGACTGAATCTCATTTAAATTCTATTGGTTTATAAAAAAAAAAAAAGTAAAATAATGTAAAAGGCATCTTTATAACTTGGAAAAAACCCTTGCCTTCCAGTTCTGAAGCCTAACAGAGGAGAAGGTGGTGAAAAACACATGACAACAGATATGATACTGCATTGTAGGTTGTTCTTTGTACTATTATGAAAGATGAGAGGAACAAGTTTGGGCAGTTAGATGTCTGCAACCTATTTGAGCTCAGTCTAAAGCCCTGTCTTAAGCCAAAAAAAAAAAAAAGTAGTACCTACCTTCATAGCAGTCACGGACGGAGTCAAAGTAGACATAGTACTGGTCGTTGCTGATTAAGAGGAGGCTAAGCCAGGAGTCAAAGGCATAAATAGGCACGATAAAGAGGATGCGGATGATGTAACGCTGCTCGTTTGGCACTGTATACGACCTCAGGTGCGAGTAGATCTAAAAAACACACACAAAAATATATTCCATGAGCTTCACTAAACATGAACCTACTGTGGAAAGTCCCACTTCTCCTTAAGCCTAGGTCACAACTGGATGTACAATTTTTTGGCCGTGCGATTTTTGGCGTTTCCCAAATCACTGCGGTTTTTTTGTTCGTGGAGAAAGACGCACGTTGGCCGCAAGTTTGTCTTGCAACCTGAAAAAAAACGTAAGCGCCCGTAGAGTTTGTTTGACATGACAAAGAACCTCTGCGGCCGGTCTGCGGCTCGAAAATCAGCACGTCACACGTGCGCCCTCCGTGCGTTTCTTGCACGTAGACCGGCCGTAGGAGCACGTACGGCCGGTTGTGACCGAGGCTTTAATCAACCCACTGTAAATAACAGAAGCAAATCCAAGTAAGAGACAAGATAGGATCTCAATAAAACAGGCAATGAATACAAAAGGATTTCTCTCCTTAAGGATTTTTTTCCTGAGGCAAAATATGGCTCCTGAGGTTGGGTTGATAGAGCTCTGTGATGAAAAGGGAATGGAAATTATTAATATGGAAGTAAGATCGAGGAGTGGCAGAATGTGATAGAATATCAAACGGATCATTTATCAGTGTAGAAGAGGAGAGCCAGCAACAGAAAGGAAGGTAAGGATTAAAAAAAAAACAAAAAAACAAAAAGTAGAATAAGAAGCAAGACCAATAATAATAATAATAATAATAATAATAATAATAATAATCCACTGACATTTGTCCCAGCAAAACACCTTGGCATCAACCTTATCTCTTCCACACCCAAGATGGATATCAGAGTTAATGATTACACTTGTAGGAACTTTTTTTTGATGAGAAATGATCTTGTAAAGATCATACTGGTCTTGCTAGATATCACTATAAAAATATAAAGTAACACATTTGCTGATATTTCAGGACATTTTTTGGCATTTAGAAAATCCTGAGAATGTTTCAGGTGAGAGATTTTGTACAGTCTCGCTTCCAGACCAGCATCTCGTCTCTATATGTGCACGACTGACTCACATAGATTTTTTTTCCCAGGCCTGGCTATTACGTGGGTGGAGGACTAATGTATGAAGGTGCTCGACAGAACCAAGGTGAGTCAGGAACCAGATTGATCTGGTCCATTTCTCCTGTAGTGCAGGAAGAGAAATAGGCTCCTCCAGGCAGAGCTAAAAGTAAGAAAGGATAATTATTCCCTCCACTGACTCTGTAACATGTAGATTTGTTGTTCATCTTAATTATTCTTATTACACAGTTTGATTTATGTGTTTGGTCTCGTTTCGAGCCACAAGCAGTACAGCATATGATTTTATTGTCTTAACTTTACAATTTTGTTCTCAAAGATATCTCGCCGTGGAGAGCATGCGACAAGGTTCTATCCAAAAGTACAGGAGCAGATTCGGAATCAAGCGCCGTGTTTATGAGAAGGTTTATGAATAGTTTATCCTGCCTTAAGAGGAAAAGCGTTCGCTCTTTCGTCAGGTGATCGAGAGTTCGATTCCCGATGATGCCACAACCATGTGTTGCCAGGATCCAAGAGAGCAAAACTGGCAGTGCTCTCAGAATGGGAGGGGCATACTCTCCCTCCCATGTCAATCAGAATGACATCAACCAATCACAGGTGTCTGCGAGCTCATGCACGCAGAAGAGGGCAAATTGCACTTTTCTCCAAATGTGTTATGAAGAGACGTGGTGACTGGTTTCGGATGTCTCGAAGGAAGCACGTACTTGGTAGCCGTTCTGTAATGGGGGACAGTTAGCTAATTGACAAGACCAAATTGAATGAATTAAGAGTCATCTTATTTATAATTAACACTAATACACTTGATACAAATCCAATTTGTGCTCCCTTACCACAGATAACACACTGGGGTTCTGTTCGAAATAGACTTGTTGCCACACTGCCATAACAGACGGGTGTCTCGTAAGGCATGGCATTCAACTGAAGACATCATCCAAGAACGTTTATTTCAAAAGAGCTTTTAAAGTAGCATTTATGGTAAAGCGTGACGTACACACACTGTCACTAATAACAACTAGCTAACATTAGCTAGTTAGTTAACAGACGCCTCACAAATCATATCAAACCGTGGTTACAAGTTACAATGTTTATGTTTACAATAAGTACAACTGTTTATTTCTTTAACTTTTCAAAAATCCCAGCCAAAAAATTATATTTGTACACAAATTCACATCTCTGAAGTTTGGTCTGCCACCTTTATTATTCCCCCCACACACACACACTGCTTGAGGGAGTTTCTGCACAGATTTATGGGTAATAATAATTTATGGGTAATAACTGATACATTTGCAAAATCAATCACAGGGCAGTTGAACACTAATGGAAAAATTGTCCCGTTCACATGAACCATCACAATATAAAGATTTTTGTCAGTTGAAGAAACCATGCTTAGCCATGTGTTGTGTTTATTTTTGTCGGTAACATATACCAACAAATCATTATTAACCCTTAAGGCCAATTTATGCTGACAACGCAGTCCTCGCAGATGGCGTCTGCGTAGCCCCCCCCCTCCCTTCGCAGACGCTCTGCGCAGCCCCCCCTTCGCAGACGCTCTGCGCGCACCTCCCAAAAATTGTGACCACCGCAGAAGCCTCGCAGACAAGAGGGCACTGATTGGTCCACTCTACATCCGCTGTGCACGCACTTCCGCTTCCCTACTTTCCCGGTTTGGTTTGTTTTCACGACCGCCATTTTTAAAAACACGAGCGAAGATGATGGAGCAGCACGAAGAGCGGTTGATCGAGGAAGTACGTACATCTATACGACTCCAGTTCTAGTCATTATAAGTAACCGGAGGATAAACACTCCACTAACCACACCCACCAACTACTCCTAGCGATTTCGCGACTTTGCGCCCCCTTGCGTTGTGGCGATGAATAACATCGCGCACGCCTATTACTCCCCGCTCAACGATAAATTACAACTGTCTGCGAAAGCCTTGTTGCAAGAGCATGCAGAGGCCCTTACGCAAGTCAGACCTAGCAGGGTTTCTGACTTCATTTATTTCAAATACATACACTATGTTCACACCACCACCCACCCTACTATGGAATCAATTTTGTGCCAAAATGTTCATACAATACTTTTGAAATAAACAAAAACGACAAATCAAAATACAAAAAAAAAGTCACTTTTTTTAGACTGGCAAACAAATGATTTGTGCAATCGTGCAAAATCAGTCTATTACTCTTCAGAAACCTTTTACTTTTGTTCTGTGTCTTTCTCAGTTTTGTTTGACGTAATTTATTTTGGTTGCGATTCCAGCTTTCTCGTTTGCGCTCCCTGACTTTTTGCTTGCAGTTTTGGCACAAACTTCACGTGTGGGTGGGCTGTCCAGGAATGCATTCCCATTGGCTAACTTGTGTTTGACTGACAGCTACGCTCAGCCATTCCCTACTCGGATTTTGGCGGACTGTTTGACGCGTTACCGATCCATTGACGGTAAACAAGGATCGAGTGGACTTCAGTGGCGACTATGATATTGAATTAAATTCAACAAAGTGTAAGTACGGGAAGGTGACATGAAACAAGTTCAGTTACACAAATTGAAACGTAGCGATTTTCTATGCTATGGAAAGTGCGCACTATAATGACAGGCGTACTAACACCACCTGCGCGCTTCGGCAGCGCATTGATACGGAGCTCAGATATCAATGCGCTGCCGAAGCGTGCAGAAGGTGTTAGTACGCCTGTCATTATAGTGCGCACTTTCCATAGCATAGAAAATCGCTACGTTTCAATTTGTGTAACTGAACTCTTCATATCACTGGTCATATAAACCTATGTAAACAGGAAAAACGCGGAAGAGTTTGGTCGCATCTAACTACAGCCCCAAAAAATACCATTGGCCATGCTGAGCCTAGCTACATTGCTAACAGGAGTGACAGCGCGTCTGACTGACTGGGAGGTCGCGCAAAGCTCGGACAGGTACGGAGCAGCTCGTCTCAATTCAGATAAGAGCATATTTCATTATGGAAATACGGTGGACTGTTCCTTTAAGCTTTGTTTTTGTCCCAGTGGCTTACAATTTCCAGCGTCATCAACACTCCAGTTTTCATTAACGTAATGAATAGAATGGCCACTGTATAGACAAAGCAACATGGCTACCAAATCTTTCAAAATCTACTCCACTACCTTTCAGAAGGATTCCAAGCACACTGGTCTAAACACCAAAACCCATACATGACATTGGAATACCTGTAAAAATGTCAGGATATTTTTAGAAATGCCCACGTTAGCAGTTTTGGTTGAATAGTACACCTGTGATGTTTGATTTCATGGCCATCCAGCTCAGAGTATTTCCCTTCAATTTCTTTTAAGTGAATGAACACTGGATTTTTATCTCACTCCACACACCTCTTCAGCATTCACGAAGAGGCAAAGCGCAGAAAAATCATTTGGTTAATGTTTACACACGAACATGTGACCTTACAGATCAGCCGAGCGGCGTCAAAATACCTCACGGGACTGTTCCTAAGACTTTGTTCTGATTTGATTTAAGCTTTTGATAGACTGCAAACAGAAGGAAAAAAAAATGTTTAGAAAGCTTGATTTTAAAGTCTCTGGTCTCCATGGATGAAATATTTTTGACAAAAAACGTGTATGAAGTCACAGATCATTGCTATGGAATATACACACTCAAGGTTAGTCATGGGGGATGTTTCTGTTAAAAAGCGATCTATGAAAAAGATTAAGACAGGTAGAAGATAAACATAGACGAGACTGTTCTTGAAAGGCAGTCAGCTTTTTGCGAATACTGGTCACTGAAGGGAACGCTGTCGAGCCAAAGCAACAGTGCAAGAACAAAGCAATATCAACCGCACACTTTCAACATGCATGGAGAACTTACATCACCACTGAAGGAAAAACTGCTTTATCGCTTCAGGATTTACATACATTTTCCTTGCAAACCCTTTCCACCACTCCTGTACAGGCTGCTCGCAGCACCTCAGATGAGCTGGCGGTGGGCAAATTGCTTGGCTGCAGGTCTATATGGCAAAATGAAACCGCACACACTTCCTTTCCTTCCCCCCGCCCAATGAATCCAGACTGTTTCGTGGAGATTCATTTTCCGGCGTAACACTGAAATGTTACTGTATAAGCTGCCCGAAAACCTCCTGCTTCTCAAAGGCATTATACTTTTTGCAGAGAGGACAAAAGACTTCGGAGGCAATCAAACATGTCCTCCAGGAGCCCTCTAGGCAAAGCACAAAAAGACATTCATTCTCTGACCCCGTCTCACAAAGACTACCAGGGCAGTCTGATTACAGAATACATCATTTAAAAGGGATTTGAGCCTGCGTAACGTATTGTTTGTTTACATCTGTGAACAATATTGCCTTACAAAATCCTTATACAGCACAAGGCAGGAACATGCAGATAAACATATTTGAATCTGCGTTGTGAGCATCTTGATCAATCACGTTTGAATCAAAACATACCTCTGTTACACAAACGTCACCATGTTCTAAATGTAGTGCAACCATACGAGTGAGTATACACGAACAGTCGTATTTGAAACAGAATACTTTTGTTGATATCCAGTTTGTGACTTAGGGTGTATTCACACCTACGTTGTTTGGTCCGGACCAAACGAACCAAATTTCCCTTGGTCCGGACCTTTTGGGTTGGTCTGAATACAAACCACCGAACTCTGGTCCGGACCAAACTAGCGGACCGAGACCGAGCTGCAAGGTCGGACTCGGTCCGGACCAAAGGAACCCTGGTGCGGATCTTTTGGAGGTGTGAAAGCAGACCGGACCTAATCTGACAGTTTTGCTTTTTTGTACCTCGGGAGCTTCCGTTGTTTCTCGAGCATTATGGGAAACAGAGTCTTGACACTCCACCGCAAAGTGCAAACACTGTTTCGGATGTCAAGGGAACCTTACAACAGTCATTCAGACCAGTGGTAGGCTAGACTACAGAGTACAAAAAATGAGTAGGGGGCAAACGTGGGCCGAGGAAGAAACGCGCACCCTTGTGGATATCTGGGCAGATGTCCACATACCTGAGCTTTTGGAGAGAACACACAAAAATGCCGACGTGTTTGCTGTATTCAGTGAGAAAATGAAGGAGAAGGGGTTCACGCGCTCCCCAGAACAATGTCGGCTAAAAGTGAAGAAACTCCGTCAGACCTACATTAAAATCAGGGACATTCTTTCAAAAAGTGGCGGTACTAGCGACTTGCGTGAAGAGCCAGAACTGTCACAACATGATGTGCGCTCATCAGCGCTATCCTCCATGACTACTTTTGAACTTAACGCTTTGTGCGCGTGTTGTCTCTGACCAATAGCTGAACGACCTCAGGGCGCGTGGCTTTGTTGACAGATTTTGGTCCGCTTACTAAAATGTAGTGTGAAAGCGAACTGCACCAAAATGAAAAAAAAAATAAATAAAAATTTGGTTCGGGCCAAAGCAAGTGAACTATCGAACTATCCTGGTCTGAATACACCCTTACTGACAATACAAACTACAATAAGCTCTTGTAAAAAGAGCTTGACTTAATGGCAAAATGTATCCACAAAGCTCTGGCCTCAAAAACATTGCAGCTGATACAGGGATATTGTAAGACTATATAGACCCCTTCGCAGTAAACATCATTCATACGCAAAAGGAAATTGCACGCGCAGCCTGGACCCAAAAAAGACTCGGCGATGGTAGAGACGAGAAGAAATATTTGGAAGAAATGCCTAGTTGTTGTGTTGTCGGGTGTCAGAATCGTAGCAGTGATGGGGTTGAAATGTACAGAATTCCAGCAGGATCTCACCCATTCCAAAAAAAAAAAAAAAAAAAAATAATAATAATAATAATTCGCCGACGTCTATGGCTACAAGCCATCAAACGTGTAGACTGGGATGAAAGCGCCATCAAAAATGCACGGGTTTGCAGCGCCCACTTCATCACAGGTAAGATCAGGCTATTTATTAAATCTTTATTTATTCTTTCTAGTCTTCATTTATTGATGTAGCAAAATACTTTGGTAGCGTTTGTCTGATTAGCTGGGTCATAGTTACACAATGTAATGAATATTGTTAGCATGTTTTTATCAATTTCAGTGTAAAACATGTTCTGTACATGCCCGCACAATCATATGCGTCTAAAGACTTGTAGGCACAAAGTTTTTCATGGGTGTACACTGAAGTCTTGTCAATAAGGTACGAGTATATATCTGGCCATTGTATACCAGGGAACTTACTAACATCGTCCGTCCACTCTTTAATTAAATACGGATCCGGTAGGCGATGTCCACTTGTTAGAGTTAACTTATTTATGTAGCATTCTCGATCTTGTAACGACAATTGTTTTGCATAATCTGACAGCTCATAATGCCGGTCTATGGGCAGCGCCATTGTTTGAGTCCAGGCTGCGCGCGCATCCTGGCAACGGTCGGTTTGTTTACAAACATGCGAAGGGGTCTATAGTACATTATGGCTCACATAAAAATCTACAAATAAGTCTACAGTGCATGAAATGTTAATCAGCTCAAGATATCCGTCAGTGGGGGAAGCCATGGCCTAATGGTTAGAGAAGCAGCTTTGGGACCAAACGGTCAGTGGTTTGATTCTCTGGACCAGCAGGAATGGCTGAAGTGCCCTTGAGCAAGGCGCCTAACCTCAACTGCTCCCCAGGCTGCTCTGGGTATGCTGTACATCGCTCTGGATAAGAGCGTCTGCTAAATACCATGGAAAATGATGCCCGCCATTTTGGATAATGCTGAATTATGGAAGTTCACTACAGTATGTGGCCCCAAGTATGTGCTTTCTCCCCCAAACTGTTGCCACAAAGTTGGAAGCAAACAATTGTCAAGAATGTCTTTGTATGCTGGAACATTACAATTTCCCTTCACTGGAACCAAGAGGCTCAAACCTGTTCCAGCATCACAATACCCCTGTGCACAAAGCAAGCTCCAAGACGACATGGTTTGCCAAAGTTGGAGTGGAAGAACTCGACCTCACGAATGCTCTTGTGGCTGAATCTCCACAAAAATCTAGTGGAAAGTCTTCTCAGAATCGTCCCATCTCCCTACTAAATCTGGATGGAAAGTTGTTTTCTAAAATCTTGGCCAATAGAGTGAGCCCTCTTTTAAATAAACTAATACACCCAGATCAGACTGGTTTTATACCAAATAGAAAGTCTTTTTTCAATCTCAGACGGCTATTCAACATAATATATTCTACTGATAGACAGAAAGAAGAGCTTGCCATTCTGTCACTCGATGCAGAAAAGGCATTCGACCAAGTCGAATGGCCTTACCTGTTCGAAACTTTGAAAAAAGATTTAAATTCGGTCAAAAATTCATTTCAAAATGGTCAAGCTCCTATATAACAGCCCTTCGGCGCAAATCCTCACAAATCAAATATTATCTCCTCGTTTCCATCTACACAGAGGCACAAGACAAGGTTGCCCTTTGTCTCCCTTGATCTTCGCCCTTGTAATTGAACCTCTTGCTGAGAGCATTCGTTCAGACCCTTTAATTTATGGTCATATATCAGAAAAATCAATAAATAAGATATCGTTATATGCTGATGTTCTTTTGTATATTACTCAGCTGGAGGCCACTATTGCAAAAATTTTAGAGAAAATCAATATATTTGGGACCTTCTCTGGGTATAGGATAAATTGGAATAAGAGCCAACTAATGCCAATACATATGCGAGATGCCTCTTGGTTACAGACTCTCCCTCTTAAAATATCACTGGACAAATTTACATATTTGGGAATCCAAATTACGAAACACCACAATACAGGGGTGATAGCGTTCCGGCGCCGCGGTACGCCGGAAATCCCTTTACTGTCTATCTGCGCATCTCAGAATGACACAGGATAATGGGCGAACTAGATTTTTTTTTTTTTTTCCGGCGCCGCGGTACGCCGGAAATCCGGCGCGGCGCCGGAACGCTATCACCCCTGCACAATATATGTTATTCAACGCAAATTTTCCTCCATTACTGTCTGAACTACAGTCGAAAATACAATTTTGGAGGACTCTTCCAATATCACTACCGGGCAGAGTTAATGCTATTAAAATGGTATTCCTACCCCAATTATTGTATTTATTTCAGAATATCCCAGTGTCTCTTACCAACTCATTCTTTAAACAATTAGACACGACTGTAAATCCCTTTTTGTGGGATTACAAAACACACAGAATTGGCAAGAGGCATCTCTGCAAATCTAAAGGAGAGGGGGGCCTTGCACTCCCAAATTTTCTATTTTACTATAGGGCTTCAAATATGATTATGACGCACTGGTTAGATGACAACATCTCCACCAAATTGGCTCAAGTTGGAACAAGAGGCATGTCAACCCTACTCGTTGGAAGCAATCCTTCTGTCTCCATCCATCGTTGAAAAGTCTGTATACAAGAGCAGTATAGTGATCCACACCACTCTGCGCATTTGGAAAAAAATTAGATCACACTTTAACTTACCTCCCATATCCTATGTCCTACCCATTGTCGGAAACCCTGGTTTTCCACCATCTAATCTGGACTGTGCTTTTAAGCTTTGGAAAGGGGCAGGCATCCACACAATAGGAGACTTGTACATTGGAGATACATTTGCCTCCTTTGCACAACTACAGAGTAAATATAAGTTGCAAGGGAATGACCACCTTAGATATCGGCAAATAAGAGACACCTACCAAATTTTGAGACCTTTGCAGGTTCTAGTCTAGATGGAGGTCTCCGACTCACATCATGCTCGGTTAAAGCAATATCTTACATATTAACACCTTACAATCCCTTAGTCCAGTTGATTCCAACCGAATAAAATCGAAGTGGGAGGAAGAAATGGGCATTGTGATCTCTGACATAACATGGAAGGGGGGGGGTTGGAGCACGTCCATCGATGCTGTAATAATGAAAGACACTGCTTAATTCAATTTAAAATCCTACATCGTCTTCACAGGGTGGCACGGTGGTGTAGTGGTTAGCGCTGTCGCCTCACAGCAAGAAGGTCCTGGGTTCGAGCCCCGGGGCCGGCGAGGGCCTTTCTGTGCGGAGTTTGCATGTTCTCCCCGTGTCCGCGTGGGTTTCCTCCGGGTGCTCCGGTTTCCCCCACAGTCCAAAGACATGCAGGTTAGGTTAACTGGTGACTCTAAATTGACCGTAGGTGTGAATGTGAGTGTGAATGGTTGTCTGTGTCTATGTGTCAGCCCTGTGATGACCTGGCGACTTGTCCAGGGTGTACCCCGCCTTTCGCCCGTAGTCAGCTGGGATAGGCTCCAGCTTGCCTGCGACCCTGTAGAACAGGATAAAGCGGCTACAGATAATGAGATGAGACATCGTCTTCACTATTCCAAGGAGAGATTACATAAAATATATCCTGAGCTCTCCCCGATATGTGACAAATGCCTGTAAGCAAATGATACACTACTACATAGCCTTGTTGACTGTCCCAAAGTTCAGGCTTATTGGATTAATATTTTCAAATCAATATCTGAAATACTTCAAATCCAATTGGAACCAGACCCACTAATTATCATTTTAGGAGTATCTGAGGATACCATGAAGTTGACCAACACTCAGCAATGTTTCCTTTCCTACAGTCTTATTACTACAAGGAGGTTGCTTCTCATGCACTGGAAAGAGAAGGAGGCCCCTCCTACAAAGTTGTGGCTCAGTGATCTTATGAACACACTCCACCTAGAAAGAATCCGATACACTCTTAGGGACAAACTCCCCTACTTTGATAAGGTGTGGTCACCTCTAATTAAGTATCTGGCAAATTAAAATCATGGTTCACTTAATGTCAACAAGCTTGACGGAGGAATGGGGTGGGGCCTGGGGCGAGTCGGGAATAGAACTCTGAGACTAAGTTAATGGAGAGTTGTTTTTTTTTTTAATTGTTCGTGTTTTTTGTTTTCTTTTGTTCTATTGTGTTTTGGTCCTGTGGGTATTGTGTGTGTGTACGGGTGTTCACGGGGAAAAAAGGAAAAAGAGCAACAAATGATGAAACGTGTGTGAAAGATACGCGACATACTGTATATGTATACATTGCTCAAATAAAACATATTTGAAACAGAAAGTCTTCTCAGAAGAGAAGAGTGGAGCTTATTAGAACAGCAAAGGGGCAATACATCAGGGATGTGATGTTCAACTACGACTTAATTGCTATGGTCAGGTGTTCACATACTTTTGGCCATATCGTGTACAAGAACAATAACGGTCTCGCAGGTTTGTATTCGTCTCTGCAATTTATTAATGGTTACCTGTGAGAAAAGGCTCAGGGACAGCTCAGACAGGCGTGCTCAAATTTAACTAGCTGCAGTGTGAATCACCTCGAAGCGAAGGTGGAGGGAGGGGACACCAAGCAGCTTCACACAAAGAAATCCGCCCTCCGCCTAGTCTATTTGTTTTTGATTTTCCTGACCTGACTTTCAGCTACAGCTTGCTCTTCCTCTTTCCTGGCTTGCAGCTCACAGAACCATTCAAAAGCTTCCTTAGACATCAGCATACTTCAGTATTGTTTTTAAGCTTTACTTTCATTACATGTTGGGAGAATACACAAAGCGAAACATGACTTGACCTAAAAAAAAAAAAAAAAAGGGCAACTTACCTGGTGACACGTGATAAGGAGTGCAGACCAAACAAATATCCCTGAGAGAGCCCGAGCAGCAACAGTGGTAAGAAAGATCTCATCCTCCACCAGAGTCCCGTTCTCAGATATGACTACGGTCATGTTAGACCTGTTAGAAAAGTTTGACAGCAACAGTGAAGAAGACCGAGAGGCTGAATCGCTCGTGCTGTTGCTGGAATCCATCCTCAAAGTACTGTTAGCAGAGTCCAACAATTCATCCATCTGGGGGGGAACAAAAACAAAACCATACACTGAAATGCAGGCAAACTAAAGCAACATCAATCTGTCCTCTATACGGCTCATCCATCAATCCCAGCTGGCTTTGCATGAGAGACAGGGTTCACCCTGGGCACCAGTTTATCGCAGGGCTAACATAGAAACAAACCACCATTCACACTCGGATTTACACTTCTGGGCAATTTAGAGTAGCCAGTTGACCTAAATCCTCATGTCTCTAGACTGGGAGAAAGCTGGAACACCTTGAGGAAACCCATGCAGTCATGAAGAGAACATGCAAACACCACGCTTCAGTCGGCCATGAGGTTTGAACCCAGAACCTTATTGCTGTGAGGTGACGGTGCTTGTTATTACATGCTTTCTTGCTAACCGCTGGGCTGCACTCAAGCAAAAACGCTGCATTGTCAAATTTTTTTGCCACACAGGATTCTGGGACAGATTAGCCACCTCTTTAAGGTCCTGGAGTCAGTTCTTTGTACAGAGACACCTGAATTAGCTTTGCATTGTTGAAGATTTTACATGATCCTGGATTCCTTCAAAACAAGTCCATTAGCAATAATTAACAAGGAGTGCTCCGAGAGCACAATACCCCCTACCACAATATACTGCAAACGAAATTGCAATATGCGTATTACTGTCCTGTAACAAAGTCTTTTGCCAAGTTTTGTGAAATTCCTCCAAAAATTGTAATAGGAGTTGATTTCAAAAAGGCAAGAACCCTTTCTGGAACGGACGGATGGACAGAGACGGACTTCGCCACGACATAATCCCCCTTTGGGCCTTGCGGCCAGCGGGGGATAATTAGCATGCAAGTAGTTCACCAATTCAAAGCATTTTTTTCAATAATGAAAATCGCACATGATACTTACACTGTATCTATAGATAGACCTTAACATTTAAAAATGAAGGTGTTATAGGTCTTTTTTTTTTTTTAAATATTGGTCTGTACTGAGATTAAAGTTCACCCACTTCAATGAAATCATCCTCAGACAAGCAGCCAAAAAAAACCCCAAACCTTGAAATCACAAACCAAGTACAAATTTATCAGACTTCTTTCAGTGGGATTAATGAAGTCAGTTAATTTCTTGAGTCTCTGCATGAAACAGAAGTTTAAAAAGTCTTTTTTTTTGGTCATCTCATTGCAACCACTCTCATGTAGTGATCATGAGCATTTGAGTTCGTAATGACTGCATATCGGGGTGGCACGGTGGTGTAGTGGTTAGCACCGTTGCCTCATAGCAAGAAGGTTCTGGGTTCGAGCCCCGGGGCCGGCGAGGGCCTTTCTGTGCGGGGTTTGCATGTTCTCCCCGTGTCCGCGTGGGTTTCCTCCGGGTGCTCCGGTTTCCCCCACAGTCCAAAGACATGCAGGTTAGGTTAACTGGTGACTCTAAATTGAGCGTAGGTGTGAATGTGAGTGTGAATGGTTGTCTGTGTCTATGTGTCAGCCCTGTGATGACCTGGCGACTTGTCCAGGGTGTACCCCGCCTTTCACCCGTAGTCAGCTGGGATAGGATCCAGCTCGCTTGTGACCCTGTAGAACAGGATAAGCGGCTGCAGATAATGGATGGATGACTGCATATCCATGATTCCAATTGTGAGCCATCATGAAATCACAACCATAATGTACTGAGAAAAAAAAATAAAAATAATTCAGAGCACGTAAATGATACACAAATTCAAATTTAATTCAATGTGATACGATAGTGTCTTGATATGGTACGTTCTCAAACACAGCAAAAGTAAACATTACCCCGAATACAGTATGTGGCTTTGGTTTCCAATGCCAATGGATTAAAATATTCGGTACTCGTAGCAGCATAAAAATCAAATAAACAAACACACAAAAGCTGTTCTTTAGAATAACACAAAATTAAACATGGCTAAACTGGTGTGACTCATAAGGGGGCGTGTCTGAAATTCAGGGCTTTTAACTAGACATGCTCTCTGAGTCACAGAGCTCTCTGTAGCACTAGATGCATTTTTAAATTCTACATTCTCCACTACCCAACATGAACATCCCAATCGGTGATGGCATGAGGAACTGGCCCTCACTGGAAAGGTGTTTGAACGTGAATGGTGCACTCACGTGACAGGAAGGGGCAGCATTAAGCTAAAGGTGAAAGATACTGTATATAGTGATGGTCAGGTAGCAGCAGTGTGCCTAACAGTGTGAGCAACAGATGCTCCATGTTGAGCGTTATGTCATGGTAGGGGTCAGAAGGCTGTGATCATGTTGTCCATCATCCAGTGTGCCATTGCCTGCTGGGAAAGTGGAGCTCCTCATGTCTTGCGTCCATGACAGATGACATGAAACTCTCAGCAGGTTCCCTCTCTTGGAACCTTGCAAGGTCAATCAAGTAATTTTAACCAAAAAAAATAAATGAGAGAGAGAAGAAAAAAGTATTGACATGACTTTGGGTAGAAACGTCAGGTTCAAACACAAGGGCAGTTTTCAGAGAGGCCCATTTCAGTTCGCTGTCCTACATGGCTCATATGATATAAGGATGGAGGCATCACATTGCCAGCCAGTAAGCTGGCATGTGTGGAGACTCGCTCTCTCTTCAGTGACTTCCACGCAGAACCCCTGCTGAGAGCTAGGGCTTATACATCTCTCACCGAGACGAGGACGTGTCTGTCTGTGACATTTGTATTCAGACTCAGGGTGATAACCCACTTCTGAAAGGTCCTTCACTCCAAGGGAATTATCACCGTATTTACAGTCACTGATCCTGGAATCCTGAGCGAGAGCCAGCACCACACATTACCACTTGCTTGAATTCAACCGTCAAGTGTAATAATGTCTGGAAACATGGAGGTGACGTGGTGTCAAGCCTTCTCAATCTCAACGAATCTCGCTTTATGTCAGTTAATTGTATAGTCTGCTTTGATTATTTTCTCAAATGCACCATGAGCCCGAGTGCCATAATGTTGTGTGAGGAGGGTGAACATGCCCCAGATGGCCTTCTCCTCGGGTGAGGGTGCATGGGAGCCAGTAGTTCTGGCCAACAGAGACGAACGGGCTGCCTGCCTACATCTTGTGAACACCCAAGGCACTAGAGAAAGGCCAAATGGTTGGACCTGGAACGTATATCCTTGAAAAGAGAATCTGTGTTATGGGGTAATGGAGACATGAACACAACGCATCCTACAGCTGCACCGTCGTGAATCAGTCTTGTGACTACATGGCACCTAGTCATTACCAACAAAAGACATGCAGAACTAATTTGGTCTTCAGTGGGCCAGATACTTCGTAGATATGTTTGAGCAAAAGATATTTGAAATTAATTGAGAAAATTGTCATGTTCATTCATCATTTCAAAATAAAACGGGAAAACAAGGAAACGTTTGATTTTTTTTTTTGTGAAAAGACACCATTTAACTACTTAGCCAACAGTAACAACCCAGTCACCCACAACGCTACCTAACGTCAGCCAACATCAAGTGATTAACAACTGCACGAAATACAGATTAAAATCCTGCTAAATTTTTTTTACCCACCAAGTCCTCCTCCTGCTGTTTTGAAAAAGCACACAGTGATCTAGATTAGTAAATCAGGCACTAACAGCAATCTTTAATCTACCCTTCTTGCTCCTAGCAACCAGAATCAGAAAAAGAATCAGAATCAGGTTTATTGCCAAGTACATTCTCGCATACGTTAATAGTACGTTAACTGGGGACACACATACAGGGTATTCAAGACTGTTCATTAATAGGGTGCATCAGTTGCCCTCACTTTCATAAAATCTGATGCATTTTTGTTTGGGTGTTATTGTTTTCACCAATAAAGACATCCTGTAAAATTTTTGACCATATTCAAAAGTCTAATGGTGGCACCATGAGGTTCATTTTTTGCCAAAAAATGCTTATTTTATGTTTTCGCGTAAGGTTTGAATCACAATGTTGGACTCCATTTATTGATTTCTTGTGAGCCAGAGATGATGTTAAGAACCTTTGCAAGGGATTGAGAAGCATTAATGTGATTCATAATACATTTGTATTGTTTAAAAGTAGTTGAACAATGATTCAATGAACAGCTAAAACTCAAACTGTGCTTGATAATATATTTAGAATATGTACTAAAAATGTGTATCTAAGATATTTGGTATACTCTATAAGGTGCCATAATGTTTCATGAAAAGTGATCAAAATTGTGTCATAAAATAGCAGCTTTTTCCATAACTTTGAGCTCCTGGTGCCACCATTAAACTTTTGAATTTTGTCAAAATATTTCACCCAGTGTGTTTTCTTACCAAAAGGAACATAAAAACAAAAATGCATCATGATCGGAGGAACTTTTCATTTTTAGGGGGCAACTGATGCACCCTATTCATTAACTTTGGCCCTAACATGAATATGAAATGATGAAAAATGAGAAAAGGCAAAATACAAGTGAGTCGTGCGAATGCAAGTCGGTGTTCCAGTTCATCCCAAATGCATTCAGTGGGATTGAGGTCATCCAACATGGAACACGGAATATATTTGGACCTTTTATTGTAATGCGACAGCATACATCGGGGACATTACACGGTTGTGCAAAGATATGAAGTTTATGTTCAAGTGGTGAATGAGTGAAACATTTTTCAACACGAGAAGATAAACTTCATATCTTTGCACCACTGTGTAATGTTCTTTACATTATTTGGACACACCCACAAAAAAAAAAATCAAAAGGATTTTAATTTTGAACTGGTTCATCATTTTGACAATGCACGTCCAGTCAGTGGGAAAACAATGGAAGTCATGTCATTGGAGTGAAATACCAGGAAACGTGTCACTCAGATCCGCAATGGATTTCGTATGAAAAACGTGAGTTTTTCAACATGAGAAGACAAACTTCATATCTTCAAGTGAATGTGTGATTTTCTTTATATTATAAATCGACACAAACAAAAAGTACCCAAATTTATCAAAACTATTCATCGATTTCTTCACGAGTGACCTATAGAGACTTAGGTCACGGTTTTGGTTCTCCATGTCCCGGGTTTAGGTCATATGCAAAAGACGAGTGGAGTATTTCCCAGTAAACCACTCATGTCCATATTATAGGTATTGTGAGCTTCCAACTTTGTGGCAACAGTTTTTGCAAGGCCTACATTTGGGCGTGACGATCACAAACTTTTGGTCATATAGCTCAGACAAATGTATATGAAAATCTCATCTCATCTCATTATCTCTAGCCGCTTTATCCTTCTACAGGGTCGCAGGCAAGCTGGAGCCTATCCCAGCTGACTATGGGCGAAAGGCGGGGTACACCCTGGACAAGTCGCCAGGTCATCACAGGGCCGACACATAGACACAGACAACCATTCACACTCACATTCACACCTACGGTCAATTTAGAGTCACCAGTTAACCTAACCTGCATGTCTTTGGACTGTGGGGGAAACCGGAGCACCCGGAGGAAACCCACGCGGACACGGGGAGAACATGCAAACTCCACACAGAAAGGCCCTCGCCGGCCACGGGGCTCGAACCCAGGACCTTCTTGCTGTGAGGCGACAGCGCTAACCACTACACCACCGTGCCGCCCCGTATATGAAAATGTATTATAAAAATATATGGGCTTCCCCCCATTTTAAAAATGGATCAGAGTTTAATACCAGCGCAGCTTGCAAGCAAATATAAAGTTATTGGGCCACAAAGTTTAATACTATAGATACCATCTGACCATGACTGCCTCGGTCACTGGGATTTGTAAGCAATTCAGTTTCACATTCACGCTTTGCCATAAATAGTTTTTTTTTTTTTTTTAAATAGGTTTCCTTAGCTTCAGTACAGAGTACAAAGTCTGCGTTCAGAAGAATTATCTTCCTCATACCCTCGACGTCTGGCCAACCAACTGACAGGCCAACTAAGACAGCGAGATTTAGTCGATTCAAAAAACAAAAACACACACACCAAATTCCCAACACAAATAGTGCACGAAACTCTCAGTGATGCCTTGTTTATTTTTCCGAATCTTAATCATCTATAAAAGAGGATAAGACATCAATGTTTGTCATGCGCCAGTTAAGAATGTTTGCACAGGCGATGATTTAGTTCCTCTGGGACTGGCAACCTTCTGGATTGGCTTTATTCATCAAACTCAGTGAGTTTCTCAAGTCTTCAGTGTCCAGGAGTTATATATGTAGAATGAGTTATATGTATGTGTGTAATATGTCTATTTCTTATCTAGAGTGTTTATTTCAGTTATTCTATTTTTATTTATTGCATTGCCTGTTTGCACCGTGGGTCAGAGAGGCCTGAAATTTCATCTGTGCTGCATGTCGAGCATGTATAGCATATTTGACAATAAAATTGACTTGACTTGTGAACTATAGTCAGGTTTCTCACTGCTGAGACGAGGTTCTGAGAAAAAACACAGGCCGAAATAAACTGGCTTTACCAGGTATTTTATATTATACTACTTTAAACTTATACTATTTTATATCTTGCAAAATATCTGCACACTCATACTGTCATTCTGTGCTCACTGTTACTTATATTTATACTTGCTTAAAATTTACTATTTATCTTTGCACTATGCACCAAAAGAGAAATCCTTTCTGTGATGAACAGCTAAAATCCAGATTCATATAATCAGTAATATCACTTGTAAAATATCTGAACACTTATACCGTCGGGGCGGCACGGTGGTGTAGTGGTTAGCGCTGTCGCCTCACAGCAAGAAGGTCCTGGTTCGAGCCCCGGGGCCGGCGAGGGCCTTTCTGTGTGGAGTTTGCATGTTCTCCCCGTGTCCGCGTGGGTTTCCTCCGGGTGCTCCGGTTTCCCCCACAGTCCAAAGACATGCAGGTTAGGTTAACTGGTGACTCTAAATTGACCGTAGGTGTGAATGTGAGTGTGAATGGTTGTCTGTGTCTATGTGTCAGCCCTGTGATGACCTGGCGACTTGTCCAGGGTGTACCCCGCCTTTCGCCCGTAGTCAGCTGGGATAGGCTCCAGCTTGCCTGCGACCCTGTAGAACAGGATAAAGCGGCTACAGATAATGAATGAGACTTATACCGTCATTGTGCACACTGTATACTTTATGTTTATTTAACTATTCCATACTTGACTTACCTGGATTACTTTGCACTATGCACCTATTTTGTTGTTTGTGTCTACGCTTTTTTTTTTTAAAACTGTTTTGTACTATGAGAGCTAAATGAACCGGAGTCAAATTCCTCGTGTGTGTCCACATACCTGGCAATTAAAAAAGTGTTTCTGATTAAAGTAAAGTAAGAGGAAAGTAAAATTTATTTATATAGTGCTTTTCCCAGACAGTCACAAAGTGCTTCACAATAGCAGAAAAATTAAAAGGCTAAAACACAATAACATAAGACACAGTCACAGATAATATAGCAATAGGTATACAATGTCAACCAAAAGCTAATTTAAAAAAAAAAAGTGTTTAGCCAGTGGGTTCTTGTATAAACTAGTCAAAATACTAACAACTACACTAAGCTGAGACAAGATAAATGTGTCCAGAGTCTTGTCTTTTCTGTATTATCAGGGGAAGTCAGTCATGTGAATGAATCAGGACATTACACACTTAAACAATATGCCAGAAATGGGCTCTAAAAGTAAATAAACCCGCCTGTAAACAACACAGTGGAACTATAGAACAGGAATACTGTTTACTGTTTACACTTACCTTCACCAGAAGACCTCAGTCACTTCGAATATGTTTCCCTCTTTCTGCTTTTCCTTCTTTAAAGCGCGCTATCCCAGCTGTGAGGGATTAAAGGCGTCAGGATGAGAGTGAACAGAAGTGAGGCGTTCAAAGTTGCCATTGGCGGAAATGACTTCAATTGACAGACGCACTTCCTCGTTCTAGTCGACAGGTGAGTTAAACACACACACACACACACACACACGACTCGAGTTTATAAAACACTTTAGCTCGGTATTGCGCTGTAAACCAGAACTAAAAGAAATAAAGCGAGTTTTCCTCCTGATTCAAAACCTCCGGAAACTTTCTCACAGGCGCTCCAAGCAACCAGGGACTAAACCTGCGCGCGGTGCCGGATCACGTGACTTACGGATGGGTGGATGACAGTGAATCACGTGACGCCGGTGTGTTCCATTGTATATGAGACCTCATCTCATCTCATCATCTGTAGCCGCTTTATCCTGTTCTACAGGGTCGCAGGCAAGCTGGAGCCTATCCCAGCTGACTACGGGCGAAAGGCGGGGTACACCCTGGACAAGTCGCCAGGTCATCACAGGGCTGACACATAGACACAGACAACCATTCACACTCACATTCACACCTACGGTCAATTTAGAGTCACCAGTTAACCTAACCTGCATGTCTTTGGACTGTGGGGGAAACCGGAGCACCCGGAGGAAACCCACGCGGACACGGGGAGAACATGCAAACTCCGCACAGAAAGGCCCTCGCCGGCCCCGGGGCTCGAACCCGGACCTTCTTGCTGTGAGGCGACAGTGCTAACCACTACACCACCATGCCACCCCAGGTTTGTTATCAAGTTTTTGATTTACATGTTTTTATATATATATATATATCTCCATCCATTATCTGTAGCTGCTTATTCTGTTCTACAGGGTCGCAGGCGGGCTGGAGTCTATCCCGGCTGACAATGGGTGAGTCTCAGGGCTAAGACACAACCATTCACACTCACATTCACGTCTTTGGACTGTGGGGGAAACCCACACGGACACGGGGAGAACATGCAAACTCCACACAGAAAGGCCCTCGCCGGCCACGGGGCTCGAACCCGGACCTTCTTGCTGTGAGGCGACAGCGCTAACCACTACACCACCGTGCCGCCCGGGTTTGTTATCAAGTTTTTGATTTACATGTTTTATATATACAGTTAGGTCCATAAATATTTGGACAGAGGCAACATTTTTCTAATTTTGGTTCTGTATATTACCACAATGAATTTTGAACAAAACAATTCAGATGCAGTTGAAGTTCAGACTTTCAGCTTTAATTCAGTGGGTTGAACAAAATGATTGCATAAAAATGTGAGGAACTAAAGCATTTTTTAAACTCAATCCCTTCATTTCAGGGGCTCAAAAGTAATTGGACAAATTAAATAATTGTAAATAAAATGTTCATTTCTAATACTTGGTTGAAAACCCTTTGTTGGCAATGACTGCCTGAAGTCTTGAACTCATGGACATCACCAGACACTGTGTTTCCTCCTTTTTAATGCTCTGCCAGGCCTTTACTGCAGCAGTTTTCAGTTGCTGTTTGTTTGTGGGCCTTTCTGTCTGAAGTTTAGTCTTTAACAAGTGAAATGCATGCTCAATTGGGTTGAGATCAGGTGACTGACTTGGCCATTCAAGAATATTCCACTTCTTTGCTTTAATAAACTCCTGGGTTGCTTTAGCTTTATGTTTTGGGTCATTGTCCATCTGTATTATGAAACGCAGACCAATCAGTTTGGCTGGATTTGAGCACACAGTATGGTGCAACAGGAACCATCTGCAGCTCAACACCTCGAAGACCAAGGAGCTGGTCACTGACTTTGGGAGGTCCAGACCAAGGTCACGACCAGTTCTGATTGAGGGAATCGAGGTGGAAGCTGTGGATTCCTACAAGTACCTCGGGCTGTGGCTGGACAGCAAGCTGGACTGGACTTGCAACACCAATCACTTATACAGGAAGGGACAGAGCAGGCTATACTTCCTTAGGAGGCTGCGGTCCTTTAACATCTGCAGGAAACTCCTCAGAATTCATCTGGCTGCTTCTGTCCTGTGTCACATCATCAATAAACACTAGTGACCCAGTGCCACTGGCAGCCATGCATGCCCAAGCCATCACACTGCCTCCACTGTGTTTTACAGATGATGTGGTATGCTTTGGATCATGAGCTGTACCACGCATTCGCCATACTTTTTTCTTTCCATCATTCTGGTAGAGGTTGATCTTGGTTTCATCTGTCCAAAGAATGTTCTTCCAGAACTGTGCTGGCTTTTTTAGATGTTTTTTAGCAAAGTCCAATCTAGCCTTTTTATTCTTGAGGCTTAGGAGTGGCTTGCACCGTGCAGTGAACCCTCTGTATTTACTTTCATGCAGTCTTCTCTTTATGGTAGATTTGGATATTGATACGCCTACCTCCTGGAGAGTGTTGTTCACTTGGTTGGCTGTTGTGAAGGGGTTTCTCTTCACCATGGAAATTATTCTGCGATCATCCACCACTGTTGTCTTCTGTGGGCGTCCAGGTCTTTTTGCATTGATGAGTTCACCAGTACTTTCTTTCTTTTTTAGGATTTACCAAACTGTAGATTTTGCCACTCCTAATATTGTAGCAATTTCTCAGATAGGTTTTTTCTGTTTTCACAGCTTAAGGATGGCTTGTTTCACCTGCATGGAGAGCTCCTTTGACTGCATGTTTTCTTCACAGCAAATCTTCCAAATGCAAGCGCCACACCTCAAATCAACTCCAGGCCTTTTATCTGCTTAATTGAGAATGACATAACAAAGGAATTGCCCACACCTGCCCATGAAATAGCCTTTGAGTCAACTGTCCAATTAATTTTGGTCCCTTTTAAAAACAGGGTGGCACATGTTAAGGAGCTGAAACTCCTAAACCCTTCATCCAATTTTAATGTGGATACCCTCAAATGAAAGCTGAAAGTCTGGACTTTGTCCATGTCCATTACATAACTATAACTTGAATATGTTTCAATAAACGGGTAAAAAAACAAAATTTGTGTCGGTGTCCAAATATATATGGACCTAACTGTATATATATCTATCCATTATCTGTAGCTGCTTATTCTGTTCTACAGGGTCACAGGCGGGCTGGAGTCTATCCCGGCTGACGATGGGTGAGAGGCGGGGTACACCCTGGACAAGTCGCCAAATCATCTCAGGGCTAACACACAACCATTCACACTCACATTCACACCTAACATGCATGTCCTTGGACTGTGAGGGAAACCGGAGCACCCGGAAGAAACCCACACAGACACGGGGAGAACATGCAAACTCTACACAGAAAGGCCAGTAGGCTTGAACCCAGGACCTTCTTGTTGTGAGGCGACAGTGCTAAAAACTACACCACTGCGCCGGCCACTTCAAACATCCATCCATTATCTGTAGCCACTTATCCTGTTCTACAGGGTCGCAGGCAAGCTGGAGCCTATCCCAGCTGACGATGGGTGAGAGGCGGGGTACACCCTGGACAAGTCGTCAAATCATCTCAGGGCTGACACACAACCATTCACACTCACATTCACACCTATGGATTAGCCTAACCTGCATGTCTTTGGACTGTGGGGGAAACCAGAGCACCCGGAGGAAACCCACGTGGACAACATGCAAACTCCACACAGAAAGGCCCTCGTCGGCCGCTAGGCTTGAACCCAGGACCTTCTTGCTGTGAGGCGAGAGTGCTAACCACTGCACCACTGTGCTGCCCACTTCAAACATCAGAATGGGAAAAATTGTGATCTCAAAGTGTGACTTTCTTTCACTATGGCATGGGTGTTGGTTTGAGCCAGATGGACTGGTTTGAGTATTTCAGAAACTGCTGATCTCCTGGGGTTTTCACACACAACAGTCTCTAGAGTTTACACAGAATGGTGCGAAAAACAAAACACTGAATGAGCAACAGTTCTGTGGGTGGAAACGCCTTGTTGATAAGAGAGGTCAGAAGAAAATGGCCAGATTGGTTCAAGCTGCCAGGAAGGATATCCTTATTCGAGTGACCATATTTTCAAACTCCAAAACCGGGACCCTTCAGTGCACTGCATGTTCATGCGTGCGCACATGGATGTGCTTATGCATGCACCATTGCCATTTTCATAAGGATGGGGACAAATCAGTGTTGAATTCAGACGCGTGGTATATTGTTTGGTTTTTAATTGGGTGAGGTAATAATGAGTGGGACAGAACATGATAAACGTATGTGTGAGCACTGAAAACAAGTATTATTATTATTATTATTATTATTATTATTGTTATGTTATTTGCGATGAAATCTGGAACAATTTGTTGATGAATGTTGAAAATCGGGACATTTGAGTGTTTTACAGATATTTGTTAGGACTCAGGACACCCAACTCGAAAGCGGGATGTTTGGTCACCGTAGCTGTAGCAACTCATTTAACCCTTTGATGCAAAACATATGCACATCCCTTCTAATGCACAACATGGGTCAAAAATGACCCGCATTCATTTTCCAGGTTATTTCATGCTGACTGAGTTTTTCTTTGCTCTATCTTTTGAAATCAATTTATTTTATGATTGAATATTCCAAGTATTCTTTAAATATCCTGTTTTTAATTACCACAAATCATTAATTTAATTTTTTCTTTCCTACTTTATGAACAAAAATACTTTTTATATTACTACACATGGGTCATCCAAGTGTGATTTAAAATTAAATGTCTTAATACTCATCTCATTATCTTTAGCCGCTTTATCCTGTTCTCCAGGGTCGCAGGCAAGCTGGAGCCTATCCCAGCTGACTACGGGCAAAAGGCGGGGTACACCCTGGACAAGTCGCCAGGTCATCACAGGGCTGACACATAGACACAGACAACCATTCACACTCACATTCACACTCACGGTCAATTTAGAGTCACCAGTTAACCTAACCTGCATGTCTTTGGACTGTGGGGGAAACTGGAGCACCCGGAGGAAACCCACGTGGACATGGGGAGAACATGCAAACTCCGCACAGAAAGGCCCTCGCCGGCCACGGGGATCGAACCCAGGACCTTCTTGCTGTGAGGCGACAGCGCTAACCACTACACCACCGTGCCGCCCCTGTCTTAATACTATAATAATAATTTGTTTCAAGTAATTGCTTTAGCAGTGAATGGGGCCAGTTATTTATTTATTTATTTATTTATTAACTATGTAGTTAGCTAAGCCAACTACAATAAAATTAGCTAACTAAAGTAGAATATGTCAACAGCTAGGTAGCTAATAGTAATTACTTGTAACTTTCTGACAAGTAATCTACTCACTCTCAAGGTAACCTAATCAATTTTTTTCTAAGGTAATGTTAGAACAATTGAAAAACATTACTTCCATGTATTAGATGGGCAAAGGGCGCTGTGCTGAGCTGTGAAATGTCTGACACAAGCACAATTCACAGTTCCCACCAAACGCTGTAGTAAATGCATGCGGGTCGTTTCTGACCCATGTGTGTAAACTTGATGTAGAATTACAAAAGCTGTGCTTGTTCATAACTTAAGAAAGGAAAAATAAAAATGATGATTTGTGCTAAACAAAAACAAGATATTTACTGCATATTTGGAAAAGTAAATGACAAAATGAATTTATTTCAAAAGTATATCATAGAAACACTCAGCCATACAACCCGGATTCCAAAAAAGTTGGGACAAAGTACAAATTGTAAATAAAAACGGAATGCAATGATGTGGAAGGTTCAAAATTCCATATTTTATTCAGAATAGAACATAGATGACATATCAAATGTTTAAACTGAGAAAATGTATCATTTAAAGAGAAAAATTAGGTGATTTTAAATTTCATGACAACAACACATCTCAAAAAAGGTGGGACAAGGCCATGTTTACCACTGTGAGACATCCCCTTTTCTCTTTACAACAGTCTGTAAACGTCTGGGGACTGAGGAGACAAGTTGCTCAAGTTTAGGGATAGGAATGTTAACCCATTCTTGTCTAATGTAGGATTCTAGTTGCTCAACTGTCTTAGGTCTTTTTTGTCGTATCTTCCATTTTATGATGCGCCAAATGTTTTCTATGGGTGAAAGATCTGGACTGCAGGCTGGCCAGTTCAGTACCCGGACCCTTCTTCTACGCAGCCACGATGCTGTAATTGATGCAGTATGTGGTTTGGCATTGTCATGTTGGAAAATGCAAGGTCTTCCCTGAAAGAGACGTCATCTGGATGGGAGCATATGTTGCTCTAGAACCTGGATATACCTTTCAGCATTCATGGTGTCTTTCCAGATGTGTAAGCTGCCCATGCCACACACACTAATGCAACCCCATACCATCAGAGATGCAGGCTTCTGAACTGAGCGCTGATAACAACTCGGGTCGTCCTTCTCCTCTTTAGTCCGAATGACACGGCGTCCCTGATTTCCATAAAGAACTTCAAATTTTGATTCGTCTGACCACAGAACAGTTTTCCACTTTGCCATAGTCCATTTTAAATGAGCCTTGGCCCAGAGAAGACGTCTGCGCTTCTGGATCATGTTTAGGTACGGCTTCTTCTTTGAACTATAGAGTTTTAGCTGGCAACAGCGGATGGCACGGTGAATTGTGTTCACAGATAATGTTCTCTGGAAATATTCCTGAGCCCATTTTGTGATTTCCAATACAGAAGTATGCCTGTATGTGATGCAGTGCCGTCTAAGGGCCCAAAGATCATCGGCACCCAGTATGGTTTTCCAGCCTTGACCCTTACACACAGAGATTCTTCCAGATTCTCTGAATCTTTTGATGATATTATGCACTGTAGATGATGATATGTTCAAACTCTTTGCAATTTTACACTTTCGAACTCCTTTCTGATATTGCTCCACTATTTGTCGGCGCAGAATTAGGGGGATTGGTGATCCTCTTCCCATCTTTACTTCTGAGAGCCGCTGCCACTCCAAGATGCTCTTTTTATACCCAGTCATGTTAATGACCTATTGCCAATTGACCTAATGAGTTGCAATTTGGTCCTCCAGCTGTTCCTTTTTTGTACCTTTAACTTTTCCAGCCTCTTATTGCCCCTGTCCCAACTTTTTTGAGATGTGTTGCTGTCATGAAATTGCAAATGAGCCAATATTTGGCATGAAATTTCAAAATGTCTCACTTTCGACATTTGATATGTTGTCTATGTTCTATTGTGAATACAATATCAGTTTTTGAGATTTGTAAATTATTGCATTCCGTTTTTATTTACAATTTGTACTTTGTCCCAACTTTTTTGGAATTGGGGTTGTACATGAAATAACCTGGAAAATGAATGCAGGTCGTTTTTGACCCATGTTGTGCATTAGAAGGGTAGTGATACAAAAAGGGTTTTTATTCAAAAAGTAAGAAAGGAAAAAATAAAATAAGGATGTATGATGATCAAAAACAAGTTAATTGAGGAATACCTTGAATACTGAATGATGGAATTAATTTATTGCAAAGATATAGAAGATAAAAACTCAGCCAGGTCACTTTTGACCCATGTTTTGCATCAAAGGGTTAATCACTCTTAACAACCGTGGTGAGCAGAAAAGCATCTCAGCATGCAACAGCAGAAGACCACATTGGGTTCCACTCCTGCAGCCAAGAACAGGAATCATAGAATCAAGAACAAGTTCCTATTAAAGTGGCCAGTGAGTGTCTAAATAAAATGTGTGTATGTAGGTGAGAGAGTATAAACACCTATATATGGTTCATCCCTAATCTGTTACCACAGAGCTCATCAATTGTCTAGAGTTTATTTGTATGCTGTAGCATTACAATTTCCCTTCACTCAAACGAAGGCCCAAACCTGTTCCAGCATCACAATACCTACTTCTGTACACAATGCAAGCTCCATAACGCATAAGGTTGAACTGGAAGAACTTGAGATCCCTGACCTCAACCCTACTGAACACCTTTGTGATGAACTGGAACACTGACTGCACCCCAGATCTCCTCACCTGATCTCACTGTCGTTGAATGAACACAAATCCCAACAGGCACACCCCGAAGACAAGTGGAAATCTTCCCAGAAGAGTGGCGCTTATTATAACAGTACAGGGGGACTAAATCTGGAATGTAATGTTCAAAAGTGTGACAGTCAGGCATCCACAAACTTTTAAACCATGTAATGTACTAGTGCATCTCAAAAAAATTAGAATATTGTGAAAAAGTTCAATATTTTCCATCAGTTATTTAAGAAAGTGAAAATGTTATATATTATAGACTCGTTACACATAAACTAAAATGTTTCAAGCATTTTCTATTTTAATTTTAATCAGTATGGCGTACAGTACAAAAACATGAAAAAACCCATCTCAAAATATTAGAATATTTCATTTCGAGTTTGAGAAAAACAGTATGAACACAGTGTATCTCTCGGTCTAGTTCAGTACACACAACCACAATCATGGGGAAGACTGCTGACTTGACTGTTGTCCAGAAGATGATCACTGATGCCCTCCACAAGGAGGGTAAGCCACAAAAGGTCATTGCTGAAAAGGGTGGCTGGAAAAGGTGCACAAGCAACAGGGATGGCCGCAGTCTTGAGAGGATTGTCAAGAAAAGTTGATTCAAGAACTTGGGAGAGCTTCACAAGGAGTGGACTGAGGCTGGTGTCAGTGTATCAAGACCCATCATGAACAGACATCTTCAAGAAAGGAGATACAACTTTCGCATTCCTAATATCAAGCGACTCCTGAGCCAGAGACAATGTCAGAAGTGTTTTATCTGGGCTAAGGAGAGAAAGAAATGGACTGTTGCTCAGTGGTCCAAAATCCTCTTTTCAGCTGAAAGTACATTTTGCATTTAATTTGGAAATCGCGGTTCTAGAGTCTGGAGGAAGAGTGGAGAGGCACAGAATCCAAGGTGTTTGAAGCCCAGTGTGAAGTTTCCACAGTCTGTGATGATTTGGGGTGCCATGTCATCTGCTGGTGTTGGTCCACTGTATTTTATCAAGTCCAAAGTCAACACAGCCATCTACCAGGAGATTTTAGAGCACTTCATGCTTCCATCTGCTGACGAGCTTTTTGGAGATGCTGATTTCCTTTTCCAGCAGGACTTAGCACCTACCCACAGTGCCAAAACTACTACCAAATGGTTTGCTGACCATGATATTACTGTGTTTGATTGGCCAGCCAACTTGCCTGACCTGAACCCCATAGAGAATCTATGGGGTATTGTCAAGAGGAAGATGAGAAACACCCGACCCAAAAATACAGATATGCTGAAGGCCACTATCAAAGCAACCTGGGCTTCAATAACACCTCAGCAGTGCCACAGACTGATCACCTCCATGCCACACCGCATTGATACAGTAATTCATGGTAAAGGAGCCCCAACCAAGTATTGAGTGTATAAATGAATATACTTTTCAGAAGTTGGAGATTTCTGTATTGTAAATCCTTTTTTTGATTGATCTTAGGGAATATTCTAATAATTTGAGATAGTGGATTTCTGATTTTCATGAGCTATAAGCCATAATCATCAAAATTAAAACAAAAAAGCCTTTAAATATTTCACTTTACATGTAATGAATATAGAATATATGAAAGTTTACCTTTTTGAATTAAATTATGGAAAAAAATGAACTTTTTTATGGTATTCTAATTTTTTGAGATGCATTAGTATGTTGGAGCTTTGGATATTATGGGAAGCTTGGGTTCTCTGTAAAATTCTCATCTTCCTCTGTAATCTGTATTAGTTTCCCACACATTCTTAATGCTCTGTTCCCAGAGTTCTCCATGTCCGGTCCTAGACATCTTGAGTTCCGAAGTTTACATACACACTGATATTCTAGTATTATTCCAAATAGGACAATATTGTGAATTTGACAGTCATGTAAACAGCATATACCTTTTGGATATTCCACATTTGCCTTTATTCCTTTTCTGATTAAGAAATGTGGGATGCGCTGATATTATTCAGGTTTTAGGAGCATTCTTGTGCGGCACGGTGGTGTAGTGGTTAGCGCTGTCGCCTCACAGCAAGAAGGTCCGGGTTCGAGTTCCGTGGCCGGCGAGGGCCTTTCTGTGTGGAATTTGCATGTTCTCCCCGTGTCCGCGTGGGTTTCCTCCGGGTGCTCCGGTTTCCCCCACAGTCCAAAGACATGCAGGTTAGGTTAACTGGTGACTCTAAATTGACCGTAGGTGTGAATGTGAGTGTGAATGGTTGTCTGTGTCTATGTGTCAGCCCTGTGATGACCTGGCGACTTGTCCAGGGTGTACCCCGCCTTTCGCCCGTAGTCAGCTGGGATAGGCTCCAGCTTGCCCGCGACCCTGTAGAACAGGATAAAGCGGCTAGAGATGATGAGATGAGGAGCATTCTTTGGACATACAGCACAAACAGAACATGCGTCTCAATTGGGGTTTTTAGGGCAATTTTCGACACACGGCCTCTTGCCTGTTTATGGTCAGCTCAGTGCACATGACCATCCCTTGCCACCCCAGCATTTGAAATAATGCAGAAGCTTTCCATCTTCTCTCCAACCACTGGACTGCAATGCATCATCCAAAACTCTGGGAAGAGAGACTCGAGAAATCTCCAGAGGACAGTCGTCTATCTGTCGATCCCTCAGAGAAACTCCCTCCTGGTTCTGACCAACCATGGATAACATGGTGCAGTCTGAACAGACTGCGGGCACACATAGGGAGATGTCAATCTAATATGGCGAAGTGGGGATACACCAAAGATACGGTAGAGTGCGAGTGCAGACTGGGCCCCCAGACTATAGAACATCTCCTGAGCTGTGGCATGCTGCATGACACACGCACTGTCAAGGACCTAGCAGAGGCCAGCGATGTGGCGCTCAAATTTGCTCGCTATTGGCAAGCAGCAGTGTGATGATGATGAGCTCAGTGTGTTGGACATGGATTGGTAAAACCTTCAGTTTCATTAGCTGTGTTAACAGTTTAGTAAGAATATGGGGGTTTTCAGAATAAGGGCAAAAAGGATTATTCTATCCACATTCACTGGATATGAGCAATCACGTGCTCTTATTAGCTACTCTACTACTAGGATATCAGCTCCTATACCATGAGTCGAGAAAATCAAAATGGCAGAGCGTGTTGCTGAACCAACTGAGGATGAAATAAAAACTATTCGAAAACAAAACCCTAAAAATAAAAAAAAGCAACAAAATGTGGAATGAAAGTATTCGATGGTAAGAACGTGCCTTTTTTATTTTTCAAGAATTACTACTATCCCATTTTTCACAAATTGCTACTGTCATTTCACCGGTTTGCTTACATTCTAAGCGGAAATTATTTTGTCAGACGTTTTGTATAAAGTATTTATTTATCGAATTTGCAAAAAAATGAAAATAAAAAAATGCTGTTTCTTAAAATCCAGTGAATGTGGATAGAATAAAGCAGTTATTCCACTCAATGTCATCATACCGTACACGGCTTATAGCCAACTCAGTGCTGTCAGCTCATGTATGCCTTGATTTCATGGAATAACTTAAATATTTTGTGCATGTAAACATTGTGAATGTTTTCCTTTATCGTGATCACCTACAGTAATTAGTTAACAGCATTTTCTGAGCTAAAGTGGGTGTTAGAGCAGGAAAACCACGAAAACCTGTTGGACAGGGAGTACACTCCATCCATGAGCAGGGCTCGGAACCTGTGATTTATCCTTCATTGAAGGAAAGAATAAATCAAAGGAACATTTTTGTTTATTTTTGTCATCATGACATTGTTACATACCTTACAGTACATTGTTTATGAAATAGCCTCAAGACAGAACAGTTTTTAATCCAGGTAATGTATTAGTACCAAAAAAAAAAAAAACCCTACATGAATTTCTCAAAGCAATAATGAAAGGATAATGATCTTACACCAATGTTACATAAACACAAACATCATAAACACAGACTCAACAGTCATCATTTTGCACAAATTCTCTTGGTCACCATACTTGGCAGCTTTTGATCATTTCTTGGAGCGTTTTCAGATTTTCAGCGCTGCAGTCTTTAAGTGCGAGCCCCAAAAGAACGGGTCGATTTCCTGCTTCCTGGCACACGAATGCTGCAATGTTTTTTGCGTAGACGTGCGTAAGAGCCTGAAACAAAAGGAAAAAACAAACACAATGTGGAAATCTGAATGAGAAACGGAGCTGCTACGACTGAGCTGCATGGTAACGGACAAGACTTTGAAATACCTCATCTTTTCCGAGCAGCACTTTTGTCGTGAGGATGCTTGAGCTGATGTCACTGGATCTCGAGTCAGGTGATATCGATACCAGCGTCCCAATCTTCCCGTACTGCGTAAGCACGATGAAGATGTAGTTACTGAATTCCGTGCAGACGACCTGAGTCGAGATCCCATCAACGATCTTCTCGGTCTGTCGCGTTCTGAGGAGAGGTGCCATGATCAATCCTGTCCCGTGAAAACATTAAGACATGAAGGTTAATAAAGTTCAGGCATGGCAGATACAGCATTTTTAGAACGTTCGGTCAACATTAGGACTGTTTGAAATGATCAGACTTTCATGCAACAAACAGGAAGTTACAGGAAACTCAAATTTTGCACGTATCATGTGAAGCAGCATGTGTTATTTAGCACAACAGAATTCGATATGAGGAGAATACAGTGGTGCTTGAAAGTTTGTGAACCCTTTAGAATTTTCTATATTTCTGCATAAATATGACCTAAAACATCATCAGATTTTCACACAAGTCCTAAAAGTAGATAAAGAGAACCCAGTTAAACAAATGAGACAAAAATATTATACTTGGTCATTTATTTATTGAGGAAAATGATCCAATATTGCATACACTATATTGCCAAAAGTATTTGCTCACCCATCCAAATTATCAGAATCAGGTGTTCCAATCCCTTCCATGGCCACAGGTGTATAAAATCAAGCACCTAGGCATGCAGACTGTTTTTACAGTTTGGAGCTGGCCCCTTGGCACGGTGGTGTAGTGGTTAGCGCTGTCGCCTCACAGCAAGAAGGTCCGGGTTCGAGCCCCGTGGCCGGCGAGGGCCTTTCTGTGCGGAGTTTGCATGTCCCCCCCGTGGGTTTCCTCCGGGTGCTCCGGTTTCCCCCGCAGTCCAAAGACATGCAGGTTAGGTTAACTGGTGACTCTAAATTGACCGTAGGTGTGAATGTGAATGGTTGTCTGTGTCTATGTGTCGGCCCTGTGATGACCTGGCGACTTGTCCAGGGTGTACCCCGCCTTTCGCCCGTAGTCAGCTGGGATCGGCTCCAGCTTGCCTGCGACCCTGTAGAACAGGATAAAGCGGCTAGAGATAATGAGATGAGATGAGCTGAGCTGGCCCCCCCTTCCTCTTCCAACATGACTGTGCACCAGTGCACAAAGCAAGGTCCATAAAGACATGGATGACAGAGTCTGGTGTGGATGAACTTGACTGGCCTGCACGGAGTCCTGACCTCAACCTGATAGAACACCTTTGGAATGAATTAGAGCGGAGACTGAGAGCCAGGCCTTCTCGTCCAACATCAGTGCGTGACCTCACAAATGCGCTTCTGGAAGAATGGTCAAAAATTCCCATAAACACACTCCTAAACCTTGTGGACAGCCTTCCCAGAAGAGTTGAAGCTGTTCTAGCTGCAAAGGGTGGACCGACATCATATTGAACCCTATGGATTAGGAATGGGATGTCACTTAAGCTCATATGCGAGTCAAGGCAGGTGAACGAATACTTTTGGCAATATAGTGTATCTGTGAGTGGCAAAAGTATGTGAACCTCTAGGATTAGCAGTTAATTTGAAGGTGAAATTAGAGTCAGGTGTTTTCAATCAATAGGATGACTATCAGGTGTGAGAGGGCACCCTGTTTTATTTAAAGAACAGGGATCTATCAAAGTCTGATCTTCACAACACATGTTTGTGGAAGTGTATCACGGCACGAACAAAGGAGATTTCTGAGGACCTCAGAAAAAGCATTGTTGATGCTCATCAGGCTGGAAAAGGATGACATGATGTTTCTTCAGTCTGGTCAGAATGCCGTTTGTGTTAATCATCTCATTTCTTTCTGATGAAATCTCATCATTCATATTCACCGATACGTGCAATACGAGCTGGATACGCCAAGTATAATCCTTTCTTCAATTCAAAGTGATGACTATGTAACTGGGATTAAAATTATCAGATGATTGTTGAATTGGGAGAAAAACGGCATGTAGTTTGGCCTGTAACTTTCCCAGAAGAGGACGGAGAAAAACACCAATCTGGATGGAAATAAAGTCAGGAAGGAGCTGCTGTAAAACAGATGATTAACCAGGAACCTGATGTAAATTTTAATTCTGTCCAGACCAGACTGGAGACCACGTGACACAAACACCCAGGTTTGTAGAAAATACAACCCACTGGAAACTCGCTCCTCCTTTCTGTCTGGATGAGAGTTTATCATTGAGGAGACGTGTAAAGAAAATCATCTATCTAGGAATCATCACCTTCTCCATCTCCTTCTTAATTTGTGTCAAACTCTGTATAATCTCTCTTTCATTCACTCCATTTCTTTCCATCTTCATCTCTCAAATTTGTCTTTCACTCACTATTTTTATTTATTTACTTCTCTCTCTCCCCATGTTTGCCTTTATCAACTTCCAATTTCTATCTATATTTCTCTCTCCCCCCCACAGTAATAAATTGTGATTACCACCTCATATTCTATTTTTTTTATTTCTCTATGAAGGACGCGAGTGGTTTTACTGGGAAATAAACCACTCGTATTTTTCATAGGAGTTAAACATGGCGATCCAAAACCGTGACATAAATCTCTGTCACTCATGAGGAAATCGATGAATTGTTTTGATAAATTTGGGCACTTTGTGAATGTGTCGAAATAATACAAAGAAAATCACAGCTGTTTGGTCACCTATAAACGCTCCATCATCGGCTACTCGGTGATTTTTTTTTTTTAATTTCATTTTCCCTTGTATTTTTATGCAACATACTTTTTGTTTGTTTTTATTCAATGAGAAAAGCGATCTTTTTAGACAAGAATCACATTGCTGTAACAACGACCACTGTGTACTAGTATCTGTGTCAGTACTGCGTATGCGTTATCTAGCCGAGTGAGATTTAAACTTCATAAAAGTGAAGTCTGTTGATTTTGTTGCCTGTAAAAAAAAAAAAAAAAAAAAAAATCATCACATGGTTACAGAATTTCTCATGAGATTTTTAGAAATTACAAGCTTTTATTTGATGGCTCTGTGGGAAACGAAGGGAAACAGTGAACGCGTCAGCTACATCACAAGCAGATATCCGGTTTTAGTGCAAACGGCCATGCCCTGGGAAGCGATTCTTAGCAATATCCCAACTTTTAAAATGGAAAAACTGTTGTTAAAAATAAAAAGTTTATATTAAGCCTAGGTCACAACCGGACGTATTTTTTTGGCCATGCGATTTTTGGTGTTTCCCAAATCACTGCGTTATTTTTGTTCGTGGAGAAAGACGCACGTTGGCCGTAAGTTTGTCTTGCAACCTGAAAAAAATGTAAGCGCCCGTAGAGTTTGTTTGACATGACAAAGAACCTCTGCGGCCGGTCTGCGGCTCGAAAATCAGCACGTCACACGCGCGCTCTCCGTGCGTTTCACGAGTTTTTTGCACGTAGACCGGCCGTAGGAGCACGTACGGCCGGTTGTGACCGAGGCATTATATGGACACGTGTTTTACTGGGAAATACTCCACTTGTATTTATTTTTCATACAAGCTCCATCTGGGACATGGAGAACCAAAACTGTGACAAATCTCTCTATGCCATTCGTGAGGAAATCGATGAAATGTTCTGATAAATTTGGGTACTTTTTGTTTGTGAATGTGTCTATATAATAAAAAATAAAAATCACACGGTTTGAAGATATGAAGTTTATCTCCTCGTGTTGAAAAACTCGCAATTTTCATATGAAATACATCGCGGATCTGAGTGACATATTTAAATAATATTGGCTGGCGTTGAGTGGTATATCAGATATATTCCATTCAGCTAGCATGATACTGAACGAGTTGAAAACGAGCTCAATATCATGCTAGCTGAATGCAATATATCTGATATATCATGAAAAAGGCAGCAAATATTATTACTATTATACATGCACACAAGGGTGCATCAGTTGCCCTCACTTTCATAAAATCTGATGTATTTTTGTTTGGGTGTTCCTTTTCACCAATAAAGACATCCTGTAAAATTTTTGACCATATTCAAAAAGTCTAATGGTGGCACCATGAGGTTCATTTTTTGCCAAAAAACGCTTATTTTATGTTTTCGCGTAAGGTTTGAATCACAATGTTGGACTCCATTTATTGATTTCTTGTGAGCCAGAGATCATGTTAAGAACCTTTGCAAGGGATTGAGAAGCATTAATGTGATCCATAATACATTTGTATTGTTTAAAAGTAGTTGAACAATGATTCAATGAACAGCTAAAACTCAAACTGTGCTTGATAATATATTTAGAATATGTACTAAAAATGTGTATCTAAGATATTTGGTATACTCTATAAGGTGCCATAATGTTTCATGAAAAGTGATCGAAATTTTGTCATAAAATAGCAGCTTTTTCCAAAACTTTGAGCTCCTGGTGCCACCATTAAACTTTTGAATTTTGTCAAAATATTTCACTCAGTGTGTTTTCTTACCAAAAGGAACATAAAAACAAAAATGCATCATGATCGGAGGAACTTTTCATTTTCAGGGGCAACTGATGCACCCTAGTACACACTTCATATCAGCATTCTCGAAGGCCAGTGCTAGCTTACCCACGACTTGGTGCTGTTAGGGCATCAGTCCAGTTAGCTTCTAGCTGGTGTAACGTTAGCGCAGGCCAATGCTAGCGCAGTCAAGCCGAATATTATTATTATTTTCCCTGTGTAATTTACTTCTTCCGCTTTTAACGAAGCAAACCTCGTGGCCATGTTTGTTTACAAACTGTGAGTCACTCGCTAGCATGGAAGTTTTACATCTCCGACATGTCTCTTTTCCAGTTTTTCTTTTGTAAATGTGTGTGAATAATCTATAATGAAGTTTTGGTAGCCTTTCAGGTGTTCAGCGTGTCTTTAGTTTCAGTTTATTTATGTATTTACCTAGCACTGGATTAGCCTCGTCTTCTCTCTCTCTCTCTCTCTCTCTCTCTCCTGGCTGACAAAGAAATGATTGTGTGCATGTGCAGCAGAAAAGTTTTGTCACTGGATCTTTGCATGAGCGCTGATGTGTGACATCGTCTTCACAATGTGCAATATTATAACAATACTGCATGCTCATTCTCCATTGGGGAGAGTGGCGTAATACACAGAGGATAAGCGATAGAACAATATTGCATGCCATCAATAAACCCGCTAGAAGGGAACAGAATACATGCTATTTACCAGCTGGGAGGTCCATATCGTGAAATACCGTGACTGAGGTCTTGAAAGTACTGAGCGAGGCCCTCTGAGCCGAGGTCAGTATTTAAGGCCGAGGTCACGGTATTTCACCATACGGACCGAACTTAAGCTGATAAAGAATATATTTTTTCTTTACCAAATTCTAACAGAAAATGAGAGCGCCAAAAAGGGAAAACCGAGCCAAGCTGCCATTTTGAATCCTCATTCATGGCTGTAATGCAAATGGCTTCCTCCTCGGTATACAAGTGCACTTCCATGGCAGGAAAAAAAAAACTACATTTTGCCGCCTATGTAGTCCCCTATTTATACAAATAGGATTCATTCAGGATTCAGCCATGTTTTTGCTCGGCGTTAGCAACAGTTAGAGGTTTTTAGCTTTCTCCTGAAATGTTTTATTTTATTTCTTCTTCCTCAGGGTAGTAAAACTCGCTTTCGCTGTGAACACTGCCGTTATCGCTATCCATGCTGTAAAATTAATGCTATTCTCCTGAGAAATGCTGGCAAAAATGTATAAGATTTTTGATAATCTTATTGAAAAAAAAAAATGTTGACAAATTCTACTCAGTTTGTTGTTACGAACAAGCGAGTCGCCAGAGGTCCATAACCAGGGTCCGTATCGTAGGACATGGACCCGCTCGCCAGCCAATCAGAGCACAAGATTTGATGGAAACCGCACCGTGAAAAAATAAATGGATCTTATTCCATGGAAAAAAGTGTCCCATATGTATAACAATTCCTAATGTTTCACTTCGATGACATCATTCCCAGTGTTTTCCCACTGACTAGATGCGTGTTGTCAAAATGGTGAACCAGTTCAAAATTAAAATTCTTATGATTAACTTGGTGTATTTTTTTTGTTTTTGTGTCCATATAATATAAAGAACATTACACGGTGGCACGAAGATATTAAGTTTATCTTCACGTGTTGAAAATATTTTCCACTTGTGAACATGTTCACCACTCAAAAATTAACTTCAAACCTTTGCATGACTGTGTAACGGGAGCGTTCGCCGTGATATCACGAAATGGTCACGTGATGTTTTGGTTGGGGCGGCACGGTGGTGTAGTGGTTAGCGCTGTCGCCTCACAGCAAGAAGGTCCGGGTTCGAGCCCCGTGGCCGGCGAGGGCCTTTCTGTGTGGAGTTTGCATGTTCTCCCCGTGTCCGCGTGGGTTTCCTCCGGGTACTCCGGTTTCCCCCACAGTCCAAAGACATGCAGGTTAGGTTAACTGGTGACTCTAAATTGACCGTAGGTGTGAATGTGAGTGTGAATGGTTGTCTGTGTCTATGTGTCAGCCCTGTGATGACCTGGTGACTTGTCCAGGGTGTACCCCGCCTTTCGCCCGTAGTCAGCTGGGATAGGCTCCAGCTTGCCTGCGACCCTGTAGAACAGGATAAAGCGGCTACAGATAATGAGATGAGATGGCAAGAGGCTATAAATGGCCGACCGGAGTTATCGGGTCATTAATTAATTATGGTAGTGTCGTGTTGTGTTATCGGCTGCACATGTAGATTTGATAAGAATGATCCCAAGAGCTTTTACCGCATACCAAAGAAACCTGAAGCTCGCCGAAAGCTTTGGATCACAGCAATTAAGCGTGACGAGTGGGAACCTACCGACAACGACTGTGTTTGCTTTTGACACTTTATATCTGGTAAGATGCATTTTTTTTTTCAGTTTAATGTTATATTTATATTAGATAAAATTTCCTCATCAGAAATAATTGGTTGTGCTCTGACATTGCTTAGATATCAACCAAAAGATGAGTAAAAATGCACGAAAAGCTGATTTGTATGCAGTACACATGAGTAGGATTTCCACAAATGCACTCGCGGCAAATTTATGTACTTTTTGCGGTATAAATATTTGACATTAGAAGATATATATTTGAAGATAAATAACACTGCTTGTGCATTCTAAATGTAGAACTTGCTTAAGTTTAGTACCGTACTGTACATCTTTGGTGTGTGCGCGTGTGAAGCAACATCATTAACTTATGTTTCAAAGATTATATTGTGCCTATTTAATCTTTGTCTTTTTATTATTAGGCACAAAAAGCAAATATAAGAGTTCAATAAAACAACTGAATAATTAACACTTGTATGCATCAAGAGACTTGTAGGCCTTCATTGATTCTTTTGTGTATATTGAAGGCGTGTCAATCACATACAGTAGATATTGCTGAAGGTCAGGTCAGGTGCTTGGATTTGGGTCCCATTTGTCCGTAACTGCGTAATGATCAGGCAAAACTTTGGTGCCAGTGTGGTACAGAAGCTTTGCTGCATATCTTTGCTTAGATTAGATAAAACTTTATTGATCCCTTTGGGCGGGTTCCCTCAGGGAAATTAGCATCAGTTGGCAACGAATTTGCATACTGCGATAAACTGCTACGAAAACTAGGCAATGATGCAACTTTGTCAGCTATTGTGAATGGTTCTTGCCAACCAATTTTATGCGCTTGTGCAATATTACATCACGCTCTAGTTTGGCGAACGCTCCCATATCCACTACTAGTGCATCTCAAAAAATTAGAATACCATGAAAAAGTTCCTTTTTTTCATAATTTAATTCATTCAAAAAGGTAAACTTTCATATATTCTATATTCATTACATGTAAAGTGAAATATTTAAAGCCTTTTTTGTTTTAATTTTGATGATTATGGCTTATAGCTCATGAAAATCAGAAATCCAGTATCTCAAATTATTAGAATATTCCCTAAGATCAATCAAAAAAGGATTTACAATACAGAAATGTCCAACTTCTGAAAAGTATATTCATTTATACACTCAATACTTGGTTGGGGCTCCTTTACCATGAATTACTGTATCAATGCGGTGTGGCATGGAGGTGATCAGTCTGTGGCACTGCTGAGGTGTTATTGAAGCCCAGGTTGCTTTGATAGTGGCCTTCAGCGTATCTGTATTTTTGGGTCGGGTGTTTCTCATCTTCCTCTTGACAATACCCCATAGATTCTCTATGGGGTTCAGGTCAGGCAAGTTGGCTGGCCAGTCAAACACAGTAATATGGTCAGCAAACCATTTGGTAGTAGTTTTGGCACTGTGGGTAGGTGCCAAGTCCTGCTGGAAAAGGAAATCAGTATCTCCAAAAAGCTCATCAGCAGATGGAAGCATGAAGTGCTCTAAAATCTCCTGGTAGATGGCTGTGTTGACTTTGGACTTGATAAAATACAGTGGACCAACACCAGCAGATGACATGGCACCTCAAATCATCACAGACTGTGGAAACTTCACACTGGGCTTCAAACACCTTGGATTCTGTGCCTCTCCACTCTTCCTCCAGACTCTAGAACCGCGATTTCCAAATTAAATGCAAAATGTACTTTCATCTGAAAAGAGGACTTTGGACCACTGAGCAACAGTCCATTTCTTTCTCTCCTTAGCCCAGATAAGACACTTCTGACACTGTCTCTGGCTCAGGAGTAGCTTGATATTAGGAATGCGAAAGTTGTATCCCCTTTCTTGAAGATGTCTGTTCGTGATGGGTCTTGATACACTGACACCAGCCTCAGTCCACTCCTTGTGAAGCTCTCCCAAGTTCTTGAATCAACTTTTCTTGACAATCCTCTCAAGACTGCAGCCATCCCTGTTGCTTGTGCACCTTTTCCAGCCACCCTTTTCAGCAATGACCTTTTGTGGCTTACCCTCCTTGTGGAGGGCATCAGTGATCATCTTCTGGACAACAGCCAAGTCAGCAGTCTTCCCCATGATTGTGGTTGTGTGTGCTGAACTAGACCGAGAGATACACTGTGTTCATACTGTTTTACTCAAGCTCGAAATGAAATATTCTAATATTTTGAGATGGTTTTTTTTTAATGTCTTTGTACTGTATGCCATACTGATTAAAATTAAAATAGAAAAATGCTTGAAACATTTTAGTTTGTGTAATGAGTCTATAATATATAACATTTTCAACTTCTTAAATAACTGATGGAAAATATTGAACTTTTTCACAATATTCTAATTTTTTGAGATGCACTAGTGTGTATATAATTTAAATGTGTGGAGGGTAAATCAGGGCACTTGCCATGATCAGCAAATGGAGTTTAATTTGGGGTTTTGTTTGACTTTGATATATATTAATGCACTGCCCTATTTACACACCTTTTTAATCGTATACTTGGCATATATATATATATATATATATATATATATATATATATATATATATCCTTAGATTACAATTAATCTGCTTTAATTAATCATTTTATATCAACAAAAGTACTTTATATAAGTACCCCCCTCTCTGTGCATGCATTAAATATCTTTTAAACTTCCTCATATTTTGCTTTTTATTTACTTTTGAGCTTTTAATTTATTGCTTTGTAAGCACTTATTCCCCTCAGGAAATGCTATTATTATTATTCTTATTATTATTGTTTATCTTGAACATGATGTCGCCTGACACATTTGTTAAATTGTTCTGATTATATGATTTATAGTTAAATAGTTCTGTATGATTCACAACCTCAGCTGATGTGAATTATATTATCAGGAGTAACCATTAGCCTGTTTATTCCCATTTCCTTCATGCTACACAACTGACTGCACTCGTTAGCACGATGCTAACCGGACCAGGCCTCGTGTCCTCACCGGGGAGGAGCTGCTCAAACCCGGTGTAAGGTCGCAGGAAAACCCGAGGATGTCCGCTACCTACCAGATTAACCAGTCCTGCTTTAAACAGGACAAATGATTAAACATACACAAAACACACCACTGCACGCGCTTTCTTTCCGCCATTTTACCTTACCGTTCTCTCGAGCACGTGACGGGAAAGACAAACGCTCATTGGTCCATGTAACGATCTGAGCTAAACATCACGTACTTTTAAAACTTCCGGGATATATGTTTTGTAACTCGGGAAAAGATATCACGTGCGCAACACAAACACGCCCAAGAGATGTTGCGCATGCGCGTTTGATAATCTACTCTCTCCATGAAAAAGAAATGCTGCACCTTTAGTCAGTGTTGTAAGGTGATAAATAAATTATAGTCTTTATATTTTTAGTCCTCATATTTCCCGTCCTTGTTGTTTGGGATCCCAGACCCCAATGCTGCACATATACAATGGATGCTTAAAAAAATAATAATAAATAAATAATTTTAAACTTTATCTCATCTCATCTCATTATCTCTAGCCGCTTTATCCTGTTCTACAGGGTCACAGGCAAGCTGGAGTCTATCCCAGCTGACTACAGGCGAAAGGCGGGGTACACCCTGGACAAGTCGCCAGGTCATCACAGGGCTGACACATAGACACAGACAACCATTCACACTCACATTCACACCTACGGTCAATTTAGAGCCACCAGTTAACCTAACCTGCATGTGTTTGGACTGTGGGGGAAACCGGAGCACCCGGAGGAAACCCACGGGGAGAACATGCAAACTCCACACAGAAAGGCCCTCGCCGGCCACGGGGCTCGAACCCGGACCTTCTTGCTGTGAGGCGACATTGCTAACCACTGCACCACCGTGCAGCCCATTATTGTTATTATTTAGGAGAAAGAAGAAGAAACCTTTATTTGTCACATGCACACTTCAAGCACAGTGAGATTCATCCTCTGTATTTAACCCATCTGAAGCAGTGAACACACGCACACACACACACACACAGAGCAGTGGGCAGCCGCACTAACTGCCTGCCCAGGGAGCAGTCAGGGGTTAGGTACCTTGCTCAAGGGCACTTCAGCCCCAGGCTGCCCCATGTTAACCTAACTGCATGTCTTTGGACTGTGGGGGAAACCGGAGCACCTGGAGGAAACCCACGCAGACACCGGGAGAACATACAAACTCCACACAGAAAGGCCCCGCCAGCCGCTGGGCTTGAACCCAGAACCTTCTTGCTGTGAGGCGACAGTGCTAACCACTACACCACAGTGCCGCCCATTAGTATTAATATTATTATTATTGTTGTTATTCTTCATCTTCCATCCATCCATCCATCCATCCATCCATTATCTGTAGCCGCTTATCCTGTTCTACAGGGTCACAGGCAAGCTGGAGCCTATCCCAGCTGACTATGGGCAAAAGGTGGGGTACACCCTGGACAAGTTATTATTATTATTATTATTATTATTATTATTATTATTATTATGTAATAAGTGTTCTGTAATGGGTGGCCAGGGTGGTTTGATGTGGCATGAAACCACGCCCAAAGTGCAGTATTGCATGATCTGGAGTGTGCGCTTCTACTTTTACCACAGTAATGTGCCAAATATTACAAGTTTAATTTATTACTGAACCACACGGAACACATTTTAATGGTTTTGGTTAGATTTAAGAAATTAGTTTCTGTTATCACTTACATTATAGCAACAATAAACAGTGAATCATTACATTGCAGGCATTTATCGCTTCTCCAGAGTGATGTACAACATACCCAAAGCAGCTTGGGGAGCAGTTGGGGGTTTGGTGACTTTGCTCAAGGGCACTCCAGCCATTCCTCTTGGTCCAGGGAATCAAATCGGCAACCTTTTGGTCCCAAAAGTTGCTTCTCTACCCATTAAGCCATGGTTTCCCAAAAGTCTCCTACTACATTACATTACATGCATTTAGCAGACACTTTTATCCAGATGTACAATATGCCCAGAGCAGCCTCAGGAGCAATTGGGGTTAGGTGCCTTGCTCAAGGTCACTTCAGTCCAGGGAATCAAACCAACAACCTTTTGGTCCCAAAGTGCTGCTTCTCTAACCATTAGGCCATGGCCTCCCCATCTGGTTACCTCACCATCTCTCTCTTTCTCTCTCCACTGCTTATCATTTTACAGAGAAACCAAAAAAGCTCCTCTGTTCTGAAGACTTTCCTGTGCCCCAAACTTTGCAAAGCACCATGACAGTTACAAAGTGCATTTTATATATATATAAAAAATGCACAGGTTCTGAACCCTCACCCAAAGTATTATTGGCCACTCCAGAATTGATAGGGCTTTATTGAATTTTGTTCAAAAACCCCTGGCTTTTTATGTACTTTATTTTCAAACCAACATCCAGTCTAATCAGATTAATGTCAAAGACCCAAAGGGAAGGCAATAAACCAATCTCATCACACAGTTTGGTTAAAAAAAAAAGGTACGTGCTGTTTAAGCTGTTTAATGTATCCTATGAGTAAATTAACTCAGTTTGTGAGGTGTGAGTTGGCCACAGCAGCACAGCATACATATGAGAGCGAGTATGTTGTATTATTTAGGACATATCAGGAATAAATATCCAAGAAGAAAATTAAACATTACATTTAATGTTGTGGAACATCAGTAAAACAAGTTCTCCTGATGTTGTACTGTATAAAACAGTTATATACAGTTATTGCCTGACCTCTCTCTCTCGCTCTCTCTCTCGCGCTATTTGTAATAAGACAAAAAAAAAGTACTTTATATTTGACATATTACACTCACCGGCCACTTTGTTAGGAATACCCACCCACCCACCTGCTGTTTTATGCAGTTCTCTAATCATCCAATCCCTCGACAGCAGCACAATGCATAAAATCATCTCATTATCTCTAGCCGCTTTATCCTGTTCTACAGGGTCGCAGGAGCCTATCCCAGCTGACTACAGGCGAAAGGCAGGGTACACCCTGGACAAGTCGCCAGGTCATCACAGGGCTGACACATAGACACAGACAACCATTCACATTCACGGTCAATTTAGAGTCACCAGTTAACCTAACCTGCATGTCTTTGGACTGTGGGGGAAACCGGAGCACCCAGAGGAAACCCACGCGGACAACATGCAAACTCCGTACAGAAAGGCCCTCGCTGGCCACAGGGCTTGAACCCAGACCTTCTTGCTGCGAGGCGACAGCACTAACCACTACACCACCATACCGCCCCTGCATAAAATCATGCAGATACAAATCAAGAGCTTCAGTTAACATTCACTTCAAACATCAGAATGGGAAAAATTGTTATCTCAAAGTGTGACTTTCATTGTGGCATGGGTGTTGGTGCCAGATGGGCTAGTTTGAGTATTTCAGAAACTGCTGATCTCCTGGGGTTTTCACACACAACAGTCTTGAGAGTTTACACAGAATGGTGCGAAAAACAAAAAACACTGAGTGAGTGACAGTTCTGTGGGTGGAAACAAACGCCTTGTTGATAAGAGAGGTCAGAGGAAAATTGCCAGATTGGTTCAAGCTGCGGGCGGCACGGTGGTGTAGTGGTTAGCGCTGTCGCCTCACAGCAAGAAGGTCCGGGTTCGAGCCCCGTGGCCGGCGAGGGCCCTTTTGTGCGGAGTTTGCATGTTCTCCCCGTGTCCGCGTGGGTTTCCTCCGGGTGCTCCGGTTTCCCCCACAGTCCAAAGACATGCAGGTTAGGTTAACTGGTGACTCTAAATTGACCGTAGGTGTGAATGGTTGTCTGTGTCTATGTGTCAGCCCTGTGATGACCTGGCGACTTGTCCAGGGTGTACCCCGCCTTTTGCCTGTAGTCAGCTGGGATAGGCTCCAGCTTGCCTGCGACCCTGTAGAACAGGATAAAGCGGCTAGAGATAATGAGATGAGATGAGATGAGGTTCGAGCTGCCAGGAAGGATATAGTAACTCATATAATCACTCTTTACAACTGTGGTGAGCAGAAAAGCATCTCAGCATGCAACAGCAGAAGAGCACATTGGGTTCCAATCCTGCAGCCAAGAACAGGAACCTTAGAATCAAGAACAAGTTCCTACTAAAGTGGCCGGTGAGTGTGTATTTGGTAAACCATGATTTGCCTGTGTACATTTTCACTATGGCTTGAATTTGAATAAATAATAGCATTTAAATAGGCGATGTGATATTTTTAAGAGTTTCTGTGTTCCATGAGCCTTATCCATTTATTTAGAGAAACAAGACAGATATATCATAAAGACTAGAATGCATGACAGTATTACTTTACATCACATGGACTAACGACCTTTAAAAGTTTCGTGATTGCTTTATAATGCTTTATTATTCCAGTCATGCTCATGGCTGTTGACTGAGGCTACATCCACACGACAACGGCAACGAGATGTTATTTAAAAAAATATCGCGTCCAAATGGGCAACGATCAGTAAAATATCAGGTCCATATGGCAACGCAACGCTTGCTGAAAACGATGCAATACACATGCCACACCTCTAGGGGCGCTGTAAGACGGTCCCTTCGGAGACACCAGAACAATAGAAGAAGTAAGGACGCATACGCATAAACTATTATGCGCGAGACTTCATATTAGCCACAAAGTCAGAAAAATCTGTTCGTAAAATTACATTATAATGGCCAAATACAATGAAAAGTATTTTTCCAGTCTCACCTGTGAAAGGTAATCCCATATGATCTCGTTTGGACGGTAAACCTGTTGGTACAGTTAAACGCAGCACATGAATGAGGCATCTTTATTCTCCGCTTTGACCCATCCAATATGGCGGCGAGGATGACGTATGATTCTATGCGGAAGGCGGCGTCTTTAATGGTCCGGAATAAATTGAAAGCTACACGTTGATGGATTAATTTGTTCTTCTACGCCCTTTTTGAGGAATGTATTGTAGGACTTAAACCAACATCTGAAGAGGTGAGATCGCTCCTTTTTTTCCCTATTTTTGCTGGCGGGATTGACTCTGCCCTAAGGGCTATTCTCTCTCTCTCTCTCTCTCTCTCACTTTGCACCATTACACAATAAATATTCACAGTGAAAATATTTTGTAAGCGCGTTTCATGAACCAAGTTATAGGATTTGTTGACAACTCGCATCGAGTTCGTTACACTTCTACCCGGCGTGAAGCACTCACAGTCATGTGGTTGTGACGTCATCGTAAACAAATCCGTTCTACTCATCCAGACGACTTCGCAACGGCAACGTTGCCAGATCTTTCCACTCTGGAACCCGTTCTCAAAAGATTGCGTTTTGGGGCACCCAAAACCCCGGTGCCGTGTGGACGCCAGACCGAAACGATAAACAATTGTATCGGATTCACCTGAATCCGTTGCCGTGTGGACAGGGCCTGAGTAACAACAATGATCATAGACCAATCTCTGACAGCTTGTGGTGATGATGATGATGATGGCCTGTGAGATTATTGTGCTGTATGTAATAATAGTGTGTTGGCGACCCAAACAGAACATCTAATTGGCATTCATAGTAACAAGCCTGTGTGACTGACCTGTGCTATTCCAACACATCCCTTTAGTAACTGGAGCTCATGCAGGCTTTTGTTCTAAAAAGCATTTACACAACCAGATGAAGAAACAATGCTTACACTGATTTAATTTGTTGAAATAGCTGGGAGTGCAAATGCTCGGTTGGGTTAAAAGTCAGAACTTTTGTGAGGTATATCCAAGCTAAACAACACCCTTAGTTAAACAATGGAAGACATAAGTGTGATGTTTTTGTCTCTTAATTTAAGCTGTGTATGTTGCAGTGTTATCTTGGAGGGTAACAATTTTTTGGGAGGATAGCAAATTACACCAGAGCCTACCAACAAAATATCTACTTGTCAAGAAGAAACAAAGCAAGCTTGACAACAGTTTTCAAGCCCTTCCACTCGCTGCAGTGCTAAAAAGTCTCACTAATATTCACTTGTCTTCCTAAGTCCTTTCTGGATACTTTATTTTCCACTTCACAGTTTTTCCCTCTAGGCTGTTTGATAGTGTATGCTGTTTGTGAAACCAGAATATTCAGCAAAGCATAAGCTTTGTCTGCAAAGATAAATCAATGGCTCCAGAATAATCCTGGGCTTATCTCTTACTCCTTCAAACTAAAACTCCTTCCTGTTACATGTGTGTGGCTGCACATGCAAATATAAATGACATGCAGAAAGGACCGCTTCACAGAGACGTTTCCTGATTGCTTTATATAGCGGAATGTTCATTTATTCCGCTACAATAATGACTTTATCCTGATCAGATTTGTATTGGATCCAGACCCTATCCCAGGAACATTGGGTGGAAGGCAGGAATACTCCACCCTGGATAGGATGCTAGTTCATCTCAGGACACTATGCATATACTTGTTCACACCTAGAGTCACTAATCCAACTGCTGGGAGGTTGGAAGAAACCAGACAACCCAGAGGAAACCCAGATGGAGAGAAAATGCAAAAAGTCAGCACAGGAAGTCATCTGAACTCAAGAGATGTGCAGTGAAAATGCTACCTGCTAAGCCACTGTGTCACCCACATATGCCCCTTTTCCACCAAAGCAGTTCCAGGGCTGGTTCGGGGCCAGTGCTTAGTTTGGAACCGGGTTTTCTGTTTCCACTGACAAAGAACTGGCTCTGGAGCCAGAAAAACTGGTTCCAGGCTAGCACCAACTCTCTGCTGGGCCAGAGGAAAGAACCGCTTACGTCAGCGGGGGGGCGGAGTTGTTAAGACCAACAACAATAACAAGATCGCGAAAGATCGCCATTTTTAAGCGACAAGAAGCAGCAGCTGTACAAATGCGAAGTCATCCATTATTATTATTGTTGTTGCTGCTGCTTCTTCCGTGTTGTTTTTGCTTCGATAGTCGCGCCAAGGTTTATGCAAACGTAGCGACGTAACTGACGTATACAGCGACGTAACTGACGTATACAGCGACATAATGACGTGGCTTCCCTTAGCACCACGAGCTATGGAAAAGCAAACTGGTTCTCAGCTGGCTCGCAAGTTGAACGAGTTGTGAACCAGCACCAGCACTGGCCCCGAACCAGCTCTGGAACTGATTTGGTGGAAAAAGGGGTAATAGATGGGACTGTGCTGACATTTTTAGTTCCTGATTGCATCAAAGCCCTGGAAGAATTAGAGACATTTCTTTTTCTCAGACTTCTCAGAGCATTTATTTCAGCTATCAGGATGGAAAGGTAGACAGTTTAGCAGACATCAAAAGTTAAATAAATAAATAAATAAATAAATAAATACAAATACAGCTAACTTAGAGGGGCATTCTGGAATAAGTGTTTAATATGTTATACAGCCGCAAATCAGAAAAAGTTGGGATGGTATGTTAAATTCATGAAACTTTATGAATTTTATGTTGCTTTTTTCAAAATAAACACTGATGTCAATTTTGATTCTTGCAACACATTCCAAAAAATAAAAAATTGGGACGGTAAAGCATTTACCACTTTATAATGTTTCCATTCTTTCTAACAACACTTAAAAGATGTTTAGGGACTGAAGATACCAAGTGACAAAGTGTTTCAGGTGTTTTGTCCCATCCTTCCTGTAAACAGAATCTTAAGGTGTGCAACAGTACAGGGTCGACGTTGTCATATTTTTCGTTTCAAAATTCCATCCATTCAATCCATCCATTATCCATAACCGTTTATCCTGTGCAGGGTCGTGGGCGAGCTGGAGCCTATCCCATCTGACTATGGGTGAGAGGCGGAGTACACCTTGGACAAGTCGCAAGGCTGACACATAGGTGGGGTTTACATTAGACCGTATTAGCGCATCATCAGATTAACGTTTTTAAAACGATTCGCGTGCACACAGCAACGCCAATACACGATTCGCGTGCACACAGCAACGCCAATACACGGATACGCTCGGCTCCGCAGGCATCCTGCGCTCCAAATAACTCCGCCCTGAACAGCGAGTGCCCTCTGGAGGGTGCGCACTCCGGCCCTGCGCAGCTCACAGAGCGCACGAGTGAAGTGCACGAGCAGTGATTCGGGACTGAGCCGCTGTGTGTGTGATCTCAGTGCATATCGGGCATGCGCGTCACTTACCACTTGCAAGTGGAAGGATGGCAAGCCTAAAGACAATCATAACTACACAATGGGCAGTATTTGCATCAGTATTTGCAGTATTTTCATACTTTTATACTCTTTAATGAAAGGTGATACAAGGCGGAAGTCCGCGCCGTTTTTCAGCAGTCGCGTCACATGACCAACGGCAGCGAATCAGGAAGGTGGATGTCACAGTGACGCTGTCCAGTGACGACGCCAGCTAGAGCTCAGCACAGCGTATCCGCGTATTCTCAATGTTTACACAGCACCGGACCAGACACGATCTGGATTGAATACGTGGACCCTGGCGGATTCCCGTTTCCCGGTGTTTCCAGGCGTTTTAATGTAAACGGACAGTGCATCCGCGAAGAAAACGAGACAGATACGGTCTAATGTAAACTTGGCCATAGACACAAACAACTATTCACACTCACATTCACAACTACGGTCAATTTAGAGTCACCACTTAGCCTAACCTGCATGTCTTTGGACTGTGGGGGAAACCGGAGCACCCGGAGGAAACTCACGCAGACACGGGGAGAACATGCAAACTCCACATAGAAAGGCCCCTGCCAGCCACTGGGCTCGAACCAAGAACCTTCTTGCTGTGAGGTGACAGTGCTAACCACTACACCACCATGACGCCCCATTTCAAAATTCTCCACACATTCTCTATTGGGGACAGAGGGGACAGACACCCTGCTCTTCCACAGCCATGCCTTTGTAATGTGTGCAGAATGTGGTTTTGCATTGTCTTGTTGAAATATCCCTGGAAAAAAAATCTGTGTATCTTTCTGCATTAATGCTCCATCACAGAAGTGTAAGTTACCTTTGCTAAAGGGACTGTCACAACCCCATGCCATGACAGACCCTGGCTTTTGGACTTGTTCCTGGTAACAGTCTGGATGGTCCTTTTTGTCTTTGGTCTGGAGCACATGGTGTCCATTTTTTCCAAAAAAGACCTGGAATACTGATTTCATCTGACCACAATACACATTTTCACTGGGTGATGGTCCATCCCAGATGTTTCTGATCCCAGAGAAGTCGACGGTGTTTCTGGACACAGTTAACATAAGGCTTTCTTTTTGCACAATAAAGTTTTAACTGGCATTCATGGATGTAACTCTATCTTTTAGTGCTTTACAAAGGTTTGCCAAAGTAATCCCGAGTCCATGTGGTTATATCAGCGATGGATGAATGATGGTTCTCGATGCAGTGCCATCTGAGGGATCGGAGATCACAGGTATTCAGATTAGGCTTGAGCCCTTTACACACTGAAATTCCTCCAGATTCCTTGAATCATTTAATGATATTATGCACCGTAGAGAATGAAATATCCAAATCCCTTCATATCTTTCTTTGAGGAACATTGTTTTTAAACAATTTCAATAATTTTCTCATGTATTTGTTGACAAACTGGAGATCCTCAGCCCATCTTTGCTCCTCAAAGACTAGACCTTTCCTGGATACTGATTTTGTACCAAATCATGATTATAGTCACCTGTTGACATCACCTGTTTCAAATCACATCATTATTTAATTGTTTTACCTCATTAGTAGCCCTGAATTCCCCCATCCCAACTTTTTTTGGAATGTGTTGCAGGTCTGAAACACAGGAATGGATGACAAAGGAAATGAAGTTGGCCAACAAAACATGAAATATCTTGGGTTCATTCTGTCTGCAATGAAATACAAGTCAAAGTCAATTTAGAAATCATTGCCTTCTTTTTTAATTTCCTTTTCCATACCATCCCAACTTTTCTGATTTGGGGTCTGTTTATTTTTAAAGATGAGATTGCTTGTTTGTTTTCTGTTGTGCAATATTACGTCTCTTAAGCTCAGGCAAATCTCTTGTTAATGTATTTTTAAATTGGAAACAAATTATAAGAGTTTAATTGTTCTTGCTTTTCACCTTAGTTTGTAAGAGTGACAGTTATTTATTTATTTTTAATAAAGGTCTCGAAGGAGTTCTGGGTCATCATATGTGGTTTGCAGTAGCCATTGTTGTTAGAATACAAATGACCATCTGCATTGGTCTATGCATGTAAATGATGTGTCCTCATACAAACATTCATTCATTCATTCATTCATTCTCTCTGCCACTCATCCATTGCAGGTCACGGTGAGCTGGAGCCAATCCTAGCTGACGCTGGGTGAGAGGCGGGATTCACCCTGGACACGTTGCCAGTCTATCACAGGGCTAACACAGAGGGACAGACTGCTCTTCACACTCACATTCACACCTATGGGCAATTTAGAGTAGTCAGTTGACCTAATCCACAAACATACAGTTTGCATGGAGGAAACCCATGCAGGCACGAGGAGAACATGCAAATTCCACACAGAAAGGCCCCAGTTGAACTCAGAACTTTCTTGCTGTGAGGCCTCAGTGGGAGAGCTGCTTGCTATTTCATGCTTTCTTGCTAATTTTCACATAGATCAAATTCAAATCATCTGTCAGCCACATCAGGTAGGGCTGTTCCTCGTATTTACACCAGGAAATCTTGGTTGAGAGCAGGAGTGTTAAAACTGATGGAGCAATGCTAAAGAGATTTGTTTTCCCTTCGCTATAGCACGCCCACGAGGACCTTGGAAATTAGCTGATGAATTAAATCAAGTGTGTTAAATGGGGTACAACACTAAACTCTACTCTAGGGAGTAGGCCTGTGCATCATAGCCAGGATGAGTAGGTATGCTTACAACAGATCGGAAAGGTGATAATTAACAAAGTGCAATTGTTATTGTGGTTTTTAAGTATCTCTACTTCACTTGAGATTTTCCTACACCTACGTAATTCTGAATTTCTGAAATTTACTTTGTTAGAATTCAAATGGGGCATCACGGTGGTGCAGTGCACTGTTGCCTCATAGCAAGACGGTTCTGGGTTCAAGGCTGATGGGGGCCTTTCTATGTGGAGTTTAGATGTTGTCCTTGTTCCTGTGTGGGTTTCCTCTGGGTGCTCTGGTTTCCTCCCACAGTCCAAAGATATGCAGATTAGATCAATTGGCTACTGTAATTTGCCCATAATATGTGAGTGAGAATGGCTAGCTGTCTCTATGTATTGGCCCTGCGATGGATTGGCGACCTGTCTCAGGTGAACCCTGCCTCTTGTCTGATGTCAGCTGCGATTGGCATATTTGGCATGTTTCATATTTTAGATTCTTCAAAGTAGCTAGTGTTTATCTTGATGACGCTTTACACACTACTGGCATTATCTTAACCAGCTTCATGAGTGGAACACATAACAGGTGTCAGAAGTTAATTAGTGGACGAGTTTCTTTCCTTCTTAATGTGTTTGAGATCAAATAGTAAATAATAAAAATACAAATAATGAAATATCCCTATTCCACAACTGTAGTAATCCATATTATGCCAAGAAAGGCTGAACTAAGTTAAGAGAAATGACATCCATCATTACTTTAAGACATGACATGCCTTTTTTAATTATAAAAATAAAGAAAAAACAGGGCGGCACGGTGGTGTAGTGGTTAGCGCTGTTGCCTCACAGCAAGAAGGTCCGGGTTCGAGCCCCGTGGTCGGCGAGGGCCTTTCTGTGTGGAGTTTGCATGTTCTCCCCGTGTCTGCGTGGGTTTCCTCCGGGTGCTCCGGTTTCCCCCACAGTCCAAAGACATGCAGGTTAGGTTAACTGGTGACTCTAAATTGACCGTAGGTGTGAGTGTGAATGGTTGTCTGTGTCTATGTGTCAGCCCTGTGATGACCTGGCGACTTGTCCAGGGTGTACCCCGCCTTTCACCCGTAGTCAGCTGGGATAGGCTCCAGCTTGCCTGCGACCCTGTAGAACAGGATAAAGCGGCTAGAGATAATGAGATGAGATGAGAAGAAAAAAACATTGAATTCGAAGGTGTGTCCAAACTTTTGGCTGGTATTGTATATGAAAAAACAAAAACAAAAAAACCCCACTGGTATTTTAACAGGGGTGTGTAGACTTTATTTGAACTTGGGTTAATATTTTCCTACATTTCTTGGTTACTTGGTGAAAGAATTAATTTACTATCAGTAACTAAAATCAGCATGTGGTTTGAGGCAGAGTTCTTTTTCTTTTCTTGTAATTTGACTTTCATACTTGCAGTAAAGTTACGAGTTTATACTTTTGCACTTGAACGAAGAATTTAAAGCTGTACTTCAACTTTTACCAGGATATTTATTTTAATTCCACTTTTCCTTGAGTAAAGGATTGGTGAGACAGTTAGGAAATATTATGATAGAATATATTATTTCAGTTAGATTTTGCACTGAGCTTGAAGCTGAAGTCTTTCGGATTTAGAATAGGATTTTCTGAAGTTTTTTAATATTACAGTACTGTACATTTTTCATAAGTTTATACAGTAAGTCTCTGAGTCATTGTGGAAATGTATATTATAGATCCTTTGTAAGACATCAGAAGGTCTACACTGTAAAATATAATAAGTTGACTTTACTTAAAAAAAATATGCAAAGTCGTTGCCTCAAAAAAAGTCATTTATGTTGATTTAGATAAATTAGATTGGGTTAACTTATTTTTTGTGAGTTTGCAGTACTCAAATTAACTTAGATTAGTTTGATTACATTAACTTATTTATTTTGAGTTTGCAGTACTCACATAAACTTATATTAATTTGATTACATTAACTTATTTATTGTGAGTTTGCAGTACTCATCTTATATAATTTTGATTACATTAACTTGTACTGTAAACTTAAAATAAATAAGTTAATGTAATCAAAATTATATAAGATGAGTACTGCAAACTCACAATAAATAAGTTAATGTAATCAAATTAATATAAGTTTATGTGAGTACTGCAAACTCAAAATAAATAAGTTAATGTAATCAAACTAATCTAAGTTAATTTGAGTACTGCAAACTCACAAAAAATAAGTTAACCCAATCTAATTTATCTAAATCAACATAAATGACTTTTTTTGAGGCAACGACTTTGCATATTTTTTTTAAGTAAAGTCAACTTATTATATTTTACAGTGTACCTGATACATGGGAGTGAGCTAAATACTGTATTGTGCAATCATATCGGAAAACTGTGAGAGCTGCCACACCAAAATGGTATGTAGAAATGAGTCACACCTCTGACGTCATCTCTTTACATGTGTCAGAAAAAAAAAAGCAAAGGATGGGACTGGAAGGAAGTAATTAAAGGACTATCTAACATAAAGGGAGAGATTTCATTTAACTAAATAGACAGGGGAAACCAAGCACACAGGATAATCTTCCATCCTATTTCAGAATAATGTATAGTATATATTTTTTTAAAAAACCCACCAATTCAGAGAGATATTTTCATCAGTTATCCTCACACCTTGACTTTCTATCTCTGAGTCGGAATGCCACAGTCATAGACTACACACTGAGCATGATTTATGCCATATGTGCAGTTTGACTGCAGCACTTGAGCACGTATTTCTGCATCTGTGAGCAAATCTCGGCAATTTGCAAAATCTGACACTGCAAGGCACATTTTAGGGGACAGACCCAAACTCATTAAATTCATTAAACACAGTCAATACAGGCGGCACGGTGGTGTAGTGGTTAGCGCTGTCGCCTCACAGCAAGAAGGTCCTGGGTTCGAGCCCCATGGCCGGCGAGGGCCTTTCTGTGCGGAGTTTGCATGTTCTCCCCGTGTCCGCGTGGGTTTCCTCCGGGTGCTCCGGTTTCCCCCACAGTCCAAAGACATGCAGGTTAGGTTAACTGGTGACTCTAAATTGACCGTAGGTGTGAATGTGAGTGTGAATGGTTGTCTGTGTCTATGTGTCAGCCCTGTGATGACCTGGCGACTTGTCCAGGGTGTACCCCGCCTTTCGCCCATAGTCAGCTGGGATAGGCTCCAGCTTGCCTGCGACCCTGTAGAAGGATAAAGCGGCTAGAGATAATGAGATGAATGAGACAGTCAATACAGTGCTCAAACACTTGTAGGACATGCAGTAATATTTTAACTATACAAGTCTGCCCCTTATCTGTGAACACTCAGCCACATATTTTCCACATGAACTCTCGGTGAATGCTGAACAACAGGAGTGATGACATTTTTCAGTCACTTTCGAATTGAACCCTTTCAGACGACAGATAGTTCTAGAATTGGGAGGTTTATTTGAACTCTCACTTCACAGCTTGCTTCTGTTCCAGAGCACAGTAAAAATGAAGAACTGAAAAGACCATGATTTACAAAGTATAATGTTTTGACTTTGAAACACATACATTAATAAATGATCAGTCGTAATAATCACGAAAATGACTGAAGCTTTGTCAACCCTGCCTCAGAAAGCCGTGCCCTTGAGGCTTGTTAAAGTAGCTTTGTCAGTGAACTTTCAATCTTTGACTGACAGCATTGACCATTCCCAGGGCTGCAGGGTGTCCAGAAAAATGTTAATATTTAATAAGACTGCAATCAAAGCATATTTAAGTAAATGAAACCTTTTTTTAAGTAGAGCTGCCGCTTAGCTACAAATGATTGAAAACCCATCCTGTGACTGGAAAATCTTTCATTGCATGATATTTTTCACTGTTGTCTTTATGCTTTTTTTGGGGTTTGTGTTTTAAGAGAATATGATAATGCATCCACCTCATTTTTCATGGCTATTGTGACTGTACGATGTCCGTACATACTGTACGTGGCGCACTACAGGGAACCTGACCGTAAGTGCAAGGCAATGTATCTCATAAATACTTGACCACCAGACAACAAAGTTTGTATCTTTATTTACATAAGATAAATGGGGTTTTATCCAGCACTTAGTTTTAATTTGATTTTTAAAAAATTACCTGGGATTATTTACAAACACATTTTACTGAAAATATTCACGACAGTTTCATATAAAATGAGTTAAAACAGTTTTAATAGTCCACTAGGTTGTTGGAAAGTTGACAGTTTCTGTTATGTCAGGGCGATAGATGGATGTAAGTGCAGGAAGAGTTTTATTGAGAACGTGAGCAAACAGATTCAAAACATAGACAAAGGCAGAGTTGAAAAACAGGCAGTGGTCCAGTGAGATACAGACAGAATATCAGAGGTAAAACAGTACTCACAGTCCAAAAACACAAACAGGGTCAAAACCAGAAAAGTGATACAAAATACAAAGCTTGGTAATATCAGATGCAGGGTACAGAGTGTATACTTCGCAAAGTTTGTGTGTTACTAGGAGTCCTTATATGTCTGCGCTGTGATTGAGCTCAAATCAGGAACATGTGCATGGTAATTAGTCCTAATGGCAGGCACGTGCTTTGCAATCTGCATCTGCGCTCTCGAGCTCCAACATACGTGGACATGACAGATGTAACCAGACAACTGTTTGACATATCAAGTTTGATATTGGATGGTAACTCTATAGTATTGATGTAAAGTGAAAGCGCTGGTTCACTGCTGTCCACCAGGCACCCAGCAGAGTCACACCATAATAAATGTCGTGGTGGTGTTTCTGGTGCATGGCATGTGGTGTCAAAGAGAGGAATAAATATGTATTCAGAACTGCAATGTGTATCTCACTATTGGTGTCACTGTCACAAGAAAATACAGCAGGTTATTGACATGAAATACACAACACTATACAATTCATTGGGTCATATGCAATAATATTATTATTCTATTCAGGCTGATTTTGTGCCCTTGTAAATATTTTGATCATACACTCATCAGGAGCTCTGCTTTTAGGCAGTGCTCAAGTATATAGTACCATTCAAAAGTTTAGACACACCATCTATTTTAGTGTTTTTTCTTTATTTTTATTAATTAAAAGACAGTTCATGTCTTAAAGTAATGATGGATGTCATTTTTCTTTACTTAGCTGAGCGGTTCTTGACATAATATGGATTACTTCAGTTGTGGAATAGGGCTATTTACTGTGTTTTTTATTATTTACTATTTACTGTTTGATTTCAAACACATTAAAGGAGATATGCAGAACCTTTATTTTTAAATACATTTCAGAGTGGATAGTATCTCCATCATTGACTCTTGTATGCTGCATAATTGGGAATAAAAAACATATTTTTGAGAGTTAAAATTGACTGCAAAGTTGGCATTCGAGCTGCCCCACTAAGCCAGCCAACCCTGGGTGGGTGATGTCACAGTGGGAACCGGTGCTATAGACCAAAGCCAGACTCGGCAGGCGAGAGTGGTTGCAATGGCCTCTTCGTTCAGATTTATTGGAGATTCCTCGGATTCCTCAGATAGAAGCACATCTGACTGTGATAGTCCTGAAATTGGAGTGTGTGTACATGCTACTGCTATACACATAGAACCATATCAGTTCAAACCATCGGAAAGCGAACCTGATAGTAACACGTTGGCCACGGAGGCCCCCACCTTATGAAATAAAGCCAGAGAACAAAGCCGTCTAGAGAATTGGATGGAACTGAACTGACAGTCTCATGTGACTCTCATTAAAACAGGATAGGTGTTATAACTTATGCAACATACATGTACATGCATGCATTTTCACTGATAAAACATAAAAGGCTAATTAAATAATCAGATGAACTGAGACAATCACATTCTGAAGCAAATTAAATAATCTTATACCGGTAACTTAAACACACAATACAAGTTACATGTATTTAATCTAAATGCAGGTAAACAACAAGTGTTGTTGTTTTTGTTGTTATGTAACCAAATGAGAGTCGCATCTTACCCGTCTGTGTTCTCGCTTCTTGAAGGCCGAGCTTGTGGCCGATTGTTTTGAAACAATCTGACTTTCAGTTCTTCATTCAGTTCTTCGTTCATTCACTTCTTCCACGTAAGGGCGAGATATTGCTGCTGAGGTAAGCATCTCATCTCATCTCATTATCTCTAGCCGCTTTATCCTGTTCTACAGGGTCGCAGGCAAGCTGGAGCCTATCCCAGCTGACTACGGGTGAAAGGCGGGGTACACCCTGGACAAGTCGCCAGGTCATCACAGGGCTGACACATAGATACAGACAACCATTCACACTCACACTCACACCTACGGTCAATTTAGAGTCACCAGTTAACCTAACCTGCATGTCTTTGGACTGTGGGGGAAACCGGAGCACCCGGAGGAAACCCACGCGGACATGGGGAGAACATGCAAACTCCGCACAGAAAGGCCCTCGCTGGCCACAGGGCTCGAACCCGGACCTTCTTGCTGTGAGGCGACAGCGCTAACCACTACACCACCGTGCCACCCTGAGGTAAGCATATCCAGTGGGGGGGGAAAAAAAAAAAAACATATCCAGAGGAGAAATCTGATGACTAGTCCACTCATTCTCCATTTTCTTCAAACTGAGTACTCTGCCATTACTGCTTGGCTCACACTCCAGGAGAACTGGTGCAACTGAACTTACTTTCCTTTTCTTGTAGTTTTCTTTTCCTTTAATTGCTGGTACTGCACCCTCATTTAATACGGGCTTATAGCCAACGCTCCTCAACAGATCAGAGGTTTTATACGAGTCTTCAGTAAAATGTGCAGAACAGAGGAGAGACCACTTCGTAGTGGTCAATGTGCCCATGAACTTCTCGCAAAATGCATCCAAATCTTTGCAGTTTGAACATTCTTGGGCCATGAATGCAACCTAAATCCACCTTCTGTCATGTTGCTGCACCCGCCAGCAACACATCTACATGGCATGGCGATAAATTAGCTCAAAATGGAGGATCTTAGTTGCAGTCAGCTCTGTGTTTTAGTATAGCGGAAATGGCGATGAGACCGATAGACTTCCTGCTGTGACGTCACAGATGTCAAGGTCATTCACTCAGACCGCTACCTGTATGAACCATTTTAATCATAAAAATTGCTATATTAGATTTATTGTTAACGCTTAAAACGATTCCTATGCCATTCTTGAGGTCTCAAGGCATTTATAAACAAAAAGTGAGGCCATGGTTCTGCATATCTCCTTTAAGAATCAAGAAAGTGGTCCACTAAATACCTTTTAATGAGGCACTTGTTAATTGAAAAGCATTCAAGGTGACTACCGCATGAAGCTGGTTAAGATAATGCCAATAGTGTACAAAGCATCATCAAGGTAAACGTTGGATACTTTGAAGAATCTAAAATATCAAACATATTTTGTTTCTTTAACACTTTTATGTTTACCACATAATTCCATATATGTTCCATATGTTATTTCATGTTTTGATGTCTTCAGTAATGTAGAAAATAGTCACAATACAGAAAAACCTATGAATGAGTAGAATAGAGATGTACAAACTTTTGACTGGTACTGTCTGTCTGCCTGTGTAATAATAGTGTAATAATAACTTTCTACATGTGCTACAGGTTAAAAAAAAGCATATTCTGTGTTTATATACGGCACATACTTTTTTTTTTACCCCATTTCTTTTCCCATCATGTATCATAATGAAACATGTTTTGCATTTTGCATGCCATTGTCACAGACATTTCCCATTTAAATTCCATCCATCCTTCCATTATCTCTAGCTGCTTTATCCTGTTCTACAGGGTCGCAGGCAAGCTGGAGCCTATCCCAGCTGACTACGGGCGAAAGGCGGGGTACACCCTGGACAAGTCACCAGGTCATCACAGGGCTGACACAGAGACAAACAACCATTCACACTCACATTCACACCTACGGTCAATTTAGAGTCACCAGTTAACCTAACCTGCATGTCTTTGGACTGTGGGGGAAACCGGAGCACCTGGAGGAAACCCACGCAGACACGGGGAGAACATGCAAACTCCGCACAGAAAGGCCCTCGCCGGCCACGGGGCTCGAACCCGGACCTTCTTGCTGTGAGGCGACAGTGCTAACCACTACACCCCCATTTAAATTCATTAAGACATATTCAAAAGGAACACTTACCTGGACAACTTACATAGTTTCTGAATGAAAAAAAGGAAAACGCACCTAAAAGTAAATGAACCTAAAATGCTTTATTTTGTTGTTTGTCTGTTTTTTCTTCTTCTTTGCTTATTCTAACAAGTCACAGTTTGCAAATAAAACAGAAGCAGGAAGTCCATGTATTGCCATAACCAAAGATACAGAAGACCTACGCAGATGTCTAATTACCTGCTGTTGTTCTCTACCTTCCTACATCAGCACTTCCACCACAGCACCAGGAAAGAGAATCACTTATGATCCAGTGAAAGTCTCTAGGGAGATGCGAGTCTACCCTAAAAAATGACTAATTGATGACTAATTTTCACAATTTTTTTTTCCCCATTGAGTCTTAGCATGCTACTCATTTCGGAAATTGTGTCTCCTTATTTCCTGTCCTTGCTTGTTAGCTCATCTCTGTGAAGAAGCAGATAAAGGACGCAAGAAAACGAGGACGGGAGGAATTGCATACTTATATATATATTACACACACATACATTACTGTGCAAAAGTCTAAGGCACATGTAAAAAAATGCTGTAGACCAAAAATGGCTTAAAAATAATGAGATGAAATGTTTCAACATAAAAAAAAAATATATACTATAAACAGCAGTAAGCCATAATAAATGAAACAAAGTCAACATTTGGTGTGAGACAACACTTTGCTTTAAAATTAATTGCAGTCTCAGGTACAGTGAGTGCAGTTTGATAAGGAAATGAGCTGTAGGTTTTATTGAGCATCTTACAGAACCAGCCACAGTTCTTCTGGACACTTTGACTGTCACACTCGCTTCTTAATTTTGCACCAAAACCCAGCAGCCTTCATTATGTTTTCTTTTTTAATCTGAAAAGTGCTCTCTTGTGTAATATGCTACTCAGACAAAAAACAAAAAAACAAAAACTGTAACATTTAATTTTGTGCTGGAAAATGAACATTCGGAACTCACATGTTTTTGTATATATATAAACTGAGATGTTCTTGCTCATTAAAGTGCCCCTTTAAACTTTAACGAATACACTTACTGATGATGTTTCCCAGCTGTATTAACTATATAATGGATCTGCATATACAGAACAGTGATTACATGCTAAATTATCTCATCTCATTATCTCTAGCTGCTTTATCCTTGTTAGGGTTTTACTGGGAATCAAACCCAGGTCGCTGGTGTAGTAATCCAGCAAACCCCCACTAGGCCACCAGGGGAATGACTCAAGTGCAGAGGAGTGAGGCGAAAGTAGAGTAGAAAAAACAGTTTATTTACAATGTTAAAAGTCCAAGGCAAAAAATATATATATATATATAATCCAAACGCTCAGAAGATAAACGGGAAAAAAATAAAAAATCCAAAAGTTCAAAGTCAAATCAAAAGCCAAAAGTCAGAAAAGAAAAGGCAAAAATGCAAACGCTCAGAAGATCCAGAATGTAAAGTACATAGTCCAAAAGAAAGCAAAATACCAAAAACCACAAGGGCATAAGCAAGGTACACGGGATAGAGGTTACTAGCCATAAGCAGCACAAAGACTCCATGACTAGAGGCCAAACTGAGGGAGTATAAATACACAAAATAAATTGAACACAGGTGAAGATAATGAGGACTAGGCAGGGCACAAGGCACATGAAAAACAAAAGCACATGGCTGTCAAGCACAAACACAAAACACAGAAGCAGTGGCGGCTTCTAGAGGCCAAAACAAACATGACAAGATAAAAACATAACAGCGGCCTCTAGAGGCCAAGACAGTCCCCAGTCCTAACAATCCTGTTCTACAGGGTCGCAGGCAAGCTGGAGCCTGTCCCAGCTGACTATGGGTGAAAGGCGGGGTACACCCTGGACAAGTCGCCAGGTCATCACAGGGCTGACACATAGACACAGACAACCATTCACACTCATGGTCAATTTAGAGTCACCAGTTAACCTAACCTGCATGTCTTTGGACTGTGGGGGAAACCGGAGCACCCGGAGGAAACCCACGTGGACACGGGGAGAACATGCAAACTCCACACAGAAAGGCCCTCATCGGCCACGGGGCTCGAACCCGGACCTTCTTGCTGTGAGGTGACAGCGCTTACCATTACACCACCATGCCGCCCATGCTAAATTATCCTTAATTAAAACATTACACCTGTACAGAACACTCTTAAGTGCTGATGTATTAGTTTCTAAAAAGATTCTGCTCATCACTCAATTTTTTTTTTAAAGCAAGAGATTGTAATTGACATTCATGCATGAATTTTATTTGTACCTGTTATGTAATTAAGATTAATTAAGATTTGTGGTTCTTATTATTACATATTTTATTGTAATTTTTTTTTTGTGTGTGGGAGGAGCATTTATATAACAGGCTTCTGCCAAACACTGCAAAAAAAAAAAAATTACATCTACCTGTAAAGCACTTGTTTATCCTCTCTTGGTACATCTTTAAAGATGCCGGACTTCAGTCGATTTCTGAGTCACGGACTAAAGGAGGTTGGATCAATCAGAGCTTTGGGCAGAATCCTAACTTCAGGAGACTTGGGGAAAGCAGTGGACTAAAGTAAAGAACATTTGGATGGAAATGATCGTAAAACTTGCCAGTCTTGAGCAAGCATTTCATTTGATATTTTTTAAAGAAACAGAGATCACAATAATAAATATGACAGGAGTTAGGAATAACAACATTGCTTAAAGTCAGAAAGTATGTGCTTCATGTAAAAATACCTTTACAACAAAATATTTGCTATAAATTGATCAAGTAACACAATGTAAGCTAAAGTTAATATAACAATCCAGTGAAGCTAGCTTAGTTAGTCATGATAAACAATTGATTTGACAAACTAAATCAGTGATCCTCAGTCACAAACCCGCTATAAAATAAATCTTACTTTAAAGGTGCAATAGACATTTAAAAAAAATTCTGATAAGCACAAATATCTCAGAAAATATGCTGAACTTGATAAAAAAATTTAAGCAAAGGCATCAGCACAATTAAAAAAAAAGAAGAAAATCCCCCACCACCAACAACAGAAACACATTTGTACTGTGTGCCAGATGGATTGATTGTCTGTATTTACATGAGCCTATTGTCAGAGTGATCCCTTCACTCCACCCTAATCTCAGTCTGTTCAGGGGGAAGGAAAAAAAAAATATATATATATATATGGGCAGCATGGTGGTGTAGTGGTTAGCGCTGTCGCCTCACAGCAAGAAGGTCCGGGTTCGAGCCCCGTGGCCGGCGAGGGCCTTTCTGTGTGGAGTTTGCATGTTCTCCCCGTGTCCGCGTGGGTTTCCTCCGGGTGCTCCGGTTTCCCCCACAGTCCAAAGACATGCAGGTTAGGTTAACTGGTGACTCTAAATTGACCGTGAGTGTGAATGGTTGTCTGTGTCTATGTGTCAGCCCTGTGATGACCTGGCGACTTGTCCAGGGTGTACCCCACCTTTCGCCCGTAGTCAGCTGGGATAGGCTCCAGCTTGCCTGCGACCCTGTAGAACAGGATAAAGCAGCTAGAGATAATGAGATTTTATATATATAAGTACCCAGTGCAGACAGATACATTTACTGTGAGAAAAAACACCCTGTGTTTACAAAAATCTTAATGACAAAAAATGTGGAAGAACTTGAATGAACTCTGGTCACAGTTGTCCATGATGAAGAAACTTATTACTGGTGAAGTGATTGGAGTTGGATGTAGAATTAATGGCATTGCTCCTGGACATGTATAGTATGTAAACGCAATCTGCATAATGAGTTGAACTGTTTGAACCAGTGAACAGCCAGGATTTAACAGTGGTGGTTCATTCATACGGACACATGGGGCGGCCCCACCCCATACTAGTCCAGTTCTTTATTAACAGCGCTCTGACTCCGGTGTGACTGAGTAAGGTGACAAGTTTTATGTTTCATCTAATTTAGGTCATTTTAAAAATATATAATATTGTTTGGTAGTGGGCACATTGGAAAGTGTAAAGTATAAATTTTCTGTCAATATGTTTATCACGCTTGCATGATAAAAAACTCGCAAAGATATTGATCTAAGTGCATGACCTACTCATTCTAAACCTGCCGAGCTTCGCCAGAGAAGCTCTCGACCCCAGGGGGTTAAAATGCGATGGAAAAAACACTTTGTCAGGGTCCAAAACCTGTAGTAATCTATTTTCTTTTAACATTAGTGGTATACCTACCCAGCTGATAACAGCGTCGTGTGGTGTCATGCCAGAATGCACTCCTACTTGCTGATGAGAGGTGACTTGTCATTCATCACGATTGTCTGCGATTGGCCAATCACAGGCCATGTTATGACATAATGTATTCACCCAGTGTAACATTTGGAAGAAAATTAGAAGTAGATTAGACCATTATCTTTACCATTTTTTCATGGGCCATCCGGTTTGACACTTTTGAAATACCGACGGACAAATGCAAAAATTACCAGTCAATGTCCGCTGGTCTGGTCTCATTTCCCGCAGACACTGTTATTATGTAGATGCACGAAGTTCCCGTGCCCTGTTAAAATCCAACAGGACTCGCCCAACTCACTTTTCACTGCATTTGTGTCATGAGTGAAAAAACCTAAGCTAGGACCTACTATTAAATATAAATTTATACCAGAAACTCTTCAGCTCAATCCTACATAATGATTTATTTTGTTTACTTTTTAAAGCTTAATAATTAAATAAAAAGCAGTGGGCATATCTCGGTATCTGCAATACGAAAACTATTTCTTTTTTTGGGGGGGCTCCTTAAACCCGTGCCAGAATGGTATGTTATAAATTGACAAATGCAATAAATGGCTATCTGCCGAGGGGACAGCAGCATTGTAGCCATTTGATGCTTAACTTGGGCTAGCTATAAGCTAGCTTATAGCCATGCTATTTACTGTTAACAATGTACTGTGGGTTCTGGGTGCCATTGTAGGTTCTGGGTGTGTGACTGTGTGTAAATGGGTAGGAATGGGAGTCAGGAATAAGGAGTTAAAAAAATTAAATGCTGTTAAAATCTACCTCCTTAACCACTAAATACCAGCTTACAAATTTTATTTCAACAGATCTTGCATAATGCACCTTTAAACTTCACATGGCCTGCCAAGTAGTGAAGAGAAGCTAAACATGAAAGAGTAATAACAGAAAACTTACCTCAGCCTGACTCAACTGCTGCTTTATCCTGTGAAAAGTAATTCTTTGGTCTTTTATTCTGAGGTGTGAGTGATTGGATTACGTCCAAATGATGCACAGTATGCCCACATTTTTGCAAAAAATGACCCTACCAAGAGAGTAACACTGCTGATTTGTGAATCTTAGCCCTCTCAGAACTTCAGACCTGATCTGAAGAAGCCATTTATAAAGGCAAGGTATAAATAAACTTTTCAGCTGATAGTAATTACACAGATCAGCCATAACGTTATGAGCACTGAGAGGTGAAGTGAATGACATTGATTATCTCATTACAGTGGCACCTGTCAAGGGGTGGGACACATTAGTATTAGGCAGCAAGAGAACAGTCAGCTCTTGAAGTTGATGTGTTGGAAGCAGGAAAAATGGGCAAGCGTAAGGATCTGAGTGACTTTGATAAGGGCCAAATTGTGATGGCGAGATGACTGGGTCTGAACATCTCCAAAATGGCACATCTTGTGGGGTGTTCCCGGTATGCAGTATTTAGTACCTACCAAAAGTGGTTCAAGGAAGGAGAACCGGTAAACCGGTGACAGGATCATGGGTGTCAAAGGCTCATCGATTCACATGGGGCACAAAGGCTAGCCCATATGGTCCAATCCTACAGAAGAGGATTACAGATCCTACAGAAACTGCTGAAAAAGTTAATGCTGGATAACACAGAAAGGTGTCAGCATTAACTTTTTCAGCAGTTTGTGCTACAGTAGCTCTTGGACCATATGGGCTAGCCTTCGTGCCCCATGCGAATTGTCCATCCATCCATTATCTGTAGCCGCTTATCCTGTTCTACAGGGTCGCAGGCAAACTGGAGCCTATCCCTGCTGACTATGGGTGAGAGGTGGGGTACACCCTGGACAAGTCGCCAAGTTATCACATGGCTGACACAGAGACAAACAACCATTCACACTCACATTCACACCTACAGTCAATTTAGAGCCACCAATTAGCCTAAAGCCAGTATCTCACTGGGCTGCGACAGCTTGCAACAAATTGCGAACGTCATTCGCGAGAGAGTTTCAAAAGTGTCTTGAAACATTCGTGGAGCTTCTCAATTTCCTCGCATGAGTTGCAAAGTGTCACTCCTTTGTGGCTGAAATTTTGAACATGTTCAAAAAATTTGTGCGACAAAATTTCTCTCAAATTAGCTGCAAATGCGTCGCTGGTGTCGCAAAGCCGTCGAGAAACCTTCTCAAGTCAGTTTCCATGAGGCTTCCTCTACTTCCCTGCCTGCCGAGGGAAAGCCAGGCTGCGACAGCCTGTGACTAGTTGGAGACACAACAATTGCAGTAAAATATGCGTATATCAATTCAGTGTGATTCCAAGTGAAAATTGTCACTAATTCACATATTTTATCACAATTGTTGTGTTTCCAACTAGTCGCAGCCCAGTGAGACACTACCCTAACCTGCATGTCTTTGGACTGTGGGGGAAACCAGAGCACACCCATATGGGGAGAACATGCAAACTCCACACAGAAAGGCCCTCGTCAACCTCTGGGCTTGAACCCAGGACCTTCTTGCTGTGAGGCGACAGTGCTAATCACTACACCACCGTGCCACCCCCATGTGAACCAATGATCTTTATATATAAGATATACTAGTTACTTAACACCAACGTAACACTCATTGCTATAAATTCAATTCATTTGTCATCTTCATTTGGTCCGAAAGGTTTCAAAGCGTTTGAACTCCTATGTACCTCACAGTGGGTTTAATCACTGACTGTGAGCAGTGAATTTTACTTCTGGGGGTTGAGTGAGACTTTGTGGGTAGGTGTGAAAGACCGGAAGATATAAGTGTGTTGTGCTGTTTCAGAGTTTGACATCTCGCTCAATGTTGTTGCTGCTGCAGCAGCTCAGTTTATTACTGAAGTTTCCTTGTGAGGTTATACAGGAAACCGCTGTGCTGCCTGCACAGGAATGTATTTTTACACAAATGAATTTATGCACAGTGGTCAGGGTGTGCACATGTGAAATGACACCAGTAAGCGAGTGAGAAACATTCGTTATAAACCAAAGAGCTAGGAAATTCACCTGAAGGGAATTTCAGGCGTAATCCCCACACTGGACAGGAAGATGAAATGATGCCAGGTTCTTTCTCTTTTACTGGACAGTGACATGTGAATTCTGCCTCGTGCTACATTTCTAAAAAAAAAAAGAATGCAAGGCTTGTAATGAGCCAAGTGTTCACTGAAAACCCTGTAGCTATATTTTGTCTCAATAGTAGGGTTTTTTAAGGGCACTATTTGAGCTGATTTTCTAGTAAATCAGCTTATTTTACATTTAAGAAGCACTTTATTCCATCCATCCATCCATCCATCCATCCATCCATCCATCCATTTTTGCATATCACTACCATGACGTGGGCGCTCTGACAGCTTCAGCCATCAAAGTGTCTAGGGAACATTACAGTAGTGGTTTCCCATTGCCTTCTACTGGATTATTATAGAGGTTTTCTCCTCTCAATCATTCACACTCATAGTCAATTTAGAGTCACCAGTTAACCTAACCTGCATGTCGTTGGACTGTGGGGGAAACCGGAGCACCCAGAGGAAACCCACGCGGACACAGGGAGAACATGCAAACTCCACACAGAAAGGCCCTTGTTGGCCGCTGGGCTCGAACCCAGAACCTTCTTGCTATGAGGCGATAGTACTAAGCACTTACCAGACATGGGGACTTGAGACTTAGTGACTTAGACTCGAGTTGACTTGAGTCGCTTTTTTAAAGACTTGTGACTTGACAAAATATTCAGTACTTGAGATTTGACTTGGACTTGGCAGTCTAAGACTCGGGACTTGACTTGACTTGCGACAAGATGACTTGAATGACTTGAGTGTTCACATCATGTTTTCAGTGTGAATATAAAAGGTAATTTTTTTTTAAAATGATGTTGATCACCATGCGGACTGCGGGCTGAGAAAAGCACTGCCTTGTCAATCAGTCATGCCCTCTCTGCGTGGGCTACTTTACATACACCACGCCCACGCCCCGCTGTGCCCCTGTGGCGAATGTCTTGTGAGATATCACATAAACATGTCAGCCATACTGAGGGTAATTACTTTCGCCTTCAAAGACTACTTCCAAGAAGGTAAACGGCGAACAGCGCAGTGCAAGCTTTCATCTCATCTCATCTCATTATCTCTAGCTCCTTTATCCTTCTACAGGGTCGCAGGCAAGCTGGAGCCTATCCCAGCTGACTATGGGTGAAAGGCGGGGTACACCCTGGACAAGTCGCCAGGTCATCACAGGGCTGACACATAGACATAGACAACCATTCACACCTACGGTCAATTTAGAGTCACCAGTTAACCTAACCTGCATGTCTTTGGACTGTGGGGGAAACCGGAGCACCCGGAGGAAACCCACACGGACACGGGGAGAACATGCAAACTCCACACAGAAAGGCCCTCGCCGGCCCCGGGGCTCGAACCCAGGACCTTCTTGCTGTGAGGCGACAGCGCTAACCACTACACCACCGTGCCGCCCAGTGCAAGCTTTGCGACATAAAAATTTCGGACAGCCAGACCACGACCTCAAATTTCATCCGTCATTTGAAGAGCCAACCTGCGCAGTAAGTGTTTGTTAATGTGATATTATCTGGTGTGTTGGTTGTTAGCTAATGTCTGAATATTCTCATTCACCCAGATCATGTTATCCAAAGAGTTTAGTTATAGGCAACTAGATTTCTAATTTGAGTTTGAAGACGTCTTCAACGAGGAACATCTTCAAAATCAAAGAAGAACAGTTGCCTACAACTAGCAGCTAGCTAACTATTGGTTGCTAGCTAATGTCAGCTACGAGAGTGAGCGGCGGTTTATCATTGTGAAATTTTGATGCCAATGCTGGTTAGTAATGTAGTTAAGTCAAGTTTAATGATTCTGTATATCTGTTGTAAGTAAATTGTGCACTTTGCACTCGTGATGCAGCATCACTTTGCACTCATGATGCTGTGTAACATAAGCAGCTCACCTACCCCGTTGTCATATGCTATTGGTCAACTTGTGCATAGTAAAATGTCAAACAGTTGTCAGAAGTTCGCCAGAATGTTCATACCAAGGCAGGGGAGTTATATATTAAGTGTGTTACCAGAGTTGCAAAAAGATCACCAGACACGACTTGAAGTTAAACAATGGCTTTATTGAATTAAGAACATTAAAGTAGCTCCAAGACACATCACCACAACAGACTTCCTCCTGTGAGCTGTACCATCCCTGCTGCAGCTTCTATTCGTGATCTTACGTGAATTAGGCCTGTGTCAATTATTCTTTTCAAGTTTTTTTTTATTTTGTACTTTTTGGTAACTGTTTAGTATAAAAAAATATGAGCTGATGAGACGTTTTCATTTCAAGCTTTTGATTTCATGGTTGGAAATGTTAAATAAATAGTTAATAAATAAAACAATCACATGGGGGCAGCACGGTGGTGTAGTGGTTAGCGCTGTCGCCTCACAGCAAGAAGGTCCTGGGTTCGAGCCCCGGGGCCGGCGAGGGCCTTTCTGTGCGGAGTTTGCATGTTCTCCCCGTGTCCGCGTGGGTTTCCTCCGGGTGCTCCGGTTTCCCCCACAGTCCAAAGACATGCAGGTTAGGTTAACTGGTGACTCTAAAAATTGACCGTAGGTGTGAATGTGAGTGTGAATGGTTGTCTGTGTCTATGTGTCAGCCCTGTGATGACCTGGCGACTTGTCCAGGGTGTACCCCGCCTTTCGCCCGTAGTCAGCTGGGATAGGCTCCAGCTTGCCTGCGACCCTGTAGAAGGATAAAGCGGCTAGAGATAATGTGATGTGTGTGTGTGACAATCACATGGTTAAGATATGTCAGCTTTAGTTGAGCTTACAAAAAACAACATCTAATAAAAATAATTATTTGTTAATCGTAATTGTGGTAAAAGCTTCAATTAATCATAATATTGATTGATATTAATAAGTAATATCATCCAGCGGGGCGGCACGGTGGTGTAGTGGTTAGCGCTGTCGCCTCACAGCAAGAAGGTCTGGGTTTGAGCCCCGTGGCCGGCGAGGGCCTTTCTGTGCGGAGTTTGCATGTTCTCCCCGTGTCCGCGTGGGTTTCCTCTGGGTGCTCCGGTTTCCCCCACAGTCCAAAGACATGCAGGTTAGGTTAACTGGTGACTCTAAATTGACCGTGAGTGTGAATGGTTGTCTGTGTCTATGTGTCAGCCCTGTGATGACCTGGTGACTTGTCCAGGGTGTACCCCACCTTTCGCCCGTAGTCAGCTGGGATAGGCTCCAGCTTGCCTGCGACCCTGTAGAAGGATAAAGCGGCTAGAGATAATGAAATGAGATATCATCCAGCCCTAAGCAAGATAGTGGTTTTAAAAAACTTCAAACAACTATTTTTTAACCATATGTCATGTTTTCATGTCTGCCCAACCGTACAGCACATCCCATTCTTGTTTTTGCTTCTGCTTCACAGATATGCGGAGTATGAAAGGACAAGAAATGCCTGCGCTGATAGTACACAGCCTGCAATTTCACCGTTCATCCAGTCTCGTCCTCTGGAAGCATATTCAGCCAATCATCCAAGACAGAAGGCCATAACCAACGCTATGGTTACAGACCTTGTGATTGGATGTAGCATGCCTCTTTCAATGACAGAAAATAAACATTTCCGGCATTTCACGTCCGTGGTGGACTCAAAGTACCAGCCTGTCTGCCGCAGAACAATGACTTCAAAGATAGAATCCCTTGTTGCCGAGACTCGGGAAAAGATAAAACTGATTCTTGCTGGTGTAGACCATGTTTCGGTTACCGTAGACATTTGGTCAGATAGGAGGATGCGTGGGTTTTTGGGAGTTACTGGCCATGTCTTGGCAACCTCTGAAGGAGTTATGCTGAAGTCATACCTGCTGGCATGAAACCGATTCAAAGGACCCCACACAGGGGAGCGCATTGCAAAACCCTTCGATTCCCTGTGTGAGGAATTTGGAATCAGACATAAACTCGACTTTATAATCTGCAACAATGCCGCGAATATGAAGCGAGCCTTTTCAGTGTGTTTTCCAAAAGAACAAGATGGCGAAGTAACTGATGATGACAATCTGGATGATGCAGAATTGTGGGAAGACCTCTCCAGAGATGAATGGGAGACTGTGGACCGCACAATCAACAGAGGAAGCCCTAAACGTCAGCAGTGCTTTGCGCATACTCTGCAGTTAACTGTTGGTGATGGTCTGAAGGATGCACGGATCATGAACAGTTCCTTTGCAAAATGTTCCAAGCTGAGCTCTCTCCTGCATACATCCAGCACCTTTAAGGATGCATTTGGAGATAAGTTTGGGCAGCGAGGGATACCTGCTTCTGTAAATACACGGTGGAATTCAACTCTCCGCCAAGTCAAGGCAGTGCTTTCATTCAGTCATCAGGAATTGAGCAGTGTTGTTCAGGACACAGGACACAATGAGCTGGTCTTCTCAATTAGGGAGTGGAACTTGATGAAGGAACTTTGTGATGTGCTACAACCATTTGCCGAGGCCACTGATCTTACTCAGGGAGAGAAGATTGTGACTGTAAGCTCTGTCCTTCCCTGTGTATTGTCACTAAACCACCATTTGGAAAAATTCAGACCGCAAGCGCGCTTCCTGGGAAGCATGAGCCATAGCCTGCAATCCTCTCTGAAGGAAAGATTCCGGGGGATCTTTGTTAATGTGAAGATGTTGTCAGCAGCATCAGGAGAAGAGCTGCCATTTGCAGACCCAGTCTACATCAGGTCAGCTGTCCTGGACCCAACTTTCTCCATGTTGTGGCTTCAGCATGATGTGCTTGTCACCGATGACATCAAGAACAACATTGTTGACATGGTGAAAGGTTAGTGATTTTTTTTTTTTACATTATGTACAGTTAGGCATGTCACCATTATCAAATTATGGAAATTAAATTCACAACAGTTGTATAAATAATATAATACATTTTAGAGACAATTTTTCAAGCATATCAAACTCAGCTGTGAAATGATGAACGAGTATGTTCACTTTTTACGATCATGATATCTCATCTCATCTCATTATCTCTAGCCGCTTTATCCTTCTACAGGGTCGCAGGCAAGCTGGAGCCTATCCCAGCTGACTACGGGCGAAAGGCGGGGTACACCCTGGACAAGTCGCCAGGTCATCACAGGGCTGACACATAGACACAGACAACCATTCACACTCACATTCACACCTACGGTCAATTTAGAGTCACCAGTTAACCTAACCTGCATGTCTTTGGACTGTGGGGGAAACCGGAGCACCCGGAGGAAACCCACGCGGACACGGGGAGAACATGCAAACTCCGCACAGAAAGGCCCTCGCCGGCCCCGGGGCTCGAACCTAGGACCTTCTTGCTGTGAGGCGACAGCGCTAACCACTACACCACTGTGCCGCCCCATCATGATATCTTATATCGCAATTTGTCTTTGTTATTACTAGATCTGATTCTACGTGAGGTGCAACCTCACACAACGTCCCAGAGTCCTGGATTCCAAGACGTCGAAAGTGAAAGCCATCAGGAAGACAGCGCTGGCTTATTCTCAGACTACAGAAAACGCCGCAAGCAGGACCCAACCACCAACCCAGAGACACAACTAAATAACTATTTTGGTCTTTGTTGTGGGCAGCCTTGTCTGTCCTTCTGGGATGCAAACACGGCTGTCCTCCCTGCCCTTTTTCCTGTTGCAATGAAAGCTTTGTCAGTGCCAGCCTCAAGTGCCCCAGTTGAAAGTCTTCAGCCATGGTGGAATCATCATGAGACTCCATCGTGCTCGGCTTGCAGATAAGACTCTCTCTAATCTTCAATTTTGCAAGTGCAATACTTTGTAAAAAGGGAATGACTTGTGGATTGTGTGTGTGTGTGTGTGTGTGAGAGAGAGAGGGCGAGTGTGAGCGAGAGAGAATGTGAGGGTGTGTGTGAGAGCAGAGAAATGTGACAAAGCTTAATGTACTGTAAGTTACAGTGGCGTGCACAGACATTTTGGGGGGAAAGTGCTCTGGGGGGAAAAAAGGGCACTTTTTTGCGCATGTGGAACACCTTATTATAAAAGTCTGAGATTTAACCCTCCTCTTGTGTTCATAATCATATCAAAGTTTTGGGTATTTTTCTGTAGTTCCATCTTTAAAAAGTCTGATAAAGTCTGAAAGTCTGATCTTCCCGTCATTGACTTGAGTCTCAAGACTGTTTATTCACAGATTTCCGTGAGATCATCTTAAAATTTGTAACGAAATATACACACTCAATGGGCTCAACGGAGCTCTCCTTTATTTGCATAACGGCGTGCGTGCATACTAGCATAACGTGATATTCTTAATCATGTTATAAAAACAGATCGGAATTGATGGAGAATGGGGTTGCCTCAATGGTTTAGGCTACATTTAAAATGTTGTTCAGTTTGTTTCTCCATATGGAAAGGGAGCAAATATAAGCTGGCAAAGGCTGCCATGTGCAGTTGTTTCTGTATGCGACGGGCTACTTCACGACAAAATAATTACAGCTTGGGCTTAGAGGGCAAACAATACATTTTCACTCGGTTCATGTGTTACCTGGCTGGTGGGGCAGGGGAAGAGCTGACTGACTGCCCGATGTGTTGTCTGCGCTACGACAAGGCCGTGGCTTCCAGGACGCTATGCTGCTGCAACCTCACATTGAATGCACTGCACGCTTGTTCACGTGACAGAGCAAGAGAGACAGAGGTCCGGTGTGTGTGCAGAGGGGGCACACATTGGGACATTATTTTCACACACGCTTTTAATGCCGCGGCTTTTCTAAAATATCATGTCGACATTGGCCTCAGTAAACTGTAAAAAAAAAAAAAAATTCAAAAGGGCACTTTTTTGGACAGAGGGCAGAGGGGCAGGTGCTTGAGCACCACCTTGTGTCTATCTGTGCACGCCACTAGTAAGTTGTTATTTGTTTTAGCTGTTATTTGTTACTTTGTAATTGGGGAGTTACTTGTGGGTATACTGTACTGTGTGTGAGTGAGATGGCGAGCTTCTGTGTGGGTGTGAGTGAGTGTGTGTGTGTGTGTGTGTGTGTGTGTGTGTGTGTGTGTGTGTGTGTGTGTGTGTGTGTGTCTGGGAGAGAGTGATTGAGAGAGAAGTGTAACAGTTTAATACAAGTTACTTTTTGTTTTAGCTGTTACTGGTTGCAACTCACGGTTGAAAAAATGTTTAAAACGTGAAATACAGTTGGCTTTTGATCTACAGATCACTTTTGCCATCAATAAATGACTAATAATTACGTTATTACTGTTTTGTTTGATTCCATGATGTCTTTTACTGAACATGAAGATCTCATCTCATCTCATTATCTCTAGCCGCTTTATCCTGTTCTACAGGGTCGCAGGCAAGCTGGAGCCGATCCCAGCTGACTACGGGCGAAAGGTGGGGTACACCCTGGACAAGTCGCCAGGTCATCACAGGGCTGACACATAGACACAGACAACCATTCACACTCACATTCACACCTACGGTCAATTTAGAGTCACCAGTTAACCTAACCTGCATGTCTTTGGACTGTGGGGGAAACCGGAGCACCCAGAGGAAACCCACGCGGACACGGGGAGAACATGCAAACTCTGCACAGAAAGGCCCTCGCCGGCCACGGGGCTCGAACCCGGACCTTCTTGCTGTGAGGCAACAGCGCTCAGCACTACACCACCGTGCCGCCTGAACATGAAGATTTACAATGCAAATATTTTAAACAGGGGCGGCACGATGGTGTAGTGGTTAGCGCTGTCACCTCACAGCAAGAAGGTCCGGGTTCAAGCCCCGTGGCCGGCGAGGGCCTTTCTGTGCGGAGTTTGCATGTTCTCCCCGTGTCCGCGTGGGTTTCCTCCGGGTGCTCCGGTTTCCCCCACAGTCCAAAGACATGCAGGTTAGGTTAACTGGTGACTCTAAATTGACCGTAGGTGTGAATGTGAGTGTGAATGGTTGTCTGTGTCTATGTGTCAGCCCTGTGATGACCTGGCGACTTGTCCAGGGTGTACCCCGCCTTTCGCCCGTAGTCAGCTGGGATAGGCTCCAGGGTGCCTGCGACCCTGTAGAAGGATAAAGCAGCTAGAGATAATGAGATGAAATGAGATATTTTAAACAGGTTGGGCACATTTGCTAGTGATGTTTACTTACAGTTACTTATGTTGCCTTTTCACTTTATTAAGATCAGATTTTGCAGCTAAAATTACCATACGCCTAAGGTGACTTGACTTGGACTTGACTTGACCTATTACAGGACTTGACTTGACTTGACTTTACTTGACTTGCCCAAGAAAAAAAATACTTGGGACTTACTTATGACTTCAAGGTTAAGACTTGAGACTTGCACATGTGTGACTTGGTCCCATCTCTGGCACTTACACCACTGTGCCGCCAAGCACTTTATTAGGTATCCCTAATTAACACTTACATTCCTCCATTTATCAGGGGCACTTTCTAGTTATCATCTCACCACTTATCAATGTCACTCATCAATTATTATGTTCAATTCTTCAGTCAATTCTGCTCTGTCCATCAATGGAAAGGGACCACCAGAGGACTGTTGAGATATGATTTGGGTGGTATATCATTCTCAGCTCAGCAATGACACTTACATGGTAGTATGTGGTCCTGGTACATTGGCATGGCTGGGTTTTGTAAGCACTATGTAGTACTTACTATCCAATTTATTAGACACACCTACCTTCTTAGCTCACTACAACTTATATTTCCACGCGCAGTTTGTATTATTTGTCCTCTGAAAGGCTACAGTAACTCACATGACTAATCTTTACAACCGTGGTGAACAGAAAAGCATCTCGAAACACACAATACTTTAAACCTTGAAAGCTGATGGGCTACAACAGCAGAAGAACACATTAATTTCCATTCCTGTCAGCCAGGAACAGGAATCTGAGGCTACAGTGGGTACAAGCTCACCCCAACTGGACAGTTTAAGATAAAGACAAGGTGACGGTTTTCCAATCTTTAAAATCCAGTTTCAGAGAGCCCGTTTGTCTTGTCCTGTCAGGTAGTGTTCTGTGGATGACATGCTCTCAGAGAGCCTGGTTTATTTGACAGCACATGTCATGCTCACAGAGGCTTTTCTTTATCTTGCAGTGGGTGCTACTGCTATAGTGACTTATTCTACAAGAGCCGAGCCTCACATCTTCCTAAAAAAATAAAAAGTAGTTGCCACGTCTGCACTTTCATCATAGGCACTGCTCTTCTTTTCGTTTGTGTTACCATGGGAGGACTCTGTGCTGTATTCTTTCTCTGGCTCTCTTTTCCCTTTCTACGTTTCTCACTCCCTGCCTGTCAATCCCCACCTCCCACTCTGGCAGTATGCATGTAATGTGAATGTGACAGCAGGGTTAGCTATGCAGCCTTTTCACTGTTCGATGAAATTGAATGTATAATTAACGGTACGTCTCTGCATTTTTCACAGTGCTGCTTTCATGTTTCTTCGAATAACCAAAGCACAGAATTCTTATACTACATCATACAGTACTGTATGTTACACTTGTAGAACACTCGAGATTTTTGACTAGATCCATATTTATTACTATTGCTTCTTTTTTCTTTTTATGGCTCTCTCTGTATGCAAATAGGTTCATTCCTGTGGGTGGGATTCTGTAGTCATTTGCCTTGATTGCTACCCATTTACTGTGATTCCCTCCAGCCTGGAGCTGTGCATCGCTTGCCCCTAAGTGATTCCTTTAGGAGGTCTATGATGCTCATATAAAGTAATATACACTCACCGGCCACTTTAATAGGAACTTGTTGTTGGTTCTAACGCCGCTTTTCCACTACCAACGCGGCTGAGTTGGGCTGAGCCGTGCGGTGCTGAGTTGGGCTGAGTCGAGCTGAGCGGGGCTGTTGGAGTTGCATTTCGACTACAACCGCGCTGAACCGTGCTGGCTGGAAGTGGGTGGACACATTGGGTGGAGTTAGCGAAAGTGGGTGGACGTCACGTGATGTCGTTAGGCGGCGCAAACAGTAACATCAGTGACCTTTTAAGCGGTAGTCTCACAACCCGGAGAGTAAACAATAAACATGGAGGACATGGAGTCGTTAGTGTTGCTGGTCTTGGTGCTGTGGCTTGTTGTCACCGACAACGCCAACAGATACTGGCAAGAGCGTATAGATGAGGCGAGGCGCATAAGGCTTCATAATTCTCGTAATTCTCCTTCTTCCGGGTTTACTGTGTTTACAGATCCCAGCGTGCTCGCGGGGCGTGTGTGGGCGTGTGAGGACACTCCTCCTCACCAATCAGTGCACAGGGGAGTGTCTCCTCACGCCCCCAGCCTCACTCAGCTTGGTTTGGCTCACTTCAGCCCTACTCCAAAACCGTGCGAGTTTTGGGGGCTGAGCAGGGCTGAAGCGAGCTGAGTCATGCTGTTCTTAGATAGTCGAAACGCAAGCCGTGTCGGGCTGAAGTGAGCTGAAGTGAGCTGAAAAAGGGTAGTGGAAAAGGGCCAAGATTCCTGTTCTTGGCTGCAGGAGTGGAACCCAATGTGTTCTTCTGCTGTTGCATGCTGAGATGCTTTTCTGCTCACCACGATTGTAAAGAGTTGCTATGAGTTGCTATATCCTTCCTGGCAGCTCGAACCAATCTGGCCATTTTCCAAGGCATTTGTTTCCACCCACAGAACTATCACTCACTCAATGTTTTTTTGTTTTTTTGCACCATTCTGTACAAACTCTAGAGACTGTTGTGTGTGAAAACCCCAGGAGATCAGCAGTTTCTGAAATCATTAAACCAGCACCCGTGCCACAGTGAAAGTCACACTTTGAGATCACAATTTTTCCCATTCTGATGTTTGAAGTGAACATTAACTGAAGCTCTTGATTTGTATCTGTATGATTTGATGCATTGTGCTGCTGTCAAGGGATCGGCTGATTAGAGAACTGCATCAAACAGCAGGTGGATGTATGGGTGTTCCTAATAAAGTGGCTGGTGAGTGCATATGTGTGGGTATAACTGTGTGTTCCGGTATCCTCCTTATAATCCAGACAAATCGGTATGTCATCGTGTACAGCTCAAGGTTCCATTTGGTAAAATTATTAGCTTGTGAGAGAGGATTTTTCAACAAGGAGAGGGCCTTTTAGAAATGAGCCAAGCCAAATATCAAAGATAGGAATGACAACTAATCTATCAACAAATTAAGGTCTGACAAAGAAAGGGGCGAGGAAAAGGTCATGCAGACCAAAATGAAAACTAGTTCGAGTCATGTCTAAAACAAATCTACTTGTGTAATTGATCATCTATCACCATCATTCAGGGAATGCCATAATGATTAGTGATATCAATTTAATGAGTGAATAATTGTTTAAGCTTTAACAATGAGTAGAGCTAATTTTGGTAAGCCAAATCAGGTTATGCCATCTTCCTTATAAATGTAATTATACCTCCTTTTCTAATCTCCAGTGAGTTTTTTCCCTCCAAACTGTGAGAAGGAGTGGGTGCCTTTCAAATACAAACCTACCTTATAACAATCCACATTATCCATTTTATTCTGATGTCCATTCTTTATAAAGGAGAGGAACAGCTCTTGTATGTTTGCAATGATCTCCTTCACGCTGCTGTACTTATAATAATAATCTCATCTCATTATCTCTAGCCGCTTTATCCTTCTACAGGGTCGCAGGCAAGCTGGAGCCTATCCCAGCTGACTATGGGCGAAAGGCGGGGTACACCCTGGACAAGTCGCCAGGTCATCACAGGGCTGACACATAGACACAGACAACCATTCACACTCACATTCACACCTACGCTCAATTTAGAGTCACCAGTTAACCTAACCTGCATGTCTTTGGACTGTGGGGGAAACCGGAGCACCCGGAGGAAACCCATGCGGACACGGGGAGAACATGCAAACTCCGCACAGAAAGGCCCTCGCCGGCCCCGGGGCTCGAACCCAGGACCTTCTTGCTGTGAGGCGACAGCGCTAACCACTACACCACCGTGCCGCCCTATAATAATAATAATAATAATTTTTTTTTTGCAAGACCTTAGTGCTGTCAGAAGTGTTAAGAAGGCTCGTTGTTATTTCTGACACTTTGCTTGCTTAGTTTCTGCCAAGTTTCACTCTATGTTAATTGCTAATTAGTATAAATACGCAGGTGATTATAGAAAATCACGTGCTGATTGGTTGAGAAATTCAGACTATTTCTTGATAATCACCTCGAGCAACTCGACAAAATGGTGGCCAATCGCTTCGTCACCGTGAGGAAGAATTACAATTGATGAAAGAAAACGCTGTTCCTAAAAGAACTAAAGATGCTATGAAGTTTTGTCTAAAACTATTCAAAAGGTAAGGTGGAATTGTGATTTATTTTATCTATTTCAAAACAAAGTATTTTATGTGACTCAGTGTAGATAAGTGACACCAGTCTGCAATGCGCCGTTATTACATTTGCATACCACTTCTGAAGATTGAAATAATAAAAAAAACCCCAAATGATTAATTAAAAAAAAATAATCACCCCTGTATTTATACTAAAACAATTATCCGCCTCAGGCTCAATGAATATCGACTTCAACTTTGTCTCGGTTATTATTCACCGGCATTCACTTCTCCTTCCGCAAATAATTGTTAATTAATCATTTTTTCTGCCCTTCACACAAGTTATCCTCAAGAATCAATTCCTTGTCCTCTTTTCTTCATCGTATATATTCTTGAATTTGGATTTATAATTCTGTCATACTCTCGGCAATCATTCCTTTGACATTTAGATCCATGTCGACCAGTGCTTGAACCTGAAGGAACCTGAAGGAAGAACTGCACACAGAGCCCTGACCTCAACCCCACTGAACACCTTTGGGATGAACTGGAACACCAACTGCACCCCAGACCTCCTCACCCAACATCAGTGCATCATTTCACTCAGCTGAATGAACACAAATCCCTACAGCTACACTCCAAAATCTAGTGTAAAACCTTCCCAGAAGAGTGGAGGTTATTATAAGAGCAAGGGGGGAATAAATCTGGAATGGGATGTTCAATAAGGATGTATGGGTGTGATGGTCAGGTGTACGCAAACCTTTAGTGTATTTAAAACACTTTTAAAGCTCCTCACAGAGATATTTTGCACTTCTAGCCCAGATCACATACTCAGACCCATGTGTGAATGGGTGTGCTTGCTTGATGGTGTTGATTCCATCTATTCTATACATTGTGGGTCATAGCTGAGCTGGAGCCAATCCCAGGAAGGGTTTACCCTGGAAGATCTCTGGTCTGTCACAGGGTTAACACAGAGAGACACATAACCATTCACACCTATTAGCAATTTAGAGTAGCCCGTTGACCTAATCCAGATGTTTTTGGACTATGGGAGGAAAACCATGCAGGCACAAGAAGAACATACAAACTCCCAACAGTTTGCAAGGTTCAAACCCAGAACCTTCTTGCTGTGAGGTGCTAGTGCTAACCACTGCACCACCCTGATTACTGAAATGAATAAAAGAATATTGAAATCATTACTTTCCAGTTTTTCTATCTAGCAATGTGAACAGCTGTCTATAACTGTATACTGCCATTTTAGATAGTATCTCAAAATAGTGCTGGTGTATTTTGGCATACTATAAACATATTATAGGGCTTTGGATATACTGTAATTGGAAATGGCATCCATGACAGTGAACTGTCTCATCTCATTATCTCTATCCACTTTATCCTGTTCTACAGGGTTGCAGGCAAGCTGGAGCCTATCCCAGTTGAAAGGTGGGGTACACCCTGGACAAGTCGCCAGGTCATCACAGGGCTGACACATAGACACAGACAACCATTCACACTCACATTCACACCTACGCTCAATTTAGAGTCACCAGTTAACCTAACCTGCATGTCTTTGGACTGTGGGGGAAACCGGAGCACCCGGAGGAAACCCACGCGGACACGGGGAGAACATGCAAACTCCGCACAGAAAGGCCCTCGCCGGCCACGGGGCTTGAACCCGGACCTTCTTGCTGTGAGGTGACAGCGCTAACCACTACACCACCATGCCGCCTACAGTGAACTTTCTACCTGCCAAAAAAAAGCGAAGAATGAACACAGTCATGAGTTCATGTTTATGAACACGACTTGTGAAAGACGGCTATCGTTTTTTAATATCTGTTTTATGGAAAAAAAGTAGAAAGGTATGCGCTGTTTGGAGACATTTTCTGCTCTCACAACAGGGAGATAAGGCCAACTGGCAGGCAGGATTTAATTAAAAATACATTTCATCCTCAGTGTTGGTGCTGTGTTCTGCCACTTACCCCCCTTCTTTGTTTCGGTCCATCTTAAATGCAAGTGGCTTAGCTCACTCATTTTTCTAATGAGGAGAGAGTCATAAAACTGCAGTGGACGTGGCAAAATTCACTCCTTTATGGTCAGAAACTGGCAAATGAAAGCCAGTCATATTATTTGAATTAAAGAGTGTAAAGAGTAAAAAGTGTGTGAAATTAAAGGGAACTCTTTTCCAACTGTGCCGTACATTTTTAAACAAAGTATGCTAAACTAGCATAACGTTTATTCTGTATAAAGGCTCATCAGCTGTTTTAGCATGCTTGCCGTAAGTCCAGCTCCAGCTACAGTGGTGCTTGAAAGTTTGTGAACCCTTTAGAATTTTCTATATTTCTGCATAAATATGACCTAAAACAACATCAGATTTTCACACAAGTCCTAAAAGTAGATAAAGAGAACCCAGTTAAACAAATGAGACAAAAATATTATACTTGGTCATTTATTTATTGAGGGAAATTATCCAATATTGCATATCTGTGAGTGGCAAAAGTATGTGAACCTCGAGGATTAGCAGTTAATTTGAAGGTGAAATTAAAGTCAGGTATTTTCAATCCATGGGATGACAATCAGGTGTGAGTGGGCACCCTGTTTTATTTAAAGAACAGGGATCTATCAAAGTCTGATCTTCACAACACATGTTTGTGGAAGTGTATCATGGCACGAACAAAGGAGATTTCTGAGGACCTCAGAAAAAGCGTTGTTGATGCTCATCAGGCTGGAAAAGGTTACAAAACCATCTCTAAAGAGTTTGGACTCCACCAGTCCACAGTCGGACAGATTGTGTACAAATGGATGAAATTCAAGATCATTGTTACCCTCCCCAGGAGTGGTCGAAAAACAAAGATCACTCCAAGAGCAAGGCGTGTAATAGTCGACGAGGTCACAAAGGACCCCAGGGTAACTTCTAAGCAACTGAAGGCCTCTCTCACATTGGCTAAATGTTAATGTTCATGAGTCCACCATCAGGAGAACACTGAACAACAATGGTGTGCATGGCAGGGTTGCAAGAAGAAAGCCACTGCTCTCCAAAAAGAACATTGCTGCTCATCTGCAGTTTGCTAAAGATCACGTGGACAAGCCAGAAGGCTATTGGAAAAATGTTTTGTGGACGGATGAGACCAAAATAGAACTTTTTGGTTTAAATGAGAAGCGTTATGTTTGGAGAAAGGGAAACACTGCATTCCAGCATAAGAACCTTATCCCATCCGTGAAACATGGTGGTGGTAGTATCATGGTTTGGGCCTGTTTTGTTGCATCTGGGCCATCATTGATGGAACAATGAATTCTGAATTATACCAGCGAATTCTAAAGGAAAATGTCAGGACATCTGTCCATGAACTGAATCTCAAGAGAAGGTGGGTCATGCAGCAAGACAACGACCCTAAGCACACAAGTCATTCTACCAAAGAATGGTTAAAGAAGAATAAAGTTAATGTTTTGGAATGGCCAAGTCAAAGTCCTGACCTTAATCCAATGGAAATGTTGTGGAAGGACCTGAAGCGAGCAGTTCATGTGAGGAAACCCACCAACATCCCAGAGTTGAAGCTGTTCTGTACGGAGGAACGGGCTAAAATTCCTCCAAGCCGGTGTGCAAGACTAATCAACAGTTACCAGAAACACTTAGTTGCAGTTATTGCTGCACAAGGGGGTCACACCAGATACTGAAAGCAAAGGTTTCACATACTTTTGCCACTCACAGATATGTAATATTGGATCATTTTCCTCAATAAATAAATGACCAAGTATAATATTTTTGTCTCATTTGATTAACTGGGTTCTCTTTATCTACTTTTAGGACTTGTGTGAAAATCTGATGATGTTTTAGGTCATATTTATGCAGAAATATAGAAAATTCTAAAGGGTTCACAAACTTTCAAGCAACACTGTTCTAGAGACAGCTATAGAGAGTATATAACTAGACAGCTATAGAGAGTATATAACTACAAATGTTATGTAAACTCAGGGCAAGCCTTGGAGCCATGAACAAAAAGACACCTAGAAGTCAGTAGTTGAAGCTCTATGGCATGTTCACCTCATAGACTGCACAGAACTAAACACATAACACACACATAGCAAACAGACATCTTTCACTGAGACTCAGTGAAATGGGTGTGAATGAGGGTGTTCTGAGTCCTGGATATACAGCAAAAGTAATTATACAACAATTCTAAAAAAGTTTCTTCCTTCCTCCATTTCTGTGGCATCATAAAGGTCTCTGATGCTTATTTGTGCCTGTTTATGCCATAAGAAATAGATCATCAGTGTCTTTGATACAATTTGAATGCACTTTTATATCTATTACGTCTCTCAGATAAATTGTGTCTCGGTCCCATAAGATGAGAAGCTTATTGATTTGTAAGACTAGATTCATGACTTAAGTGGATCTCAACAATACAAGTAATGAAAATTGCTTGTCTGCCATCTGGATGCTACTGTCAGGCATTCATTCAAGATATAAGTGTAACTGGCTGTCTATAAAAGCACATGCCTACGCAAAACCACACAAGGAAGCAAACACGCGCACACACACACACACACACACACACACACACACACACACACACACACACACACACACACACACACAAATGGAAACCTTTGGGCACTTTGAGTTTTTGAAATAAAAACTGCAGTTTCGTTGAAAAAAAAAATGTTTTCCATGGTGGGGACCAGCTAAAAGTTCCCACAAGGTAAAAACTGTCAAATATTCCTATCCTGCCATTAACCCCCCAGACCGCCTCTGCCCAGCCCCTGCCCCCAAGCGCACTAAAACAAAATGAAACAAACAAGAACATAACCCCCCCCCCCCACACACAAACATATATTCCTCTCGTGACCACTAGAGTGCTATGCTGTATTGCAGATAGGATGCTCATGTATCTGTTCATTAACACTCCATATAGACTGTATATATATATATATATATATATATATATATATATATATATATATATATATATATATATATATTCCTGAAGTCCTCAGAAATGATTTCTCCAAACAAAAGGTCTGGGTGTTACACAAAACCCATGTACACAAAACCTCTCCCATGTCAGATCTGCAACCTATCCAGGTAACAACTTATTTTAAATGACTGTTCCTTGGAATGAATTCTGATTTAGTTTGTGAATTTTAACTTCTTATATGTTTTCCGCTATACAACAGCTTACATATGCATATACTGCAATAATATAATCATTAAAAAGGTTATTGTCTGTGAAATTCTTGCATTTATGTTCAAAGTCTGTTCTGAGGCTGTTGTCGGGATAGGCGAAGCTTCATTTATTATTGAGGATAGCTATGGGGCAAGACAGCGTCAGGGATTTAGGGAGTAGATTACACAAACTCTCGGAAATCATTCTTTCAATATAGATATGGATGCCACAGTGTGGCCCCAGGATTGTGATAAAGTGTTCCAACTGTGGAACAGACAATGAAAATCAAATTAATTGTACATTATATATATATATATATATATATATATATATATATATATATATATATATATATATATATACACACACACACACACACACACACACACACACACACAGAGAGACACACACGCCGTCCACTTTAATAGGAACTTGTTCTTGATTCTAAGATTCCTGTTGGCTGCAGGATTGGAACCCAATGTGGTCTTCAGCTGTTGCATGCTGAGATGCTTTTCTGTTCACCACGGTTGTAAAGAGTGATTATATGAGTTACTTTTGACCCTTCCCACTCACGTGACCTTCATAAATGCGACCGCCATTTTGGACATGAGGAAATAACGGTTTATGGCACAGACCCTTTCGGTTCTCGCTCATCTAGCTGCTACAATGACTGCTTAGACTGCAACAATAATACCTAACACACATTTAAGTATCCGTCGTAAAGACGTGAAACTCGTCGAGTGATGACTGTGTTCATTGATAAACTAACACAATCTAAAAGTAGACATACCATCACACTGCCCTGGCGCTGTGTACAGTTTACCTTCTATGGTTTGTGCACTCACTATTTGCCATTACTTTCTCCAACCCAGTGTTCGAACTATGCCGATATTTTCGGGGAGTCCCTTTTTTTCCCTTGGGGGGGGGGGGGGGGGGGGGGGTGCTTGCACTTGTCTCAGAGCGCGGATCTCCAAACACATGAGAAGCCTATCTTACGCACATATCACGCGGACTCCACACCTCCACACACGCATCGCGTCTGAAGTCATAACTCATCAGGGGAAATCGTGTCCGCATTGGCATGTTCAAAAAACAACCTCGCGTCAACAATGATACCACACGCAAGAACAAAAAAAACAGTCAGGCTACTCAACACATCTGATCCACAGCAGCACCAAAGCATCACTGGAAATCATGTCAACAACCAATCTTCCATTTCAACACGCGTCAACAAACAAATGGCACCACAAACATGAACGAATCGGTCAGGCTACCGATTCCAAACCCACAGCAGACGAATAATTAAATGCATCTTACCTTAAAGCAGAATCGACCACAACGGAAGTGTGTTGGCACTGTTGGCACACTTCCTTTCTACTAGTTTGTGTCCCCAACCTGGCAGCAGCAGTCGTTGTCATATCGGTTTATTTTATCTTTGATGTAAACACAACACTTCGGATATGCAAATGCTTCCCGTTACACACGATTGTTATGTCAATAAACATCATTTTGCCAATATTTTAGAGACCATCCATCTTCTCCGTCGGTCAGCATCTGTCGGGATCCGATAAAATGATAAATCTTGCCTTGTGTGTTGATGGTTACTACATCCAGGTGCACAACAATATAATGGCATGATGGAAGTCTTGCTGAAAGTAAAAACTTTCTTTGATGGCTATCTTCCTTTCGATGCTTCGCTGTCGTTCCTCGTTGCTGGCTGTGGTAGACTACTGGTAGTTCATGTCCAAAATGGCAGCCGCATTTGTCGTGACGTCACGTGGGATGGGTCAATATCCTTCCTGGCAGCTCGAACCAATCTGGCCATTTTCTTCTGACCTCTCTTATCAACAAGGTGTTTGTTTTCACCCACAGAACTGTCACTCACTCAATGCTTTTTGTTTTTCGCACCATTCTGTGTAAACTCTAGAGACTGTTGTGTGTGAAAACCCCAGGAGATCAGCAGCTTCTGAAATACTCAAACCAGTCCATCTGGCTCAAACCAACACCCATGCCACAATGAAAGTCACACTTTGAGATCACAATTTTTCCCATTCTGATGTTTGAAGTGAACATTTACTGAAGCTCTTGATTTGTATCTGCATGATTTGATGCATTGTGCTGCTGTCAAGGGATCGGCTGATTAGAGAACTGCATCAAACAGCAGGTGGATGGGTGTTCCTAATACCCATAATCCTAAATATATATATATATATATATATATATATATATATATATATATATATATATATATATATATATATATATAAGACAACATTCTATATTGCATTAGTGTCTGGGGCTGCTCCTGGAAAAATACAATTAAGTGTGATGTTCCAGAGGGTTTGCATGATGCAATGTCAGTGTGACTGTTCTAACCTTGCTAACACAAAGGCAGTACCTGGTTCAGTGAGTTAGTTGGAGCTCTGTCAGTCTGATGGAGAGCAGGGCGAATGGAGGTGGCTGTAAACCCACTGAGAGGTGTGCATGATGAAGAGCCTCTGCAAAGGAGGGGAGGAGAAAGCGAAAGAGAAAGACAGAGCAACAGAGAGCACAACAGGCTGCTCCTACAGTCCTCTCTTCATGCTACAGGCTGACCTTGCAGAATCCAGCTCCAGGATGCTGGGGCTTGGCGCTTTCACTGTGGAATGACCATGCTGGTTACACAAGCCATGCCAAAACGTGACTTCCTGTACTTTTCAAATGAAATGCCTCCACTGTTAGAAGCAGAAATGCAGCATTTAGTGTCATATGATCCACAAATGCTTCACACCAATGGAAGCGCACAGAAATCCAAGAAACTTTAGATGCTCTTATGAGAACATCAGCTTTATTATCTTTTGGATGGCTGAAAAGAAATAACCGGATTGATTTTGCAAAGCATCCAGAGCCCAGAGCTGGTGGTTTTTACTGAGGACGGGGTTGGTAGATGCGACAGATTGGCTGATTAGTTTTGTGGGTCAGTGTGTGTACAAGTGGAAACCGGTGGAGCTGCATAATCAAAGCCTGTTCCCCTGCGTGCTCTCTGTCAGCACACCCACTCATTACTGGCAAACAGCACCACCAGTGGTGTCACTGTTCCCTCATCTTCTCCGCCTGCTTCTTTTGAGTGCTTGCAAGCAAAAGAGGACTGTAACACCCATGAAGCGATGAACACTGCTTATTGCACACCTTCCATTTGGCGAGATTGGAAGAATTTCTCATGCTGCCTTCTCTACACTTTGTCTCTCGTGTTGCACTAATTGCATGGTTACACACGGCTATTATTAGACCTGTTCTTTGTTTACTTTGTCTCTGTCTCTGCTGGCCTTAGTACATTGCCACAATGGCATGGCCATAGGTCTCCTTGACAGTAATAGTAAGAGCACTTCCCTTGTGGACTGGAGAGAAAATTTAATAAAAGAAATAAAACATGGTGCTTCGTCTCCGGTGATACAAACTCCAGTACATACTGATGGTTTTCTAAATTAAAGTGAAACTGATTAACATTTGACAGCCTGCTGGATTTAATTCAAATGAATCCTTTAATACTTTTTTTTTTTTTTACGGAATCGGAATCTAACATACAGAATCATTAGCCACAAGATCGAATCCACACAAACATATTTTTGTTATTGATTGATAATAGTGAATTAATCAGGGACGTTAATTATTTACATGCTGAATGGACTTATTTAATATCATCAGAGATATTAAATAAGTGCAGCAATGACATTATTATTGTGGCTGAAACCTGAGCTAATTACAAAGGGGATTAATCTTTACTGACTTGGCAATATATAGGATGTGTGTATTCGATATGAAAGGATTGTGTTAAGCTTATACTGTAGGTTGCTGCTTTTGTAGATTAGTCCAACCACAGTGGTGCATCATGGAGAGTCCGAACAGGATATTGATTTAAATTGATAGTGCATGACATAAAATACTAGGGACTTCTGTGTGAGCTCGAAAACCTGTTATCAAATGCAATCTTGGCTCATGTGCTCGATTCCTGTTGTCGTTTGAGCCTTCACACACATATACACACGTGCTGTTATTATTGCACTAGCATTCGTGATGAGGAATATTGGGAACATGACAGAATCTGAAATTTGTTCAGGAAAAACCTCCAAAACGTGGAAAAGCAGAAATAATGAATACCACTCTTTAAGTTCATAGGCATAAAAATCCCTTTATTTTTTCCCCCGAGAACAATAAAGAAAGTACTGTGTGGGTGGATACATTAGGCGATGGTTATATAAATAATGCATTACACATTTTATTACTTTGAGTTACTTTAAAATTTACTGTTATCCATGTTGAGATGACATTTAAATGTTACACTTTGAACCATCTACAGTACGCAATCAGATTGGAGTCAATCCTTCATATAATAAAATTATAAAGAAAGTTCCCCCACCCATTTATCTTACACACTTACAAAAAAAAAATAAGAGTAAAGATTGAAATAGAAATCTTTAATAATATTTCACATTAACCTCTTGTGGCATAGTTCAGATTTTATTAATATACTTACACTCACCAGCCACTTTAATAGGAACTTCTTGTTGATTCTAAGATTCCTGTTCTTGGCTGCAGGAGTGGAACCCAACGTGGTCTTCTGCTGTTGCATGCTGAGATGCTTTTCTGTTCACCACGGTTGCAAAGAGTGATTAGATGAGTTACTATATCCTTCAATGCAGCTCGAACCAATCTGGCAGTTTTCCTCTGACCTCTCTTATCAACAAGGTGTTTGTTTCCACCCACAGAACTGTCACTCACTCAATGTCGTGTTTTTTGTTTTTCGCACCATTCTGTGTAAACTCTCGAGACTGTTGTGTGTGAAAACCCCAGGAGATCAGCAGTTTCTGAAATACTCAAACCAGTCCATCTGGGACTGGCACCAACACCCATGCTACAGTGAAAGTCACACTTTGAGATCACAATTTTTCCCATTCTGATGTTTGAAGTGAACATTAACTGAAGCTCTTGATTTGTATCTGTGTGATTTTATGCACTGTGCTGCTTTCAAAGGATTGACTTATTAGAGAACTGCATAAAATTGCAAGTGTATGGGTGTTCCTAATAAAGTGGCCAGTGAGTTTATGCTGAATACATGTTATGGTTAAGTGGCCTTTAAATCTTGAATTAAGTAATCACACCAGACTCAAGTAAACAAATTCTCTTTGATTTTTTAAAATTAATTTTTGAATAACATGTAAGATACTGTATATTGTCAGTAACGCGACAGAGAGCGCCACTTCCAGTCAGACAACAAACATGGCCAATCTGAACTACAACACCCAAGAACCACAGTGCCCTCTATCACCTGTCTATTAATTACACCTGTCACTCATTTCCTAGTTAATCAGCCCACGCTATATAAACACCTCTCCCACACTCACTCAAGATTCCTTATTGTTACTGCACTTTACAGTACAGTGAAATTGAAGATGCAAAGTATTGTTCAGTGTCTTACCTGTCATACCAAGCCTTGTTATTCTGCCTGCCTTATCATGTTCTTGACCCTTGTTATTGTCTTGTTCTCGCTACTCTTTAGTCTAGCCCTCATTACTCCATCTGACGGTTGATCGACCCCTGCCTTCATCACCTGTACCCACCTCAGTGAAGGAGCTCCAATGTTTCCTAGGCTTCACAAACTTTTATTGTCATCAGAAGGTTCAACACCCTTGTGGCACCCCAGCCTCCTTCCTGAAGAGGGGACCCAAACACCTCCACTGGAACCCCACAGCTAAAGAGACCTTTGACAAGCTCAAAATGGCTTTCACTACAGCCCCATCCTTCAGCATCTGGACCCAACCCGACCTTTCACGGTCAAAGTGGATGCCTCTGAGATTGGTGTAGGAGGTGTTCTCTCCCAGTGCTTCAGTGAAAGGCCCAAACTCCACCCGGTAGCATTCTTCTCCAAAAAGCTCACTCCAGCAGAGAGAAACTATGATGTTGGGAACTGAGAGTTACTGGCCATCAAGCTCGCCTTAGAGGAATGGAGGCACTGGTTGGAAGGGGCCACACACCCCTTTGTCATTTTCACTGATCATAAAAACCTTGAGTATCTCAAGAAGGCAAAGAGACCGAACCCATGCCAAGCCTGATGGGCACTGTTCTTCACCTGTTTCAACTTCACAATATCCTATTGTCCTGGCACCAAAAACTCAAAGGCTGATGCCCTGTCACGCATCTTCTGCCTGTCCCTTTATGACCAGGAACCTCATTCCATCCTGACTCCTGAATGCTTCATCCAGGTGATCACTTGGGACCTTGACAAGGAGACAAGGGACTCACAACCACAGAATCCTCCAGTCAACTGCCCACTGGGCCGCCTGTACATCCCTAATCATCTCAGGAGCAGACTCATCACATGGGCACACACTTCTCCTGCCACTGGTCATCCCAGCAGCCATCGCACCCACCAATTTCTGCGAAACAAGTACTGGTGGGAGAACATGCTGAGTGAGATCATTCATTTAATCTCTTCATGCACTGAGTGCTCTCAAGGCAAGGTCCCTCGAGGGCAAACTATTCCCTCTACCTGTGCCTCAGAGACCATAGTCCCACCTGGCAATCAACTTCATCACCGACCTGCCGCCATCCCAAGGCAACTCCCCAATTTTGGTTATCATTGACCGCTTCTTCAAAGTGCTGAGACTCATGCCGTTATCAGGCCTACCCACAGCATTTCAGACCACTGAATTATTATTCCAGCATGTGTTCCGATACTTCAGCATCACAGAAGACAGTCAGTGACCATGGCCCTCAATTGATCTCTTGTCTGTGGGCCAGCTTCATGGAGCGGCTGGGGTCTCAGTGAGCCTCGCTTTGGGATATCATCCCCAGTCAAATGGCCAGGTAGAGAGAGCCAACCAAGAAATGGGATGTTTCCTCAGAATCTTCTGCATGCGAAACCAAGAGGACTAGGCCCAATTCATCCCATAGGCTGAATACACGCAAAACTCTCTCAAGCACTCAGCCACACCACTTGCACCCTTCCAGTGTATGCTCGGCTACCAACCTCCCCTGTTTCCTTGGGATGACTCTCCAGCATGGGTACAGTCCGTGGAAGAGTGGTTCACCCATAGCCAGTCGATTTGGGAGGATGTTCACCAACACATCACGTCAGTTAATGTAAAGTACAAGGAATACGCCGATAAGCACCGGAGCAACAACTCTGAGTACTCTCCTGGCGATTGGATATGGTTACCAGGGACCTTGGGGAACCCAACACATGCTGAAAATTACAGGCATGCTACATTGGACCGTACAAGGTGCTCCAGCGCATAAACAAGGTTTACTATAGACTTGAGCTCTCACCTCAGTCATCTGTAACCCACCTTCCACATCTCCTGCCTCAACCCTCCATCCAGGGTCCCCTGTCTGAGAACATGCCCCCCGGACTGTCCAGAAGGAGAACCCATCTACCAGGTAAATTGGATCCTAGACTCTAGACATAGAAGAGGTCAGCTAGAGTACCTGGTAGATTGGGAGGGCTATGGACCAGAGAAACGAAGCTGGGTGGGAGCTAAGGACATCCTAGACCCTCTCCTTACTCAAGAATTTCACAACCAACACCCCGACAAGCCCACACCCAGAAGGAGGGGGCATCCTAGGAAAAATGTAGCTCTTGGAGGGAGCTCCTTGGGGAGGTGGGGTTCTGTCAGTAATGCTATAGAGAATGCCACTTCCAGTCAGACTACAAATATGGCCAATCTGAACAACACCCAAAAACCACAGTGCCCTCTATCGCCTGTCTATTAATTACACCTGTCACTCATTTCCTGGTTAATCAGCCCATGCTATATAAACGCCTCTCCCACACTCACTCAAGATTCCTTTGTCACTGCACCGTACAGTACAGTGAAACTGAAGATGCAAAGTATCATTCAGTGTCTTACCTGTCATACCAAGCCTTGTTATTTTGCCTGCCTTATGTTCTCAACCCTCATTGTCTCGTTCTTGTTATCCTTTAGTCTAGCCCTTATTACTCTGTCTGCCAATCGATCAACCTCTGCCTGTCCCTCGACTTCGATTTCGTCTAGCATTTTGGATTCATTTGCCAGTCTGTTCCCCGCTCTTCCCTGCACATACATCTGCAAGCGCCTGCATCCTGACATGTATTTACTTAAAGCAGGGGTTAAATTAGAAGGGAGCTCCCTCACCTTTTGGTTTATGTAAATGACAAGTGGAGCTGAGCTCCAGTACTATAATTTAATGCAAATAGAAATCATAGAAGGGCATAATGATGATGATAATGATAATGTAAGACATTGTCACATGGCTTTCTCCCCCACACCTCATAAATTCACTTTTATCTCCTGACTTAAAGTACTTCACAAATCAATTTGATTCTCGAACAAGCACATTTGGAACAAAGGTAAACAAATATGCATAAGGCTTTGCAAAATATTTCATGCAAGCTCACCTTCCTGAAATGACTTAACTCTGCTTCTTCTTTCATCTTACATGTGCATTTTGTAAAAGATAAGTAACAAGTACATCCAAATTATACATGTTTGTTTCTTAGTTTAGCTTTTTAGATGGTAGAACATTTGGCAGGAAGCATGTGTGAATCCCTGAACATGAACATAATCTGCTTGCCATTTAGAAAGTGTTGGTTTACCATTTATCTGTTCCTGTGACCAGATAGTGGTGAGCTCAAATTCAACCGTTGGAAGATGTTGGCTGGACTAAGTCCAGAGCCGGGCTGGCATCTGACCTTAGACTTTAATAACAACAGAGTCAAACAAAATTAAGTTAGGATGTTATCACACTTGACTTGTGTCATGTGGTTACTATCTAAAGACTTTTTAGATTAACCTCATGATAGACGGTAGAGAGTCAACAAGACTTGAATGACCTTAAACAGACTAATTACTGCATCTCAATCTTGGAATATGGTATTATTATTATTATTATTATTATTATTATTATTATTAATTTCTTTCATAATTTAATTCAGTTTAGTTCTTTCTCTCCTTAGCCCAGGTAAGATGCTTCTGACATTGTCTCTGGTTCAGGAGTGGAATATTAGGCATGCAACCTAGCCCCTTTCCTGAATACGTCTGTGTGTGGTGGATCTTGATGCACTGACACCAGCCTCAGTCCACTCCTTGTTAAGCTCTCCCAAGTTCTTGAATTGACTTTATTCCCCTTGTCAGAACATCCTTATCCCAGTCAAGTATACGATACAAATGTGTCACAGTCTGGAATAATCTTCCCCTCTCCATCAGAATTTCTACTTCTCTGCTTGGGATTAAAAGTGCCCTCAAAAATCACCTATCTTACCTTAGTAACTTTTGATCAGCCTAATCTTTTCAAAATGATCGTTATCTCTGAAAGCCTCTACACTTTTTTTTTTCCACAACTTGTACCAATATTGTACAATTCCAAAAAAGTTGGGATGCTGTGTAAACTGTAAATAAAAACAGAATGCAATAATTTGCAAACCATGGAAACCCTATAGGTCATTGAAAATAGTCCAAAGACAATATATCAAATGTTGAAACTGAGAAATTGCTAAACTGGCCTGCCTGCAGTCCAGACCTGTCTCCCATTTAAAACATTTGGTACATTATGAAGTGCAAACTGGGGTGGCACGGTGGTGTAGTGGTTAGCGCTGTCGCCTCACAGCAAGAAGGTCCAGGTTCGAGCCCCGTGGCCGGCGAGGGCCTTTCTGTGCGGAGTTTGCATGTTCTCCCTGTGTCCGCGTGGGTTTCCTCCGGGTGCTCTGGTTTCCCCCACAGTCCAAAGACTGTGACTCTAAATTGACCGTAGGTGTGAATGTGAGTGTGAATGGTTGTCTGTGTCTATGTGTCAGCCCTGTGATGACCTGGCGACTTGTCCAGGGTGTACCCTGCCTTTCGCCCGTAGTCAGCTGGGATAGGCTCCAGCTTGCCTGCGACCCTGTAGAACAGGATAAAGCGGCTACAGATAATGAGATGAGATGAGGCGCAAACTATGACAAAGAAGACCCTGAACTGTTGAGCAACTGAAACTGTACATCAGGCAAAAATGGGGTGACATTTCTCTTTCAAAACTATAGTAATTGGTCTCCTCAGTTCCCAAACATTTACAAAGAGTTGTTAAAAGTAGAGGTGATGCAACACAGTGGTAAACATATCCTTGTCTCAACTTTTTTGAAATGTTTTGCTGACATCAAACTTAAAATGAGCATATAAGACTTTATAGATTTATCAGCAGTTGGTGAAATTGTGACGTTTTCTCATTGCTGATAATTGCACTCCAAAGATGCATTAACAACCTAGCTAGTCACTTTGCTAACTAGATAGCAATGCATATTAAACTTGTTAATCACATCCTTTCTAATCAGGAAATGGACTGAAATTATGGATATGCTCATTTTGATGACGTACATTCAAATGGAATATTTAAAAGAAATGCAGTTGTTCAATGCAGCAGGTATCTCTAGACAGAAGAGGTAATATCATTAATATCACTACTGCTCCTCCCTCAGTCATAAACAAAATGTACATAAAAGAATTGAGTCCTGCACCAATGGACATGTTAGTGCTTGTTCTAGATCCCAAATTTGACCACAAGGATTAATAATAGAAATGATTGATCACACAAGAGCTAATTAGTATTAAAATGGAATTCAAAGTCAGAGAATGAACGAGGACTTTATGAAGATTAACATATATTGCAGTATATGCTTGGGTTTTGCCCCACCTGCCCCTATGCATGAGCTGCCTCTGCTCTGGAGGGTTGTACTACTGCCACTTTCATATATTTAGGCAAAGTCTAAACTTCTCCTCCAACTTCTCAAAAGCCCAAAAAGCTGACATGAGTCATCACTTGCCAATCAAGAGCATTGTGAGAGAGCAGTTAATGCTTTTATCTGAATGCGTTTCGCTGTCATGTAGCATGAGCAGCAGAAAAGACGAGGTGGCTGGGTTCACATGTCTCAGAGAACCTGAAGAGACAAATGCCTCAGTGGATGTATGTGGATGAAGCTACAGTGCATCCGAGAGACAATGTGTTGTCTAATGTGTGTTGTGTTGATATCCCTGTTCTAATGGGCCCATCAGACCTGGCTTGCAATCCCAGATAAACAGTTCAGTGTTGCAAAGCAGACCAGACACCTTGAAATTATGCGTCTAGCCTCTGGGACCAACCCCAGTATCCTGACATGTTTGCAAAGGATCAGTGTGCATGCTGTATGTATGCCTGGATGGATGTAGGCAAATGGAAAACTTTCTCACTATGGTGCAAAACACTGGGCATAAATCCCTCTCTATTTTGAAGCATTAATGATATTTTCGTGTCTTCTGCAGAGTCTGTTAGAAGTATCTCCTAGACCTAAAATGTCTCACTGTTGCCTAACCCAGTATTCCTGCCAAAGATATTGATGGTGTGGTATATTAATAAACCGGTCCACCAATCTGAACTTGCAGATGAGAATGTTCCCAAGCCAATCTTGTATCCAGTGAGATCTCTCAAGCACAACGTGGACCTGCTGTTTGTTTGCTTTAGGGAGCACCATAAAGGGACTCTGCTGTCTAACAGTTTGGACCACTGGGTAAAGGAACTGATTGCAGAAACATATTTTTAACAGAGGTCAAGCCTGCGCCTCATTCAATTAGGTGCCATTATGCGAATGCTATGGATACGTCCTGAGAAGCACGAAGATGAGTGTCCCTTGTAGACATTTGTTCAGCAACAGCATGGAGCTCATCTTCTACCTTTTACAGAATCTAGTGTTGCTTTATGGTAGCCCATGCACTCTGTGATTCTCACCCTCAATAGAGGGCAGTATCAGCATGGAGAGTGATTATTATTATTATTATTATTATTATTATTATTATTATTATTAATAAACAATATTAGAAAATGTATCAATTCTTATGTTCAATAAAGACCAATAGGACCCTGAATGAAGGTTATCTTGAACAGACAAGAATATCTTTTTTGAGCAGTTTTTATCTTCATTTGACAGAACTGTGAATCTAATCCTAAAAAAAAAGTACAGTATCAGCCCTGAGTGATTCTCCTCATCAATAAGGAGCACTATTTATACTATAAGTGATTCTCATTCTCAATAGAGTACGGATATTGGCATGATTTATGAGTGCTGCCTGATGGTGCGGGGACCTTTTATAGGCTACTCCTTTGGGGTAACGGTCACAAGGTAATGACTTTGCTATTTGTACTTGGCCAGGAAATGAGCAAATGGGAATACTCCACTAGCTCTGAAGCTCTCAACTCTTCTCTCTATCCATTATCTTCCTTCACATCAGCACTTTTTTAGGTGCTTCATGCTCATTATAGTGCTGCATTGGAGTGTTGCCAGGCTGGCAGTCAGGCAAAAGAATTATATTGCCGATAATACTCTGAAACCCTTAATGAAACCTGCAGCGGAAAGGTCAATGTGTGCCATCAGTGTTTCTGGATACACAACTAGACACACCTTCTCGCCTCAACCAGTCAGCCTTTGCCCCAGGCTTCAGATCAGCACCAGGCTCTGCCATTGTATCATCAACAAAAGAACTTAACCTGCCCTTAAACACCGTCCCTACAGGGCCATGTTATCCCATTAGTGTGCCTCTGGATATCATGCTTATCCATAAAGTTTCTCTCTACATCATGACACACAACTAGGCTTCAATGCTGAACTAGAAATGAGCCTTTCAATTTTTGAAGTGATGCAGGCAAAACAGTTCTGAAATGAATCTGAATATTTAAGATGGACAGCCTTTCATATTTCATGCCATATAAAAGATCAGAACAGACAAGAATTGAGCACAGGGCCCAGAGCTCAGCCCTCCAAATCACATGAGGCTATTAAGTTTTTTTTTGTTTTTGCATCTGATTACATTCTGTGAAGAATGCATTGCATCAATTAAAAAGGCTGCAGCACATTTTTAGCTTTTAATGCCAGGAAGGCATCCGAGAGCCTCAGCCAACACATGCAGAGGCCTAAAATCAATCAATGAATAATAAAACAATACTGCTGGCTCCTCTCTGGATGGATGCTTTTAATTCTCTCCTTCCAACTAGTGGCCATCCTGTCTTCAATTTTTTAGCAGTCTTTCTGAAAAACTAAGCACTTAGCAGGAGTCTCTCTTGAGAACAACTGCTGTCTGTCTCACCCGTTCTGCTGTCTATTGAAAAAGCGGCAAGATAGGTGGCTCAAAACATGCCTGAGAAAAAGGCCTCTATTAATTACCGCTGTGGTCTCAGAGCAGGGACATGACAGCAGGTAAATGAGATTCAGAAAGAACAGCTGCAGCTTCTCATCTCTGGCATCTGCTATTCTTAGAGGATAAGGCACCTGGCTGCAGTGCAAGTTCACTGAATGGGGCAAAGAAATTAGCAGTTTTGGACTGTGTGTCCTTCAATAATGGACCTTTTAACAACTGAATTGGCCTTATCAATGATCTTGTGTAGGTGTGAGGTCTTTTCGTAGAATAAGGATAGAAAACACACCTCCAAGCCCAAAATGTGGTCAGATTCACTTCATCTTTCTCACTCATTCAACTCTGCAGTTCCTTAGCTGAGGTTTCATCAGCTATTCATAAGCTTACTTTATTCCTTGTTGGAGATTGATTTGGTGCACATTAGAAGCCAAACAGAGATGAATAAAATATTCTGAAAATATTAAACTCCAGGGCGGCACGGTGGTGTAGTGGTTAGCGCTGTCGCCTCACAGCAAGAAGGTCCTGGGTTCGAGCCCCGGGGCTGGCGAGAGCCTTTCTGTGCGGAGTTTGCATGTTCTCCCCGTATCCGCGTGGGTTTCCTCCGGGTGCTCCGGTTTCCCCCACAGTCCAAAGACATGCAGGTTAGGTTAACTGGTGACTCTAAATTGACCGTAGGTGTGAATGTGAGTGTGAATGGTTGTCTGTGTCTATGTGTCAGCCCTGTGATGACCTGGCGACTTGTCCAGGGTGTACCCCGCCTTTCGCCCATAGTCAGCTGGGATAGGCTCCAGCTTGCCTGCAACCCTGTAGAAGGATAAAGCGGCTAGAGATAATGAGATGAGATATTAAACTCCAAAGTAAGATACTGCCATTTACAACCTCAAATCAGAAAAAGTTGGGATGGTATGTCGAAATTGAAATTAAAACAGAAAGCAATGATTTTTAAATAAACTTTGACCTGTGTTGCACTCAAAACAATACAACAGCACAGCATTTGATGTTTTACCTCATGAATTTTATTGTTTTTTTTTTCAAAATAAACACATCAATTTTGGTTCTTGCAACACAGTTAAAAAATGTTGGTACAGTAAAGCATTTACCACTTTGTTTCCATTCCTTCTCACAACATTTAAAAGATGTTTAGGTACTGAAGACACCAAGTGCTGAAGTGTTTTGGGGGTTATTTTGTCTCATTCTTCCTGTAAACAGGTCTTGAGGTGTGCAACAGTACAGGGCTGTTGTCATATTTTTCGTTTTGTTTTTCATCTCTGGAAAAAGTCATCTTGAAGGCAGCATACGTTGCTCCAAAATCTCAGTGTACTTTTCAGCATTAATGCTGCATCACAGAAGTGTAAATTACCTTTGCCAAGGGCACTGACATAACCTCATACCATGGCACACCCTGGCTTTTGGACTTGTTCCTGGTAACAGTCTGGGTGGCTCTTTGTTCTGAAGCACATAGCATCCATTTCTTCCAAAAAAGCCCTGGAATGCTGATTCGTCTGACTACAGTACATGTTTCCACTGTGTGATGGTCCATCCCAGATGCCTCTGAGCCCAGAGAAGTCAACAGCACTTTTGGACACAGTTAACATAAGGCCTCCTTTCTGCACAAAGGGAAGCCATAGCCTAATGGTTACAGAAGCAGCTTTGGTACCAAAAGGTCAGCAGTTTGATTCCTTGGACCAGCAGGAATGGCTGAAGTGCCCTTGAGCAAGGCGCCTCACCTCAACTGCTCCCCAGACTGCTCTGGGTACATTGTATGTCGCTTTGGATAAGATCGCCTACTAAATGCCATTAATGTAATGTAACGTAAGAGTAAAGTTTTAACTGACATTTGTGGATGTAACTCCGTATTGTAGTGTTTGCCAAAGGTTTGCCAAAGTAATCTCAAGCCCATGTGGTTATATCAGCTATAGATGAATGACGGTTCTTGATGCAGTGCCATCTGAGGGATCGGACATCATGGGTGTTCAGCTTTGGCTTGTGCCCTTACCCTTTACACACAAATTCCTCCAGATTCCTTGAATCGTTTAATGATATTATGCACCATAGAGGGTGAAATATCCAAATCGCTTCTTATTTTTCTTTGAGGAAGATTTTTTTTAAACGTTTCCATAATTTTCTCATGCAATTGTTGCCAAACTGGAGATCCTCAGCCCATCTTTGCTCCTCAAAAACTCGGCCTTTCCTGGATACTGATTTTGTATCAAATCATGATTACAACCACCTGTTTCAAATCACATCATTATTTAATTGTTTTCCCTCATTACTAGCCCTAAATTTCCCCTGCCCTAACTTTTTTTGGAATGTGTTGCAGGTCTGAAACACAGGAATGGATGTCTATTAACAAATGAATTGAAGTTGACCAACAAAACATGAAATATCTTGGGTTCATTCTGTCTGTAATGAAATACAAGTCAAAGTAAATTTAGAAATCACTGCTTTCTTTTTTATTTGTATTTTCCATACGGTCCCAACTTTTTCTGATTTGGGGTTGTAGAAGTTGCATGGGCAGGCGTGTTTGCTTCAATAATATACATATACAGTATGTATATTGTGTTTTCATCATATATCCTACATCCATTCACAATGATGATGCTTATTGTGCTACGTCATTGCTTGAACATGAAAATGTCCTCCATCCATCAGCTTCCCTTGATGAATCAGTGGAATATCTTGGCATTATTTGGGAGGGAGGATAATGGTTTCCATATTTTGTGGAACTGGAGAGATGGATTTTTTGGGTGAAATGAGGCAAATTTGGACATCAATCTCTCCTTCCTATGTTGATGATCAGGTGGTGTGGGGTCGGTGCTGAGCACAGGTGAACTGACAGGTCCTAGATTTTGTTGCAGCATTATTTACCACACTGGGAGACATGCACATACATTACAGACATCTGGGAAAAGGTCATGGAGAAAAATGGAGAGCTGCAGCAAATTGCCTCTCCATCACATTATTGAGTTTTCATGTAGCTAAGTCAGTCACAGCAGTTAACCAAAGGCCCAGGCAATGACTGAATATTTGACATATGTCATCTTTATTAATCTTAATAGCTGAGGGCTATAATTGCTGGCAGATGTCTTGAATTTGTCGTACACACTAATGTTGATGTCTTTCATTTTACCATCTTGCTGTATGTGTAGTTTATTAGGTTATAGACCTTAAAGAAAAGAAAAATACTGTATTGACTTTGACAGATATAGACTTTGGAATATAACAATATTGCCATAGTATGCTTGCTTCATTATTAGCATTATTAATGTTTCTAATATGTTCACATTTCATTTTTAGGATTTGCTCTTTTAGTGCTGAAAAAACAAACAAACAAACAAACAAACAAACAAACAAACAAACAAACCACCAAGTTTTCTATATTGTGTGCTTTATATTTGGCTCATAATAATCCATTTTACTTCCTTTGTAGTGTACTATATCAAACATGAAGCTATTTTTTGATTAGCTACAATGTTGCTGGTCTACTTCCTGTCTTATACACATGGGCTTCATTATGAACTAATCAGAACTCAGTCCATTATATTCCATATTCAGCATGTGCACTTTATAAAGTCTTGTTTCTCCTCTTTTTTTGCCTATACATTCTCCTTTGCTCCATTGTCATTATTTTTCCAAATATATATTCTGCCAAGATCCTGTACCATGAGACCATGTTTGTTACACAAGCATACCAAATGCTTTGCTACTGTACCTGAAATAAACGAATATACCCATCACTGCATACTTTTGAAGATAGAATCACATGAAAATCTGATGGAGGAAGTGTCTGGCCTAGGGGCTATATCAACATAGCCAGCGAAAGATTTATTACCCATAGCTTTTATATATGTTGTTTACAACGGTATGAGAATTTTTTTTCTTATTCTGATATTTTGTCCTCATTTACACTCAAACTTAGTGACTTGTAGCCCACCGATAGACATAATATACAGTACCAGTCAAAAGGCTGGACACTCCTGCTTATTCTTAGATTTTCCATTCATACGGTAGGTATTTTAATTATTTTCTACATTATAGAACAATACTGAAGACATTGATACATTGAAGTATGAAATAACATATGGACTTTTCACTCACCGGCCACTTTAATAGGAACTTGTTGTTGATTCTAATCCTGTTCTTGGCTGCAGGAGTGGAACCCAATGTGTTCTTCTGCTGTTGCATGCGGAGATGCTTTTCTGCTCACCACAGTTGTAAAGAGTGATTATATGAGTTACTATATCCTTCCTGGCAGCTCGAACCAATCTGGCCATTTTCCTCTGACCTCTCTTATCAACAAGGTGTTTGTTTCCACCCACAGAACTGTCGCTCACTCAATGTTTTCTGCTTTTCGCACCATTCTGTATAAACTCTAGAGACTGTTGTGTGTGAAAACCCCAGGAGATCAGCAGTTTCTGAAATACTCAAACCAGTCCATCTGGCTCAAACCAACACCCATGCTACAGTGAAAGAAAGTCACACTTGAGATCACAATTTTTCCCATTCTGATGTTTGAAGTGAACATTAACTGAAGCTCTTGATTTGTATCTGCATGATTTGATGCATCGTGCTGCTGTCAAGGGATCAGCTGATTAGAGAACTGCATAAAACTGCAAGTGGGTGTATGGATGTTCCTAATAAAGTGGACGGTGTGTATATATGAAATTATGTAGTAAACAAAGTGTGAAATAAAAGCAAAATGTTTGATATTTTAGATTCTTCGAAATATCCAGTGTTTATCTTGATGACACTTTGCACACTATTGGCATGATCTTAACCAGTTTCATGAGTTCGTCACCTGGAATGCTTTTCAATTAACAGGTGCCTCGTCAAAAGGTAATTATTGGATGTGTTTGAGATCAAACAATAAATAGTAAATAATAAACATACAGTAAATATCCATATTCCACAACTGTAGTAAATCATATTATGTCAAGAACCGCTCAACTAAGTAAAGAGAAATGACATCCATCATTACTTTAAGACATGAAGTGACTTTTAATTAATAAAAATAAAGAACAAAACATTTAATTAAGAGGTGCATCCAAACTTTTGATTAGTACTGTATATACATACTAGTTAACTGTCTGGGTGGCGTAGTGGTTAGCACTTTCGCCTCACAGCAAGAAGGTCTTGGGTTTGAGCCCAGGTGCCGGCGAGGGCCTTTCTGTGTGGAGTTTGCATGTTCTCCCCGTGTCTGCATGAGTTTCCTCTGGGTGCTCTGGTTTCCCCCAAAGACATGCAGGTTAGGCTAACTGGTAGCTCTAAATTGACCGTAGGTGTGAATGTGAGTGTGAATGGTTGTCTGTGTCTCTCTGTCAGCCCTGTGATGACCTGGCGACTTGTCCAGGGTGTACCCCGCCTTTCGCCCGTAGTCAGCTGGGATAGGCTCCAGCTTGCCCGTGACCCTGCACAGGATAAGCAGCTACAGATAATGGATGGATGGATGGATGGATGGATGGAAGGTAACAGTCTGTACATCTCATAGCCCCTGATGTTCCTCAACTCATGCTTGTGTCTCCAGCTCCAACACTATATAATAAACTTAGCACTCCTAGGAAGAAGGTTGTAATTTATTTTATTTTGTTTTAAACTCTTTGATTTTTACTCCCCAAGTTGTGTCTTTGATGAACCTGCTAATTGAAAAGTTTAAAGTCCATTTTCATTCATTGGCCTTTTTAAATGAATTAAATGAATAGCTGACTCAGATGGCTCTGTTAGTATTCATGAATTCTCTACATTCAACATCTGAGAAATATTACCTTTGGCCCACTTTATAGCTTTGATTATAGTTATATAAGTACTTGATGTAATTTCATCATCCCTCTTATGGACAGAGATGCTGGAGGGAAGTTACTGAATAATATTCTGGATTTGATTGGCCTGTCTTTCTCATCTCATCTAATTATCTCTAGCCGCTTTATCCTGTTCTACAGGGTCGCAGGCAAACTGGAGCCTATCCCAGCTGACTAAGGCCAAGTTTACATTAGACCGTATCTGTCTCGTTTTCTTCGCGGATGCACTGTCCGTTTACATTAAAACGCCTGGAAACGCCGGGAAACGGGAATCCGCCAGGGTCCACGTATTCAATCCAGATCGTGTCTGGTCCGTTGCTGTGTAAACATTGAGAATACGCGGATACGCTGTGCTGAGCTCTAGCTGGCGTCGTCATTGGACAACGTCTCTGTGACATCCACCTTCCTGATTCGCTGGCGTTGGTCATGTGACGCGACTGCTGAAAAACAGCGCAGACTTCCGCCTTGTATCACCTTTCATTAAAGAGTATAAAAGTATGAAAATACTGCAAATACTGATGCAAATACTGCCCATTGTGTAGTTATGATTGTCTTTAGGCTTGCCATCCTTCCACTTGCAAGTGGTAAGTGACTTGTGCACAGCGGCTCAGTCCCGAATCACTGCTCGTGCGCTTCACTTGCGCGCTCTGTGAGCTGCGCAGGGCCGGAGTGCGCACCCTCCAGAGGGCACTCGCTGTTCAGGGCGGAGTGATTTGGAGCGCAGCCGCTGAGGAGGAAGCGATGAGCCGCACTGACACATTTCAACTTACGTGCCGAATTAGTCATGTGATTAGCGTATCCGTGTATCGGCGTTGCTGTGTGCACGCGAATTGTTTTTAAAAACGTTAATCTGATGATCCGCTGATACGGTCTAATGTAAACCCCACCTAAAGGCGGGGTACACCCTGGACAAGTCACCAGGTCATCACAGGGCTGACACATAGACAACCATTCACACCTACGGTCAATTTAGAGCCACCAGTTAACCTAACCTGCATGTCTTTGGACTGTGGGGGAAACCGGAGCAAACCCACGTGGACAACATGCAAACTCCGCACAGAAAGGCCCTCGCCGGCCACGGGGCTTGAACCCAGAACCTTCTTGCTGTGAGGCGACAGCACTAACCACTACACCACCGTGGCACCCTGCCTGTCTTTCTGTATTAATTAATTGTTCAGGGTCAAGTCTATTGAAATTCCAGAGTGAAGCAAGGTTTCTCTACCTGGGTGTTGTGAATTTGTATCTTCATGAATCTTCCTTGCTGGGTCACGTTGAATTTGTGTTACATTGCATGTTGAGCTCTTTTTTTTCCCCCCGTAATGCTCCATTTGCAACAGTGCTTAGAGTTTGCGACAAAGCTATCAGACCATCAGTGTGTGAGTGTGATATACTGTTGCTCAGAGATCTGTGTGGAAGTCCCTTGCTGTGTTTGCTTTAGTCCTGCATCTGTTTTGAAGAGATTCTCCACTAAGCTGAACACTCTGCCTATCCACAATTTTCCTGAGTGTATTTAGTGTCCTGAGCATGTCTGACAGAAGGAGGGTAAATGTGTCGATTTAATGTGCCCACTGAGCAGGAACGTCATGTTTGGTTTCACCTGTTTTGTAGCTGTCCTAAAGTGCCATTGTGATTTTCCATTCACTAAAATATTCCCTCACAAAACAGCACCAAAGTAATTAAAATAGTCTAATGAACAAACCTGGAAAAGGTAAGTTCTAATTATTGATATTAAAATGAAGTCCCTGTAGGTGTAACTTCACCACCAGCTCCCACCGCTGCCACTCAGTGCATAATTTTGAAAAATGATAAAAAGTGGGCAAGGGGCTGAGAGGGGGTGAGGTGACGAAGCATCACGTAAACTCCTGAGAATGATGAGTCTCGATCAACGTATTGAAAATGAATGTGGTTTCGCAGACTTCTGTTGAAGGGCGGGGGCTGGCGGAAGTGGTCCGCCCATCTCTGGTTAGAGAATGTTAACATTTTTTTAAATAGAAATTTCATGACATACCAAGAAGTACCAAACCATTGACTCTATGTCAGCATCAGCCTTGCAAAGCTCAGTAGATGGCGCTTTGAGCCATTTTCAGCCCATAAAATGCTGATTTTTAAAAAATAAAATGTTAATTTTGTCAATATTAACACCAGCATTGATGTGTTTCATCAGAATACATTCAAGTCATTTAGTTGACAGCTGAAAAAACACATTTAAATGTGCAGTACCTCTTTAAAGCTCTTCTGTGCTGCTAAATAAACAAGGTTTCTAATGCAGGACAATCAAATTGGCTGGAAATCAATATGGCCTAACACTTAAACAGTGATTGGTTACTTGTCATATCGATCCTGGAACATGCCTTAATTAGCAATATCAGGACATGCATAATGTTGTCCTTGAAAAACAGTGTAACAGTAACTGTTCAGTGTTTTTATTTGGAGTTCCTCAAGGAATGCAGTCACACTTTTACTGTGAAAAGGATTAAAAGTGTCTGCTTTGGTGACAAGATCTATTAACCTCTCATGGCTTCATTACAAACAAAATACAATCCTTGTCCTTTCAGATCAATTTTTTGTGCCTGTTTAGAATATTCCCATGTTCTCTTTAGCGTATGCATAATTCATTGTTGTAGACAACAATGCTGTGCTGAAAGCCTCTTCAGCCAAAGCTCGCAAAGCCCTGATATGTGTTTTGCCAGTGATAAATTAGGAGATGGTCTCGAGCAGATTTGCATCTCTCGTGTGCGCTTCATCATGGCTCTTATGAGCCAGCAAACTCAAGAGCTGAGCCTAATTTATCATAACATTTCAAACAGGATTTCCTTACATCTATTTCATTCTGAGGCTTTCCACTGAAAACTGTATTTTCAACATAAATATACTGTATAACTTTCATCGCTCATTGTGCGAGTACCTAAATAAAGCCATTTATTAAACACCACAAACATCATTTATCTAAATTATGGGATATGACGGATTTCAGCGTGTGTAGATGAGTGATCCGACTACATCGTATTGAAAGCCACATGTCATTTTATACATTTTATAACACATTTTAGAATAAATTTTGAGTTCAAATCCCATGAGTCCTTTGCATGAGTTAAACAACTGTAGCTATTTTTCCAGCCCACTGTAATCATTTGTGCTGTTTGAAAAGGCTGCTGTGCAGCTTCCATGTCAAGTTACAACTGTCCGCTTGAACTTTTAATGACAGAATTCCAACCATCATGTGATTATGATCAATAATCCCCTTGCACTATACCGTACTTACCATCAGTAAGTGTGTGTATATATTAAAAAGGACAGCATGACTCTGAACATCAGCTGAGAACGTTAATTTATTATATTTAATAGTCTCTATGTTGCACCTACGTATCTCTACGCTCTAATAAAACGTGTCTGTTGGTAATGAATTACTGTTCCTCCTACAGGCTCAGGAGTCTAATGTGTTTGCATGAAGTGACTTGTCAGTACAAATCAACGAGACAGGTTGGAACTTGTGCATCGAGCGCATCCTTGAAGAGAGCCGTGCATGGAGCGGCCTGAGAGAAATTACTTTTTCTTTTTTTTTTTTTGTAGAAAATAGAAAAACTGTTTTATAGAACGCCTTGGGTTACTGTATCGATCCTGTAAATGAAAAGATAAAGCATTTAGCAAAATGGGACTGCTGTGCTGAAAGCCTAAATGTGGCCATTTTTTGGTAAATTAATTGCTTATAATTAATTGATTCAAATGCATATCAGAATTGTTAACAGATTAATTTACATTAGCCTGCTAATGTATTGTATACGGTCACCATTATTATTTATTATTATTATCTCCACTAGTTCATTGCCTCCAATGGCTCCTGGGCATCATTCGGGAAGACAGGATCCCTCACACCAAGATTCTGGATCGTGCATCCTCCACCAGCGTGGAAGCCATGTTTCGTCATTGTGTCCTCACTGGACTGGACATGTTGTCTGCATGAATGGATTTCACCTCCACCAAACCATACTCTATAGTGAGGCCCCAAGAAGAGATGGAAAGACCATCTGAGGAGATCCCTGAAGGCTTGCTCCATCCAACTTGCAGATCTTGGCGACAACTGGCAGAGAATTGAGTCTGTCACTTTGAACAGGAGCATACCCACCTGTGTGAGGAGAAGAGGATAGTTTGACACCTCCAGCGGCTGAATCCTCCAACCCCCACCAGACATTACCCATGCGCTCACTGTCCATGCATCTACCATTCAAGGCTCAGACTCACGTCCCACTAGTTAGTCTACCAAAGGAGAAAGAACAGTGGAAGCTGATGAAGGATGTCATTATTGGATTCAGTGGACAGCCCAAGCATGGCAATGCCTTGTGCTAAATGCCTAAGCATGTAAATATCACTGTACACTTAGTACATACATTATATGTCTATCTCATTAAATAAAGCCTGCTCAGACTTTATTGCTCAAAGAGGGAACCAAGGACCACGAGTATGCTTCATTTTTAATATCTGCAGTAAGGCTTTAAACTGTCAGTGTGTCTCATGGAGCAGGGTGTTCAGCTCATGTGTGGTTGATTGTGATTGATTAAATGTGTTTATATTAAAAAAACAGCAGCAAAGGTCAAAAGACATTGCCTCCATTCATCTAACATACATACAGAGGTTAATATATATTGATTCACTGCCTAAAAGCAGAGCTCCTGATGAGTGTATGAGCAAAATATTTCCAAGGGCACACAATCAACCTGAATAGAATTATCACATATGAACCATCGAATTGTGTAGTGTCGTGTATTTCACATCAGGAAACTGCTGCATTGTCTTGTGACAGTGAGACCAATAATGAGATACACATCGCAGTTATGAATACATATTTATTCCTTTCTTTGACACCACATGCCATGCACCAGAAACACCACCACGACATTTATTATGGTGTGACTCTGCTGGATGCCTGGTGGACAGCAGTGAACCAGCGTTTTCACTTTACATCATTACTATAGAGTTACCATCCAATATCAAACTTGATATGTCAAACAGTTGTCTGGTTACATCCATCATGTCCATGCATGTTGGATCTCGGGAGCGCAGCTGCAGATTGCAAAGCATGCACCTGCTATTAGGATTAATTAGCATGCACCTGTTCCCGATTAGAGTGCAATCACGGCGCATACATATCAGGACTCTCAGTAGCACACAGACTTTACGAAAACCTTGTATTTTGTATCACTTTTCTGGTTTTGATCCTGTTTGTGTTTTTGGACTGTGAGTATTGTATTATACACAGATATCCTGTCTGTGCCTCACTCGACCACTCCCTGTTTTTCAACTCTGCCTTCGTCTGTATTTTGGATCTGTTTGCTAGCACATGTTCAATAAAACTCTTCCTGCATTTACATCCATCTATCGCTCTTACATGACAGAAACTGTCAACCATCCAACAACCTAGTGGACTAATAAAACCGTTTTAACTCGTTTTATATGAAACTGTCATGAATATTTTCTGTAAAATGTGCTAGTAAAAAATCCCACATTATTTTTGAAAAGCAAATTAAAAATAAGTGCTGGATTGAAACCCATCTATTTTATGGCAATAAAGATGCAAATTTCACTGTCCGGTGGTTAAGTGTTTACAAGATAGGTTGCCTTGCACTTACGGTCAGGTTCCCTGTGGTGGTACATATATGTATGGATGTTGTATGGTCACAAAAGCCATCAAAAATGAGATTGATGCATTTCTGTTAAGTATGGGGCTCTGCTCCATGCACACAAAGTGTGTGTGAGGAGCTCTGCTAAAATGCTGCTGATTTTTTTTTCCACAGTAGTGTTTATGTCCTCAAGAGTCCACAGTCTAAAAAATCTTTTTTCCTTCCTCATTCCCCCACTCACCTTTTCTACCTACTTCCTAATAGCCAGTGACATCACGTGACCCTTGACCCTTTCTCTCTCCACCTCCAATCACACATAAAAAATTTTTTTGTAAATGTTAATAGTAAAATAATATCAGTAAACATTAGTAAATTATATAAATTATATAGTATAATGTAGGGCGGCACTGTGGTGTAGTGGTTAGCGCTGTCGCCTCACAGCAAGAAGGTCCGGGTTCGAGCCCCGTGGCCGGCGAGGGCCTTTCTGTGCGGAGTTTGCATGTTCTCCGCGTGGGTTTCCTCCGGGTGCTCCGGTTTCCCCCACAGTGCAAAGACATGCAGGTTAGGTTAACTGGTGACTCTAAATTGACCGTAGGTGTGAATGTGAGTGTGAATGGTTGTCTGTGTCTATGTGTCAGCCCTGCGATGACCTGGTGACTTGTCCAGGGTGTACCCTGCCTTTTGCCCGTAGTCAGCTGGGATAGGCTCCAGCTTGCCTGCGACCCTGTAGAAGGATAAAGCGGCTAGAGATAATGGGATGAGAATGAGTATAATGTAATAATGATTATAAACTCTGTAACAGCATATAAATAATAATGTGGAAATAAGAGCATTCATATTAATGAATCATTAAAGAACAATATAACTTAAAATATTCCACCTCTTTTGTACAAACATTTTAACAACAACAAAAACAACGACAACAATGTCTCCAAGAGTTTTTAAAGAGCTCAGCCTGATTGATACCTGTAACTGGAATTCAGAGATCATCTTTGTCACCAGTTCATGTAACAAAAATAGCTTCACCCAGACAGCTCCACTTCCACTGATGACACAAAGCCGATATGAAATATTCATCAAACCTCTCAAATTCTCACATCATGTGTTTGCATAAATCCAAGGATGCCTTGATACCTTATTCATTAACTGATTGATTTGAATGTCAAAAAGGAAATGAACTGTGGAAAATAAATGCATTATTAAAAATGCTAATTAAAAACATATTTACTATTTAAAGATACCTTTTTTTGAGACACTTTGTGTCCCTTCTTTTTTCTTTTTTGAAATATATATTTTCCTACTTCCTGTTGTTATATTGGGAAGTACTGGGGTGCATATAATGAACTTTCTAAATGGTGCTTCGTAATGAGATGACATTCACTGATTCACTGATTCACTTTTCTCTTTATGAAACACTGAACAGGTGTCATGGAGTCTCAGCCCTGGGAGACTTCCTATCGACTCCTTTGCTTGTGATTGGTCTTTTCTTTCTCCAGTTTCTCTGTTTCCTTATCAACTGCACCTGTTCACAGTTCAAGAGTTGATAAGTATACTCATCTGTTCCCAATATTGGTTTCTGCCAGCCCTCAGCTCTTACTACTGAGCTACATTCAGCCCTGACAAAACATTGCAAAATCTTTAATTAAACAGAAATGGTGGTGCATTGAACACCCTGTTGTATTCCGCAAGCGTTGCAGCTATGGCACCTAAGAAGGCCATTGCTGACATTTTTTTCGAAGAAAAATCAGAACCTGTATCTTATTCTATGAAAAAACTTTACTCTCTAATACCAGTGTGGGAAATAAGGAATTTTAAGCAGACTGTCACAGGACAGACAAGTCTGAAATGTTGTCTGTCAGTCCAAATTTCAGCCTGGAACAATGCGGCCAGGGGTCCAGGGCCTGCCTTAGGGCCCCAGAAGCTGAAGGGCTTTAGGTGCCTGGAGATGGCTTCTCAGCTATTTCCAGGCATATTTTTGTGATCTTCAAAGGCCAAATTACACTAGACATTAATTGCTAATTACACTACAAATTGAATATAATTTACTAGACAGGGACACTCTAACGAGTGCAAACCCCGCCTTTTCCCTATTAAAATACATTGGGCGAAAATTTCGAAGTTCTGCCATGACCTTGACCTTTGACCTTTGACCTCCAAAATTTAATGGTTTCCTTCCTGGGTGATTGGCAACACATGTACAAAATTTGGTCCAAATCGATCCATTGGTTCTTGAGATATCTTGCAGACACACAGACAGACAGACAGACAGACAGACAGACAGATACACACACACACAGACTGACGCAGGTGAAAATAATAACCCCTCCGACTACTGTCGGCGGGGTTAACAAGAAAATGTCAGAAGAGTCAAGAAAAACATGCTTAAAGTTATACCCAAGAAAACAGTAGCACACACAGGCCAGTTCCATGTCTAGAACAAAATACAGGGGGCAAGGATGTTCCAGTTGGTTACAACTTACTGGTACTCATATATAGGTACTATAATAACATTCCTGAAGCATTATGTCGACAATGACTACTTTATACTATGTTTATAATAAGTTTATAAGAAATTTAGTAATTAACAATACGACTATTCTTAAATAATAGAGTTAAAATTTTGAGTACAAGATTCCAAGTAACTTTGTAACAAAATGACTTTTAAAATGACTCAAAACTAGACAAGGTCATATCATTTGGCATTCAGACTCAAACCTGCTAGACGAGGACTTAGAAAATAGAAGAAAATAAAAACTCTATTAAAATATAAATCTACATCCTCCAAAGCATATGACTATGACTGTCATTCTTATTATGAATAAAAAAATGCACATAATAACAACAACAACAACAACAACATAACCATGTATTGGCAGTTTGGCACTGAACATAATACTTTACTGCAAAGTTTCATGTAAACTGAACTCTTAATCAACTGACTGGATCAATCAGATGCTGTCAACCCTAAAACACTAGTTCAACTGCATTATGCAATAAAAACAACAGTGAATACCAAGTGTATTATTATTGTGGTATGTAGTGTGCCACTCGGGGAGAGGGAGGTGGCTGTAAATTTTGATGGGGCTAGGACCTTCGGTGGCCAAGTTATGAATTTTTAAAGGCTGGCTTGAGTCAGGGCTTGTGTCAAAGTTTTTTGGGGGCTCCAGGGTGAATAGCGGGCCGAGCCGTGGTCACACCAGGCAATGCCTGGGCTGGTTTGAAAGGGCTCGGGGAGAGGGAAGGGCCTGTAAATGTTGGTGGAGCTAGGACCATCAGTGGCCGAGTTATGAATTTTTAAAATCGGGCCCGCAGGGAGCCCTGTTTCACAGGCTGTGTCACGACATAATGTATTCGCTCAGTGTAACATTTGGAAGAAAACTGGAAGTAGATTAGACCCATATCTTTACAATTTTTCATGGGCCATCCGGCTTGATGCTTTTGAAATACAGATGGACAAATGTGAAAATTACTGGTAAGTGTCTGCCGGTCCGGCCTTATTTCCCACACTGTAATACTTACAACAAATGTGTCTTTGAATGTCTTCATTGGTTGCATACAGCAATCTACAGTGGATGCATTTTGATAGGACGTTAATAGGATCCATTGTGCATGCTGCTTTTTTAATACAGAGGGGTTTATATACACATTGCTGCTGATTGGGTAACACCTCTGACACACCCACCAAAGAAGAGAAAATGTACCTTCAAGCACTTTATAAAATAGTTTCACATCATTTTGAGGAAACATATCGTTCAACCCAGAAACTGTAGCAAAAGTGTCAGCACATGGTTTTCATAATCAATGTGCTCCTGGATTCCTGTTTCTAGTATTTTCTTTATATTGCTTGAAGCATTGCATGTATCATGATGTACAGTTGGGTTAAAAAAATAGCAGTGCATTAAAAATGTGAAAATTTTTAAATAGCTTTTATTTCCATATTTCAAAAGTGGTGGAAACATTACACATTCAATTCCAAATCAAAGGATTAACAAATGGTATCAAGTCTGTGCTATTCTTTTACAGGAAGCAAAGAAAAGGAATATTAATCTGTTCAAAAATAGCAGCATCAACATTTTTCTCTACAAACTCAAACTGAATGAATGTTTAGTTGCATAACCATTGTTTTTGATGACTGCTGCACATCTGTATTGGATTGAGTCAACCAACTTCTGGCACCGATAAACAGGTATTTCAGCCCAAGATGAATGAACTACATTCCACTCTTCATGTGAATTTTTGGGTTTTGCTTCAGAAACTGCATTTTTATTGTCACCCCACAAGTTTTCAACGGGGTTGAAGTCAGGGGATTGAGCTGCCACTCCACTACCTCAATCCTTTTTGTCTGGAACCAAGATGTTGCTTGCTCACTTGTGTTTTTGGGGTTGTTGTCTTGTTGAAACACCCATTTCACGGGTATTTCCTCTTTGGCATAGAGCAACATAATCTCTTCAAGTATTGTGATGTATTCAAACTGATCCATAATCCCTGGTATATAATAAATAGGCCTAACACTGCAGTATGAGATGTTTCTCCATACCATGATTTTTGTGCCACCATGCTTCACTGTCTTCATGGTGTACCGTGGCTTGAATTCAGTACCCAGAGGTCACCTGACGTACTGTCGATGACCGACTACGAAACCCGAAAATAACTATTTCTTCTCATCAGTCCACAGAATGTTACGCCATTTCTCTTTGGGCTAATCGATGTGTTCCTTGGTAAATTTTAACTGATTCTGCACAGGCCATTTTTTTCAACAGTGGTGTTTTTAGGGGGCTTCTTGCTGATAGCTTAGCTTTGATCAAACATCTTCTGACTGTAACAGTACTTACAGGTGATTTTAGATCATCTTTGATCTTTCTGAAGGTGATGATTGGCTAAATCTTTGCGTTTCGGACTATTCTTCAATCTGTTTTCACAGTAGTTGCTTGTTTTCTTCTGTGTGTTTCAGGTTTTTGTTGCCATTTTAAAGCATTTGAGGTCACGGTAGCTGAGCATTCTATAATTTGGTGCACTTCTTTATATGTTTTCCCCTCTGCAATCAACTTTTTAATCAAATTACATTGTTCCTCCGAACAATGTTTGGAACGGCACATTTTACTTCGCAGTTCAGAAAGAAATATATTTTATAACAATGTGTGAAACATTTTCTTCCCTTCTTCTTTAATAAAGGATAATTAATGACACCTGATTTTTTTCATAGAATGAATTAATTAATTCTCTAATTAAACTCCACGCTGCTATTATTTTGAATACGCCCCTTTCAATGAATGAGTCAGTTCCTCAGAACAAGCGGCGTGCATGTCATGACAGTTGGGTCTGTTGTTTTTCTATTACACTACTACATCTACAAGTCAATTATTTGCCATGCAGAAATATCACTACTACTAATAAGAGTGGTTCATCAGGTTACTGATGTTGTACTTCTATTCTTTGAACACAACTGTCGAAGCAAATTCATCACTCCATACATTTGCATCTTTAAGAAAAAGATTTATCGGTTACTTGTATCCAGATTACTATAAATGTCAAGGTGCAAGGGAAGACATACTTGTGGTTCAAATTCAAGTACAAGACTATAAGCAGGACAAAACCTCTATTATACATTAATATGTGTGAATGTGGCTATGATTTTATGTATAGGTACATGAACCAGATGTGATCAAGCCTGCATGATTCCATCCATTATCTGTAATCGCTTATACTGTACAGGGTTGCAGGCAAGCTGGAGCCTATCGCAGCTGACTATGGGCGAGAGGTGGGGTACACCCTGGACAAGTCGCCAGGTTATCGCAGGGCTGACACATAGAGACACACAACCATTCACACTCACATTCACACCTACGGTCAATTTAGAGCCACCAATTAACCTAACCTGCATGTCTTTGGACTGTGGGGGAAACTGGAGCACCTGGAGGAAACCCACACGGACACGGGGAGAACATGCAAACTCCACAGAGAAAGGCCCTCGTCAGCTGCTGGGCTTGAACCCAGGACCTTCTTGCTGTGAGGTGACAATGCTAACCACTACACCACCGTGCTACCCCCTGTATGATTCCTCACCATATAAATGTTTTCATAAACTATTAAGCTAGCTTGCAACATCATTGCTTCCTGATGCGATACTCTCATTGTTTTTGAAATAGAAGTCTTTCCATTGGAAGCTTTAGCAATACTCATCTCATCTCATCTCATCTCATCTCATTATCTCTAGCCGCTTTATCCTTCTACAGGGTCGCAGGCACCCTGGAGCCTATCCCAGCTGACTACGGGCGAAAGGCGGGGTACACCCTGGACAAGTCGCCAGGTCATCACAGGGCTGACACATAGACACAGACAACCACTCACATTCACATTCACACCTACGGTCAATTTAGAGTCACCAATTAGCCTAACCTGCATGTCTTTGGACTGTGGGGGAAACCGTAGCACCCGGAGGAAACCCACGCGGACACGGGGAGAACATGCAAACTCCACACAGAAAGGCCCTCGTCGGCCACGGGGCTCAAACCCGGACCTTCTTGCTGTGAGGTGACAGTGCTAACCACTACACCACCGTGCTGGCCCGCTTTAGCAATACTGAAGGATTAAAAAAAAAAGTACATGGTACATGCATTAATAGATTTCAGAGCATTTTAAAGCTGCAAGCCAACAGAACAATTTAAGAGAATTATTGGAAGCACATTAACTTGTCAACATCTCTGTTCCTTAGTTGAAAGTCTGAAGGAACATGTGATTAAAATGAGGTGAAGATGAGCACTTTGGGTGAGAGGTAGACATGGTGAGATATGTTCTCTGTAAATAGCCCTTGTTGATGCTTCAGTGTGGTTTTTCATCTGACGTCTATTTGTTAACTGAGCATGCAGAGTTTCCCTTTTACTCGGCTGTTCTGCTAGAATGACTTGTAAATGATGTCAATGTGTAAGTTAATGATTCGGAGAACACACGCTAGAGAGTAATCAATAACACACGCTCATACTTGATGCATTCACATACAGACACTGCACATAGGAACCTTTACATAATGCCTCATTGATTTAAAGGTCCACCACGTTTCCCTGGTTGAATATGTTCTCGGGACAAATTGAAATTAAGCATGATTTGATCTGCTTTTGTGAGCTATGAAATTGTACCGCAGTAAATAATAAGAATAATAACAACGATAAAAACAACCCAAAGGAGAAGCTGATGTTCTTCAGCGGTGTCTATAGCTAGAGCTGCTCCAGTGCTTTTCTGTTAGCAATCTAAAAAATTATCTCATGATTAGGCCTTGACTAATGAACACCCTTGATTCCTATTGAGACATGTTGGCGCTCTGTAAATATCAGTGAAAGGTTTGAAATAATATTGTGTTCATGCTTTTGAGCAACAGCTCCAGAGGTTAATGCATATGGATTGTGTGTGTGCCCTTTGAGTCATATCATTTCTGCTGACCACACTTAATGTGTCAAGTCACAACTTCACTTGCTGTTTAATTAGATTTCTTCTTCTTCTTCTTCTTCTTCTTCTTCTTCTTCTTCTTCTTCTTCCAGCTGCTCCTGTTAGGCATCACCACAGCAGATCATCCAATTTATGATCTGTATATTTGATTTGGCACAGGTTTTACACCGGATGCCCTTCCTGAAGCAACCCTCCCCAATCTATTTACTGTAGGCTTGGGACTGGCAATAAGTATGCACTGTCTTGTGCAACCCCAGAGGCTGGGTATTTTACCTAATCTGCATGTTTTTATTATCCTCTGCCCAAACAAAGTTTGGCATGGGATATAGAAATGGGTTCCGTCCATCTGTCTGTCTGGCCATCCGTCTGTCCGTCCGTCCAATCACGTTTTCATTTCCAGGCCAAATTTTTAAAACCACTGAAGATAACTTCATGAAACTTTGTATACATATCAAGCAATATGTGAACTAGTGCCTTTTGCTATTTTGGATTTTTGAAAAAAAAAAGTAGTTTTCAAATTTCTACATAAAAAATAGATTTTGACAGTTTCTAAGAGCAATGTTCATTTCCGGAGCATATATCCAAAACTATTCATGATACAGATTTGAAACTTGGTATACATGTTAATAAGGTGATGTAGATGTGCCTTTTCATACTAAGAAATTTGAGAAATTTTAATTTTTCATGTTTCCATGGAAATAATTTCAGACTTAGTCTCTCAGGTTAGTCTGAGGGGTAGGTTTTGTTTCCGGAGCAGAACTTGAAAACTTTGAGTGGTATGGTCTAGAAAGTTGGTATATGTGTTGATTAAGTATGTTAAATATGTGCCTTTAAAAATCCAGCCACTAGGGGTGCATAAGCGTACTCTTGGTGCCAGTCCCAAGCCCGGATAAATTGGAGAGGGTTGCGTCAGGAAGGGCATCCAGCATAAAACTGTGCAAAATCTAACATGTGGAATGAAAAGAGAAATACCATACTGGATCGGTTGGGGCCCGGGTTAACAACGGCCGCCTCCGGTACTGTTGGTCAACAGGGTGCCAGTGGAAAGTATGCTACTGTTGTGGCAAAACGGAGAAGGAGAAAGAGAGGGGGGAGGCGTGTTAGGAGAGAGCATGAAAGATGGAAGAGAAGGAGCTTAAAATTGAGGGTAGGAACACTGAATGTGGGAACATTGACTGGCAGAGTGAGAGAGTTAGTAGGTATGATGGAAAGAAGGAAGTTGGACATTTTGTGTGTGCAGGAGATGAGGTGGAAAGGAAGCAAGGCCAAGAACATTGGAGGTGGATGCAAGTTGTTTTATTATGGAGCTGATGGAAAGAGAAATAGTGTTGGTATTGTTTTGAGGGGAGAGTTGGTCAACAGTGTGATTGATATGAAGAGGGTGTCAGATAGTGATAGGCATGAAGTTGGAGATGCAAGGAGTGGTAATCAATGTTGTGTGTGCATACGCCCCACAGGTTGGATGTGAGAATAAAGAGAAAGAGTCTTTCTGGGAAAAGATGGATGAAGTGGTAGAAAGTATACTGAGGGAGGAGCGTGTGCTGATAGGAGCAGATTTCAATGGACATGTTGGCGAGGGAAACAGAGGAGATGAGGACGTGATGGGCAGATATGGTGTAAGAGAGAGAAATGTGGAAGGGCAAATGGTGGTTGATTTTTCAAAAAGGATGAATTTGGCAATAGTCAATACATACTTCGAGAAGAAAGAGCAGCACAGGGTGACGTTTAAGAGTGGAGGAAGATCTACACAGGTGGACTACATACTCTGCAGAAGGGGAAACCTGAAGGAGATTGGAGACTGTAATGTGATGGCAGGGGAGAGTATAGCTAGACAACATCAAGTGGTCGTGTGCAGGATGAGCTTGAAAGTGAAAAAGAGGAAGTGTGAAATTGTGGAGCCAAAGATTAAGTGGTGGAAACTAAAAGAGATTGAACATCAGAAGGAGTTTAGGGAAGAAATGAGACAAGCATTGATTGGTAATGGAAGTCTGCCAGAAGATTGGGATACTACTGCTATACTAGTAAGAGAGGCAGCAAGGAAGGTGCTAGGGTGGTCATCGGGAAGGAGAAAGGAAGACAAGGAGATGTGGTGGTGGAACAAAGAAGTGCAGGAAATTATAAAAGAGAAGAGGCTAGCAAAGAAGAATTGGGACGATCAGAGAGACGAGGAAGGCAGACAGTTATACAGAAAGACGAGACAGAAGGCAAAAACAGCAGTAGCGAAAGCGAAAGCAGATGCATACCAGGAGTTGTATGAAAGACTAGAGAACAAAGAAGGAGAGAAAGACCTGTACAGACTAGCTAGGCAGAGAAACAGGGAAGCGAGGGATGTACAGCAGGTAAGAGTGATGAAAGATGTAAATGGAAATGTACTGACAAACAAAGAGAGTGTATTAAGAAGATGGAAAGAGTACTTTGAGGATTTATTAAATGAGGAGAATCCAAGAGAGAAAAGGTCAGATTCGTTGGAGACAGCAAATCAGGAAGCAGAGTTGGTTAGTAAGGATGAGGTGAGGGCAGCCATGAAAAGAATGAAGACTGGGAAAGCAGTCGGACCAGATGGTATCCCGATTGAGGCTTGGAGATGTTTGGGTGAGATGGCTGTGGAGTTCTGAACAAGATTGTTTAATAAGATCCTAGAGAGTGAGAAAATGGCAAATGAATGGAGAGTGTGCTAATCCTAATATATAAGAATAAGGGAGATGTACAGAGCTGCAGTAATTACAGAGGGATAAAATTGATGAGCCACACCATGAAGCTATGGGAAAGGGTATTGGAGGCGAGATTGAGAAGAGAGGTAGCAATCTGTGAACAGCAGTATGGGTTTATGCCAAGGAAGAGCACATCGGATGCAATTTTTGCTGTAAGAATGTTAATGGAGAAGTACAGGGAAGGCCAGAGAAAGCTACATTGTGTGTTTGTAGACCTGGAGAAGGCATACGATAGAGTGCCGAGAGATGAGTTATGGTATTGTATGAGAAAGTGTGGAGCGAATGAGAAGTATATTAGAGTGGTGCAAGACATGTATGAGAACAGTGAAACAGCAGTGAGGTGTGCAGTTGGAATGACTGAATGGTTCAAGGTGAAGGTGGGACTCCATCAAAGATCTGCTTTGAGTCCTTTCTTGTTTGCCATGGTGATGGATAGCTTGACGGATGAAGTGAGGCAAGAGTAACCATGGAACGTAATGTTTGCAGATGATATTGTGATATGTGGTGAAAGTAGAAAGGAGGTTGAGTTGGGTTTGGAGAGATGGAGGTATGCATTGGAACGAAGAGGAATGAAGGTGAGCAGTAGCAAAACAGAATACATGTGCATCAATGAGAATGGGGATGAGAGTGTAGTGAAGATGCAAGGAGTAGACGTAAAGAAAGTTGGTGAATTCAAGTACCTGGGGCCAACTGTGCAGGAAAATGGGGGCTGCGATAGTGAGGTGAGAAAGAGAGTGCAGGCAGGGTGGAGCAGTTGGAGAAGGATTTCGGGAGTCATTTGTGATAGGAAAGTCCCAGCAAAAGTGAAAGGTAAGATGTATAAGACCATAATGAGACCAGCTGTGATGTATGGATTGGAGACAGTACCCTTAACGAAGAGACAGGAGGCAAAGTTGGAGGTGGCGGAGTTGAGAATGTTATGGTTTGCGATGGGAGTGACAAGGTTGGACAGCATAAGGAACAAGCACATCAGAGGGACAGCACATGTGGAGAGCTTGGGAATTAAGCTAAGAGAGATGAGACTGAGATGGTATGGGCACATCCTGAGAAGAGATGCAGAGCGTGTTGGAAGGAGAATGTTGAGGATGGAGCTGCCAGGCAAACGAAAATGAGGAAGGCCAAAGAGGAGATACATGGATGTGGTGAGAGAGGACATGAAAGTGGCAAGTGTGGTAGAGAAGGATGTGGAAGACAGGGAGCAATGGAGACGAAAGAGCCGCTGTGGCGACCCCTAATCAGGAGCAGCCAGAAGAAGAAGAAGAAATATATGGCATTAAATATTAAATATGTGCCTTTTGATACTAAGAAATGTGAGAAATTTTCATTTTTAGCTCACCTGGACCAAAGTTTCGGTGGGTTTATGCCATGGGCTGCTGAGGTCAGTGTAAAGAGGTAGGGTTGGTTTCCTGCAGCAGAACTTGAAAAATGTGACAAATAATATCTTGAAACTTGGTATATAGCTGGTATATAGGACGTGGGATATAGATGACTCTGTCTTCTTGTTGAACTGTGGGAGGAAACCGGAACACCCAGAGGAAACCCACGCAGACACAGAAAGTCCGAGAGGTTTGAACCCAGAACCTTCTTACTGTGAGGCAACAGTGCTAATCCCTGCACCACGGTGCCACCAATTAAATTTCCTCAATATTGGTTCAATAATCTAACACTGATTGGTAAACCTAACTTAGGAATGTGTCTTAACACATGCAAATCTGACAGCAATGTGAAGTCCTAATTTATTTCAGGTGTCTCCAATATGTGTAGAGATTAAATGTGTTTGTTTAGGGCGACAAATATTCAGATTTGTAATTGGGAAAGTGGGAAATAAAAAGCATGGATGCCTCCATGTTCATTTTTTCTTACTGTATAGTCAGTTATCCTGTAGCTTTAACAAGCAAATATATCTGTAAATTGACTTATCTAAAGCAAGCACTAGTATATATCGTACATTTACTGGCCACTTTAATAGGAACTTGTTCTTGATTCTAAGATTCCTGTTCTTGGCTGGCAGAAGTGGAACCCAATGTGGTCTTCCGCTGTTGCATGCTGAGATGCTTTTCTGCTCACTACGGTTGTAAAGTGTGATGATATGAGTATATTTTTTACTCGTAGTAGGGTACAATTGCTGGGTTGCATCCGAAATCACATTCACCTCATTAAGCTATGGTCACACTACAGCTCGTGATGCTTTGTGATGGGTTATCGATGAAAAGGAGGCATTTTGGTGGCGATGCATGGCGGTATACACATGAGCTAAAAGTTGTGGTCACACTGCAGGTGAACACTTGACTGTCACACCTTTGCACACTTGAGTCTGGTGCAGCTCAAACAGCCATGCTTTATGTGCGCGCTTGGGACCCAGTCATTACGGGAAACACCTGATACTGATTTGAGCGCAATCAGCACACGCAGATACGGATGCTGTTTTCAAAGAATTTGCAAAGTATTATCATTATAACTGTCAAGTTTGTTTCTAGCCATATTTGCAATGCTGTTTAAATACTCTGCTTTATGATTCTGCTTTCTGTTTTGCTTTCATTTTTGTAAATATCACGCCTGCTAATAAACACTCTTCCTGCACTTACGGTAGAGCCGTCTACCGCCGTCTATCTTGTAGTGTCCTGATCCCCAGATCTTTAACCCAGCCACATATAAAAAGTTGTATGCCTCCATGCTCTTCCAGGTTTTCATCTGTTTGTCCGTGTAGGATGTCTGCAGCACCAGGTAGTTTGAGATGTCAGGGAACTCAAGGGATGGATAATTTTCCAACTCATAGGAAAAATTGTTCTCTAGGAAAAATAATGTGTAAGGATCTATCCCTCTGAGTGGTTTCTATATCCACTTCTTTTGAGTGTACTTTTTGGTTTTAATAACTTGCTTGTTTGCTGTATACAAACATGGCAATAAGTTCTTGTGTTAATCAACCAGACACCATTTTTGGATCATTAATCCCTTTTGACTGAGAATGCCCTGCGTGCATGGTTTTATGTTGACTTCTGGCACATCCATACAGTTTTAAATACAATACCTACAATTAAAAAGAGTTTGTCAGTTTGTATTTATTGCATTTATTTAATTCCTGGGCTCCCATCTGTAACAGGGAGTGATGTTGCATTCCATTAATACACTTTACAGTAGATTAGTAGATTCTAATAGAATAGATGAGCCAAAATAACTGGGTATCTTTTTTAATGGGCCTCGACTCATTACAGGTATGAACAGCTGGGCCTTAAAGTAGAAAAGGTTGAGAACCCCTGATTTAGGAGACAACATCTGTTCATTCTAAATCATGCATTTGGATATATTCCTAGTATATAATTTATCATGGTGGTGTAGTGGTTAGCACTGTCGCCTCACAGCAAGAAGGTTCTGGGTTCGAGCCCAGCGGCTGACGAAGGCCTTTCTGTGTGGAGTTTGCATATTTTCCCTGTGTCTGCGTGGGCTTCCTCTGGGTGCTCCGGTTTCCCCCACAGTCCAAAGGCATGCAGGTTAGGTTAACTGGTGACTCTAAACTGACTGTTGATCTGAGTGTGAATGGTTGTGTCTCTCTTTGTGTCAGCCCTGTGATGATCTGGTGACTTGTCCAGGGTGTACCTTGCCTCTCACCCATAGTCAGCTGGGATAGGCTCCAGCTTGCCTGAGACCCTGTACGGGATAAGCGGCTGGATGATAATGGATGAATGGATCATTTACATTTATCTAGTTTATCATTGACATAAACTGTACATGCAACTATAAGGTACAGTAACTCCTGAAGATTTATCCACTTCCTTTTGGATTACAATTATACATATTTCAATACACTTTAAATCATACATTCTCTCTCAGGTATAGTAATTACACTGGGGTTATTATATTTGTCTGACCTGCTGATTTTGGACTATGTTCCAACTCTTCCTGCAGCAGGGTATGCATAAAGATTTGAACTCTAATCACGAGCACCAAATTAAAACTAATGTGGTATATGATGAACGTTTTTACTCTGCAACTGCCCAGGAAACCTCAGCTGACTGAAAATTTATCTAGTTTGTGTAACATGGCAACCTGAAAAAAATCTACAATTCCACAGTAGATTTACAGTGGGGCAAAAAAGTATTTAGTCAGTCACCAATTGTGCAAGTTCTCCCACTTAAAAAGATGAGAGAGGCCTGTAATTTTCATCATAGGTATACCTCAACTATGAGAGACAAAATGAGAAAAAAAAATCCAGAAAATCACATTGTCTGATTTTTAAAAAATTTATTTGCAAATTATGGTGGAAAATAAGTATTTGGTCAATAACAAAAGTTCATCTCAATACTTTGTTATATACCCTTTGTTGGCAATGACAGAGGTCAAATGTTTTCTGTAAGTCTTCACAAGGTTTTCACACACTGTTGCTGGTATTTTGGCCCATTCCTCCATGCAGATCTCCTCTAGAGCAGTGATGTTTTGGGGCTGTCGCTGGGCAACATGGACTTTCAACTCCCTCCAAAGATTTTTTATGGGGTTGAGATCTGGAGACTGGCTAGGCCACTCCAGGACCTTGAAATGCTTCTTACGAAGCCACTCCTTCGTTGCCCGGGTGGTGTGTTTGGGATCATTGTCATGCTGAAAGACCCAGCCACGTTTCATCTTCAATGCCCTTGCTGATGGAAGGAGGTTTTCACTCAAAATCTCATGATACATGGCCCCATTCATTCTTTCCTTTACATGGATCAGTCGTCCTGGTCCCTTTGCAGAAAAACAGCCCCAAAGCATGATGTTTCCACCCCCATGCTTCACAGTAGGTATGGTGTTCTTTGGATGCAACTCAGCATTCTTTCTCCTCCAAACACGACAAGTTGAGTTTTTACCAAAAAGTTATATTTTGGTTTCATCTGACCATATGACATTCTCCCAATCCTCTTCTGGATCATCCAAATGCTCTCTAGCAAACTTCAGACGGGCCTGGACGTGTACTGGCTTAAGCAGGGGGACACGTCTGGCACTGCAGGATTTGAGTCCCTGGTGGCGTAGTGTGTTACTGATGGTAGCCTTTGTTACTTTGGTCCCAGCTTTCTGCAGGTCATTCACTAGGTCCCCCCGTGTGGTTCTGGGGTGAGATCTTGCGTGGAGCCCCAGATCGAGGGAGATTATCAGTGGTCCTGTATGTCTTCCATTTTCTAATAATTGCTCCCACAGTTGATTTCTTCACACGAAGCTGCTTACCTATTGCAGATTCAGTCTTCCCAGCCTGGTGCAGGTCTACAATTTTGTTTCTGGTGTCCTTTGACAGCTCTTTGGTCTTGGCCATAGTGGAGTTTGGAGTGTGACTGTTTGAGGTTGTGGACAGGTGTCTTTTATACTGATAATGAGTTCAAACAGGTGCCATTAATACAGGTAACGAGTGGAGGACAGAGGAGCCTCTTAAAGAAGAAGTTACAGGTCTGTGAGAGCCAGAAATCTTGCTTGTTTGTAGGTGACCAAATACTTATTTTACAGAGGAATTTACCAATTAATTCATGAAAAATCCTACAATGTGATTTCCTGGATTCTTTCCCCCCATTCTGTCTCTCATAGTTGAAGTGTACCTATGATGAAAATTACAGGCCTCTCTCATCTTTTTAAGTGGGAGAACTTGCACAATTGGTGGCTGACTAAATACTTTTTTGCCCCACTGTATGTAGAAACTTGGTATGTAATTTCAGAGCACATACAAAGTATAACCAAAGTACAGAGTACAGCCAAACGAGTCCCTCTGTGTTTGCTCTGTCAGTCAAATTGCAGATTGGTTTAGATCTTTTTGATGTGTTACTGTGTTCCACAAATAGTATATCTAACTAAGTGTGAGGTAAGTTGACATTTCTGGGGCAGTTGAAATGTAAATACGCTCATTACTTGGGTAATTATGCACATCCTGTAACAAACAAAACATCTTATTGGAAAAACAGCATCCCATACAAATGTAATTACCCTCAACCTGTGTAATTACCTGATAGAGAATGTTCTGCTGGTGGTAAAATACACCTGTGTGCTTATATGAGCCAAAACTGAAGTTGAAACACGTGTATTTACATGAGATACTAATTAGGTAGGTGCTGTCATTCATATGCAAACGTCCACAAGTGTTATATTAAAATGTAAAACTAGGAACTACAGAGATTTTAAAGATACTAACACAAAGCGGCCACTTTGCTTATCATCAGCACCATTATATCAGGCACTGAAGTGCTAGTCTGAATCACATCCATCAAAACCCTGGCTGAAAAGTTGAAGACTCATCATGCAGCTGAAAGGAACAGTGAGATGGAAGTTTCCTTTAGTAGAGTCCCCCCCACACACACACGCACCTGCTATAAATGCCACAGGTATGCAAATGCACTCTGCATCCTCTCTAACAAATCAGCTGTGAATTGAAGCATCTCTGCTTTGAAGTCAGCCCCGAGGAGCTGTTCCCCTGGTGATACAATCGCTGGTGAAAACGCAGGCCACTACAAAATTGTCCTTGCAGGGCAAAATGATCTGGTGATGATCTAAATGAAAAGTGTCACTGAACAAAGGTCTTTGCTCTAGACAGGAAAATTAGATAGCACAGGTTAGCCGTTGATGAAGGAATACTAGGTAAAATGGCTACTTAAAAAACATGAAAGTGGCGACCCGGAGGAACCAGACATGTCTCTGATGTTTCAGTCAGTTACCATGCATCTAGAAAGACTGCAGTTTTATGCCTAAACCTCCCGCTTGAATGCTGATGGTGTCGTATTTCATTTCATCAAATGACTGATCACTGTTTATTTGTGTTAGAGAATCTTCAAGTTTCAAGTTTATTTGTATAGCGCTTTTAACAAGAAACATTGTCGCAAAGCAACTTTACAGAATTTGAAAGACTTAAAACATGAGCTAATTTTATCCCTAATCTATACTCAATGAGCACGCCTGTGGTGATGGTGGCAAGGAAAAACTCCCTCAGACAACATGAGGAAGAAACCTCGAGAGGAACCAGACTCAAAAGGGAACCCATCCTCATTTGGGCAACAACAGACAACATGACTATAACATTAACAGTTTTAACATGAAATCAGTTTCGTTGATGTTATAAACTCTTCATTGATGGAAACTTGAGTGCAAAACTGTTCATGACAACTGCAGTCCTAAAGTTAGCAAGTGAACTGTAGTCCTCAGCCATAAATCTTAATGTTAATGTTAATGTGTGAGCTTTTTAAAGTAAGCATGTGGAATACAGTTGCTTAAAACCCTTTGATGCAAAACATGGGTCAAAAGTGACCCGGCTGAGTTTTTATCTTCTATATCTTTGCAATAAATTAATTCCATCATTCAGTATTCAAGGTATTCCTCAATTAACTTGTTTTTGATCATCATACATCCTTATTTTATTTTTTCCTTTCTTACTTTCTGAATAAAAACCCTTTTTGTATCACTACCCTTCTAATGCACAACATGGGTCAAAAACGACCTGCATTCATTTTCCAGGTTATTTCATGTGTGGCTGAGTGTTTCTATGATATACTTTTGAAATATATTCATTTTGTCATTTACTTTTCCAAATATGCAGTAAATATCTTGTTTTTGTTTAGCACAAATCATCATTTTTATTTTTCCTTTCTTAAGTTATGAACAAGCACAGCTTTTGTAATTCTACATCAAGTTTACACACATGGGTCAGAAATGGCCCGCATGCATTTACTCCAGCGTTTGGTGGGAACTGTGAATTGTGCTTGTGTCAGACATTTCACAGCTCAGCACAGCGCCCTTTGCCCATCTAATACATGGAAGTAATGTTTTTCAATTGTTCTAACATTACCTTAGAAAAAAAAATTGATTATGTTTAGGTTACCTTGAGAGTGAGTAGATTACTTGTCAGAAAGTTACAAGTAATTACTATTAGCTACCGAGCTGTTGACATATTCTACTTTAGTTAGCTAATTTTATTGTAGTTGGCTTAGCTAACTACATAGTTAATAAATAAATAACTGGCCCCATTCACTGCTAAAGCAATTACTTGAAACAAACTATTATTATAGTATTAAGACATTTAATTTTAAATCACACTTGTATGACCCATGTGTAGTAATATAAAAAGTATTTTTGTTCATAAAGTAGGAAAGAAACAATTAAATTAATGATTTGTGGTAATTAAAAACAAGATATTTAAAGAATACTTGGAATATTCAATCATAAAATAAATTGACTTCAAAAGATAGAGCAAAGAAAAACTCAGTCAGCATGAAATAACCTGGAAAATGAATGCGGGTCATTTTTGACCCATGTTGTGCATTACAAGGGGTTTGCATATGTTTTGCATCAAAGGGTTAAAAATAATGCACTGAATAACATTTGTTCATGTGGGTGTCTGAGATGGTTGAAACAAATGAAGTGGTTTTAAGATAAGATATGAAGGTACTTCAAAAAGTTCTCAGCGTCACCCAGAAAACATCAGGAGAAAGATTGTTCTTGCATGATTTTTCTACATAGTCTCCTTTAATTTCAATGCACTTGGTCCACCAATATTCAAGCTTCACTATCCTTTCGTGGAAGAAGGTCACATCTTGAGCCTCCAGATGCTCCTCAACAGCATGGATGACTTCATCATTACTCTGAAAATGGCGACCAGCGAGTTGGATTTCAGTTTGGGAAACAGATAGAATTCAGATGGTGCCAGGTCGGGTGAGTAAGGTGCATGGGGCAACAGTTCAAAGCCACATTTGGCTGCTTCTGCCACTGCTACGTGTGCTGTGCGGATGGGCGCGTTGTCCTGGAGTAACATCACACCAGCTCGAAGCTTTCCTCTCCTTTTTTCTTTTATTGCTTCTTTCATTTGAGTTTTATCGGAGAGTGATATAAGGCTTTATAGTGCATAGTTATGCCCCAAAATGGGAGTTGCGCCCCTTGTTTCCAGGTGAGGCCAAGAACTTTTTGAAGTACTCTTGTAAACTTTATTGATCAACCGTAGGGGAAATTCACATGTTAGAGCAGCTCCAAAGTAGAAAATGTGAGTGAAAGTGTATATAAGTGAAAGAACAAAAACAAAAAGACAAACCAAAACAGAGCGTGTAATAGAAATGCTGGATTACACATTATTCTATCCACGTTCACTGGATATGAGCAATCGCACGCTCTGATTGGCTACTCTACTACTATGCCATCACCTTAGACACACTGTGAGTAGAGAAAAACAAAATGGTAGCGCGTGTTCCGGAACCAACTGAGGATGAAATAAAAACTCGACTCGAAAACAAAACCCCCAAAATACCAAAAAAAGTAACAAAATATGGAAGGAAAGTATTTGATGATAAGAACGTTTCGTTTTTTATTTTTCAAGAACTATTATTATAGCATTTTTCCCAAATTGTTGCTGTCACCAGTTTGTTTAGATTCTAAGTGGAAATGATTTTGTCAGACATTTTGTATAAAGTTTTTATTTATCAAATTTGCAAAAAATAGAAATAAAAAGGCGCTGTTTCTCCAAATCCAGTCAACGTGGAGAGAATAAAATAGTTATTCCACTCAATCTCGTCGTACATGGCTTATAACCAACTCGACGTGATGCGCCTCATCGGCTATCAGCTCATGTACAACTAGATTTCGTGGAATAAATGTTAAATGTACACATTAACATATACACTCACCAGCCACTTTAATAGGAACTTGTTCTTGATTCTAAGATTCCTGTTCTTGGCTGCAGGAGTGGAACCCGATGTGTTCTTCTGCTGTTGCATGCTGAGATGCTTTTCTGCTCACCACGGTTGTAAAGAGTTATTATATGAGTTACTATATCCTTCCTGGCAGCTCAAACCAATCTGGCCATTTTCCTCTGACTTCTCTTATCAACAAGGCATTTGTTTCCACCCACAGAACTGTTGCTCACAATGCTTTTTGTTTTTCCACACCATTCTGTGTAAACTCTAGAGACTGTTGTGTGTGAAAACCCCAGGAGATCAGCAGTTTCTGAAATACTCAAACCAGTCCATCTGGCTCAAACCAACACCCATGCCACAGTGAAAGAAAGTCACACTTTGAGCTCACAATTTTTCCCATTCTGATGTTTGAACATTGTGAACATTAACTGAAGCTCTTGATTTGTATCAGCATGATTTTATGCCTTGTGCTGCTGTCAAGGGATCGGCTGATTAGAGAACTGCATCAAACAGCAGGTGGATGGGTGTTCCTAATAAAGTGACAGGTGAGGTGTATATGGAATTATCTCATCTCATCTCATCATCTCTAGCCGCTTTATCCCTCTACAGGGTCGCAGGCAAGCTGGAGCCCATCCCAGCTGACTACGGGCGAAAGGCGGGGTACACCCTGGACAAGTCGCCAGGTCATCACAGGGCTGACACATAGACACAGACAACCATTCACACTCACATTCACACCTACGGTCAATTTAGAGTCACCAGTTAACCTAACCTGCATGTCTTTGGACTGTGGGGGAAACCGGAGCACCTGGAGGAAACCCACGCGGACACGGGGAGAACATGCAAACTCCACACAGAAAGGCCCTCGCCGGCCACGGGGCTCGAACCCGGACCTTCTTGCTGTGAGGCGACAGCGCTAACCACTACACCACCGTGCCGCCCCTGAGACAGTAATCAACTGTAAAAAACATATGTCAAGAACCGCAAAGAGAAATGACATCCATCATTAATTTAAAAAAAATAATGAAAAAAACCCACTGAATTAGAAAGTAAGTGTGTCTAAACTTTTGACTGGTACTGTGTATGTGTGTGTGTGTGTACACACACACCCACACCCACACACACACACGAGGTAACAGTCTGTACATCTCATAGCCCCTGATGTTCCTCAACTCATGCTTGTGTCTCCAGCTCCAACACTATATAATAAACTTAGCACTCCTAGGAAGAAGGTTGTAATTTATTTTATTTTGTTTTAAACTCTTTGATTTTTACTCCCCAAGTTGTGTCTTTGATGAACCTGCTAATTGAAAAGTTTAAAGTCCATTTTCATTCATTGGCCTTTTTAAATGAATTAAATGAATAGCTGACTCAGATGGCTCTGTTAGTATTCATGAATTCTCTACATTTAACATCTGAGAAATATTACCTTCAGCCCACTTTATATCCTATACTTTATATCACTTTTTAAAAATAAAAATGCTCTGTTTCTCAAAATCCAGTGAATGTGGATAGAATAAAACAGTTATTCCACTCAGTCTCGTCGTACATGGCTTACAGTCAACTTGATGTAGAGGTGGCAGTAAAGGTTACTACGCCACCCACGGGAGATCTAGTCTCCACGTGGGAAATTACTGTTGATAAGAAACCAACAATTCTCAATTTAACCAAATTTCATACACTTTAGCACATGCATTCAGGCAAACAGGTTTATGCAAGGATGAAACAGAGACAGTGTTCTATTTCAAATTATACAAAAATTTTTATTTTAAAAATACTGATCATATTCACTTCTCTCACACACACTGGTACAGGGGTAATACCTGATTAACACTAGGTCACTAAAAAAACAAACTAACAAAACAGCAGGAGAGGGGGTTACCTAAGGGAGACCAGAGCAGGGAGTGGGTCAGAATGACCTCACGCACACGGCACTGCACACCCAGTGTCACTACTTCACAAATGACAGTGAGACACACAGACAAATGCCCACCACCAAATGCTCAGGCCCCCTGCTGGATGTCCCCGATCCTGCCGAAAAAAAAGGAGAAATTACAATTAATAATCAAAATGACCCGCTGGGATTTGGTTGTGTTTGAACCCACCAGGCTAACGGATGGGAGATTTTACAAACCACACATGATGACACACACCCACACACAGATCACTACAAATTATACATCCCCAAGGGCACAGCAAAACACCTTGGCCAAGGCAAAAAAATATAGAAACAAATGTAAACCCCCGGCCGCCCTGGAGGACAAACCCACACCAACAGCACAGCACCAAATGAAACACTGACCAAGAAAAATAAAAAACAATATAAAATAAATTAGCACAAGAAACAAAAAAAAGTTGAGACAAAGAAAAACCCAAAAACAATAATGCCGCTTTTCCACTACAAACGCGGCTGAGTCGGGCTGAGCCGTGCGGTGCTGAGTTGGGCTGAGTCGAGCTGAGCGGGGCTGTTGGAGTTGCATTTCGACTACAACCGCGCTGAACCGTGCTGGCTGGAAGTGGGTGGACACACTGGGTGGAGTTAGCGAAAGTGGGTGGACGTCACGTGATGTCGTTAAGCGGCGCAAACAGTGACATCAGTGAGCTTTTAAGCGGTAGTCTCACGACCCGGAGAGTAAACAATAAACATGGAGGACATGGAGTCGTTAGTGTTGCTGGTCTTGGTTCTGTGGCTTGTTGTCACCGACAACGCGGACAGATACTGGCAAGAGCGTATAGATGAGGCGAGGCGCATAACGCTTCAGAAATTCTCGTAATTCGTAATTCTTCTCCTTCCGGGTTTACGGTGTTTACAGATCCCAGCGCGCTCGCGGGGCGTGTGTGGGCATGTGAGGACACTCCTCCTCACCAATCAGTGCACAGGGGAGTGTCTGCTCACGCCCCCAGCCTCACTCGGCTCGCTTTGGCTCGCTTCAGCCCTACTCTAAAACGGTGCGAGTTTTAGGGGCTAAGCAGGGCTGAAGCGAGCTGAGTCGTGCTGGTTTTTGGGAGTCGAAACGCGAGCCGTGTCGGGCTGAAGTGAGCTGAAGCGAGCTGAAGTGAGCTGAAAAAGGGTAGTGGAAAAGGGCCATAAGTCAGTAACCTATTCGTCAAGTTTCCCAGGGCCCCTGTTACTGCCCTCACACACACACCCGAACCACGATGAAGAAGCAAACTCACACACCAACAACACACATACACACATTTCCAAATAAAACTCCGTAGAGACAAAACAGCAGCCAATGTCTAGAATGCGGCCCTAATTGCCTGCAGTCTTAGCAGCGATCCACCGTGAACCAAAAAGGAGAGTTCTTATCGCACTTTCAGCCACAGCACGAGGTAGAGTAGCCGACAGCTCGTATACAGGTCAGGCACGCGACAGCGCAGCCAACTTCCCAATTACTCTGCCCTAAAGCAAAGAAAGATGTTAACCACCCGATGTACCAAATCACAATGGCGAGCACGCATTATAAAATAGCCACTTACCAATCACTTGGTAAACATACACCCAAACAGGCAACAACGCCGAACCAACGCAGGTACACTCAATGTTCTACCCTAGAACAAACAAAGCCATTAACCACAATGACTGAATTTCGTATGCAAGTTCCAATGCACTTGCCTCACATACCACATTTCATGACACTGAAAGAAATGTAGGTCAACATACCTTCACGGTCAAGATGTAAACCTAACCAAATGCTGCACGCAAACAAGATGCTCTAAAACCAATGCCAAACTCGAGGTAAAACAGTTGAATTCGCTTACCTGACCGCCGCTGTTCCCTGCTTTTATAGAAATATCCCACCTGGCAACTCAATCCCAAGTCGCTTGCCATGACAGTCAATGCGACTGCTGCCAGGCTTAAAGGCGCCGACACACCACGACATTACCACTATGCATCTCGTCATCTACCAGCTCGTGTACGACTCGATTTCGTGGAATAACTGCTAAATATCTGTTCAAGGGATTGGCTGATTAGATAACTGCATAAAATAGCAGGTGTATGGGTGTTCCTAATGAAGTGGCCAGCGAGTGAATATATATACAGTGGTGCTTGAAAGTTTGTGAACCTATTTGAATTTTCTATATTTCTGCATCAATATGACCTAAAACATCATCAGATTTTCACACAAGTCCTAAAAGTAGATAAAGAGAACCCAGTTAAACAAATGAGACAAAAATATTATACTTGGTCATTTATGTATTGAGGAAAATTATCCAATATGACATATCTGTGAGTGGCAAAAGTATCACAGCATGAAGGTTCTGTGTTCAAGCCCAGTGGCTGAGGGGGCCTTTGAGCAAAAGTATGTAAACCTTTGCTTTCAGTATCTGGTGTGACCCCCTTGTGCAGCAATAATTGCAACTAAACGTTTGTGGTAACTGTTGATCAGTCCTGCACACCGGCTTGGAGGAATTTTAGCCCATTCCTCCGTACAGAACAGCTTCAACTCTGGGATGTTGGTGGGTTTCCTCACATGAACTGCTCGCTTCAGGTCCTTCCACAACATTGCAATTGGATTAAGGTCAGGACTTTCACTTGGCCATTCCAAAACATTAACTTTATTCTTCTTTAGCCGTTCTTTGGTAGAACAACTTGTGTGCTTAGGGTCATTGTCTTGCTGCATGACCCACCTTCTCTTGAGATTCAGTTCATGGACAGATGTCCTGACATTTTCCTTTAGAATTTGCTGGTATAATTCAGAATTCATTGTTCCATCAATGATGGCAAGCCGTCCTGGCCTAGATGCAGCAAAACACGCCCAAACCATGATACTACCACCACCATGTTTCACAGATGGGATAAGGTTCTTATGCTGGAATGCAGTGTTTTCCTTTCTCCAAACATAATGCTTCTTATAGAAAACAAAAAGTTCTATTTTGGTCTCATCCATCCACAAAACATTTTTTCCAATAGCCTTCTGGCTTGTCCACGTGATCTTTAGCAAACTGCAGATAAGCAGCAATGTTCTTTTTGGAGAGCAGTGTCTTTCTCCTTGCAACCCTGACATGCACACCATTGTTGTTCAGTGTTCTCCTGATGGTGGACTCATGAACATTAACATGAGCCAATGTGAGAGAGGCCTTCAGTTGCTTAGAAGTTACCCTGGGGTCCTTTGTGACCTCGCCGACTATTACATGCCATGCTCTTGGAGTGATCTTTGTTGGTCGACCACTCCTGGGGAGGGCAACAATGGTCTTGAATTTCCTCCATTTGTACACAATCTGTGTGACTGTGGATTGGTGGAGTCCAAACTCTTTAGAGATGGTTTTGTAACCTTTTCCAGCCTGATGAGCATCAACAACGCTTTTTCTGAGGTCCTCAGAAATCTCCTTTGTTTGTGCCATGATACACTTCCACAAACACGTGTTGTGAAGATCAGACTTTGATGGATCCCTGTTCTTGAAATAAAACAGGGTGCCCACTCACACGTGATTGTCATCCCATTGATTGAAAACACCTGACTCTAATTTCACCTTCAAATTAACTGCTAATCCTAGAGGTTCACATACTTTTGCCACTCACAGATATGTAATATTGGATCATTTTCCTCAATAAATAAATGACCAAGTATAATATTTTTGTCTCATTTGTTTAACTGGGTTCTCTTTATCTACTTTTAGGACTTGTATGAAAATCTGATGATGTTTTAGGTCATATTTATGCAGAAATATACAACCCTGATTCCAAAAAAGTTGGGACAAAGTACAAATTGTAAATAAAAATGGAATGCAATAATTTACAAATCTCAAAAACTGATATTGTATTCACATTAGAACATAGACAACATATCAAATGTTGAAAGTGAGACATTTTGAAATTTCATGCCAAATATTGGCTCATTTGAAATTTCATGACAGCAACCCATCTCAAAAAAGTTGGGACAGGGGCAATAAGAGGCTGGAAAAGTTAAAGGTACAAAAAAGGAACAGCTGGAGGACCAAATTGCAACTCATTAGGTCAATTGGCGATAGGTCATTAACATGACTGGGTATAAAAAGAGCATCTTGGAGTGGCAGCGGCTCTCAGAAGTAAAGATGGGAAGAGGAACACCAATCCCCCTAATTCTGCGCTGACAAATAGTGGAGCAATATCAGAAAGGAGTTTGACAGTGTAAAATTGCAAAGAGTTTGAACATATCATCATCTACAGTGCATAATATCATCAAAAGATTCAGAGAATCTGGAAGAATCTCTGTGCGTAAGGGTCAAGGCCGGAAAACCATACTGGGTGCCCGTGATCTTCGGGCCCGTAGACGGCACTGCATCACATATGGGCATGCTTCTGTATTGGAAATCACAAAATGGGCTCAGGAATATTTCCAGAGAACATTATCTGTGAACACAATTCACCGTGCCATCCGCCATTGCCAGCTAAAACTCTATAGTTCAAAGAAGAAGCCATATCTAAACATGATCCAGAAGCGCAGACGTCTTCTCTGGGCCAAGGCTCATTTAAAATGAACTGTGGCAAAGTGGAAAACTGTTCTGTGGTCAGACAAATCAAAATTTGAAGTTCTTTATGGAAATCAGGGACTCCGTGTCATTCGGACTAAAGAGGAGAAGGACGACCCAAGTTGTTATCAGCACTCAGTTCAGAAGCCTGCATCTCTGATGGTATGGGGTTGCATTAGTGCGTGTGGCATGGGCAGCTTACACATCTGGAAAGACACCATCAATGCTAAAAGGTATATCCAGGTTCTAGAGCAACATATGCTCCCATCCAGACGATGTCTCTTTCAGGGAAGACCTTGCATTTTCCAACATGACAATGCCAAACCCCATACTGCATCAATTACAGCATCATGGCTGCATAGAAGAAGGGTCCGGGTACTGAACTGGCCAGCCTGCAGTCCAGATCTTTCACCCACAGAAAACATTTGGCGCATCATAAAATGGAAGATACGACAAAAAAGACCTAAGACAGTTGAACAACTAGAATCCTACATTAGACAAGAATGGGTTAACATTCCTATCCCTAAACTTGAGCAGCTTGTCTCCTCAGTCCCCAGACATTTACAGACTGTTGTAAAGAGAAAAGGGGATGTCTCACAGTGGTAAACATGGCCTTGTCCCAACTTTTTTGAGATGTGTTGTTGTCATGAAATTTAAAATCACCTAATTTTTCTCTTTAAATGATACATTTTCTCAGTTTAAACATTTGATATGTCATCTATGTTCTATTCTGAATAAAATATGGAATTTTGAAACTTCCACATCATTGCATTCCGTTTTTATTTACAATTCGTACTTTGTCCCAACTTTTTTCGAATCATTGTAGAAAATTCTAAAGGCTTCACAAACTTTCAAGCACCACTGTACATATGTACTCCAAGTATTGCATATATTGAATAGTGTACGGAGATCAATTTTGCACTGGAGGTTGAGTGATATAATAAATATCCTACACAGAGAAATTTAAGTACTGTAGAAAGAATGCTATCCAACAGTTATTTCACAGGGATGTAAACAGGAATGATAAGTATAAGGACAGATAGTGACATCAGAGTGACTAATGAATTAAGTAACATTATTGAAATATATTGCTTGAGATATTTTTGTGTAAGTAGCTGTTGTTTTCTGGGTGGTGGGTGATGGTGACCAGTGACAACAACAGTTGTTATGATGTTTTGCTGTTCAGGAGTCTGACTGCTGTTGGGACGAAAGACCTGCACAAGCACTCCCTCTCGCAGTGTGGGTGTAACAGTCTGTTCCTGAACGAGCTGCTCAAGGCCCCCACAGCCTCATCCAGGTGATAAGAGGAGTTGTCTCAGATTGATGACAACTTGGTGAATATCATCCTCTCAGCCACCTCCTCTCTGAATTCTAGACAGACCAGGACAGAGCTAGCCCTTTTTACCTGTTTGTTTTGTCTTTTCCTGTCCCTCTGCACACATCTGCTTCCCCAACAGACCACTGTGTGGAGGAGCGCTGATGCCACCACAGTGTCACAGAATGTTTTTAACAGTGTCCTGCCCACACCAAAGGACTTTAGTCTCCTCAGCATGTGGAAACATCTTCGGCTTTTTTTTTTTTATTTTACTTTTATTTATTTCATCTCATCTCATCTCATTATCTCTAGCCGCTTTATCCTGTTCTACATGGTTGCAGGCAAGCTGGAGCCTATCCCAGCTGACTACGGGCGAAAGGCGGGGTACACCCTGGACAAGTCGCCAGGTCATCACAGGGCTGACACATAGACACAGACAACCATTCACACTCACATTCACACCTACGGTCAATTTAGAGTCACCAGTTAACCTAACCTGCATGTCTTTGGACTGTGGGGGAAACCGGAGCACCCGGAGGAAACCCACGCGGACACGGGGAGAACATGCAAACTCCACACAGAAAGGCCCTCGCCGGCCACGGGGCTCGAACCCGGACCTTCTTGCTGTGAGGCGACAGCGCTAACCACTACACCGCCGTGCCACCTTTTATTTATTTATTTATTTATTTTATTTTTTAAGGGCATCTGTGCTGTCTGACCAGTCTAGTTTATTATTGAGATGAACACCCAGTTCCCACCATCTCAATATCCAATCCCTAGATGTTCCTTGGTGTAGTTAGAGGCTTCTTCCTGCAGAAATCTATCATCATCACCTTTCTGTTGCTGGAGTTTATGTGAAGATGATCCTGCTCACCCAGTTGACAATGTCCTTGGTGTCGACTGTATTCTTGTCCATTTTGTTCATTTTAATAGTGAAATGAGCAAAAATAAACAACTACAGATTTTAAAGCTGAAAGTAAACAAAAGACAAACCCGCTAGAAAATGAAAACTCCACACGTCTTCTCATTGGATAATCAAGGAGCTGGGACATTTGCTACTTACCACTTTTAGACCCATGTCTCAAAACCATTCAGTAACAAAATGGAGCAATCCATGGATGTTAAAAGTAATTCATTTTCACATTTTCCATTGCTTGCACTCTCTCTCTCTCTCTCTCTCTCTCTCTCACACACACATTACTTTCTATTATCATTTGCCAGCTGTTCACTAGAGTTCACTACATTTTCTATTACCATTTAATAAAATGTCCCACTGCATAATCTTTATTTTTTCTGCCTGATCATATCTGACTTTAAAATGATAAGTGTAGTTTAATTACACAGTTCCTTTTTTCTATACTTCAATTATCATAACTGTGTAAACAATCAAGCACAAAAACAAAATGATCAGTCATACCATCTGACCCATCCCGCAATATAATTACAAACCGACAATTAAAATTATCACTATCATTTTCTACATTTCCACATGTATATACATTAATTACATTAATTCAACTTTCAAACTATCCATCCATTCATTCATTGCAACTCAGGAACTATTGACAACTTGCAACAGCATGTTAAATCCATTACAGGACTCCGTCAGGGACAGAAAAACGAGCTTAACAAAGCTGAGGATCCTACTGTCATGGTTAAGGAGGTGACTGATGCATTGGTACGGTGTTTGGGTGGTTTTTTTTTATACAAGCAGCAGTAGTGAGTGCTTACGCCATGCCATCCTGCTCTGTCACTCTTTAATTGGGATTTATGCAGCACCAAGGCAAAAAGGATGTTATATAGCTGTGAGTAAACTAGACATGACAAGATGAGGGCCAAGCTTCCATTTCATTGTAAGACTTCTCCTGAATGGATGATCGCCTTACAGAAATAGTGAGGGGCTGTTAATGCACGGTGTAATGGATCCTTAAAAAAAAGAGGATTTAAAAAACCAAAAATAAAAATCAGCTGTCAGTGAGATGGCAAGTTTATTTATTTATTTATTTATTTATGTATTTATTGTGTGCACACTATATTTACATGCTGTTCTACAAACATAGTTGGCCCTATCTGTCCATTTTGGTTGACGTTAGATTTGATGCCTGCTTTCAGACAGAGTCCTCAGTGAACTGTGGATGACAAGGAGTGTGAATGTGAGTCATATCTATTGGCAAGCATTCCCCAAATCCCTGCAATTGAAACCAAATCAATTTTTTAAGGACAGTTAAAGTAGTCACTAAACCAGCTTAACTATTCGCTTGACAAATCATTGAACATAATCAGGGGCAAAAGTAGACAGAGGGTTTTTATTTATTTTTTATTTTTATGATAGTCACTTGCTCAAGAAGTGGAGAAAAAAGTTAATCTCTTAATCTCAAAGCAGCATGTGGTTCAAAGTAGGGGATTTCATCCTTATAGGTGGAAATTAAATTAAAGCTGAAGCTTGACTCAAAGCTCTAAAAATGTCTCTTCTTATGTTCTGATTTGAGAGCGAGAGCGAGAGAGAGAGAGAGAGAGAGAGAGAAGGAAGGAGCGAGTCAGAAAAAGATGCAACTGTTAAAGCTGTAAACAGTATACATTATTTGTTATCCTAAATTTTGTCCACATTTGAGTAAAAAAAGCTCATCTAAGGCTACAGTCACACTACAGCTCGCGATGCTTTGCGATGGGTTATCGATGATATTCAACTCTTTCTCATTGGTCGCACCAGTTCTCTACAATGTGGTGCCAGCAAACATCAAGTCGATCCTTACCCTGATGAGGTTCAAGACAGAACCTAATAAGTGACTCAGCCCATGTTTACATTAGACCGTATCAGCGGATCATCAGATTAACGTTTTTAAAACGATTAGTGTGCACACAGCAACACCAATACACGATTTGCGTGCACACAGCAATACCAATACACGGATACGCTCGGCTCCGCAGGCATCCTGCGCTCCAAATCACTCCGCCCTGAACAGCGAGTGCCCTCTGGAGGGTGCGCACTCCGGCCTTGCGCAGCTCACAGAGCACGCGAGTGAAGTGAACAAGCTGTGATTCGGGACTGAGCCGCTGTGTGTGTGATCCCAGCGCATATCACTTACCACTTGCAAGTGGAAGGATGGCAAGCCTAAAGACAATCATAACTACACAATGGGCAGTATTTGCGTCAGTATTTGCAGTATTTTCATACTTTTATACTCTTTAATGAAAGGTGATACAAGGCGGAAGTCCGCGCCGTTTTTCAGCAGTCGCGTCACATGACCAACGCCAGCGAATCAGGAAGGTGGATGTCACAGTGACGTTGTCCAATGAGACGCCAGCTAGAGCTCAGCACAGCGTATCCGCGTATTCTGAATGTTTACACAGCACCGGAGCTGACACGATCTGGATTGAATACGTGGACGCTGGCAGATTCCCGTTTCCCGGCGTTTCCAGGCGGTTTAATGTAAACGGACAGTGCATCCGCGAAGAAAACGAGACAGATACGGTCTAATGTAAACGTAGCCTCAGATCATTCCCTGACACTCCACTTACACTCAAGTACCTTGGCGTGAATAGGAACTCGTGGAGTGGATCAGGAGCAAGTGTTAATAGCTGCTACCTGGAATCAGCGGTGGAGATATGAGATATGCTTGGCCTGAGTGACCAAGCTTGAAGCCAATCCAAAGTATTCAAGGTAAGGTAGTGTAACAGCTCCAGGAAACCTGGTTTTATCTGTGATGGACTGACGTCCCCTCTAGGGACCACTGGATGCAAAACCAACTCAATATACTATATGGCCGTAGATTGGTGGACACCTGTTCACACTCATATATGCTTTTTGAACATCCCATTCCAGATTTAGTCCCTCTTTTGCAATTATAATAATATAATAAGGCCTGGGGTCCAGTCATTCAGTGTTCAAGTTCATTCCAAATGTGTTCAGTGGGGTTGAGGTCAGAGCTCTGTGCAGAACACTCGAGCTCTTCCACTCCAACCTTCTCAAACCATGTCTTCATGGATCTCGCTTTGTAGATAGGACCAGCATTATGCCTGAACAGGTTTTGGCCTCTTAGTTCCAGTGAAGGAAAGCTGTAATTATACAGCACACAAATACATTCTAGACAACTGCATCTTCCAACTTTGTGGCAACAGTTTGGGGAAGAACCACATACAAGTGTGATGGTCAAGTGTCCATAAACTTTTGGCCAAATAGTGTAACTCTGCTCATTGATTAGTGTGAAGTTATTCAAGATTTACATCAGCTTAGGTCTTTAAATTCACACGACCCAATTGAAAGGTAAGAGCTCATGGGTAAGAGCATATGGGATATCTATATCAACAATGACTGGTGCACAACCACACATTCTTGTTCTATTTGTGCAACAACAGTTGTCATTGTTTCGTTCTTCACAATACCTGTCGAACTGTTGACGCTTCGGCTGTGCAAGTCCATGGTAATATAGCCTCTGAACTTGAACGTGGGCTGGTGTATGCAAATTTTGAGGCATGGGTATTCATGACTCTGGACTGTTATGAAACAGTCCAGGATTTTGAAATTGGCCCATTTTACTGCCCTCTTTTGCATATGTGGGATTGTATTTGAAAGAGACGCCAACAGTGTTTGAGGTACCGAACTCTTATTTTTCACCTATGCCAAGGTACATACAGATTTCCATTTTATGGCATGTTTAAAGTGAAATTAGCAAATGAAAAGTCTACAAATAAGTTTAATAATCTTATATTTGGGGGTGGCACGATGGTGTAGTGGTTAGCGCTGTCGCCTCACAGCAAGAAGGTCCGGGTTCGAGCCCCGTGGCCGGCGAGGGCCTTTCTGTGTGGAGTTTGCATGTTCTCCCCGTGTCCGTGTGGGTTTCCTCCGGGTGCTCCGGTTTCCCCCACAGCCCAAAGACATGCAGGTTAGGTTAACTGGTGACTCTAAATTGACCGTAGGTGTGAATGTGAGTGTGAATGGTTGTCTGTGTCTATGTGTCAGCCCTGTGATGACCTGGCGACTTGTCCAGGGTGTACCCCGCCTTTCGCCCGTAGTCAGCTGGGATAGGCTCCAGCTTGCCTGCGACCCTGTAGAACAGGATAAAGCGGCTAGAGATAATGAGATGAGAATCTTATATTTGGTTTATTGTTACCTTATAATAAGAAATACTAGATAGATTTGACAATATTAAAAGATAATTTCATGTGCTAATATGTCATTTTGACAGATGTGCAATTTCCAGGTTTAACAAATTCACATTCACTTGTTTTTCACCAAATAATGTGAATACAGGGTCACAGTGGTGTTATGATTAGCACTGTCACCTCACAGCAGGAAGGTTCTGGGTTCGAGCCCAGTGGCTAATGGGGGCCTTTCTCTGTGGAGTTTGCATGTTCTCCCCATGTCTGCATGGGTTCCCTTTGGGTGCTCTGGTTTCTCCAGGTTAACTTTCTACTCTAAATAGCCCATAGGTGTGAATGGTTGAGAGGAGAAAACCTCTGTAAAATAATCAAGTAGAAGGCAACGGGAAACCACTACTGTAATTCTTCCCCAGAAACTCGGACTTGCCATCACTCAGAACACTAAAGAAGAAGAAGAAGAATGTGAGTACTCACCTAATCACACATGGAAAGCATATAATGTGAAATGTACTGTATGTAATTTTTCTGTGAGGGATATCTTAGCAAAAGTAGTGCGAAGTGGTTTCCTTACCTGTGCGAGAAGGCTCCATTCCATGTTGATGCAGCACGACATGCTTTTCAATGGAGTAGACTGCTTAGCGGACTCTCTCAGCAAAGTAGGGTGCAATTTCTCTAGTCTGTAATGTATCTATCTGTGGATGCACTCTCACACTGGAATAGAGAAAATGATATCAGTGTTTATGAGGAGTGATAAAAATGTACCACTCGTTTTTGCACCGTCGTGTTCTTTAGATTCAATGAATATATTCATACTGTAGCTATCATCCAACCATGCTGAATAGATTGCTAAGGACCTCAAGTATTTTAGAGATGTCTGAGTACTGAAAGAGTGTGGAAAAGTGTCACAGCCATTAGACAGCTATAGCTATCATTCCATACCTGCATTTATTCCAATTGCATACTCACGCAGACTGATCATTTTATTCTATAAATTCATGTACTCAGTGGTAGCAGACATTTCGGCACTGTAGCAGAAATAAATGCACCTGATTATTTCGATATCCTCAGAAATGCATGTTCTTGGATGCTGGTTGTGTCATGTCTCATTAATTCCGAGCTCTGTGAATGATGTGCGTCTCTGCCTGACTACTCATCAGGGCTAATGAGGAGGAAGGAGTCAGACTTTTCCTGAATGTAGAATGAGAGGATGTGTTGAAGCCATGGATGGCTCTTAACTGAGAAGTTGAAAATTTCATTGCACAAACCTGTTGACACATTCTCAGTAGGAATCGTCACTTGATATCCATTCACAGCAGTTCCGTTAAAATCACTGTATGAAATAAACATCTCTTTGGTTCATAAATAGAATAACACGCAATGACATTGGCCATCATTCAGCCGTTTCAATAGGAACCTGTTCTAGTACATTGTATCTATTCGTCATTTCAAGGTAAATAGTTCCCTTTTATTCATGTCTTCTTTTTTTTTTTCCTCAAATAGTTTCCTAAAGTAGTGACTCACTATTCCTGTGAGTTCAGGAAACGTCCTGTTGTAAAATTAATATGCCATGAAGGCATGATGAAGGGCAGTCTTAAGTGAGACATCACTTGATTAGGACATATGGCTAACTCCTGTGAGAAGGGAAGGAGATGAATGGAGCCCTGTGTGTGGTGCGTACAGCTCTTGCTGCGTGGCAAAAAGACGACGCACAATTAAAGCTTGTACAGCAGCCAGCAGCAAATCTCAAAACCCTAATAATGTAAATTCCCAGCCTAATTGGTGGCACACCATCTGTTTCTAGCTAAAATAATGAATAGAATTGTACTGGGTTTTTGAAGAACCATATTTCAAGGACAATAGGATATTTACTTATTCCTGTCAGCATGTGTTTGTATCATATCTATATTAGCATTGCTGTCAGTGATCTGAAAGATAGACAAGACACTTCCATAGTGTTTCTGAAGCTGTCTGAAGTGGATCGGTGCTGTTATTCCCCATGCTTCATGGACTGATTGATTAATTTCTCGCCTGGCTGTTCCAATAGCGTTGACTCTTCATCAGTCCTGCATGCAGTTTGTCCTCATCCCCTCGTGTCTTAATGGCTGGCTGCTCCGTTTGATTGTATGCAGATGAGGAGAGCTGATGAAGTCATTATGTGCACACACAGACACATAACTGCAGGCTTTCTGTTCTGCCACTTGTGTTTCACTTATTAATGATGTTGGGAGAGAGTCTTCACTTAACATGCTGAGAGATATCAAGTCTAATAAACAGCCTTGAAAAGGAGGATTTCTTTGATGGGTTTGGATTGATTCTATTTTTTCACGATATTTTGGCAGGAATACAGTTTGTTAGCACACTTGTGCTGTATTTGACTAGAGGTGGGAACTTGTAATTCCCAACCTCCAACCTCTCAGAAAAGCAAAAAAAAAAAAACCTAACCCAAAAACAAAACCCCTTCGACTTGTAAAATACCTACAGGTCAAATCAACATGGCTGATCACATCATCAGAACTGAACAAAGTCATACTTCTTTCACAGAGTGGTGAACTCTTCCTATATTTACTTCTGAGAGACTCTGCCTCTCTGGGAGGCTCTTTTTATACCCAATCATAGTACTGACCTGTTGCCAATTAACCAAATTAGTCTTGATATGTTTCACCAGGGGGCGGCAGAGTGGTGTTGCGATTAGCACTGTTGTCTCACAGCATGAAGGTTCTGCGTTCGAGCCCAGTGGCTGAGGGGGTCTTTGAGCAAAAGTATGTGAAACCTTTGCTTTCAGTATCTGGTGTGACCCCCTTGTGCAGCAATAACTGCAACTAAACGCTTCCGGTAACTGTTGATCAGTCCTGCACACTGGCTTGGAGGAATTTTAGCCCATTCCTCCGTACAGAACAGCTTCAACTCTGGGATGTTGGTGGGTTTCCTCACATGAACTGCTCGCTTCAGGTCCTTCCACAACATTTCGATTGGATTAAGGTCAGGACTTTGACTTGGCCATTCCAAAACATTAACTTTATTCTTCTTTAACCATTCTTTGGTAGAACGACTTGTGTGCTTAGGGTTGTTGTCTTGCTGCATGACCCATCTTCTCTTGAGATTCAGTTCATGGACAGATGTCCTGACATTTTCCTTTAGAATTTGCTGGTATAATTCAGAATTCATTGTTCCATCAATGATGGCAAGCCGTCCTGGCCCAGATGCAGCAAAACAGGCCCAAACCATGATACTACCACCACCATGTTTCACAGATGGGATAAGGTTCTTACAACCCCGATTCCAAAAAAGTTGGGACAAAGTACAAATTGTAAATAAAAACGGAATGCAATGATGTGGAAGTTTCAAAATTCTATATTTTATTCAGAATAGAACATAGATGACATATCAAATGTTTAAACTGAGAAAATGTCTCATTTAAAGAGAAAAATTAGGTGATTTTAAATTTCATGACAACAACACATCTCAAAAAAGGTGGGACAAGGCCATGTTTACCACTGTGAGACATTCCCTTTTCTCTTTACAACAGTCTGTAAATGTCTGGGGACTGAGGAGACAAGTTGCTCAAGTTTAGGGATAGGAATGTTAACCCATTCTTGTCTAATGTAGGATTCTAGTTGCTCAACTGTCTTAGGTCTTTTTTGTTGTATCTTCTGTTTTATGATGCGCCAAATGTTTTCTATGGGTGAAAGATCTGGACTGCAGGCTGGCCAGTTCAGTACCCGGACCCTTCTTCTACGCAGCCATGATGCTGTAATTGATGCAGTATGTGGGTTGGCATTGTCATGTTGGAAAATGCAAGGTCTTCCCTGAAAGAGACGTCATATGGATGGGAGCATATGTTGCTCTAGAACCTGGATATACCTTTCAGCATTGATGGTGTCTTTCCAGATGTGTAAGCTGCCCATGCCACACGCACTAATGCAACCCCATACCATCAGAGATGCAGGCTTCTGAACTGAGCGCTGATAACAACTTGAGTCGTCCTTCTCTTCTTTAGTCCGAATGACACAGCATCCCTGATTTCCATAAAGAACTTCAAATTTTGATTCGTCTGACCACAGAACAGTTTTCCACTTTACCACAGTCCATTTTAAATGAGCCTTGGCCCAGAGAAGACGTCTGCGCTTCTGGATCATGTTTAGATATGGCTTCGTCTTTGAACTATAGAGTTTTAGCTGGCAATGGTGGATGGCACAGTGAATTGTGTTCACAGATAATGTTCTCTGGAAATATTCCTGAGCCCATTTTGTGATTTCCAATACAGAAGCATGCCCGTATGTGATGCAGTGCCGTCTAAGGGCCCGAAGATCACGGGCACCCAGTATGGTTTTCCGGCCTTGACCCTTATGCACAGAGATTCTTCCAGATTCTCTGAATCTTTTGATGATATTATGCACTGTAGATGATGATATGTTCAAACTCTTTGCAATTTTACACTGTCGAACTCCTTTCTGATATTGCTCCACTATTTGTCAGCGCAGAATTAGGGGGATTGGTGTTCCTCTTCCTATCTTTACTTCTGAGAGCCGCTGCCACTCCAAGATGCTCTTTTTATACCAAGTCATGTTAATGACCTATTGCCAATTGACCTAATGAGTTGCAATTTGGTTCTCCAGCTGTTCCTTTTTTGTATCTTTAACTTTTCCAGCCTCTTACTGCCCCTGTCCCAACTTTTTTGAGATGTGTTGCTGTCATGAAATTTCAAATGAGCCAATATTTGGCATGAAATTTCAAAATGTCTCACTTTCGACATTTGATATGTTGTCTATGTTCTATTGTGAATACAATATCAGTTTTTGAGATTTGTAAATTATTGCATTCCGTTTTTATTTACAATTTGTACTTTGTCCCAACTTTTTTGGAATCGGGGTTGTATGCTGGAATGCAGTGTTTTCCTTTCTCAAAACATAACGCTTCTCATTTAAACCAAAAAGTTTTATTTTGGTCTCATCCATCCACAAAACATTTTTCCAATAGCCTTCTGGCTTGTCCATATGATCTTTAGCAAACTGCAGATAAGCAGCAATGTTCTTTTTGGAGAGCAGTGTCTTTCTCCTTGCAACCCTGCCATGCAGACCATTGTTGTTCAGTGTTCTCCTGATGGTGGACTCATGAACATTAACATTAGCCAATGTGAGAGAGGCCTTCAGTTGCTTAGAAGTTACCCTGGGGTCCTTTGTGACCTCGCCGACTATTACACGCCTTGCTCTTGGAGTGATCTTTGTTGATCGACCACTCCTGGGGAGGGAAACAATGGTCTTGAATTTCCTCCATTTGTACACAATCTGTCTGACTGTGGATTGGTAGAGTCCAAACTCTTTAGAGATGGTTTTGTAACCTTTTCCAGCCTGATGAGCATCAACAACACTTTTTCTGAGGTCCTCAGAAATCTCCTTTGTTTGTGCCATGATACACTTCCGCAGACATGTGTTGTGAAGATCAGACTTTGATAGATCCCTGTTCTTTAAATAAAACAGGGTGCCCACTCACACCTGATTGTCATCCCATTGATTGAAAACACCTGACTCTAATTTCACCTTCAAATTAACTGCCAATCCTAGAGGTTCACATACTTTTGCCACTCACAGTTATGTAATATTGGATCATTTTCCTCAATAAATAAATGACCAAGTATAATATTTTTGTCTCATTTGTTTAACTGGGTTCTCTTTATCTATTTTTAGGACTTGTGTGAAAATCTGATGATGTTTTAGGTCATATTTATGCAGAAATATCGAAAATTCTAAAGGGTTCACAAACTTTCAAGCACCACTATATATATTATATTATATATATATATATATATATATATATATATATATATATATATATATATATATATATATATTTCCCCCCAAAAAATACAATTGCTCAGTTTCAACATTTGATACATTGTCTTTATGCTATTTTAATGAAATACAGGGTTTCCAAGCTAGGATGTGCAAATCATCACATTCTGTTTTTATTTGCATTTTACAGAACGTCCCGACTTTTGTATCATATTACTCATAATGACAATGTCAAGCAAAAAATAAAATTAATATATTATATACATTCAGAATAAATTCATCAAAAGATTTTGATTTAAAAATCCAATCACAATATACACCCATTTAAGTCACTGTATGCTTCTATGATAAAATAAACACACCCTGCAGACCTGCCTGATGCTCTACTCCATGCTTGTATTTTGGAGCTTTCCACATCTCCTCATCTCCTGCTGCTTTGGATACCATTACACCAAAGACTTAGACTTCACCAAAACAAATATATGCCTAAAATATGTTTCCTGCTTTAATGGATAATCTGATCTGGATACAGCTAAAAGCATGCACTTCCTGAACACTACTGCTATAATCATAATGACTGTCTTATGCTCATTCCAGCACTCTATTCAAAATCTGGCATTTTTTTTCTATAAACCTGCATGCTCTAATGAACATAATCTCACCATCCAGTGGGAATAATAACAGTGTCTATTGTTAAAAGCACAAACTAAATTGAATTTAATAAATCAAACTGCAACCCTACGTTCTGAAGGTGCCAATTAGTGAGGCGTTTAAATCTTTTTAAATGCATATCACATTTCAAATGAATTATTTTATTCATTCAAACATTACTGATCACTATTTTGAAACCAACAGTAGTTTAACCTCTTGAAATTGAGTTTCTTTCACACTCTAAGTGAAAACATGAGATGTTTACTGGTAATGTTCAGACGTCAACCGTTGCGTCAGCCTTGAAATGCTATTTTTCATTGATGCACACATTCATATTTGCCACTACATAGGCATGCAACGTCTACCAAATAAAAGTATTTGGTGGAATTCATATTTGTTGAACTTTATTTATTTGCCAGCTGCATCTTCTCTGCTTGCTCAGCATCATTGGATTCTGCTGGTGATTCATTCATGAATAAAGAATCCTGCACTGTGCCAACGGCTCCTTCATTTCCGAGTCACTCTGGGCATTCATCCTGGCCTTTTTTATGTTAACTTTAATCACTTCCTGGTATTATAGTAGGTTTGCTGCATCAGTCAACCCCAGCTTGCTATCCTTCACTTTTAATTGCTGTTATATACGGACAGTTCTGTGCAAAAGTTTTAGGCCCCCTATTTTTTTTCATCCAAACTTTGTTACAGATTTCTATTTTATGACTTCTACATTGTCGAGTCAGTACAAAAACATTTTAGAGTTCCAAACATTCGTTATCCAGCACAAAATTAAATGTTACAGAAAAAATAATGTGGTGGCACAGTGGTGTAGTGGTTAGCGCTGTCACCTCACAGCAAGAAGGTCCGGGTTCGAGCCCCGTGGCCGGCGAGGGCCTTTCTGTGCGGAGTTTGCATGTTGTCCGTGTGGGTGTGCTCCGGTTTCCCCCAAAGACATGCAGGTTAGGTTAACTGATGGCTCTAAATTGAGTGTGAATGGTTGTCTGTGTCTATGTGTCAGCCCTGTGATGACCTGGCGACTTGTCCAGAGTGTACCCCGCCTTTCGCCCTTAGTCAGCTGGGATAGGCTCCAGCTTGCCTGTGACCCCGTAGAAGAGGATAAAGCAGCAAGAGATAATGAGATGAGAAAAATAATGTTTGTATCTGAGCAGCATATTACATGAGAGCACTTTTCAGAAAAACATGCAGCTCATTTCCTTGCACTCATTGTACCTGAGACTGCTATATTTTTTTTAGAGCAAAGGGTCATCTCACACCAAATATTGACTTTGTTTCATTTATTGTGGATTACTGCTGTTTATAGTATTTTGTTAATGTCAAAACATTTCATTTCATTATTTTGAAGTCATTTTTGTTCTACGGCATTTCTTTACATGTGCCTAAGACTTTTGCACAGTACTGTAGCTCTATCGTTAAAGTCATAAAATGAAATAAACAACAACAACAAAATCCCAGTATGCAAGGTCTCTGTGGGAAGAACCATAACAATATTAGGGATTATCAATACATTTCAAATATTTTTTGAAAACCTATATTCAGCACATACAGTTAGGTCCATATATATTTGGACACTGACACAAATTTTGTTTTTTTTATCTGTTTACTGAAACATATTCAAGTTATAGTTATATAATGGACATGGACATAAAGTCCAGACTTTCAGCTTTCATTTGAGGGTATCCACATTGAAATTGGATGAAGGGTTTAGGAGTTTCAGCTCCTTAACATGTGCCACCCTGTTTTTAAAGGGACCAAAAGTAATTGGACAGTTGACTCAAAGGCTATTTCATGGGCAGGTGTGGGAAATTCCTTCGTTATGTCATTCTCAATTAAGCAGATAAAAGGCCTGGAGTTGATTTGAGGTGTGGTGCTTGCATTTGGAAGATTTTGCTGTGAAGAAAACATGCGGTCAAAGGAGCTCTCCATGCAGGTGAAACAAGCCATCCTTAAGCTGCGAAAAAAGAAAAAAACCCATCCGAGAAATTGCTACAATATTAGGAGTGGCAAAATCTACAGTTTGGTACATCCTGAGAAAGAAATAAAGCACTAGTGAACTCATCAATGCAAAAAGACCTGGACGCCCACAGAAGATAACAGTGGTGGATGATCGCAGAATAATTTCCATGGTGAAGAGAAACCCCTTCACAACAGCCAACCAAGTGAACAACACTCTCCAGGAGGTAGGCGTATCAATATCCAAATCTACCATAAAGAGAAGACTACATGAAAGTAAATACAGAGGGTTCACTGCATGGTGCAAGCCACTCCTAAGCCTCAAGAATAAAAAGGCTAGACTGGACTTTGCTAAAAAAACATCTAAAAAAGCCAGCACAGTTCTGGAAGAACATTCTTTGGACAGATGAAACCAAGATCAACCTCTACCAGAATGATGGCAAGAAAAAAGTATGGTGAAGGCGTGGTACAGCTCATGATCCAAAGCATACCACATCATCTGTAAAACACGGCAGAGGCAGTGTGATGGCTTGGGCATGCATGGCTGCCAGTGGCACTGGGTCACTAGTGTTTATTGATGATGTGACACAGGACAGAAGCAGCCGGATGAATTCTGAGGTATTCAGAGACATACTGTGTGCTCAAATCCAGCCAAACTGACCGTTTCATAATACAGATGGACAATGACCCAAAACATAAAGCCAAAGCAACCCAGGAGTTTATTAAAGCAAAGAAGTGGAATATCCTTGAATGGCCAAGTCAGTCACCTGATTTCAACCCAATTGAGCATGCATTTCACTTGTTAAAGACTAAACTTCAGACAGAAAGGCCCACAAACAAACAGCAACTGAAAACCGCTGCAGTAAAGGCCTGGCAGAGCATTAAAAAGGAGTTAATACAGCGTCTGGTGATGTCCATGAGTTCAAGACTTCAGGCAGTCATTGCCAACAAAGGGTTTTCAACCAAGTATTAGAAATGAACATTTTATTTACAGTTATTTAATTTGTCCAATTACTTTTGAGCCCCTGAAATGAAGGGATTGTGTTTAAAAAAATGCTTTAGTTCCTCACATTTTTATGCAATCATTTTGTTCAACTCACTGAATTAAAGCTGAAAGTCTGAACTTCAACTGCATCTGAATTGTTTTGTTCACAATTCAGATGATAGTGATACTATACCATCCATCCATTATCTGTAGCTGCTTGTCCTGTGCAGGGCTGCAGGTAAGCTGGAGCCTATCCCAGCTGACTATGGGCAAGAGGCGGGGTACACCCTGGACAAGTCGCCAGATTGGTAATGTACAGAACCAAAATTAGAAAAATGTTGTCTCTGTCCAAATATTTATGGACCTAACTGTAATAGACCAGATTCAGAAGCTCTCAGTGCCTTTGTCAGTGATACCATACCATACCATCCATCCATTATCTGTAGCTGCTTGTCCTGTGCAGGGCCGCAGGTAAGCTGGAGCCTATCCCAGCTGACTATGGGCGAGAGGCGGGGTACACCCTGGACAAGTCACCAGATAGGGCTGACACATAGACACAAACAACCATTCACACTTACATTCACACCTACGGTCAATTTAGAGCCACCAATTAACCTAACCTGCATGTCTTTGGACTGTGGGGGAAACCGGAGCAATTTCCAGTGGGGGGAACCAGAGACAGTGCTAACCACTACACCACGATGCTGCCTGATACTCTACTAAATCTCCTAAATTTAACTTTAGATGCAAACAAATGAATAGCAACAGAAGAACTCTATCATGCCCTTAAATAAATGCCCAATAATCAAGCACCAGACCCTGATGGCTTTCCTGGTGAGTATTTTAACCCTTTGGTGACTGACCCCTTGAACATGGTTCCTCCAGGAACGATGACGTTTCAGTCGTCAAGACAACGGAAAAACTAAAATACAAGAGCATTTTGTTTTGTGCACAAGAGCATTGTGACGTATCTTTCTGTTTTTGTATTTTAGTTCTTCTGTTGTCTTGACAACTGAAAAGTCATAGTTCCTGGAGGAACCATTTTCAAGGGGTCAGTCACCAAAGGGTTAAACCCTTGTGGAATACACTAGCACTATTATGTAATAGACTAATAGTTGAAATTAACACACCATGAGTCTAAACTACAGAAATGAATACTCTCATGATTTCAGTTCAGCTAAAAACAGTACAGACCCCATCATACTCATCATTATCGCTAATCATCATGGACACAAAAATTATAAGCAAGACCCCAGATATCAGAATGGAAATTATCACGAAAAGCAGACACTCAGCTACGAACAAACGTAGACTAACCTGATACATATTATCAAAACAAAGACGAGAAGGGCGCTCGGTAGAGTGCATACCTCCACCAAGACACAGATTCAGATTTGCATCAAAATCTATTCAATTGTTCCTTGGCCCATGGCTCACATTTCCTCAAAATTTCATCAAACTCTGTTCACTACTTTCTGAGTTATGTTGCGAACAAAAAAACAAAAAAACAAAAACATTATGGATCCAGATTTGCATCAAAATCTAATCAATTGTTCCTTGGCCCACAGGACTCACCTTTCCTCTAAATTTCATAACAATCTGTTCACTATTGTTTGAGTAACATTGGGAACAAACAAACAAACAAACAAACAAACAAACAAACAAACAAACAGAGGCGAAAACATTATCTCCTCCAACAAAATTGGCAGAGGTAATTTCTCTATAATATGGTCCAAACCCACTATCCTCCTTCTCAACATGAGCTTGCAGTCCAGTCTTTACCTTCATAAGTACTAACCACATACATATTTACACATTAAAATATCTTCCCATCTTTTAGACCTACCCAAACTCAACTTCAATCCATTACTGAAAACTATAACCAACCTCCAATGTTGGATAAACTGTCCATTCTCACTCATTAACAGTTTGTTAACTGGTTTGTTAAGACAACCAACTGGAATCAAATTCACCATCCTATGACTATCTAAAACTCACTGTAGCCCAAAAAATATTCCGTTGTCAACCAAATTCAGTAGCTCAAACAAATAAAGATGAGGACAGAAACTGAACAGTGTGTAAGGAGTGTAGAATTTCAGCCCAGTACTCTGACACCACCTTTGTTCAAAGATCTTATGAAGAGTTGATCAAAGCTTGGGGGAAATTTCACAACTCACTGACTCGCACTCATCAACCAAATACTGTACTGTACAATCCCATATGGCATATGGCACAATTGTGATTTCTCAATCACCAAAAATAGCCAAACATATCCACATGGGTAAAAACAAACAAACAAACAAACAAACAAACAAACAAACAAACAAAGAAACAAACACCATCCAGATTGTATATCATTCCCACATCTGACCCAGAATCATTCTCAAATCCATAAGGTTTTCTTGAATTGAACTCAAATCTATCATGCTATCATGGAAAATTATATAAATTTGATTTTCCCATACCAGTATCAGATTTCATTATTCATTATATATATATATATATATATATATATATATATATATATATATATATATATATATATATATATATATATATACACACACAATCCTATAATAGCTATACCAGAAAAAAAAATGGAAAGAGGTTCATTCAAGTGCTGACTTGTGGACATATCTCTTAAAGAACACTTTATTCATAATGAATAAAACCATTTGTCATATACTATACAAAGAAATCTAGAATATACTAATTCAGGCAAAAATGGTTAAAATTGACATTATTCACACTGAAATCTGTACACACTGCACACCAACCACTCCAGACAACTACATATACGGCATATGGTACTCCCCACCCATTTTGCATTTTTGCCAAGCAGTCACTATTCAATTATCCCTCCTGCTGAACCACCGCATCCCACTAACCTCATCCTCATCACCATGTTTGTTTGTAGATGCAGAAATTAATCTAAGAAAAGCAGCAGAGTACTTCTTAAAATAACAGAGTACTTCTTGTAATCAAATCCAAGAATGCTATCAATCTCACTCACTGAAATAAAGTCATAATTTACTGCATGTCTGTGAACAACCTATGTATCTCGAATAAAACCCAAAACTACTTTATTTGATTCTTTCCTGGCACCAACTTAAATCACTTTAACCAGTAACCTCCTCATCTTCAATACAATAACAAAAGCAGCAAGACCAGTCTCCTATAGCCACATCATTATAGCCACATTATTATTATTATTATTATTATTATTATTATTATTATTATTATCAGTTCATCCAGCCAACAAACGATGAGCTTATGCCATCATGTGTTGTCTGTCGTCCGTCCGGCATCGTCCACATTTCACGAAAATTGCTTCTTCTCTCTGTGTTCTTCACTGATTTTTATTCTTGTTGGCAGGAAGGTAGGTCTGTCTGGGGTGCATATAACTTCTACCCAAATTTTCATAATTGCATTTAATACTGAAGATATGGAGTAATTAAGCCCGAATGAGCAGTTCCCACACAAATCGCTTCTTCTCCCTCAATTCTTCACTGATTTTGATTCTTTCTGGCATGAAGGTAGGGGTCCATAAGGTGCATATAACTTCTACCCAGATTTGCTTAATTACAATTATTAATGAAGTTATGGACTAATTAAGCCTTAATGAGCAGTTCAACAAAAATCGCTTCTTCTCGGTCAATTCCTCATCGTTTTGGATTCTTTCTGGCAAATAGGTAGGTATTCCTAGGGTGTATATAGCATCTATATATAGCTTGTAAATAGTGTATATAGCTTGCAACGTTTATTGCACAAGGTGGCCCACTTTAGATCGTTCCTTCTGGACTAGACGGGGCCAGAGTGAGCTACACCGCCATTGACGGTCTCGTTAGTACTACTACTACAACTACCCTAAATCAGAAAAAGTTGGGATGGAGTGGAAAATTCAAATAAAAAAAATTAGTGATTTCTAAATTGACTTTGACTTGCATTTCAATGCAGACAGAATAAACCCAAGATATTTCATGTTTTGTTGGTCGACTTCATTTCCTTTGTTAATATACATCCATTCCTGTGTTTCAGACCTGCAACACATTCCAAAAAAAGTTAGGATGGGGGCAATTTAGGGCTAGTGATGAGGTAAAACAATTAAATAATGATGTGATTTGAAACAGGCGATGTCAACAGGTGACTGTAATCATGATTTGGTACAAAATCATTCTCCAGGAAAGGCCAAGTCTTTGAGGAGGAAAGTTGGGCTGAGGATCTCCAGTTTGTCAACAAATGCATTCGAGAATTATTGAAATGTTTAAAAATAATGTTCCTTAAAGAAATAGAGAAATTTGGATATTTCACCCTCTACGGTGCATAATATTCAATGATTCCAGGAATCAGGAGGAATTTCAGTGTGTAAAAAGCACAAGCCTCAGGTGAACACCCGTGATCTCTGAGCCCTCAGATGGCACTGCATCAAGAACTGTCATTTATCTATAGCTGGTATAACCACATGGGCTTGGGATTACTTCAGCAAACCTTTGTTTAGCACTACACTACAGAGTTACATCCACAAATACCAGGTAAAACTTTACTGTGCAAAAATGAAGCCTTATGTTAATTGTGTCCGGAAGCACCATTGACTTCTCTGGGCTCGGAGGCATCTGGGATGGACCATCACACAGTGGAAACATGTATTCTGGTCAGATGAATCAGTATTCCAGGTCTTTATTATTATTATTATTATTATTATTATTATTATTATTATTATTATTGTTGTTGTTGTTGTTGTTGTCGTCCTACTAGCTAAAGAAAGAACATGATGGAAGATGTGAAGTAGGATGTAGTAGTCACACTGTATTTGTGGGGAAGTTTTGTTTTTGTTGTGTCAAATGTCTGCGACACTTCTGTTTGTTTTCTTCCTTTTGATTTTATATGAGTCATCATGTTCTTATTAATATTTATGAGAGCTCATTATTTTGCGAAGTAAAGAAAAATAATGAAGAAAAAACAAATCAAATTGTTGTTTAAATTCCCATTAAAAAAAACAAGGGGATCATTTATGTATATTACCTAATATGTAAACAAATACCTAGCACAGGGGATTAAAGGCTACACATGGAGAGAAAAGCATCCTTCCACAGCTACTTAAATGTGAATGTAATTAGAAATGTTTCAGCATGCAGATTTACTACACTGTAGTGGGCTGTTCTTTGTTTTAGGTGTGTGTTGAATTTGAAGATTTATATGGACCTGGGGAGTCCTTTATCAGAGGAACACAACATCAGCTGCATCACCAGAGGCAAATCACCTCAACAGTGAAACACAGTTGCTGGCATATGGCCAGGATTTTCACAGTAATTATTTCCAGGCCCATGCTAATAAATGCTTATGGTTTATGATATTGTGCACAGTAGTTTAGGCATAGTACATATTCAAAACAGTGCTTGTGCTTTGCAAAACTGCCATCTGGTTTTGAATCAAGAAAAGTGACTTTGCAGTGACCTGGGTGAGAAAATGATGTGAAAATGAAGGTCCTTGTTCCAACTGGTGGATTATTTCATTAGAATACACCATGTCAGATTGTACCAGTTCATGATTTGATTTTGATTTAAATTTAGATTATGGCAAAATGAGCTTCTGATGACATTTACATGCATAAAATCTATGTTTATTGAATGTATTTCAAATTTGTTTTATAACAAAAACGTGTAATAATTAACGATAAAAAATGAACCTTTTTTATTTCCTCCATGTACAGTATTGTGGAACATGAAACTTATAAAGCATAAATGTTGAGGATGAAGTTACAGTAGTGTCCTGACTGACAGAGTGAAGCAGGGTGCATTATTTGCCCTTGATAATCATGATATCCTCACTAAATGAGTACATGAAGTGTTGAGCGAGCTGCCAAATAAACAGAATAAACAACTGTCGAACTTGTGCAATATTCAGTAAAAGGATCAAAACATGTCGACCTGCAAGGTCTTTTTGGGGAACACAGGGAAGCAGAACTATTGCCATCGGCCCTTGCACTTTATAACTGATCATCCTTTAACACCAGGCTGACATATCGGTATTGTTTTACACTCTGCCTTCTCCTGCAAACCCCCTGGCCTTTGCTTTCAATCAGAGGAACCACAGAATAAGCCTCCATTGTGGCCAAATGATATGTCTCTCAAGTGGGATGAGTTCTTTTACTGCTTTTGATTGAGTCCACATAGCAATCCCACCCTGTCTCCTGTCTTTGTATAACTCAAAGGTGGTCAAAAAAAGGGCAAAGAGTGTTGAGAAGACACTGACCTTTACTGCCCAGCCAGGGCTGGAACCAGAATCAGAATTTTAGTGAAGTCCACATCGCAGAAAAGGGTCATAAACCACAATATGTTTTACCGTATTTCTTCCATAAACTGCCCTGACCCAAAGCAGTCTGTTTACTGAGAGAAATATTTTGGTGTACATCTCTCTCTCTTTCTCTCTCTCTACATGTTCATCCTCCTCCTCTCTCATTTCTGTAACAGATTTTAAAATTATTTGAAGAAAATTATTATTATTATTATTATTATTATTATTGGCGGCACGGTGGTGTAGTGGTTAGCGCTGTCGCCTCACAGCAAGAAGATCCCGGGTTCGAGCCCCGGGGGCGGCGAGGGCCTTTCTGTGCGGAGTTTGCATGTTCTCCCCGTGTCCGCGTGGGTTTCCTCCGGGTGCTCCGGTTTCCCCCACAGTCCAAAGACATGCAGGTTAGGTTAACTGGTGACTCTAAATTGACCGTAGGTGTGAATGTGAGTGTGAATGGTTGTCTGTGTCTATGTGTCAGCCCTGTGATGACCTGGCGACTTGTCCAGGGTGTACCCCGCCTTTCGCCCGTAGTCAGCTGGGATAGGCTCCAGCTTGCCTGCGACCCTGTAGAAGGATAAAGCGGCTAGAGATAATGTGATGTGATGTGTGTGGTGGTGTAGTGGTTAGCGCTGTTGCCTCACAGCAAGAAGGTCCGGGTTTGAGCCCCGTGGCTGGCGAGGGCCTTTCTGTGTGGAGTTTGCATGTTCTCCCCGTGTCCGCGTGGGTGCTCCGGTTTCCCCCACAGTCCAAAGACATGCAGGTTAGGTTAACTGGTGACTCTAAATTGACCGTAGGTGTGAATGTGAGTGTGAATGGTTGTCTGTGTCTATGTGTCAGCCCTGTGATGACCTGGCGACTTGTCCAGGGTGTACCCTGCCTTTCGCCCGTAGTCAGCTGGGATAGGCTCCAGCTTGCCTGCGACCCTGTAGAACAGGATAAAGCGGCTAGAGATAATGAGATTATTATTATTATTATCTTTGACCTGTACTGCACTCAAAACAATACAACAGCACATTATTTGAGGTTTTACTGATTAACTTTATTGTTTTTTTTTTTCAAAATAACCACATTTCATTTCAAATGTGTTTACCTTCTTGCAACACATTTTAAAAAAGTTGGAACAGTAAAGCATTTAACACTTTATAAATATTTCCATTCCTTCTCACAACACTTAAAAGATGTTTAGGGATTGAAGACACCAAGTGATGAAGCGTTTCAGGTGTTATTTTGTCCCATTTTTCCTGCAAACAGGTCTTAAGGTGTGCAAGTGTACGGGGTTGTCACTGTCAGGTTTTTCATTTCAATATTCATCACACATTCTGTATTGGGGACAGAGGGGACAGACACCCTCTTCTTCCACAGCCCTGCCTTTATAATGTGTGCAGAATGTGGTTTTGCATTGTCTTGTTGAAACGCTTGGGTGTCCCTGGATGGCAGCATATGTTGCTCCAAAATCTCAATGCACTTTTCAGCATTAATGCTGCCATCACAGAATTGTAAGTTACCTTTGCCAAGGGCACTGACACGACCCCATACCATGACACACCAAGCTTTTGGGCTTGATGATGGTAACAGTCTGGATGGTCCTTTTCATCTTTGGTCTGGAGCATATGGCATCCATTTCTTCCAAAAAAGGCCTGGAATACTGATTCCTCTGACCACAATACATGTTTCCACTGTGTGATGCTCCATCCCAGATGTCTCCAAACTCAGTGAAGTCAATGGTGTCTCTGGACACAGTTAACATAAGGCTTCCTTTTTGCACAGTGAAGTTTTAACTGGCATTTGTGGGTGTAACTCTGTATTTTAGTGCTTGACAAAGGCATACCAAAGTAATCCCAAGCCCATCATCATCCCATTGACACCACCTGTTTCAAATCAAATCATTATTTAATTGTTTTACCTCATTACTAGTCCTAAACTGCCCCCGTCCTAACTTTTTCTGGAATGTGTTGCAGGTCTGAAACACAGGAATGGATGTATATTAACAAATGAAATGAAGTTGACCCCCCAAAAAAACAACCATGAAATATCTTGGGTTCATTCATTACTGCAAACCAATATTGCACAAGAAAAATCTTTTTAAGCTCCATGCACCTATGTTTTCAGCAAACTCCACCCACATGCCCAACCCTCACACAAATATGTGAAAGCAACTTTTGCTTTAATTACACAATTAGACCAAAAGTATGTGGACACCTGGCAATTACACCCATATGTGTTTGTTGAACATCTCATTCCAGATTTATTCCACCTTTCCTGTTATAATAACCTCCAGTCTTCTGGGAAGGCTTTCCACTAGATTTTGGGCCGTGACTGTGGGGTTTTGTGGGAAATTTCATATTGATTATAAAAAATGACTATTGACTTTTAAAGCACTGAATGGTCTCGCACCACAGTACCTTAGTGACTTAGCGAACTTCTGATTCTTTATGACCCGTCATGCCTACTTAGCTCAAAAGGTGCAGACTATCTGTTGGTACCTCATATAGTGAAGGCTACATCAGGGGACAGAGCCTTTTCTTACAAAGCCCCACAGTTATGGAACAGCCTTCCCAGTAGTGTTCGGGACTCAGACCCAGTCTCAATGTTGAAGTCTAGGCTGAAAACATTTGTTTAGTCAAGCCTTTTGTTAATAGTTTTATTAGGTAAAGGAGTAGATCTGGAGGATCCTCAGGCATAGGGTGTTTTGGTAAGCTGGGATGTATGGCTACTGTCAGCCCCCCACTCACTTGGGTTTGTTGACGATGTAGTGGCTGGCTGCTTTATGTCCCAGGGCTCCCTCATGTCTGTGTTACCTTCTGGCTCTCCCATTTTACCTATGCTGCCATAGTTTTGCCAAAGTCCCTGCTTGCACTCAGCGCAAAACATATACTGTTCTTACTCATTAGGTGACATTGGGCATTCCTAACAACCTGTGTCTCTTCCCCCCCACTCTGTCTGTCCCTCTGAGTCACATGTTGATCCTGAGACACCAGTGATGCTGACCTCTTCTGCTCTCCGGACCGGCCTGATTCATCCTGATGCCCTATGTCTGGCTGGAGTCTCATCTCATCGCTTCTGTGGAGGACAGCCCCATATGGACAGTCAAAAGTCGCACTTGGAAGATGGCTCTGGAGACTTACAGTAATACATTTATGTCTGAGGACTTCAGTTGACTTGCTAACTTTAGGACTGCAGTTGTCATGAACAATTTTGCACTCAAGTTTCCATCAATGAACAGTTTATAACATCAACAAAACAGACTTCATGTTAAAACTATAATGAGTTTCCTAGTTTCACAGTTATACTTTGTGATTATATAGGACACAGTTATAGAAGCAAGTTATTTATAATCACACTATCTGTTATCTGTTTTCCCCTAGGCTAACCGTGAGTTGGCCTAGTGGTTAGTGTATCTGCCTCTCGGTCGGGAGATTGTGAGTTCTACTCATGGTTGGGCCATACCAAAGACTATCGTAAAAATTATACCTACTGACATCTGGCAAGGAATGCTGCTATACAGATGTGAGTGGGGAGTCAAACTCTCATGGTTACTAGATAACCAGCCCCCCCACTGTAACCCTAGCTATGTAATAGGCAAGAGGCTGAGGTTTACAGAAACAGAGATTGGCACCGCCTAATGCACCATATGGTGCAGGAAGGACTTTAGACTTTTATCTGTTATCACCAAAATGAGGATAGGTTCCCTTTTGAATCTGGTTCCTCTCGAGGTTTCTTCCTCATCTCGTCCTTGCCACCATCACCACAGGCTTGCTCATTGGGGATAAATTAGGGATAAAATTAGCTCATGTTTAAAGTCTTTAATTTTCTGTAAAGCTGCTTTGCAACAGTGTCTATTGTTAAAAGCACTATAAAAAATAAACTTAATTTGTGTTTATTCAGTTAGAACAGCATTAGTGAGATCAGACACTGATGTAGGGTGAGGAGGTCTGGGGTGCAGTCAGTGTTTCAGTTCAACCCAAAGGCGTTCAGTGCGATTGAGGTACAGGACACTCGAGTTCTTCAACTCCAGTCTTCTTAAACACAGGGGCATCATCATGCTGGAACAGGTTTGGGCATTTTATTTACAGTGAAGGGAAAGTGACTGTAATGCTACAGCATACAAAGACATTTCATTGACAACTGTGTGGGAATAAAACTGTTTGGGGAAGAACCACATGGGTGATGGTCAGGTGTCCACATACAGCTGGCTGTGTAGTGTATGACTTGGATAATATTAGACCAATCATTAAACTTTGCTTTGTTGTAATTTTATTTTATTTTACTCATATCAGAGGGAAATGCAGGGACAGATGTGCAGAATGAGAGAGGAAAATACACACAGTGGGGACACAAAGCATTGTGAAACTGACGAAGAGACAGAACAGCAAGAAAGAACTGAACAAACTAAGATTTAAGCATCCACATGATCCAGACTTTGCTCAGAAGTTGAATAGCAAATCACTGTCCTGCTGACTGGCAGATGTTCAGCTTTTCAGTTATTAGCTATAGATGTTTTAAATGGTAACCAGGTTGTCTTTGGTAAGTAATCACCTGCACTGAGACATAGACATTACACAGAATCTATGGCAGTGTACTTCCCAATGAAGACTCTTAAAAGTACAGTGAGTCTACTATCCAGTTGTAAAAGAAAGCATTAAACAAATCCACAAGTTCCAAAATACAAGAAATATACAGATTGAGCAATACATTGTCGTACTCTTGCCTATCTGACACTGATACTGACACTGATTTCTAGCTTAGCATAAGTGGTGATAAATACTGTGATAAAATCAGAGCTGGATAATTTGAGCTAGCTGACTCTGCTCTCATTCCCCATGATATTGATCTCCTAATTACAACCCCGATTCCAAAAAAGTTGGGACAAAGTACAAATTGTAAATAAAAATGGAATGCAATAATTTACAAATCTCAAAAACTGATATTGTATTCACAATAGAACATAGACAACATATCAAATGTCGAAAGTGAGACATTTTGAAATTTCATGCCAAATATTGGCTCATTTGAAATTTCATGACAGCAACACATCTCAAAAAAGTTGGGACATGGGCAATAAGAGGCTAGAAAAGTTAAAGGTACAAAAAAGGAACAGCTGGAGGACCAAATTGCAACTCATTAGGTCAACTGGCAATAGGTCATTAACATGACTGGGTATAAAAAGAGCATCTTGGAGTGGCAGCAGCTCTCAGAAGTAAAGATGGGAAGAGGATCATCAATCCCCCTAATTCTGCGCCGACAAATAGTGGAGCAATATCAGAAAGGAGTTCGACAGTGTAAAATTGCAAAGAGTTTGAACATATCATCATCTACAGTGCATAATATCATCAAAAGATTCAGAGAATCTGGAAGAATCTCTGTGCATAAGGGTCAAGGCCGGAAAACCATACTGGGTGCCTGTGATCTTCGGGCCCTTAGACGGCACTGCATCACATACAGACATGCTTCTGTATTGGAAATCACAAAATGGGCTCAGGAATATTTCCAGAGAACATTATCTGTGAACACAATTCACCGTGCCATCCACCGTTGCCAGCTCAAACTCTATAGTTCAAAGAAGAAGTCAGTCCCATATACGTTTTCCATACATTGGGGAGAGTGCCTGTTAGTGAGCACACTCTGTCTAGGCCATGGCATGGTGAGGTAGGGTGGCCAGTTCCTTTCCTCGCCGCCTTTTGACTTCCCCCAGTGTTTCCACCAGGTCCCCATTCACTGCTGGGTGGACAGGAGGCGAGCCCCAGATCACCGTCCGAGGTGAGGCTCGAACCGGGGACCGTTCGCTTAGTGGTCAAGCGCTCTAACCACTTGGCCACTTCGCCTCAGTTCAAAGAAGAAGCCATATCCAAACATGATCCAGAAGCGGGGGCGGCACGGTGGCGTAGTGGTTAGCGCTGTCACCTCACAGCAAGAAGGTCTGGGTTCGAGCCCCGTGGCCGGCGAGGGCCTTTCTGTGCGGAGTTTGCATGTTCTCCCCGTGTCCGCGTGGGTTTCCTCCGGGTGCTCCGGTTTCCCCCACAGTCCAAAGACATGCAGGTTAGGTTAACTGGTGACTCTAAATTGAGCGTAGGTGTGAATGTGAGTGTGAATGGTTGTCTGTGTCTATGTGTCAGCCCTGTGATGACCTGGCGACTTGTCCAGGGTGTACCCCGCCTTTCGCCCGTAGTCAGCTGGGATAGGCTCCAGCTTGCCTGCGACCCTGTAGAACAGGATAAAGCGGCTACAGATAATGAGATGAGATGAGATGAGATCCAGAAGCGCAGACGTCTTCTCTGGGCCAAGGCTCATTTAAAATGGACTGTGGCAAAGTGGAAAACTGTTCTGTGGTCAGACGAATCAAAATTTGAAGTTCTTTATGGAAATCAGGGACGCCGTGTCATTCGGACTAAAGAGGAGAAGGACGACCCAAGTTGTTATCAGCGCTCAGTTCAGAAGCCTGCATCTCTGATGGTATGGGGTTGCATTAGTGCGTGTGGCATGGGCAGCTTACACATCTGGAAAGACACCATCAATGCTGAAAGGTATATCCAGGTTCTAGAGCAACATATGCTCCCAATCCAGATGACATCTCTTTCAGGGAAGACCTTGCATTTTCCAACATGGCAATGCCAAACCACATACTGCATCAATTACAGCATCATGGCTGCGTAGAAGAAGGGTCCGGGTACTGAACTGGCCAGCCTGCAGTCCAGATCTTTCACCCATAGAAAACATTTGGCGCATCATAAAATGGAAGATATGACAAAAAAGACCTAAGACAGTTGAGCAACTAGAATCCTACATTAGACAAGAATGGGTTAACATTCCTATCCCTAAACTTGAGCAACTTGTCTCCTCAGTCCCCAGATGTTTACAGACTGTTGTAAAGAGAAAAGGGGATGTCTCACAGTGGTAAACATGGCCTTGTCCCAACTTTTTTGAGATGTGTCGTTGTCATGAAATTTAAAATCACCTAATTTTTCTCTTTAAATGATACATTTTCTCAGTTTAAACCTTTGATATGTCATCTATGTTCTGTTCTGAATAAAATTTGGAATTTTGAAATGTCCACATCATTGCATTCCGTTTTTATTTACAATTTGTACTTTGTCCCAACTTTTTTGGAATCGGGGTTGTACAATTTGTACTTGGTCTTTTCTATAAATATTAATACACAAATGTAATTGGCCAAGGAATCCATCAGATACTGTTCAGGAGTATGATATCTGGACACAAATTCAGCTATATTCACTGTGGACCAGGACACATCAGCATGTTAACTTTGTATCCCCTGGGTCTCTTTCACCACACATTGGTAGATTTCTTTTCAGCTCTTCAGCTGAAAAAGTTAAAGCTGGATAAAACAGAAAGGTGTCAGCATTAACATTTTCAGCAGTTTGTGCTATAGTAGCTCTTCTGTGGGATTGGACCTTATGGGCTAGCCATCGTGCCCCATGCGAATCAACGAGCCTTCGACACCCATGACTCTGTCACCGGTTCATCGGTTGTCTTTCCTTGGACCACTTTTGGTAAGTACTAAGCACTGCATACCAGGAACACCCCACAGGATGTGCCATTTTGGAGATACTCAGACCCAGTCATCTTGCCATCACAATCTGGCCCTTTTCAAAGTCACTCATGCCCCTTTTCCACCAAATCAGTTCCAGGGCTGGTTCGGGGCCAGTGCTTAGTTTGGAACTGGGTTTTCTGTTTCCACTGACAAAGAATTGGCTCTGGGGCCAGAAAAACCAGTTCCAGGCTAGCACCCACTCTTTGCTGGGCCAGAGGAAAGAACCGCTTACATCAGCGGGGGAGCAGAGTTGTTAAGACCGACAACAATAGCAAGACCGTGAAAGGTTGCCATTTTTAAGCGACGAGAAGCAGCAGCTGTACAAACACGAAGTCATCCATTATTGTTGTTGTCGCTGCTTCTTCTTCTCCGTGTTGTTGTTACTTCGATGTTCACGCCAAGGTTTATGCAAACGCAGCGACATAACTGACATATACAGTGATGTAACTGATGTATACAGCGACGTAACTGACATGGCTCCCCTTAGCACCCTGAGCTATGGAAAAGCAAACTGGTTCTCAGCTGGCTCGCAAGTTGAACGAGTTGTGAACCAGCACCAGCACTGGCCCCGAACCAGCCCTGGAACTGATTTGGTGGAAAAGGGGTATCAGATCCTTACGCTTGCCCATTTTTCCTGCTTCCAACACATCAACTTAAAGAACTGACTGCTCTCTTGCTACCTAATATATCCCACCCCTTGACAGGTGATATTGTAATAAGATAGATAAAGTGAATAACATTGATTATCACTGTTTTTAATTTTATGGCTGATTGTGTATATGCATCCATGTTTTAATTGGTAAAAAGGATGGTTTGACCCTGCACCCCTGACAGATTCCTCTTGATAGATTCTCTGAGATGTTCAGCCCACTTAAAGCTAGACGGCCTTTCAATTTCATAAAATTGGTGAAATTTAGTTCCCTCTGAAGTATGGTCATTGTGATATATGTTTATTTCTGTAATATCTAAAAAAAAGAGGCCATTCTGTAGCTGGGAAATTATTTAATTTGAGGGGATTCCCGAGCAAATGATGTGCATGAAATTGCTTGCTTCGCGCAGTCAAGCAGACAGAAGAAGTCTGTGTGCACATGCACAAGTTTACCTTCCTCTTCTTTTTCTTCTTCTTTTGGGTTTTACGGCAGCTGGCATCCAGTGTTGTATTACTGCCATCTACAGGTTTACCTTTGACCGTGCACTGACAGTTACATCATTCTGTCGCTAAAGGAACAGCTGATCACACTGAGGTGCTCGCTGACCCCCGATATTTATTAGTTTGGTCTTGCGTTTCCTTTCCTTCGCAACATAACGTCTTTTCTTCTCGCTTTCCATTACTCTAGTCGGTCTTTCACGTTTTATTCACATCCTCCATTTTTCTCTCCTGTTTGAAATTTGTATCCCACAATGCCTTGCACGAATGGGGAAAGCCCACCACGTGATGCATGACGTAGTATCTTGAATTGGGTCATGGTGAAGCAGGAAAAAATAATGGAGAATTTAGGGCCACATGGCCCTAAATTCATTAATTGTTCTATTAAAAAAAAAGCCCTCATAAAATTGGAAGTCTGTGATTTGAATTCAGTAGCTTTCGGTCTACTAAACAAAAATAATTGGGTGTCATGGAAAATTCTTTTCATGACCTACACTTGAAAAATCTGAAAGGCAGTCTACCTTTAATTTTGTACTCTGTTTTTTTATATCATGTGAGTCATCTTTTGCAGTATTATTTCCCAAAGTGAGACTGTTTTTATGTCAAATGCAAATATTGTTTCATGCCAAATTTCATACAGCTGGATGATGATGATTTGTAATAGAAACCATTACAAATAAACCTCATTATAATTATATCTATAACACAACATGCTTCCTATGTAAATGAGAATACATTCTCTGTACATATTTTCTGGTGAAATACCCTCCGCCCCTCCCTTTCATGTTAATCAGTGGGATTGTCTCATGATGCGAATGTTAGTTGAAGGCCAGAGCATGTCTCCAGCAGCACACTAGCAGTGACTGTGTCAAAGCATGGGGCTACATTACTGTGCAAATGAAATGCAGAGAAATTAAAGATACAATCATGTTCACAGGCGAGACAGAAGCACTGCCTCAACATGGCATGACATTAGACAGCCATGCCTGGCAGTGGAATTTGTCCCATACAATTACAGCGAGTGCATCTCAGTGTTAGTGTGCTTCCGAGCCATTCTCTCAAAGATCATTCTGCGAGATGACATAAAAACTGGCCAGATACACATCTAATTAGCACATGTTTATGGTTTTGCTTGTTGAAAATCTCCCTCTAGGCATCGTGACCTACACTGGTGGAAAAACCACTTGAAGATCATACTTGATCATCTCAATAGCTTTAAAGTTTTTGAAATAAATTCCACATATCCAGGCAACGTGCAGTTAACAATAACAGAGGCTAGAGCATCACAAGTTTCTCAGTATGTTGTTTCGCATTATGTTATTACACTTCAGGGCTTGATAATTAGCTGCTTCCTGATCTAACTTTATTGTAAAACATTCCAGGGTCAAATAGTTGGAGCAGTTGCATCATCTGTGACCAGAAAATGATGTTTGCATATTTTACAGCAGATTTTTTTGGGGGATGGAATTGCTTTGAGAAGGACATAGTGCACACACAGTGGTCATAAAAATCTACACTGTTAAAATTGTAAGTTTTTGTGATGTAAAAACTGAAACCAAAATACATCATGTCAGATATTTTTCCACCTTTATTGTGATCCAATCATGAGCAACCAACACAATTAAAGTGAAAAACAAATAGAAACGTCTTCGGGTAACCCCCCCCCCCCAAAAAAAAAAAAAAAAAAAAAAGTACAATAACCTGGTTGTATAAGTGTACACGGCCTGTTATAATGGAGTATGTGACTGAGCACCGAATGAGCTACATTCAAACTCATGTTCAAATGTAATTATAAAACACCTGTCATCAATGAAATGATTCCGATTAACCCCAAGAAAGAGCAGATGTTTCTGTAGGATTTTCAGGACATCTTCTTGGTTTCATTCAACTGCTAAAGCCATGGTCTGCAGTGAGCTTACATAGCATGGACAGGATCTCATTGTTGAAAGGTATCAGAAAGGAGAGGGGTGCAAAAGAATCCACAGTGATATTACTAAGAAAATTGGCAAAATGACAATACAAAACTTATCAGGGAGGCTACCAAGAGACCTACAGCAAAGTTTAAGGAGCTGTGGGAATACCTGGTAAGTACTGGTCACTACATGCATGTGACAACAGTCTCTTGTATTCTTTAATTGTCTGGGTTATGGGGTAAGATGGCTAGACAGCAGTACTTTCTCATTACAAACAACAACAACAACAACAACAACAAGATCTAAGCCCATTTATATCACTACAAACCAAGTGGCTAAATGTGCTATGTTCTTATCTCCCAAAGAACATCATACCCATGGTGAAGCATGGTGGTGGCAGCATCATGCTGTGTGGCTGGTTCTCTTCAGCAGGAACTAGGGATCTAGTCAGAATAAAGGGAATTATGGACTGCTCCAAATACCAGTACCCATAAAATACAAATCCCAACACAAATCTAGTATTTTGGCAGAAATATGCAGGCCTCTGTTAGATAACTGAAGATGAAGAAGAATATCCACTTCTGTCATGATAACAACCCAAAGCACAAATCCAAGTCAAAACAGGAACAGCTTCTGAAGAAGACAACTTTGGGAGAAGGCTCTAAAAACCTGTGGAGTGACTTGAAGAGGGCTGTGCACAAGACAGCCCCTCACAATTTGAGAGATCTGAAGAATTTTTGCAAGGAAGAGTGGAATAAAATTGCCAAATCAATATGTGCTAAATTGGTAGACTCTTACCCAGAAACACTGAGTGCTGTATTACAAGCAAATGGTACTTTAACAAAGTTTTAGTTAATGGGTTGTTTCTTTCCCCCTAAAACATTTCTATTTGTTTTTAGGTGAATTTTTTGATTGCTATATCACAGTGGAAAAAAAAAAAGATCTGGCATGATTTTTTTTAAAACATCACAAAACCTGCAATATTAACAGGGGTGTGCAGACATATTTTATATCCACGGTACTTTATTAATGTGAGCACACTTAGAAAAAATGGTATTCATAATTTTATAATAGCAGGAAAACATTCAGCCATGGAGTTCTATTTCTGAGAACTATGTCAAACCAGATTTGTGCTATTCATTTAACTTATTTAGTTTCAATTGACATAACTAATAATGAGCATTTTTGGCTCCACACTTGTTCTCTTTGAGGACATATAATGCTGCATCTGCATTCAAAGAGAGATCAACTCCACAGTAGCATCTGTAGTGAAACTGCAGAGAGTGTTGAAATGAACTGGAGCTGGTCCTTTGCATGCAACACAGCCTGCTGTTTGATCAATAGCTAGCTAGCTAGCTAGCTAGCTAGATAGATAGATAGATAGAACTTTGCCATTGCACACAAGCTATTACACTGCAACCTCAAGTCAGAAAAAGTTGGGACTCTGTGGAATTTTTTTTTTCAGTTGGGCACCACCTGAACTGGTGACCACATCATCAGCTTTTCTTTGGCTAGTCAGACACAAGGTACACCACTACTCTTGCTGGAGCAGTTGGGGGTTATGTGCCTTGTTCAAGAGCACTTCAGCTAGTCCTGCTGGTCCAGTGCATCAAACCAGCGACCATAGACATATAAACATAGACGCCGCATTCTGCGTAGAATCATACGTCATCCTCGCCGCCATATTGGATGTGGCAAAGTGGAGATTCTTCAACCGTCTCTGGTATAGCGTCGAGACAGTAGCTGAGAATAAAGATGCCTCATTCATGTGCTGCGTACCAACAGGTTTACCATCCAAACGAGATCACATGGGATTACCTTTCACAGGTGAGACTGGAAAAATACTTTTCATTGTATTTGGTCATTATAACGTAATTTTACGAACAGATTTTTCTGACTTTGTGGCTAATATGAAGGATTTTGACAGAACAGGTCAGACAGTCAGGATCAGAGAGGGAGCTGTTCCTTCAGTCTTCAGTTTCCCAGCTCATCTCCACCGGGTAGGTGTATAGTTATAAGCAGTGAGAATTAGATAATACAGTGCCACACTATGATGAATGTTTTTGAACGTATGATGAATGTTTTTAACCTTTCTGAATGTGTAGGAATCAGTGATGTGTTTTGTTTTGCTATGACGTTAGAACCTGGCCGAACTCAGTTTGGCGCTCATTCAGCTCACTTTATTCAACGAGAGTAGGTCTGTGTGGTGACTCAATAAATAAAACAGTAAATTTTTATTTTCATTCACTATTTCCAGTTTTTCCACTATTTCCATCATTTATCATATTCAGTCTTGTAGGTTGGTTATTGTGGCCTCAGGTTTTGGTAGCTTGCTACGGTATGCTGACTGATTAGCTTACCTGAGCTATCGATCGCGTATCTGTTGCTAGTTTGCAGTGTACAGGGTATTTCGCACACTATTTATAACCATCACATTAAAAGTTATGTGTTGTTTTGATGCCTGTTTGTTTCCCAAATATATACGTGTGTGTCTTAATGGGTGAATAAAAGGCATCGAGTTAAATATTATTGTAGAAAGGGGCTTTATGAAGTTCAGTCCATTTACTTGCATTGGTTTACGGGGAAGATTTGCCACATCAAATATGGCGGACACTCTGACGTATCCCAGCAACGGGCCACCAGCTCAATGCGGCGTCTATGTTTATACGGTATGTCTATGACCAGCGACCATTTGGTCCCAAAGTTGCTTCTCTAACCATTAGGCCATAGCTTCTGTGGAAAATGCAAATAAATAAGTGAGTGAGTGATTTCTAAATTGACTTTGACTTGTATTTCATTGCAGACAGAATGAACCCAAGATATTTCATGTTTTGTTGGTCAACTTCATTTCATTTGCTAATATACATCCATTCCTGTGTTTCAGACCTGCAACACATTCCAAAAAAAGTTGGGATAGGGACAATTTAGAGCTAGTAATGAGGTAAAACAATTAAATAATAATGTGATTTGAAATGGGTGATGTCAACAGGTGACTATAATCATGATTTGGTACAAAATCATTCTGCAGGACAGGCCTAGTCTTTGAACAGTAAAGATCAGCTGAGGATCTCCAAACTGTTAACAAATGTGTGAGAAAATTATTGAAAAGTTTAAAAACAATGTTCCTCAAATAAATATAAGAAGGGATTCAGATATTTCACCCTCTACGGTCCATAATATCATTAAACAATTCAAGGGATCCGGAGGAATTTCAGTGTGTGAAGGGTGCAAGCCGAACCTGAACACCCGTGATGTCCAATCCCTCAGATGGCACTAAATCAAGAACCGTCATTCATCTATAGCGGGTATAACCACATGGATACAGGATTACTTTGGCAAACTTTTATGAAGCACGAAAATACAGAGTTACATCCACAAATGCCAGTTAAAACTTTACTGTGCAAAAAGGGAGCCTTATATTAACTGTGTCCAGAAGCACAATCAACTTCTCTGGGCTCGGAGGCATCTGAAATAGACCATCACCAGTGTTGTATAGTAACGAAGTAAAAATACTTCACTACTGTACTTAAGTACATTTTGGGAGATTTTGTACTTTACTTGAGTTTTCAAATTTTTGAGAACTTTCACTTTTACTTCACTATATTTTTTAACTTAATTGCATACTTTTACTCCGATACATTTTCAAAGAGCCGTTTAGTTACTCGTTACAAAAAAAGAAACGAAAAAAACGTGTTTTAACCCCACTGACTGCAATGAAGTCAGGACGTGCCTGGGCTTGTTCACCACTTGCGCATGACAACCAGTAGGCTACACCTGTTGGCTTCACGCAGTAAGCAGAAAGCTAGCTTCGCAATCAACAGCCCTGATGGACGAGGAGACGGAGACAGCAGCTACTTTGGCTACAAATGAAGAGGAACCTGATGATGAGCACTCCTGGCCGTATTTGAACACAATGTTCTCTTACGTTGATGTGAAGGATTCGTCCTATCGAATGAAGTGCCTCTTATGCCTTCCAAAAAACGTGGAAATTCTATCTTATAGAAACTCCCCGTCCAATCTAAAGAAACACATCGAGGTTTTCTCAGGTTTTTCAGTTTTCTCCAAATTACTTTTTTCTTTTGATTATTATGACAGGTTGTGTATGCACCTCCATAGTTTATAAAGTGCAATAACAGTAGCAGCTTTTTTTATGTTTTTTTTTCTTAATGGTGTGATGTATGCCTAATTTTCAGTACTTTCTCTTAGTTTAAAAAACAAAGGAAAAAAATGAGAAAAAAAAGTGTCAAAACTGTGGTCTCCATCTTCAGATGCCAGATAGGCAGCTTCATTTTTCTCCCAATTAATTTTTTTCTTGTTTATAATGGTTGTGTGTGCACCTCTGTTTTCAGCAGCGTAATTGCTTGTCATGAACCATTGGTGACAAATGACGTTCAGTTTACCAAAATATTACAAATTCAGATTGCCTTTGCTTGTTTACTTTTACATGTACTTTGAATTACATTACTTGAGTACGTTTATTTTTGCATTACTTGTTATACTTAAGTGCAAGAAATGTCAGATACTTTAAGACTTTAACTCAAGTAACATTTCAGTCAGTGACTTTGACTTTTACCAAAGTCATTTTTTGGAAGGGTACCAATACTTTTACTTGAGTGTGATTTCCCAGTACTTTATACAACACTGACCATCACACAGTGGAAACGTATATTGCGGTCAAACAAATCAATATTCTAGGTCATGTGCTCTGGACAAAGACAAGAACGACCATTCAGGAAAAGACCAACAACAAACCATCACACTTCTGTGATGGAGCATTAATGCAGAAAAGCACATTGAGATTTTGGAGAAACATTATGCTGCCTTCAAGACAACATCTTTTCCAGGGACATTTCAACAAGCCAATGCAAAACCGCATCGTGCACACATTACAAAGGCAGGGCTGTGGAAGAAGAGGGTGTCTGTCCCCTCTGTCCCCAATAGAGAATGTGTGGAGAATTTTGAAATGAAAAATATGACAGTGACAATCCCGTACTGTTGCATACCTTAAGACCTGTTTGTAGGAAGAATGGGACAAAATAACACCTGAAATGTTTCATCACTTGGTGGCTTCAGTACCTAAATGTCTTTTAAGTGTTGTGAGAAGGAATTAACAAACAAACAAAAACAAACAAATGGGCAGTGGTCAGGCAATGTACAAACAGAGTATCAGAAGCAAGATCAAAATGCAAAGTCCAAAAATACAAAAAGTCAAGAACCAGAATCAATGGAACAATAACAAAGTGGTCCAAGTCAAACACATGGGACTGTGCATTTACTTCACAAAGTCCTGGTGCAGTGAGTGTGCTTATATTGTGTGCTGTGGCAATTCAGTCCAGGTGAGTGCAATCAGTAATGAGGAGACTGTGAATGGTGAAGTGCAGGATGGGTGTTTTAGGCCCTGTCCACACGGCAACGGATTCAGGTGAATCTGATAAAATCTTTTATCGTTTCAGCCTGGCGTCCACACGGCACCGGCGTTTTGGGTGCCCCAAAACGATATTTTTTGAGAACGGTTTCCAGAGTGGAAAAATCTGGCAACGGCGCCATTGCGAAGTCGTCTGGATGAGTAGAACGGATTTGTTTACGATGACGTCACAACCGGGCGGCATGGTGGTGTAGTAGTTAGCGTTGTCGCCTCACAGCAAGAAGGTCCGGGTTCGATCCCCGTGGCCGGCGAGGGCCTTTCTGTGCGGAGTTTGCATGTTCTCCCCGTGTCCGCGTGGGTTTCCTCCGGGTGCTCCGGTTTCCCCCACAGTCCAAAGACATGCAGGTTAGGTTAACTGGTGACTCTAAATTGACTGTAGGTGTGAATGTGAGTGTGAATGGTTGTCTGTGTCTATGTGTCAGCCCTGTGATGACCTGGCGACTTGTCCAGGGTGTACCCCGCCTTTCGCCCGTAGTCAGCTGGGATAGGCTCCAGCTTGCCTGCGACCCTGTAGAACAGGATAAAGTGGCTAGAGATGATGAGATGAGATGAGACGTCACAACCACATGACTAGAACAAGCAGCACTCACTCATTCACGCCGGGTAGAAGAAGGGGTTTATGCGCATGCGTCCTACTTCTTCTATTGTTCTGGTGTCTCCGATGGGACCGTCTTACAGCACACGTAGAGGTGTGGCATGTGTATTGCATCGTTTTCAGCAAGCGTTGCGTTGCCATATGTACCTGATATTTTACTGATCTGTTGCCCATGTGGACGCGATATTTTTTTTACCCGCTAAAAAAAAAATCTCGTTGCTGTTGTCGTGTGGATGTAGCCTTAGTCCGTAGTGGCCATATTCGAAGGCCGCTGTGAATACTGGGAACTAGAGTCTAGAGTGATAGTTTTCAGTCTTAATTTCAATTTCAACATACCATCCCAACATTTTCTGGTTTGTGCTGTAGGTTACAATATAAAACTATAATAGTTATATAAATATATGCAAGTATTAGTAAAAATATGTATTAAATGTATACACTGTATATACAACAGTACCCAGATTATCCATGGATAATATACACTGTATATACAGAATATATATGGAACAGTACAGAAAGATCCTAAAACCTAGACTATATCCTGTGAAGGTTATTTTTATATGCTATTCCATACTGTGTATTCTGTATATTCATACATATATTTAGGGCTCTCTGTCAGGGGACTATCTTTCTTGGGGGTTACTATTTTTCTTCATTTCAGTGGTATCGTCCTTTCTGAGATGGTGGGTATACTGTAACAAACTTCATGATGAGATGTCAGTATATAAGAGTAGTGTGGTTAAAAATGAATATGCTGCAGATACATGCGTTTGGCCTCTATGTTCCCAGTATGCAGCGGTTAGTACCTACTAAAAGTGGTCCAAGGAAGGACAACCGGTGAACCGGCTACAGGGTTATGGGCGGCCAAGGCTCATTGATTCACATGGGGAACAAAGGCTAGCCCACATGGTCCAATCCCACAGAAGAGCTACTGTAGCACAAACTGCTGAAAAAGTTAATGCTGACACCTTTCTGTTTTAGCCAGCTTTAACTTTTTCAGCAGTTTGTGCAACAGACCCTGCCGCTGGTTCACCGGTTGTCCTTCCTTGGACCATTTTTGGGAGGTACTAACCACTGCATACTGGGAACACCCCAAAAGATGTGCCATTTTGGAGATGCTCAGACCCAGTTATCTAGCAATCACAATTTGGCCCTTTTCAAAGTCACTCAGATCCTTACGCTTGCCCATTTTTCTTGCTTCCAACACAACAACTTCAAGAACTAACTGTTCTCTTGCTGCTTAATATATCAAACCCCTTTGATATCAATCACAATTTGGCCCTTTTCAAAGTCACTCAGATCCTTACGCTTGCCCATTTTTCTTGCTTCCAACACATCAACTTCAAGAACTAACTGTTCTCTTGCTGCTTAATATATCAACCCCCTTGATGGTTGCCACTGTAATGAGATCATCAATGTTATTCACTTCACCTGTCAGTGCTTTTAGTGTTGTGGCTAATTGGTGTATATATAATTTATAATTTGGTGCATTGGTGAAATGAGTTTAGCTTCTGCAAAAATGGCAAAAAAAAAGCAAGCTGACTTGTGTACTTGCCACACACAGAGGAACAATTCACCTGCTGTGGTCAGAATGAAGTGAAAACTTTTTTATTTTGTAAAAATGTAGCTACAAGTCACAACTGCAACAAGATTAGTCAGTTAATTGATATGACATGAGCCATTCAATAAATTAAACCTGGTGATTACAGACATGGTGGCACGGTGGTGTAGTGGTTAGCGCTGTCGCCTCACAGCAAGAAGGTCCTGGGTTCGAGCCCTGTGACCGACGAGGGCCTTTCTGTGTGGAGTTTGCATGTTCTCCCCGTGTCCGCGTGGGTTTCCTCCGGGTGCTCCAGTTTCCCCCACAGTCCAAAGACATGCAGGTTAGGTTAACTGGTGACTCTAAATTGACCGTAGGTGTGAGTGTGAATGGTTGTCTGTGTCTATGTGTCAGCCCTGTGATGACCTGGCGACTTGTCCAGGGTGTACCCCGCCTTTCGCCCGTAGTCAGCTGGGATAGGCTCCAGCTTGCCTGCGACCCTGTAGAACAGGATAAAACGGCTAGAGATAATGAGATGAAAAAAGATCTGCTTTTCCAATTGATGTCACACTTTATGAAGGGTAACTCGATTTTTTTGTCCATTTCAACGAATGCTGAAAGTCTTTTTTTTCTCAGTCTGCCTTAGATGTCAGGATCTCAGCCAGTCCTCCAGTTTTTATAAAGCATGGGGTTATATTTACTTAAACATATTTTTAATAGAGTACTGTGTAGTACTCAGTAATTATCATCTCCTCTCATACACTTACGAAGCTTTTTGAATCTTTTCTCTGTCCAAGTAGCTACATTTATACATTTATTGAAATGCTGTGCATGTATTCAACTTTTGAACAAGGCATAGCATTTTTTTTAATTGCTTTTATCTATCTCTTCTTAGGGAAGATTTTCCTGTCACATAGAGACCATTTCGTTTCTATCTCCTTAAGCCATTGCAAATGTATTAACAGTCATTTGAAGTACATCCATACTTGAATTTATCACAAAGTATCAACAAAATCTGCCATCATGGAATATAAATGGGCTGATTTCCTATAAGCCCTGAAGATCAAAACACCACAGCATCATTCTGAATTCAGAGTTGCATCAGAAAAATTATGACAATAGAATTACAGTCGTATAATTTAAAGGAATTATACAGTATTACCATAGACTAATTAATAATTAATTAACATGGGTGACTGAAACATTAGTTGTCATGTGGACGTGTTTATACAGTACATATATGCAAACATATAAACATATCATTGCATAAATTAATAAAATACAGACATGAATACATAAACAAAGTTATCTGATTTGTTTTCTAAATAAAATGTTGAGGAGGTGTGTCAGCCCTGCGATGATCTGGTGACTTGTCCAGGGTGTACCCCGCCTCTCGCCCATAGTCAGCTGGGATAGGCTCTAGCTTGCCTGCGACCCTGTAGAACAGGATAAGCAGCTACAGATAATGGATGGATGGATGGATGGATGGATGGATGGATGTTGAGGAGGATGATACTTGGAAAGCTTCTAGCTGTGTGGACTATTGCTGATTAAAAACTATAGTGTTTACGCTACCAGGTCCTGGCTATTGTAATTATTCCCCGCCAGTTTGGCGGGGGATATAGAAATGGGTTCTGTCCGCCCGCCCATCCGTCCAGTCACATTTTCATTTCCGGGCCATATCTTTAAAACTACTGAAGATATCTTCATGAAACTTTGTAAACATATCAAGCAACATGTGAACTGGTGCCTTTTGCTATTTTGGATTTTGAAACATAAAAAATAGATCCTGACTTAGTTTCTAAGAGCAATGTTCGTTTCTGGAGCATATATCCAAAACTATTCATGATATGGATTTGAAACTTGGTATACATGTTAACAAGGTGATGTAGATGTGCCTTTTTTATTTTAATTTTAATTTTTCATGTTTCCATGGAAACAATTTCAGACTTAGTCTCTCAGGTTAGTCTTAGGGGTAGGTTTTGTTTCCGGAGCAGAACTTGAAAATTATGAGTGGTACGATCTTGAAAGTTGGTATATGTGCTGATTACGCAATGTATATGTGCCTTTTGATACTAAGAAATGTGAGAATTTAATTTTTTAGCTCACCTGGACCAAAGGTCCGGTGGGTTTATGCCATGGGCTCCTGAGGTCAGTGTAAAGAGGTAGGGTTGGTTTCCTGTAGCAGAACTTGAAAAATTGAATACTTGGTATATAGTTGGTATATACGGCAGGGGATATCGATGACTCTGTCTTCTTGTTAAATTTGATATTAGAAAGAAACCAAGTCACATGAAGGATGGGTTGACTTGTAGTGATTCCACTGTGAGTATTCATGTGTGATTGCACTCTTCAATACTAGAAAACCTGAAAGGCTGGGGTTTGGGTAGAAAAATATAATAACACGAGCCATGACACAAGCATGTAATCATGTCTGCCTTTGTGCTGCTGAGGAAGATGATACTGTAAGAGCTGAAACACGATGGAGGACACAAGCAGGGAATCATCTTTACTATAGTCATATAATCATGTGGCTGTAAAACTCTCTGAAAGAAGTTTCTTTATAAATATATGTGTGTTCTCTCAAAGGTGAGAGAACATGAGTCTGGGAGTCCCTGGGCTCTCACTTCATCCATAATGATGCCCTCTACATACATCCCAAGTATTGTCTCAAGATGATGAATATACCACAGAAAATAACAATAAATAAATAAATCCCACACAGACCACAAATCAACATACTATTCAGTTTTCATAATGACAGCCCAATTATAGCCCAGTTATATATGAATCCTTCTTTAGAAATCATTTACAGGTTAGTGATTAGGAAAAATACGCAGAATATCAAATTTGCTAAATCAGGTGAAAAATAAGGAAAGAAAGATTGACATTCTCGGCAGCACGGTGGTGTAGTGGTTAGCGCTGTCGCCTCACAGCAAGAAGGTCCGGGTTCGAGCCCCGTGGCCAGTGAGGGCCTTTCTGTGTGGAGTTTGCATGTTCTCCCTGTGTCCGCGTGGGTTTCCTCTGGGTGCTCCGGTTTCCCCCACAGTCCAAAGACATGCAGGTTAGGTTAACTGGTGGCTCTAAATTGACCGTAGGTGTGAATGTGAGTGTGAATGGTTGTCTGTGTCTATGTGTCAGCCCTGTGATGACCTGGCGACTTGTCCAGGGTGTACCCCGCCTTTCGCTCGTAGTCAGCTGGGATAGGCTCCAGCTTGCCTGCGACCCTGTAGAACAGGATAAAGCGGCTAGAGATAATGAGATGAGATGAGATTGACATTCTGTTCAAATTTCATCAAGAATTAATGTGTGTGTGTGTGTGTGTGTGTGTGTGTGTGTGTGTGTGTGTGTGTGTGTGTGTGTGTGTGGTACCCTGTCACACCATCCAGACTGTATTCCCAAATTGTGCACAGCATTTCTCAGGATATGCTCTGGTGTCACCCACAGACCCTGACCACAATAATGAAATTATTAAAGGTAAATGAATAAAAAACATAGCACAAAGATATAGCATTGTACCAAATTTTCTGAGAAATAGTTTTTTCAGACTTTACACACATTCTCGGAAGCTGTATTGGGTGTATCCATACAACCAAATACAAGTTTCTCAATAGTTTTTGGATCTTTATTAATGTTCAGATGCTACATGGTGGTGTAGTGGTTAGCACTGTCACCTCACAGCAAGAAGGTTCTGGGTTTGAGCCCAGCGGCCGATGGGGGCCTTTCTGTGTGGAGTTTGCACGTTCTCCACGTGTCTGTGTGGGTTTAATCCGGGTGCTCCAGTTTCCCCCACAGTCCAGAAACATGTGGTTAGGTTAACATGGGGCGGCCTTGGGCTGAAGTGCCCTTGAGCAAGGCACCTAACCCCCAACTGTTCCCTGGGTGCTGTACTATAGCTGCCCACTGCTCTGAGTATGTGTGTGTGTGTGTGTGTGTGTGTGTGTGTGTGTGTGTGTGTGTGTGTGTGTTCACTGCTTCAGATGGGTTAAATGCAGAGGACGAATTTCACTGTGCTTAAGTGTACATGTAACAAATAAAGGCTTCTTCTTCTTCTACAGAATAATTTGACACTAATTAATGCAAGATAAGATAAAAGAAGAGAAGACATTCCCTTATTGATCCCATGAGGGGAAATTTAACGTTGCAGAAGCTCAAGTACAGAGATTTTATAGACAAATGTAGGTTAAGTTAAAAAAAAGAATATAATATAATATAATATAATATAATATAATATAATATAATATAATATAATATAATATAATATAATACTTTTTCCATGGGATAAAAATGTGTTCCATTTCCTTCCAGTGGGTTTCATTCATTTGGCTCGATAGCATGCAATATTGCTAGCATATCGCTTATCCTAGGTGTATTACGTCACTCTACCCAGTGTTGAATGTGTGTTGAATATGGTTTACGATATTGCATGGTTGTCAAGACAACATGACATCACACGTTGGAGCTGATGTGAATATCCAATGAGAGAGTTTTCTGCTGTGCATGGAAAGAACCATTTCTTTGTTCGCCAGGAAAGAGAAAGACACGTTGAACACCCGAAAGGTGACCAAAACTTAATTAGATATTCTTCACGCATATTTACAAGCAGTGACGAACTGTTACTATTAGAGCTGGGACTTGAGCTCAGCCAGAACTTAGCCAGACACCAAAAAAGCAACAGGGCAAAAGATTTTGCAAGGGATTAGCAGCAGGCTGCCAGGTCGCTCCGTTGTGTGTAGCTGTTGATGTTAAAAGTAACTCAGTATTACACAGGGAAATGAATACTTAAGTCTGAGTGAAAAATACTGTAGCAAGCGTGTGTGGAAGAAAAGTCTGGAGACAGAAACCTTAGTTTTTCGGTTGTTAGCCTGTGCTACTTGCTAAATAAACTTGATAGCACTGGCTTGAACGCTTTATTAGCATTCGCTAACACTGCTGAACACACTACGGAACATTATGAACACTCCACCAGCTGAAAGGTGACTTCACTGCTGCGCTAGTGGCACCGACTTGCAGTTAAGATAGCGCTGGCCTTCGAGAAGGCCGAGGATGATAAATTTTTGGCCCCCCCTCACTATAAATCAAAATCTGATTGGTTAATTCATCTGTCACTTCCTACATAAACATACACAGCCATGGCCTTCTGTCCCAGCAGTGAAGTCCTAACCAATGAGCCAGCTCTAAACTCTTCTCAGCCTAGAGACAACAAACAAAAAGATCTCCTTGGATAACTCTATTTTAATGTTTTCAGGACAGTAACCCTTTCATTTCTGAAGCAAATTTGATAGAAAATAAGGCCAAATTAGAATAAGAAGAAAATAATTATCATGAAATTATGAAAGAATGAAAGAAATTAAATATAACATTTGAAATGCTGATATGTTTGGGCCTTCTCTGAAGGCCTAGAAGACCCTGACAGTTCCCCTCTGTTTACAAGAAAAAAACAAATCAATGGACATTGAGAAACTGGAAAAGAGAGTGTGTAGTATAATAATAATAATGGCTGGTTTTTTCATGGTATATCAGATAGATTCCATTCAGCTAGCATGATACTGAACTCATCTTCGTCTAGTTGAACATCATGCTAGCTGAATAGAATACATCTGATATACCGCTCAATGCCAGCCAATATTATTTAAATATAATATAATATAGAATGTGAATAGAAAATATGCCAAAAATCCTAGAACTAGATAACAAATGTATTTATTATATGAGTTAACATGAAAGTAATTAACATAGTGTTCCAAATTGTGTGTCATTTCAAAATTATCCAAGGAATCAAACCAAGAAAACTTTTTTGTTTTTTGTAGTCCTCTGGTTCATGAGTTTTAGGCAAAATTATACAGTGCTGCCCTACAGAGCTACTGTCACGGTGCAAGCACTTATGAATGTATGTGCAGAAGAGTGACAAGAAGCAAACAGTAACAGAGCCAAAATGAGAGATGAGAATCAGTCGGAGAATTAGCGAGGGTCAGGCGATCGGCAAACAGCGTTAAGGGGGAAAAACAAAGAGCAAAAATGGAAAATAGAGATGCAAGAACCCAACAAGGCTTAGTATAAACTGATATAGGCAGAACAATACCTTGCAATGGAGTGGTGTGTGAGAGAGAGGTTTATATAGGCAGGGGGACTAATTGGAATGATGAGTGACAGCTGAGTTCAATAATCGGGAGACAGAGGGCGCTGTGAGTTCTGGGGAGTGTAGTCCATGGTGTCCTTGTTTGTAGTTTGGATAGTTTCAGTGGGTTTACTGACAGCTACTATCAGCTCTATCTGGGACATTTTGCTTGACTGAGTAGCAGGAGCAACTACAACCTACCGACCAAGTTTTATGTCTGTACACAAAAGTCCTAATGAAAACAAGATGCAATGTGAAAATATATCAGATGTAGACGACCAATGTGCACAACAGTAGATGGTGGAAAAGCAAAAAAGAGCTTGCTATAATGTTGTCATCACATAGCTCTTTTGTGCTCTTTCAGTGTTCCATTGACGTAACATCAATTCACAACTCTGAGCAGAGCTCTACGCTTACCTGCAGCTTGCTTTTGTATGTTCATAAAATTTTAAGATATTATGCTTTTAGAGTTTCTAAAAACCCACTTACTATTAAGCCTTTATCTATTTTTAGCGCTGGCAAAGTTCCCTTTTCTCTGAGTCATAACTGACTTCAAGTAAACTCTGTCAAAGAATATAGATTATTTTTGTCTGTTCACCAATCCTGTATGTTTGGATCAAGCACATCATGACACAATAATAACTGCTGTTACTAATAAGTATTGACTCTTATTAATAAGCATCTTTCTACCCAAGGATGCTATACATAGACACATTAAACAAACACTGTGTAAAAGAAAAGAAACAAATTGTGTACTATATCTTTGAACATTTATCCTTATAAGGTCCTCACTATTTTGAACTCTCTTTCAATATGACAAACCAAAAGACATTTGTATTTTCTAGAGTCCGTGTGATAGTTTCTACAGAACTAAACAGTAATGGTAGTCCAACTGTCCAGGACAACCAAATGTTTGGTCTGGATAAGTCAAATCCGTATCTGCCTGTCCGATAGGACAAGTTGAATATTTGTTGAAAATCACCATTTTTATAGTAATTATTCAAGAGTGACGTCAATAAAGTTCCTACAAAACTAGTTCAATCCCCTCAGTGATCTGGACATGTTATTGTTTACGAAACTCCGGGGAAGCCGAGTACAGCAGGTGCATGTAAAAATAACCATGTCGTAATATCTAATTATAGATTATTAGACTTTAAATTCATTGACATCAGAGAAATTGCAATCAAACACCTCAATAAAATAAATATCTGTGGGAATCTTCATTTCATTTGGACGGTCATTATATTTTTCTTTTGTATGGTTCTCATTAACCATCACAAATGCCCTAAAATATTTCGGGGGAATTTTGCAATAGTACCGAACTCACTTACGGTTTGTTTTCATCACAACGTGATTCTGTCACCCTCATCATGTCCAACTGGTTTTCTTTCAGTTTCATTTCATCAAAATAAAGTGAAAAAGATGACAATCCCAAAGAGATAAAAGGACGAACAGAAACCAGTCATAAGAAGAGAAAAGGAAACGAGTTCCTTCCAAAGTGGCTCAAAAAAAAGGAGTCTCCTTTCACCTGGTGACCACAATGTTTTCTACTCTGTCTTTAAATTAATTTATACTTCAAGTTTTACTGGATTAATCAAGATTGAACTTTATTTCCTCCAGAAGCTTTGAATTTGGGTGAGTCTAGCTCTTAAAACTGCAGATCAGGTAATGGGTTTTAACAACACACGCACCATAATGGGACTTTGGATAGTTTCTGCTTATTGTTATAGTTAAAGTTTGAGTTTTACTGAAAAATTATAAATCATTAAAGCATAATGATTATCATAACTATACCTGCTCTTTGATAAACATTGTTCACTACTTTCCTTTCACTGAACAAGTGAATACATAGTACTAAAATGGTTATGGCCAGGACAAGTGAAAAATCTTGCTGTTTGTCCGACTGGATGAGTGGATTAAAAAGCTAATGCCGAGCCCTGGTGTAGTTTATTTTATTGTGTGTACAATCACTGTATCTAGACGCAAGACAAGTCAGACGTAAAACTAGCAGTGGAAACAAGTCACTGTCTGTCTGTGACATTAGATATGAATCAATTTAGTATAATAAAAGTAAGGTTCATCATTTTTAAGTAGTATGTGATACCACACTGTGTGAAAGGTGGCATTAAGTTCCAGCAGAATAAGTAAGCTCAGCAAAGTCTTGGTCAAGTTTTAATATAAAGGATTACTGTAAAAATAGTCCACTGCATTGTGTTGCCATATGGCAACAATTAATTTCTCATTTTTCTCAGAAGCAGTACCAGAAAACTTATGTTTTACTGTATATTTGTGAAAAGGGGTCCTTTATTTTGCGATGAAATATAAATGTCAGGGTACATGACCAAGAAATTAGATTAGATTAGATTAGATTAGATTAGATTAGATTAGATTAGATTAGATTAGATTAGATTAGATTAGATAAAACTTTATTGATCCCTTTGGGCGGGTTCCCTCAGGGAAATTAAGATTCCAGCAGCATCATTACAGATAAACAGAGAAAAGAAATAGAGAAAACTTCTAGATAAATTAAAATAAATTAAGTATTTACATATACAAATATAAAAAGAATAAGATATGGGGAAGAGAGGAAGGGGAAAGGGGGGAAAGGTGGGGAGAAGGGGGGGTGGCAGGTGAGATATTGCACTTTATATTGCACATTATATTGCACATTGTCCGGTATTGCTTATTGTTAGGCTAGGCTACTGCTCCTTCCCTTCCCGTCCTCTGTCCTCCTGTTCCCCCTCCTCCCCCCCAGAGAAAAGTTGTACAGTCTGATGGTGTGAGGGACAAAGGAGTTTTTAAGTCTGTTCGTCCTGCACTTGGGAAGGAGCATTCTGTCACTGAACAGGCTCCTCTGGTTGCTGATGACGGTGTGCAGAGGGTGACTGGCATCGTTGCTGGTAGCACTACCTTTTCAGCAGACACTGTTAAAATTGAAGTACTGTTTAGTAGTTAGACAAAAGTCATTCAAGGAAAAAATGATCTGTGGAGAATAAATACTTAATCTTTATCATTAAAACAAGTTTAGATGTAATGAGACATTTGTAAAATTGGAAAATGTCATCGTTGCCATATGGCAACAACATGCAAATATGTAACTGAAGTGTGTCCATTCAACTGATTAGAATATAATTGGCTTATATAAAACTGGGATACTCTAAAAATGTACATTCAAATTTTGCTAATATTTTGAAGTTAAAAATTTTTTTTTATGGTAATTATGTTTGTTATTTTATGGTAATTGAAACTGTGCCACTGTGTTATTTCTATTATTATTACCATACAGCCAAAATTGCACTTGGAGTTTTCTTATTTTAGCAGTATAAATATTTGTTTATGAATTTCACTGAGTACAATTAAGATTTTTAAGGGGGAAAAAATTAAGCTTTTAAGAACAAAATTAGATTTTACAGCACTTTCCACCATTGTGCAATGTTGCCACATGGCAACAATTTAACAACTACAAAATGTTTTTCCTTTTTAACACCATATTAAGTAATAAAAATACATAAACATATAGGGAATAATTCTTGCACTAGAGGATTAATTTTAAGGTCCTCAGGGTCAAGTCATTTTTGGACTGATTGCAATCAGTTTCAAGTGTGGGTACAGCAAAGCTAGAAAGAAAAGCAATAAATAGTAATTTTGAATAGACTGAAAGAAAAAACACATGGCTTGAAGTAGGAATAAGATGTAATTGAAAGTTAGTAGCTCTGAATGCCTTGAAAACACTTTATCTAGTACCTTTATGGGTTCCTTATTCAGCATTCAACTAACATTTTTAATAATTGCTTGCTTACAAAGGTCTGCATAAGCAGCTAATGACAGCCTTACAGGAAATGACTTTTCAAGCAATTTTACTGTTGCAGAAAAATGTCCAACATCAGAAAGTTTTGCTGGAGTTATGCTGTGCTCCCATCATCTCAATCGTTGGGTGTAAGGTGGTCAAGATAGCTGTCTTAAGTCAGCCTTTTTGTAGTCTTGACGTTCCAATAAAATAAACTGTGTTCAGTATTATCACAAGTTTTTAGTCTCGGCTCACACAAATAGTGAATAGCAGACATCGTCAACAACCAGTAGGTGAGGTCTCTCCAGCACTAAACAGGAAGCAGTGAAGCGGGCACAGGGACATCTCTTAAAAGGAATCTGGTTGCAGGCTTGCAAATAGTGGTCCCCAGGCTTTGTAAAATCATTGTCTCTGACTAAAATCTTCGTGACTAATGACACATTGTCTTTTGATGTGAAAGGGTGTCAGACTTTAATCTTTTAAAAGTCTTTTCAGAATCTTTTCAAAGTCTTTTAGTGTATGATTAGCATTACATGACTGAATGGCAAAAAGAGCAAATTTCTAATGCTTAACCATTAATGAGTCGTTTAAAGCAGATATGTTTTGTTTTGTAGTGGCACTTGAAGTTACCAACTGTCATGGACATGGACAGTTTTGAATTTGAATTTGATGGGTGGAGAATAATGCATACTTCTCTGTCCATTCATCGCTAGGCATTCTGTATTTGTTGCCAACTTAAAAAAAAAAGCCGTGGTGTCAGTTTGCAGACCAGAGAGGGTAAATAAAATTTAGAAACTAGAAGGAAGTGCATACCTCCTGGTGAAGTGCATATCTCCACCAAGTGACATATTATCAGCATCAAAAACAAATTACTTGAGCCTAGGATAATACTAAAGCTGTCCACCAAATTTCATCCAAATCCGTTCACTATTCGCTTGTTTAAACAAGCATTTGGGTAAACGCCTGGCTGATTTCTTATTGTTCCTTATGCACTTGTTGTTGCTGTTGTTGTGGTGGTGGTGGTGGTGGTGGTGTTATTTTACTGTGATTGTATTTGTGTTATTTCTATTTTATTTGTTTTTATAAAGCAGTTTGTGACTTTTGACTGTGAAAAGTGCTGTATAAAATTTTTTTCTTACTTTTACTTACTTTTTGAGTTACGTTGGGAACAGACAAAAAAAAAATCCTGGATACACATACATATCCGGATTTGCATCAAAATCTGTTCAATTGTTCCTTGGTCCATGGCTTACCTTTCCTCAAAATTTCACCAAAATCCATTCACTATTTTTTGAGTTATGTTGGGAACGACCCAACAAACAAACAAACAAACAAACAAACAAATGGAGACAAAAGCATAACCTCCTCCAACAAAGTTGGTCGAGGTAAATATGTGAAAACTCTCCGCTTTCTGACCTAATGTGTCGCAGCTTTGTGACTAGTCCTGGTTTGATGAGATGCCTTCAGCTAAACCATTTACATGCATGTGACTGGACAAACTTTTCATATGTTTATCTGGGTCCATGTTTGGCCAGCAGTTGATGACCCCAGCACTGAAGAAACCCTTAAAAGTTTTACAAAATGGTTCACCTTTCACTATCCAAATAACACCTACGGAACCTTTTTTTTCTTAATAGTATGCAAGTGTGCCTTTCTTTCACATTTAAAAAGGAGATAAATGTTGGCTGATGGGAGGTGGCAGCATTCTGAAGAAGCAGTTTGAGGAAAGCTATCAGCAGACCTTAACAATTGATTGACAACAGAAGAAAAGAGCTTTAGGGTCTCCTTGACATCACTAATCACCGTGGTTTTGCCCTTTATATGTGCTGTAGGACATCTTGGCCCTCTTACTGGGACTAGGGCATAATCTCTGTAGGCGGGTGCATGCAGTGTCAGACCAGTTTTCTCAGACACTCTTGCAGATGGCTGGCAGCTTTCATATGGTGCAGATTAAACCAAAGGACACAATGAGAGAACATCCAGTCACGAGGTCTAATAGGAATAGGACACACATAGACAGACAGTATTTCCAACAGAGCAAAACACCATTATGGTTTGAGCTCTGTTTAATTTTTCAAGAAAATTAAGTCAAATAAAAATTAGACATCCCTCAAGAATGCAAATGTTTATAACTAATGGGGATCAGTTAGTATGTTCTCATTTACACACTACACTTTGCATCTTGCTTTTGAATGAATATTGTCAGTTTTTGAAAGGGGACATATTATCAAAAACTCAGTGCTTGTGCACATACATTTGGGCATCTGGAGTGTCTACCAACCAACAAACTCTGAAATAAGACACCCAGTCAGTTTCTTTTCATCTCATCTCATCTCATCTCATCATCTCGAGCCGCTTTATCCTGTTCTATAGATAGTTTTCACATGATGTCACAGAGTCGGGGATTCCCTGGTGGCAGCCATCTTGGAGGGCAAGCTTACCGTACGGGTCACTGAGCACACATTGTAGCGCGCGAGTTACATTCATTTATATATTATTTACATTTATTTAAAGCTAGCAATGGTGCAAACTTGTTGTATTCACGGCTGTCATAATAGGTCAGATGATGAAGTCAAGCGGAGCTTTTATGGAATTCCTACTGTATGGGAGCACGAAGGCGAGCAAACAAAGAAACTCAGCATACAAAGGAGAAATCTATGGCTTGCGAGAATCAACCGCAAGGATTATCAGCCTTCCAAACACAGCAAAGTCTGCTCCGATCATTTTATAAGTGGTAAGTTGTTTAAATAAACAATCAATTGTGTTTAAGTTTGTTTTTGGAAACCAAAACATCATGTGAACAATCTCTGGAGAATGCCTAACTGGAACTGCTGAGTGTACGTTTACATTGTAATGTACACTTAATATCGCTCGTTTGTTACGTTTCTATTTGAAACTTGTCACTTCACTCACGCAAGGGTCATTTTTGAAAAACATTTTAGGTCTATTCTGTAGTCCTGAGCGGTGTGCAGGACTGCGCAAATGTGTGCAGCTTCCCGATTTAAACTGTTTTTTTCTCATCCTTATACTTCCTGTTTCATGGACTGTAACGGATTTGCTTATTTAGTAATTTTAATACAGAATTTACTTTGAAATTATAATCAGACACTCCAACGCCCCCCCCCTAAAAAAAAAAAATCGGATCTGCGCGATTCAGGCAGCATCCGCCAAAAGGCGCACTGTGAATATATAAAGTTGTATATATCAGACAGCCTTTAAAGTTTGATGAAGTCAGTTTCAGGCTTTAGAGCAGGCTTTGGCAGTTTCAGGCTTTGGCAGCCCTGCATAGTCACTTGAAAATGCATCTTTGTCCACTTCGTAGGGGTCAATTCCCCCAATCAAGGCCAGTTTGGCTGCATACCGTGAGATGTGTATCTATATACTTCTGTTTGCTTGATTTTGCCGACATTGATCTTTATTTTAGAAAACTGACTATATAACTTCATAAATTCGTCCGAGATAATGTAGCCAGTAGTGGTGATGGTCCGTTTTGTTTGCCCTCCAAGATGGCGGCTGGGGGGGGTTCCCCGGAATGCCGTGACGTCAGTGAAAACTATCTATTGAGGTTTTCGACCCATGTGACCGTTGCCATGTTGACAAGTAGATGGCGCCATTTTGGCAGTCACAACAATGGCGACTCCCGCTAGCCCAACATGTCAGAGATTTGTTAAAAAATATATATTTTCCCTTTTCACAGCATACATTGTTTGAATGGTTGCCATGACAACATATGCAAAGATTTCCAACAACATTTTGTGGCAAAAAAAATCCATAACAGTCTACTTCAACATGATACCAAATAAAAGTAAATTCATTGCAGTTAGAAAAATAGTGTCCAGGTTGAGAGAGAGAGAGAGAGAGAGAGAGTTACATTAATCATATAGAAAAACGCATAATAATTAATATGTCTAGTATCGAATTCTAGTTTTGTCCATTGCATATTCACATCTAAAAAGTACAACCCACCCAACAACATGGCTCTGCCTCGCCTGAGGGCACCGTGTATGTTAAACCTAGACTACACGTAAGCCGCCCAAACACTAGTAAGAAGCCCGGTGCCAGGTAGCCCCATTGATGAGGCCGAGCGGTCCCCGTCTCACGTATATAAAACCATCGTAGCCTGACTAGTGGGGCTAGGTGCCAGGTAGCCTGAACACCGCCTAACAGAGCTTACGTGTAGGCTAGGTGCTAGGCTACATGTATAATTTGTCATTTATCTCGCATACGATATCTTTAAACTTTTGGAAAAGTTACCTGAGACAAAATGTTCGCCACACAAACGCGTGTGTTTGGTGGGCTGCCAATTCTCTCGCCTGATCGCCGCGATCCACTTTTCGCTACGCTGTCGATCGGCCGGGAACCTATGGAATGTTAATCCAGGTTTATCCCCTCTTCTGTTGTGGCAGCTAACTGCACAACACGTATCAGGCATTCTATGATAAAAGTAAGAAGAAGATGGATATTACAAGCGTTGTTTGCTGATAAGCGTGGCTTTGTTTGACCTCCAAAATGGTGGCGTAAACAGTATCACGTGACCCTATGATGTCAGGTCGAAAACCTCTATAGGGTCGCAGGCAAGCTGGAGCCTTTTTTCTTGTGCCTATTTCAGAAAAGATGAGTTTCAACAAGCCATTCAGATTTGGCTCCTCTTCTATGTCTGTGAAGATTCTCAATCATCCAGGTCATAGTGACTGTGGGTGGTAAAAGAGAGCAACTGGAATTGCTTGGACACTTCTATGTCACAAGTGGAGCTCATTAGAATAATCCCACCCCTTCATCTGAGTATCTCCACCCAGGGCTTGAGAACTGCCTTTGTGGATAAATATTCATGAGGAAAGTGCTACCTGATTGGCTGGCAGAAGAGGTGGGTGGGGTGAGCAGTGGCTCATTATCATTTAAAGGAACAGTCACTTAAATCAGCTGTTTTGAACAGGGCTGTTTAGACAGGATGAGAAGGGGCTGTGGCACTTTATCCTTGTGGTATTTAGACCAAAGCATATCACAGACATTTTATTAAGACCTCAGGGAACTGTGTTGACTTGTGGAAAAGGGGTAGAATATGTCATCTTTAGCATTATCCCGTAATGTTGTGAGTCTGTGACAAAGCATTGCTGACACATTTTGAGTGAGGTATTATAGTGTGTTTATGTTACCAAGCTTGAAGTTTGAGTAAAAAATGTGCTGAAATGCACTCGTGTGACGAAATGTGTTTGGCACATGAGCAACATAAGTCCCTCAGGCAATGGCATGAACATCTGTTGTGCTAAATATATCATTTGATTTCACAGCAGGTACATTCTCAACAACATCTTCCTTTGTGTCGCACCAGTGACTCTTTTCTACAAATATGCTCCGGGACGTTGAGCACTCAAAAAGTTGATCAAGTCAGAATATTACTGCTCTGAAAAACACGAAAAGAAATCCCGATTTGCAGAAAACATGACAACAGGTTGCACACATACTGGAATAAAACTGCAAAAACAAAATGAACATATCCTGAATGTACTTAAATGTATCTCGTATTTCCTGTTCGAAGATAACACCAAACCATATTTAAGCTCATTACTCATATTTCAAGACATTTTTAAAACTAATTTCAATCTTTTCTATTGGCAGATCATTTTGCAAATTTTAAGCCGTTATTTCTAGAAAGAAGTAAAATGATCTCCCAATAGAATAAGAACATTTCAAGTTTGAAATTAGTATAAATGTCAAGAAATACATTTATGAATTTAATATTTAGTATTAGTGTAATCTTTATAATAGGAGATACCGGATAAATTCTACTATATTTAAGATCATGTCATTTGCTAAGATGTCATTTATAGTGGTGCAAAAGTTGCTACTCTTGAATGTCTGAAAAAAATATTACTGAAACAGAAAATATTACTGTGTGCATAAATTACGCTATTATAAAAGTCTCTAACTACTACATTAATACTTAACATTGTTTTGTGAATGTAACTAAAATAACCTTGTCTTAACATGTATATATTTACAGTTGAAACTCAGCTGATCCTGACTAATCTCTCGCCACTACATGGACAAACATTTCATACCAAAAATAGCTCAAGATGGGTAAACACTAAAATATGAACCCAGCTAGTGCTTCAACTTAGACAGCTTATACAGCAGAGTTTTTATATTTCTGAAACTTTCATTTGTTTTTATTTTTATTTTGTCTTTCAGTTTGTTTGTTTTATTTCAGTTTTGTTTTACAAGTGCATAAGTAGGAATTGACTAGTTTTAGATTAGTTTTTAGTTTAGTTTTAGTGTTAGTTTTAGTTTTTCAGGTATTACAGAGCAAGCATCATCTTCTTCTTTGGAGTTTTATGGCAGCTAGCATTACTGCCACCTTCTGGAAGTAGTCTACTATCTCGAAGGGGAAAACAAAACGAAAAAGAAAACAAAGCTGATTTGACCTGTAATTCTATCTTGTTTTAGTTTGTGTCGCACTGCTCATTGTAGTTTTTATTTAGTTTTCATTTTTTAAACTGTCATTTTTATTTTTATGTCAGTTAACAATTTTTTTTTATTTTTTATTTTACTGCTAGTTTTAGTTTTCATGAACTATTTCAACCCTGGTATACAGTGAAGGTTTTGCCCTTGAATAAAGACTCACAATGATGAATGTATTATTCATTCGTTATTATCGCTTACCCATTGTGGGTGAGCTGGAACCAATCCCAGCTGACACTCGGTGAGAGGCGGGGTTCACCTTGGACAGGTCTAACACCCATTTCACCCTCACGGGCAATTGACACAATAGCCAGTTGACTAAATCTATGGACTGTGGGAGGAAACCCATGCAGGTACGAGGGGAGCATACAAACTCCACACAGAAAGGACCCACTCAACCAGCAGGTTCGAACCCAGAACCTTCTTGCTGTGAGGTGACAGTGCTAACCACTGCACTACTGTGCTGTTCTTATAAGGGTGTACATCACTGAGCCTACATTTTCTTGTCATAGTCTGGCCATAAGAAACATAAAGAATGTGACTCAGGCTGTAATTCATATTAATGTAATTCAAATTAATGTTACTGCATCAGGAAATAATTCACATTAATATCACAGAATGACAATTAATTCAAATTAATGTTATAGAATCAGGAAGTAATTAAAATTAATGTCATAGAATCAGGAAGTAATTAAAATTAATGTCATAGAATCAGGAAATAATTCAAATCAATGTCATAGTATCAGGAAATAGGTCAAATTAATGTTAGAGAATCCGGAAGTAATTCAAATGAATGTTGTAGCAGCAGGAAATAATTCAATTTAATATTACAGAATCATGAAGTTATTCGTTTTAATGCTACAGAATAAGGAAGTCATTCAAATTAATGTAATAGTATCAGGAAGTGGTTCAATTTAATGTTCTAGAATCAGGAAGTAGTTCAAATTAATATCACAGAATGACAATTAATTCAGATTATTGTTATAAAATCTGGAAGTATTTCAAATTAATGGCATAGAATCAGGAACTAAATCAAATTAATATCACAGAATCATAATTCATTCAAATGACTCTTAGCAGCATTCAGAAATTTAATGTTGTAAAATCAGGAAGTACTTCAAATTAATGTGATCGAAACATCAATTAATGAAAAATACAGTTCTATTAGCTAGAACTAATTCAAATTAATGGCATAGAATCAGGAAGTAATTCAAATTAATGGCATGGAATTAGGAAATCAGGATAAGAAACCTGCCAGGAGCAAAGAACAACAAAGCCACCTGCTAAGCATTCCCTGTGGAGAGCGGGTATATGTTTTAACATGTGAAAGTCCAAGTTGGGGAGAAGCTCATAATAATAATAATAATAATAATAATAATAGTTTATTAGCATAATCCAAAACAAAATTTGGCTCTTACAATGCTAAACTAAACTATAAACAAAAACACACACTTAATAAAAATAGGCTAAAGATATGAAAAATTCTAAACAAAAAAAGAATAAAGGGAAAGAATATATAATTATATCCATCCATTATCTGTAACCACTTATCCTGTTAAACAGGGTCGCGGGCAAGCTGGAGCCTATCCCAGCTGACTATGGGCGTGAGGTGGGGTACACCCTGGACAAGTCACCAGGTCATTGCAGGGCTGAAACATAGAGACAAACAACCATTCACACTCACATTCACACCTACGGTCAATTTAGAGCCACCAATTAACCTAACCCACTCTCATCTGGACAAGGGGAGCGGCGCAGTGAGGATCATATTTTTTGACTTCTCCAGCGCCTTTAACACCATCCGGACCCTTCTACTGAGAGATAAGCTGCAGGAGATGGAGGTGGACACACATCTGGTCTCCTGGATCACAGACTACCTCACTGGGAGACCACAACACATCAGGATCAGGGACGGCCTTTCTGACACGGTGATCAGCAGCACGGGAGCACCATAGGGGACTATGCTCTCTCCAGTTCTGTTCACTCTCTATACATCAGACTTCAAATACAACTCGGAGTCTTGCCACATGCAGAAGTTCTCGGATGATACTGCGATTGTGGGATGTGTTCATGATGGACACAGGAGCCTGATACAGGATTTTGTGTTGTGGTGTAAATCCAACCACCTGCAGCTGAACATTGGCAAAACAAAAGAAATGCTTGTGGACTTTAGAAGATCCAGGCCGACTCTGCAGCCGATCTCTATTGAGGGGGTCGATGTGGAGATGGTCAGGACCTACAAATACCTGGGTGTACATCTGGACAACAAGCTGGACTGGACAGTGAACACTGACACCCTCTACAGGAAGGGTCAGAGCAGACTCTACTTCCTGAGGAGGCTTGGGTCCTTCAGGATCTGCCGAAAACTGCTGCTGATGTTCTACCAGTCTGTGGTAGCCAGTGTCCTCTTCTGTGCTGTAGTGTGTTGGGGAGGCAACATTAAGAAGAGAGACGCTGGACGGCTTGACAGGCTGGTGAGGAAAGCTGGCTCTGTGCTGGGAACTGAGCTGGAGTCCCTTACATCAGTGGCAGAGCGAAGGGCCCTGAGCAAACTGCTCTTAATCGTGGACAACATTCACCACCCTCTGCACGGCACCATCATCAGGCAGAGGAGCTTGTTCAGTGGCAGACTGTTGTCCCTGCCCTGCACCACGGACAGATTCTTTTGTCCCTCAGGCCATTAGACTGTTCAACTCCTCTCGGCTCAGCAAAAATAAGACTCTGTGACTGTGCTGTACTCAGGACTAGTTATACTGCTCTTTTCATGTCCATTGCACTTTTCTGCTGCTTACATAGATGTGCATTACACGGGCGCAGATAGAGGGGGGGACGGGGGGGATTCGTCCCACCCAGATTTAAATTCACCTCGTTCGGTCCCCCCCACTTATAGGGAGGAAAAAACGTCTATGCTGTCTTTCTTTGCATAAGGCAAACCTCACGGAAAAATCAAAAGACTAATTACCATTCGGTTTATTGAGGTGCACAGCAGTACAGACATAGTTGCAACTGCGCAGACTGCACAGGTTGCGAGCTCAAGCTTGGTTACTATGGTTACCCATAACAAGTTTGACAGGCATATCAGGGACAGCTCCTAGTTCAGGACCCCAACACGGCATGATGAAGGGTGCCAAAAGGCAGAAAACAATTGCATCGTTTTTTCAAAAAAAAAAAAAAACGACTGTAAGTAAACTGTGCCTTACTTTATCATATCACCTTGCAATTTTTTGATAGTCTGTTCAAAGTAATGTCGTAGTGAAAGTAAAATCGTACGGAGTAGAGATGCCTTTCTGGTAGCCTCCTTCTTTCGGTGGTAGCCTGTAGATACAGTGCTCAGAAGGCAGTTTTAATGTTTAATCTGGCGTTCCCTGCCATAATTTCAGCGAGCATATTGTTTCATAAGGAAACTTTGCGAAGAGTTGTTGACTGACTGCCGCTCACGCAACACACAGGCATAGTTAGAAAGTCAGGATGCACTGGTTTACACTTTACACACACACACATGTAGCCCAGCCTCTCGCTATGTTTAACAGTTGGAACTTAGCGGTTTTAAAACTAGTTTTGCAGTTTTGCAATTTCTGTGCGTGATGATAATGTGTAAACTTTGGATTTCCATAGGCTATGTTAAAATCTTATCATTGTCCTGGCCTGCAGGTAGTTCCTGGTGATGGCAGTGAGGGAGGTGAAATAACATGTATACACACTACCGTTCAAAAGTTTGTGGTCACCCAGACAATTTTGTGTTTTCCATGAAAAGTCACACTTTTATTTACCACCATAAGTTGTAAAATGAATAGAAAATATAGTCAAGACATTTTTCTGGCCATTTTGAGCATTTAATCGACCCCACAAATGTGATGCTCCAGAAACTCAATCTGCTCAAAGGAAGGTCAGTTTTATAGCTTCTCTAAAGAGCTCAACTGTTTTCAGCTGTGCTAACATGATTGTACAAGGGTTTTCTAATCATCCATTAGCCTTCTGAGGCAATGAGCAAACACATTGTACCATTAGAACACTGGAGTGAGAGTTGCTGGAAATGGGCCTCTATACACCTATGGAGATATTGCACCAAAAACCACACATTTGCAGCTAGAATAGTCATTTACCACATTAGCAATGTATAGAGTGGATTTCTGATTAGTTTAAAGTGATCTTCATTGAAAAGAACAGTGCTTTTCTTTCAAAAATAAATACATTTCAAAGTGACCCCAAACTTTTGAACGGTAGTGTGTGTGTGTGTGTGTGTGTGTGTGTGTGTATATATATATATATATATATATATATATATATATACACACACACATTTTATATATATATATATATACACAAAATGGAGTCATTTGCTGACAGCTCAGTCCCCCCCAGTTCAAAAATCCTATCTGCGCCCCTGGTGCATTATATGCATAGATGGGTATATACAGATATTTGAAGATAAGCTGGTACGTTGTACTTTACCTTATTATATACTTTACTATTATATACTGTTATAATGTACCTACTTACTTATATATTATACATACTGCTATATGTACTAACTTACTATTTATATACTAACTTAATACTATATATTGTATACTATCACACTATTACATATACTATATGTACTGATATATACTTTAACTATGCCTATCATGTAATATACTATGCTTTTTATCTACCATTATACCACTAAACACACTGCACATGCATGTAACTGTCCACAAAGTATTTGCACTGCTCATTACACTGTGACTGGTTGCTGCCAACTGCACTACCTCACTACCTCCCACACTGAGAGCTGTATATTCTATTACTTGCTCTTATTGGCAATGTTTTATTTCTTTTGGTATTTTGTATTTTAGTTTTTTATACGTATAATGCTATTTAGTTTTTGTATTGATTTTGTGCAATGTGGAAATGGTACTGGATACCTTGAATTTCCCTCTGGGATTAATAAAGTATCTATCTATCTACCTAACCTGCATGTCTTTGGACTATAGGGGAAACCGGAGCACCCGGAGGAAACCCACGTGGGCACCATGCAAACTCCACACAGAAAGGCCCTCGCCGGCCGCGAAACCAGGACCTTCTTGTTGTGAGGTGACAGTGCTAACTACTACACCACCGTGCCGCTCCTACTTATATGCATGTATAACTAAATCTAAGAAAAAAACTAAAAATAATGATAATAATAATAATAATAATAATAATAATAATAATAATAATAATAAACAACAGCATGCAGCAAAAAACAACAACAACTAATGATTATAATTAATACTCAGTATGTATAAGCAGCGTGAAACTATGAGCATTTGTTATGTGCGCGAGCAAAGAAGAACTTTTTAGTAAGGTTGAATTGTTCATTTAAACTGGTACAGTTTCTTACATTTTTGGGAAGGGAATTAAATGTGTTAGAAGCACTATCTTGAAAAGTTCCTGATATTAATGGCACCTTAAGCTTAAGCTCTCTAGATGAGCTGAGAGACCGCTCTGGTACGTGCTGTTCTAACTTACGATAAGAAAGCCAATATCAAAATCAAAGATCAATCAAAGTCCTTCCCACGCCCAGTACCTGGTATTCCTAGGCAGTCTCCCACTCAAGTACTAACCAGGCCCAACTCTGATATGGCGCATAGGGCGGCGCCGATCTCCGTTTCCGTAGCCCTCGGCCTCTCGACTATTACATAGCTAGGGTTACAGTGGGGGGCCAGTCCTCTGGTAACCACGAGAGTTTGACTCCCCACTCGCATCTGTATTGCAGCGTGCCTTGCCAGATGGCAGTAGGTACCATTTTTTTAAGATGGTCTTTGGTATGACCCGACCGTGAGTAGAACTCGCGATCTCCCGATTGAGAGGCGGACATGCTAACCACTAGGCCACTCCCCAGTAAGAAGGCCAATAACTACAACGTAATGCCTTAAATACTAACTTGGACAAATTAAACTCTCTGTGCTCTACAATGGGGAGCCAGCCTAGTTTAAGAATATCAGAAGTCTGCAAAATAAAATACTTAGCTACGAAACTCGCAGCAGCCAGTTGTAATCACCGTAATCGCTTAACAAGATAATCAGGCATGGGATAAGATACTGAATCAGTAAAATCTAGTTGAGACAAAATAAGGGATTCGACTAATTGTTTCCTGATGTGAAACGGAGCAAAGTTTTTAAGTTTTCTAAGAACAGCTAAAGTCCCATAGCAACTAGAGATCTTTGAGTTGATATCATTCAGGACTTGGTGTGTGATTTCTGAAGCACTTCTGCTTCACATGTCAGATGAAGTTCAGGACAACAGAAATGCTAGTTTCAGTGGTAATGATGCTACTATCTCACCACCAGGGCTGTGGATAAAGCTGATAGAAGTTTGACTCCTTTTCTGAAGATCAGATAGTTTAAGCAAAGAAAAGACAAGGTTCAGAGAGAGAGAGAGAGAGAGAGAGATGGTAAGTACAGTTGACCATGTGCCACTTTATCTGCTCTGCAATCTGACAGGTCAGATGTGATATGAGAAAGGCTTGTCATGAAACACCTTCCATCCCTTCAAGTCAGCATCAGTCGGTATCACCACAGTTCCTCATTAATGGGCCAGATGTCAAAAAAAAAGAGAAAGAAAGAAAATCTCTGCCTTTGTGAGATACTTTCTCCTATTGCAAGACTGCTAATAAGGCAGAGTCTCAATGGCCATTCCTGAGGTGATTTGAGAAAATGGTCTCTTTTCACTTACAATGCAGAGATTTGATCTCTGTAAAATCCTGGCTTCTTAGTAGATTTATGGTATGAGCTGTGCTTTATGCATGCATATAATTCAGAAAACAATGCTTTTTGCACATTTATTAAAGAAAAGAGAGAAATGTTTCATTAATTCTAATTCATTCAGCCTTTTAGCACCAAACAAATCTGCAGAGAGGGAATTCACAAAGGAGAGTTTTAATTTCAGCACATACATAATGGCACCAACCTATTAGCATGCTGACAGTTTCCAAATGAGTGCAAACAATTATTTTTAAAACTCAGCACCCAACAAGCCCCCATGAATCAATTTGTTCTTTAATGAAGCTTGGTTAGCGTGTCAGGCTAATCTGCTTAGGAGGAGGTTAATGGACACGTCCAATCTTGATTAAACTCCCGCCTTAGCCAAAGAAACACCCTCTGTTAATTAACAAACCCCAAAACAAAAGTACATCACTTTTCTGTGATTTCAAATGCAGTGCATGTGCTTAGGTGAGGGAAATAAGTATGCTGCAGGTAGCTTGGCTAGAGAGCTGTCATTATCCTGCCAGTGGTCACACAGCCACCTCTGTCGGTGTAGACGAGAGAAGCTGACGATCTCGACAAATTGAGAGCATAAGCCAGCTGCTCAGTGTGATCCTCGGGTCTGAAACTAAACCTGTCATTTCAGTCTCCACTGAACTGCCAAAGTTACTCGGCTGCTGCACAGTTCTGCAATTTAAAACGGGGAGCGTTCAAGGTCCGCAGAATGCAATTTGGTGTCATCAAGCCAGTACGAATCAATCCAGGCAAAGTCCAGTGGAAAGCCTGCTGCCCAAAACAATTATTGCACAGCAAATCTGGGATTTATTTTAAGACACTTCATCATTCCGAAGGCTTAACAGTTCTTAAAAATTCACTTTCTGCAGCAGCATATAAAATATCTAGTCTAAACGGGACAAATTCCAAAAGTAGTTGCACTGAGTGTCCTCCTTTGGCTCTATTTCTAGTGTAGCTAATTGATAGAGGAAAAATGCAGATGAGGGTTTAGGTATCTGGTTTTTTCCACTCCCAAATGAATACTTTTAGGGTAATCTGTTGTTCTGCTCTGCGTCGTGAGTTAGGAATCACTTTGGCACTGACGTGTGGGCAGTTTGTGCCTCTGTTTGCTCTCATCAAGGTTGTGCAGTGTCATATAATGTCCTGGAACCTGTTTCATGGCTAAGGATGGAGAATGACAAGCAGGGGATGGTAGAGGGATGGAGGGGATGTTTGGTGGGGGTGGGATCCTGGCAGGTTGTGCACAGACAGCTGCAGACTAGCGGGCATCCTGATGGGAAGGGGCCTAAAATCAACCCAGCACAGAGGAGATAGCCTACCACTGAGCTGGAGCTGGAATGGAGCTTAAAACTATTCTCCTCCTCCTCCATTTTCTCCTTCTCCTTCTTTCCCCCGATTTTATAGCTTTGTTCCTCTGTAATAATCTACCACTTCTGCAGGCATAAAACAAACAAACAAACATACATTACAAAAGTGCACACTAACATTTCAAATCAATGCTTGTTTGAATGGAGATGCATTTATTGCTCTTGTGCTTTGTTGTTTGTATCACATCATATGCCCAAACCACCCACCCACACACACACACACACACACACACACACAACCCAACCACCCACACACCCACACGCATACAAAATGCCTACAGTTTGGTGTACGATACTCTCCCCAGTGTTTCTTAACTGAAAAACAAAAATATATTATGCTACCCAGAGCACATCAACATGATGTTAATTCAAGGCACCAAACCTGCTAAAATATTTACCATTGGTGTCTGTTGTAGAGATAGTCCATGCCAGCAATGTAGCAACAATGAACGAGCTCTTTAACTGCAGCTTGCCAACAAATTCTCCTCGATGTTCTGCAGGTAGTGCACAGGGCATCACCAAAATCCTGCGAAAACACAAGTGAGAAAATTGTTGACTGTATACATGAAGCTCGGATGGTTTCTCAGATCTTCTGCCAGCTTGGCGAATGAATGCTTTATACCACTGTAGCAATTCAAAAGCAAATACATTATATTCTCACAACTGTCTGATCAGAATTCACATCACCTTCCTCCTTTCTTTCAGACATGTCTTTCCTTCTTTTTGAAGCCCCTGATTCGCCATTGTCCCAAGCACAATAGTGCTGAGCGCTGACCAGACAGCAGGAGTGATCACAAGCACACCATCAGTCTCCCTATAAGACGCTAGAGTGAATGGAGCCAGTTGTCAGGTCGTTGACAAGGCTGACAGTAGGCTCAAAAGCAACAGTGCAGCAGTCAGTGTTACACACTCAATCAAGATTGAACCTCATATTCTGTTCCTTGTTCTCCGGCTCCCATTCTTTTTGCTTACTATTAAGCCTTAAAAACAAATGTGCTGAGGTTGAAGCACAAGAGCGAACAGCGATGTGAGCATTTTTTTTTTAACATTCTCAATTCTTGATGTTTGATGGAGAGAGAAACAAGTGAACAACAAACACAGGCTTGGCACACATGCACTTAGCCAGGTTAAATTATGCATGTCCAGCATTTGCTGTGAAGAAAACTACCTCACGTCTGCCCTGACTAAGTGGAATCTGAGGTCAAATAACACAGTCTCACAACTGTACATTTGTAAGGATTTGCTCTTGGCATCTTGAAAAGAACCATATAAAAGATTCACACTCTGGAGTCTGTATGTATTTTTGTCCAGTGGCTAATACATAGGCCAAATCTGTATAAGATCAGAGTGAACCATTAATACTACTGAGATGATCATTTGACTCATTCGTGTCAGGGATGGACACAAACCATCTGCTGAATAACCAGACTTCTGATTGGTTTGGAACAGAATAATAAAACACATGATTGTGATGCTGGTGCTGGAGTACATTCCAGACTCTCCCTGTGTCCAAAATCGCTCACTCGTTCACTACTCCCTATATAGGGAATTACTATATAGAGGACTATATAGTGGGCTCATTGGTCTCATCTCATCTCATTATCTCTAGCCGCTTTATCCTGTTCTACAGGGTTGCAGGCAAGCTGGAGCCTATCCCAGCTGACTACGGGCGAAAGGCGGGGTACACCCTGGACAAGTCGCCAGGTCATCACAGGGCTGACACATAGACAACCATTCACACTCACATTCACACCTACGGTCAATTTAGAGTCACCAGTTAACCTAACCTGCATGTCTTTGGACTGTGGGGGAAACCGGAGCACCCGGAGGAAACCCACGCGGACACGGGGAGAACATGCAGACTCTGCATAGAAAGGCCCTCACCGGCCACGGGGCTCGAACCCGGACCTTCTTGCTGTGAGGCAACAGTGCTAACCACTACACCACTGTGCTGCCCGGGCTCATTGGTAAAATTAAAAAAAAAAACGCTTTTGCACACTGGTCTGTCGCGCTGGTATTTACATCATTACTGTCACACAATTAAAACATACCAGATCAGGCAGCTGGTGGGTTTTCAAAATAATAAATACATGCATGTATTTTTGTGATAAATACATATTATACTGAGCGTATTTCCCACATAAATAAACACAAAGTTCCTGCATCTTTCAGTTTTTTTTAAATCAAGGCTGAATATTTTTTTCTTTGCCACTGCCTTTGATTAAATCAAATTTGAGACTTTTAATTTGATTTCTTTCAGCACGACCGCAATGCATGATGGGATATATTGCTTTGGTTAGTGACCATCGGTTGTACACTACTTTTCCTGATGCATTGTGGGATACTTTGAGTGCACTATATAGAGTGTAAATAATCCTCACTAAGGTTTCAGACAGCACTACAAAATGGCATCCCCACTATATAGTGCTCTATATAGTGGGGACGCCATTTTGTAGTGCTGTCTGAAACCTTAGTGAGGATTATGTGCTCTATATAGTGAGTAGGGAGCGATTTCGGACACAGGGTCTGCTTCTCAGAATGTACTGCAGCCTATGAACATGGCTGCTATGGACTACAACACCCATTCACCTCAGTAATCAGACTGATCATGCTCACCTGTTCCACATTATACACAATCACAGCCATACTACTTAAAGACTCTCAGCTCAGCCTCATCTTGCCACAGATACACTTAGTGTTTCCTTATCTGGAGGTGGCACAGTGGTGCAATGGTTAGCACTGTCACCTCACAGCAAGAAGGTTCTGGGTTTGAACCCAGTGGCTGATGAGGGGCCTTTCTGTGTGGAGTTTGTGTGTTCTTGCCGTGTCTGCATGGGGGTGCTTCAGTTTCCCCCGTAGTCCAAAGAAATGCTGGAAAGCTAAGGGTAGTGTCTCACTGGGCTGCGATTAGTTGGAGACACAACAATTGCGATAAAATATGTGAATTAGCGACAAATTTCACTTGGAATCACACTGAATTGACATTCGCATATTTTATTGCAATTGTTGTGTCTCCAACTAGCCGCAGGCTGTCGCAGCCCAGTGAGATACACTCGCACTTCCTGTCTCATGGAAACTGACTTGAGAAGGGTTCGTGATGGCTTTGTGACACCAGCGACGCATTTGCGGCTATTTTGAGAGAAATTTTGTTGCATGAATTTTTTGAACATGTTCAAAATTTCAGCGAAGAAGGAGCGACACTTTGTGACTCATGCGAGGAAATTGAGAAGCCCCGCAAATGTTTCAAGACACTTTTGAAACTCTCTCGCGAATGACGTTCGCAATTTGTCGCAAGCTGTTGCAGCCCAGTGAGATACTGGCTATGCTAAATTGTCCATTGATCAAGCCTGGAGAGGGATTAGGGTCTGGTTCAAAAATAAATAAAAAAATAAATAAATAAAATAAATGGCACCATTAGGGGGATTTTTGAGCAAAAATAAATGTATGTGTAGAAATAAATAATCACTCATATAATAAAGCAAACATGTTAAATTTTTAGGAAACACTTAAAAACATATTATTAGTGCTAAACAATTTTTTTCCTCATCATATTAGTAGATATGGGTAAAAGTGTGAAAAGTGGCTGCTTGTGAACTTTAATCATTGTACACAGTAAATGCGTTTTCCAGGTTATCACAGGTAATTAATTCATAATCAGACATCCATTTTTTTTGTTTATGTTGCATTTTCAGCTTTAGTATAAAATTTTAGCTCCAAAAAGTGCTCTAGAACACTTTATTTTTCCAGAAAATTTGGTATTAGCTTTCAAAAAGTTTTGTGTAATTAGCATACAAAGAAGCTGTAGGTGTTATTAATCAACTTGTTAGGTCTTCAGAGCCATGCTGAGTTAGTGTGAAAATTTCAGACATGCGTGTGTTGGTGTTATATTGATAAAAACAGACAACAATTTACTGTATTTAGTTACACTCCTGTCAATATATACTGCAAGCACTGTTAGTGGCTTTTGCTTTAAGTGACTTTCTACTTTTCTTCTGTTGCAAGTTTGCGTTGCCGCTGTTGCTTAAGATTTCTAATGAACTGTAAAATGTGCATATGTGTATGTGCGCTCTAGCTTGTTTTTTTTCTCATTGCCTAGACACCATGTTTTGTTTCTTTTTGTTGTGCTAGTTTTTCTTTTCTTGCTCTTTCTTTTCTTTTTCTTTTCTCTGCTTCTTCTTTGCCATTCAACTTGCTTGAGTTTCAACGCTTCATCCAGTTTCGCATTTTGTTGTCTTGCAGCTTTCACTTCCGCTTTATGCTTCAGGTTTTCCAGATTATTTTTATGCTTTGCTTCTGCAACCTTTTCTGGGTCATTCCTGACTTTTTGTCGATATTTTCTGACCCTTTCAGCAGAGGAACACTGTTTTTTCTCTTTTACACATGTTCGAGTTGGGTGAGTTTTCAAGTTTTGACTTATAAATGGCAATTTCACTGTCAATACATTTTCCATTGTTGTCTTATGGAGCTATTTTTCTAGATGGGTATAATTATCAGCAAGTATGCTTCAGAAGTTTTCTAGTGAAACCACACATGCAGAAAAACAAGTTAATAAAGAACTAAGATTAAGAACATCTAGTTACATGCAAATTGTATAGTTTTAAATCATTATCAACATGCATCATTTTGTTAGTAAAAGCAGCACCAATAACCAAACATCATAGAGCTTGAAACTGATCTACACAAAGGTATACAATAATACCAACAGAGAAAGGCAAAACCATACAAAATTCAGACAAGATGATATACAAGAATGATGTGTGGTTGGAAAAATTATAATTTTTTTTAAAATACAGTGGCATGCAGAAGTTTGGGCACCCTTGCTGAAAATGTCTGTTACTGTGAATAGTTAAGTGAGCAGAAGATGAACTGATCACCAAAAAGCATAAAGGTAAAGACGACACATTTCTTTTCAGCATTTTCTCCAAGATTTGTGTATTATTTTTGTTTTGTACAATTGGAGATTGAAAAAAGAAAAGGAACACCATGCGAAAGTTTGGGCACCCCAATACATTTGAGTTCTCAGGTAACTTTTACCAAGGTTCCAGACTTTAATTCGCTCATTGAGCTGTGGCTTGTTCGAATTCTTCATTAGGAAAGGTCAGATGATGCAGATTTCAAAGCTGTATAAATTCTCTGACTCCTCAAACTTGTCCCTAAAATCAACAGCCATGGGCTCCTCTAAGCAACTCCCTCACATTCTGAATAATAAAATAATTGATGCTCACAAAGCAGGAGAAGGCTACAAGAACGTAGCAAAGTGTTTTCAGGTAGCTGTTTCCTCAGATTGTAATGTTATTAAGAAATAGCAGTTAACAAACATTGGAGATCAAGGTGAGGTCTGGAAGATGAAGAAAACTTTCTGAAAGAACTGCTCGTTGGATTGCTAGAAAGACAAATAAAAACCCTGTTTGACTGCAAAAGACCTTCAGAAAGATTTAGCAGACCCTGGAGTGGTGGTGCACTGTTCTACTATGCAGTGACACCTGAACAAATATGACCTTCATGGAAGAGTCATCAGAAGAAAACCTTTCCTGCATCCTAGCCACAAAATTCAGCGTCTGAAGTTTGCAAATGAACATCTACAACCCCGATTCCAAAAAAGTTGGGACAAAGTACAAATTGAAAATAAAAATGGAATGCAATGATGTGGAAGTTTCAAAATTCCATATTTTATTCAGAATAGAACATAGATGATATATCAAATGTTTAAACTGAGAAAATGTATCATTTAAAGAGAAAAATTAGGTGATTTTAAATTTCATGACAACAACACATCTCAAAAAAGTTGGGACAAGGCCATGTTTACCACTGTGAGACATCCCCTTTTCTCTTTACAACAGTCTGTAAACGTCTGGGGACTGAGGAGACAAGTTGCTCAAGTTTAGGGATAGGAATGTTAACCCATTCTTGTCTAATGTAGGATTCTCGTTGCTCAACTGTCTTAGGTCTTTTTTGTCGTATCTTCCATTTTATGATGCGCCAAATGTTTTCTATGGGTGAAAGATCTGGACTGCAGGCTGGCCAGTTCAGTACCCAGACCCTTCTTCTACGCAGCCATGATGCTGTAATTGATGCAGTATGTGGTTTGGCATTGTCATGTTGGAAAATGCAAGGTCTTCCCTGAAAGAGATGTCGTCTGGATGGGAGCATATGTTGCTCTAGAACCTGGATATACCTTTCAGCATTCATGGTGTCTTTCCAGATGTGTAAGCTGCCCATGCCACACGCACTAATGCAACCCCATACCATCAGAGATGCAGGCTTCTGAACTGAGCGCTGATAACAACTTGGGTCGCCCTTCTCCTCTTTAGTCTGAATGACACGGCGTCCCTGATTTCCATAAAGAACTTCAAATTTTGATTCCTCTGACCACAGAACAGTTTTCCACTTTGCCACAGGCCATTTTAAATGAACCTTGGCCCAGAGAAGACGTCTGCGCTTCTGGATCATGTTTAGATACGGCTTCTTCTGTGAACTATAGAGTTTTAGCTGGCAACGGCGAATGGCACGGTGAATTGTGTTCACAGATAATGTTCTCTGGAAATATTCCTGAGCCCATTTTGTGATTTCCAGTACAGAAGCATGCCTGTATGTGATGCAGTGCCGTCTAAGGGCCTGAAGATCACGGTCACCCAGTATGGTTTTCCGGCCTTGACCCTTACGCACAGAGATTCTTCCAGATTCTCTGAATCTTTTGATGATATTATGCACTGTAGATGATGATATGTTCAAACTCTTTGCAATTTTACACTGTCGAACTCCTTTCTGATATTGCTCCACTATTTGTTGGTGCAGAATTAGGGGGATTGGTGATCCTCTTCCCATCTTTACTTCTGAGAGCCGCTGCCACTCCAAGATGCTCTTTTTATACCCAGTCATGTTAATAACCTATTGCCAATTGACCTAATGAGTTGCAATTTGGTCCTCCAGCTGTTCCTTTTTTGTACCTTTAACTTTTCCAGCCTCTTATTGCCCCATCCCAACTTTTTTGAGATGTGTTGCTGTCATGAAATTTCAAATGAGCCAATATTTGGCATGAAATTTCAAAATGTCTCACTTTCGACATTTGATATGTTGTCTATGTTCTATTGTGAATACAATATCAGTTTTTGAGATTTGTAAATTATTGCATTGCGTTTTTATTTACAATTTGTACTTTGTCCCAACTTTTTTGGAATTGGGGTCGTAAATAAGCCTGATGCATTTTGGAAACGAGTCCTGTGGACTGATGAAATAAAAATAGAACTTTTTGGCCACAATGTGCAAAGGTATGTTTGGAGAAAAAAGGAAAATTCCATGCCAAATTCCAGGAAAAGAACACCTCTCCAACTCTGAAGCATGGGTGTGGATCGATCATGCTTTGGTGTTGTGTTGCAGCCAGTGGCACAGGGCGCATTTCATTGGTCGAGGGAAGCATGGATTCAAATAAATACCAGCAAATTATGGAAGCAAACATCACACCATCTGTAAAAAAGTTGAAGTTAAAAAGAGGATGGGTCCTACAATAAGACGATGATCCAAAACACACCTCAAAATCTACAATGGAATACCTCAAGAGGCACAAGCTGAAGGTTTTGCCCTGGCCCTCACAGTCCCCTGACCTAAACATCATTGAAAATCTGTGGCTAGATCTCAAAAGAGCAGTGCATGCAAGACAGCCCAAAAAACTTGTAGAACTGGAAGCCTTTTGCAAGGACGAATGTGTGAAAATCCCCCAGGTAAGAACTGAAAGATTATTAACTGGCTGCAAAAAGTGTTTACAAGCTGTGATACTTGCCAAAGGGGGTGTTACTAGGTATTAACCATGCAGGGTGCCCAAACTTTTGCTTCGGGCCCTTTTCCTTTTTTGTCATTTTGAAAATGTAAAAGATGAAAATTAAAAAAATAGTTTTTGCTTAAAATATAAAGGGAATGAGTCATCTTTAACTTTATGCCTTTTGGAGATCATTTCAACTTGCTTAACTGTTCACAGGAACAACAATTTTGACCAGGGGTGCCCAAACTTTTGTATACCACTGTAAATTGTACTTCCAGCTGCATACAGCATTAATTTGTTTGTATATATTTAATAATAAAGAACAAAATTGGTCAACCATTATCCAAGGACTCCATTAGAAACTTATATAATTGTTAGATGTACCAATCAGTCGAGTTTTGTGAAGTTATAGCATAAAATTACAACATTGTGTCTACTGTCAGGTATATTGTAAATGTGAACAGATGTTACATTCCTGACATTAAGTAGGATTATATAAATAGTACAGATCATTTTACAAGCAAAACTAATATGTATCTACAATTGTGTATAAAGATATAATTAAGCTAAATATTAAAACTTTACCTAATAAAGTTATGTGAGCATAAAATATACTCATGTATTCTGGTGTTACACTCCTGACTAACTAAGGGGTGTCATTCATCAAGGTAATATACAGAATATGTCACTTTCCCAGTACAGATATACTCTACATTTTTCTAATAAAAGAGGACGAAAGATATAGTAGAACTCTCAGTTTATGTAATGAATACTTTTACCAGTAACAGACAAAAATATGGAAAGACTGATTTTACAGAATTTTTTGCCTCATTTGTTCTATTTTTATTCAGAAACCATATAAAAGCATGTCTGTAGTCTAATCATCCATCCATCCATCCATCCATTATCTGTAGCTGCTTATCCTGTTCTACAGGGTTGCAGGCAAGCTGGAGCCTATCCCAGCTGACTATGGGCGAGAGGCGGGAGATACCCTGGACAAGTCACCAGGTTATCACAGGGCTGACACAGAGACAAACAAATGTGAGTGTGAATGGTTATTCACACTCACATCTACGGTCAATTTAGCCACCAATTAACCTAACCTGCATGTCTTTGGACTGTGGGGGAAACCGGAGAACCTGGAGGAAACCCATGCAGACATGGGGAGAACATGCAAACTCCACACAGAAAGGGCCTTGCTGGCTGCTGGGCTTGAACCCAGGACCTTCTTGCTGTGAGGTGACAGTGCTAACCACTACACCACCGTGCCGGCTGTAGTCTAATCAATGTGTCAGAATTCTAAACTCTGTAGTAATTTGAAAATAGAAAATTATTATAACAGTAGATGTATGTATTTATATTTTTGGATTAATGACTATAAACACTAAGGACATTTTTTTTTTAAACCTTACACTCCTGACAGATTTGCAGTATGTATCTGAGTTTTTTTTTTTTTTTTGCGTTGAATCGCATTGCATTGCATTATTGCAATCATATTTAACACACACAGACTTCTGCTTTGGTTCTCACATCTGGTAATTTCTCCCAGCTGCAACACACAAACTAAAAAATATATTAGGCAGACAGACTGTAGTTTCAAGTTTTGTGCCATTTTCTTTGAACCAGGCCATAGGCTATGCCAAGTTTAAATGCCCTAGACACACCAATGATGGACTGTCAAAATGCCATCAGTGGTGCCCTTGCTGGCTATGGGGGAAAAGAAGAACATACTTAACTGTACATGATAAACCTTGATTTTTGTGCATCGATATTCTGATTTTGACCTCTTTGTTTTGTGCTTTTGGATTTTGCCCTGCTTATAAACTCTCTAGCTGCATTCGCATCCTCCTCCAGCCTTCCTCTGACAATAATTGGCCAAAAACTATTGTTTCCAATGTGTGGGCTGTTTATACACACTACAACTACATTTCTGCTCAAGTTCAATAAATAAAAACACTTTTAAAATCTAGAAAAAATGCAAAAAAAAAAAAAAACCTTCCTCCCACTGTAATTCCTATTAGTTTTGCCAGGTGCAAGGCAGCGCATCCTGGGAGAGTCCATTTTGGATCTGGCCTATAGCAGAGTGAAAGGGGCACCTGCTGTTGAACGCCTGTGTGTCATGGCTTTTCATTCAGGTTCACTGTGGATGTGGATAAAGGGGCTTCATTCAGTAGCCAGGGCTAAGCTGGGGCACATCGTCCCTGCTGGAGCTCTTTTGGAGATATTTTTAGTCGTAGTAGTGTGTTTATCCAGACAGCCAAGACAGAGTGTATATACTCAAGCACCTGCACCCTTGAGTGGCAGTTGTCTTTTCTTTCCTGCTGAGCTGCAACTCTTACAGCTGCCTCTCCGACATCTTGTTGTGAAAATCTTGGACTCAGGTACTTGTAGAAATTTTGTGAATTTTTTTTTGTTAAATGTATTTTTATTATTGTTATTTTTTTAAGAACGCAGATTTTTGCAGTGTTATGGTGATGGAAACCCTTAACACTCAAAATATTAGCTGCATAAAAACCTCTATTTGTTGTATTGTTTAAGTGTCAGCACAATACGTATTTAAATGCACTTCGAAATCTACGCCATGGCAAACTGCATATTGTAGTGTTCAATTTCACTTCAGGATCAAGATAGATGCAGATCAGCCTCTGAGCGGAAATACAGTCTCCACCCACTCCAGACAGCGTTCCTGCATATTCAAATCTATGCAAATGGAACGCCTACGTAATGAACTGCTGCCTCTCAGATGGTGAACCCAGTCCGGCGTTGCTCACAACCAAACATGTGTTTATGTAAATTATTGAATCACTCAAACCTCAAAAGACCACTTTGGAAAGTTTGCTTGCCTGTGTTTTGTGAAAAATGTGCTCATTTAGAGTGCAAACGCTTTGTCTGTCCTGTCGTTTGCTCAAGGCAGATTTGTTACTCAAGCTTTTGCATTGCATCTGCATTTCTGACAGACCAGTGCAGTGCTTCTGACTGCCAACTCTCTGCACAAGCCTGATAGTAAAAGCCTTAACTCTTTCAATTGCTTTTTGAGGTCACTAAATTCTGCCTATGTAATGAAATCGTGCAATGCCTAAATGTCTATGGAGAATTATTTATACTCTCCCTTAACACTTACTGTTGTTATGTTTGTTGCCCTAATGCTGACCTATTTTCATAAAGCCAAAGAGAGGGTTATAAAATATTTATGACAACCCATACCGTATATATATAATGTAATGAGAGAGAGAAGTGTTTTACTGGGAAATACGCCACTCTTATTTTTCATACAAGCTACATCCGGGACATGGAGAACCAAAACTGTGACATAAATCTGTTTATTTTTTTCGTGGCCCAGTTTCCATCAAATCCTGCGCTCTGATTGGCTGGCATCCCCAGTTACAGACCCCGGTTACAGACCTCTGGCGAAATCACTCGTTCACAACAACAAACATAGTAGCAATTTTTGTCAACATATATTTTCGCATTTCTCAGGAGAATAGCATTAATTTTACAGCATGGATAGTGATAACGACAGTGTTCACAGTGAACACGAGTTTTACTACCCTGAGGAAGAAGAAATAAAAGAAAACATTTCAGGAGAAAGCTAAAAACCTGTAACTGGTGCTAATGCCGACCAAAAACATGGCTGAATCCTGAATGACTCAATTTTGTATAAATAGAGGACTACATAGGTGGCAAAATGTAGTTTTTTTTCCTGCCATGGAAGTGCACTTGTATACCGAGGAGGAAGCCATTTGCATTACAGCCGTGAATGAGGATTCAAAATGGCGGCTTGCCTCGGCTTGATTTTCCCTTTCGGGCGCTCTCGTTTCCTGTTAGAATTTGGGAAAGAAAAAAATAAATATATTATTTACCAGCTTAAGGTCAGTCCGTATGGTGAAATACCGTGACCTCGGCCATGAATACTGACCTCAGCCCAGAGGGCCTCGCTCAGTACTTTCAAGACCTCGGTCACAGTATTTCACGATACGGATCTCCCAGCTGGTAAATAACATTATATATATATATATATATATATATATATATATATATATACACAACCCCGATTCCAAAAAAGTTGGGACAAAGCACAAATTGTAAATAAAAACAGAATGCAATAATTTACAAATCTCAAAAACTGATATTGTATTCACAATAGAACATAGACAACATATCAAATGTCGAAAGTGAGACATTTTGAAATTTCATGCCAAATATTGGCTCATTTGAAATTTCATGACAGCAACACATCTCAAAAAAGTTGGGACAGGGGCAATAAGAGGCTGGAAAAGTTAAAGGTACAAAAAAGGAACAGCTGGAGGACCAAATTGCAACTCATTAGGTCAATTGTCAATAGGTCATTAACATGACTGGGTATAAAAAGAGCATCTTGGAGTGGCAGCGGCTCTCAGAAGTAAAGCTGGGAAGAGGATCACCAATCCCCCTAATTCTGCGCCGACAAATAGTGGAGCAATATCAGAAAGGAGTTCGACAGTGTAAAATTGCAAAGAGTTTGAACGTATCATCATCTACAGTGCATAATATCATCAAAAGATTCAGAGAATCTGGAAGAATCTCTGTGCGTAAGGGTCAAGGCCGGAAAACCATACTGGGTGACCGTGATCTTCAGGCCCTTAGACGGCACTGCATCACATACAGGCATGCTTCTGTATTGGAAATCACAAAATGGGCTCAGGAATATTTCCAGAGAACATTATCTGTGAACACAATTCACCTTGCCATCCGCCGTTGCCATCTAAAACTCTATAGTTCAAAGAAGAAGCCGTATCTAAACATGATCCAGAAGCACAGACGTCTTCTCTGGGCCAAGGCTCATTTAAAATGGACTGTGGCAAAGTGGAAAACTGTTCTGTGGTCAGATGAATCAAAATTTGAAGTTCTTTATGGAAATCAGGGACGCCGTGTCATTCAGACTAAAGAGGAGAAGGACGACCCAAGTTGTTATCAGCGCTCAGTTCAGAAGCCTGCATCTCTGATGGTATGGGGTTGCGTTAGTACGTGTGGCATGGGCAGCTTACACATCTGGAAAGACACCATGAATGCTGAAAGGTATATCCAGGTTCTAGAGCAACATATGCTCCCATCCAGACGTCGTCTCTTTCAGGGAAGACCTTGCATTTTCCAACATGACAATGCCAAACCACATACTGCATCAATTACAGCATCATGGCTGCGTAGAAGAAGGGTCCGGGTACTGAACTGGCCAGCCTGCAGTCCAGATCTTTCACCCATAGAAAACATTTGGCGCATCATAAAACGGAAGATACGACAAAAAAGACCTAAGACAGTTGAGCAACTAGAATCCTGCATTAGACAAGAATGGGTTAACATTCCTATCCCTAAACTTGAGCAACTTGTCTCCTCAGTCCCCAGACGTTTACAGACTGTTGTAAAGAGAAAAGGGGATGTCTCACAGTGGTAAACATGGCCTTGTCCCAACTTTTTTGAGATGTGTTGTTGTCATGAAATTTAAACTCACCTAATTTTTCTCTTTAAATGATACGTTTTCTCAGTTTAAACATTTGATATGTCATCTATGTTCTATTCTGAATAAAATATGGAATTTTGTAACTTCCACATCATTGCATTCCGTTTTTATTTACAATTTGTACTTTGTCCCAACTTTTTTGGAATCGAGGTTGTACGTTACTTGTGAGGAAATCTATGAATTTTTTTTTTTTTTTGAATTTGGGTCCTTTTTGTTTGTGAATGTGTCTATATAATAAAAAAATAAAATCACATGTTGGCTTGAAGATATGGAGTTTATCTTATGTTGAAAAACTCGCATTTTTCATACAAAATACATTGCGGATCTGAGTGACATATTTCCCAATATTTCACTCCAGAGACGTCACTCCCAGTGTTTTCCCACTGACTGGATGTGTGTTGTCAAAATGGTGAACCAGTTCAAAATTAAAATTCTTTTCATTAACTTGCTTTTTTTGTGTGTGTGGATGTGTCCAAATAATATAAAGAACATGACACGGTGGTGCGAAGATATGAAGTTTATCTTCGCATGCTGAAAATATTTCACTTGTTTGCTTCACTCACTTGTGAAATATACATTCACCACACAAAGATAAACTTCATATCTTTACATAACCTTGTAATATCCTCTATATAATATGACATACTGTACTTAGTCTCAGGGACTTTACTGCTTTCTGTTACATACAGTAAGTTCACTGACATACACACACAAAGCCATTTTCACACAAAAGCACAAACAGAATATTCTGTTATTTACAATATGAAACTATCTAAAATATATTTCAATTCCAAGATTATAATTTGGATATCAGGGTTTAGCAACGGTGGTGTAGTGGTTAGCACTGTCACCTCACAGCAAGAAGGTTCTGGGTTCGAGCCCAGTGGCCAAGGAGGGCCTTCCTGTGTGGAGTTTGCATGTTCTCCCCGTGTCCGCGTGGGCTTCCTCCAGGTGCTCCGGTTTCCCCCACAGTCCAAAGACATGCAGGTTAGGTTAACTGGTGACTCTAAATTGACCGTAGGTGTGAATGTGAGTGTGAATGGTTGTCTGTGTCTATGTGTCAGCTCTGCGATGACCTGGCGACTTGTCCAGGGTGTACCCCGCCTTTCGCCCGTAGTCAGCTGGGATAGGCTCCAGCTTGCCTGCGACCCTGTAGAACAGGATAAGCGGCTACGGATAATGGATGGATGGATGGATGGGTTTAGCAACAATCCTCTCAATATGCATTTGCCAATCCAGTTATGGTCAAAATACCATGGAAAAAGTTATAAATAATAGTAATTGATTACTACTACTACTACTACTAATAGTAATGTATTTCCATGCTTTATATATTTTATTATATTTTCAGAAGAGACACGGAATTTTCATACAAAAGCATGGTGGTGTAGTGGTTAGCACTGTCGGCTCACAGCAAAGAAGGTTCTGGTTTCAAGCCCAGTGGCCAACGGGGGCTTTTCTGTGTGGAGTTTGTATGTTCTCCCCGTGTCTGCGTGGGTTTCGTCCAGGCGCTCCAGTTTCCCCCACAGTCCAAAGACATGCAGTTAAGTTAACATGGGGCGGCCTTGGGCTGAAGTGCCCTTGAGCAAGGTACCTAACCCCTATTTGCTCCCTGGGCACTGTAGTATGGCTGCCCAGTGCTCTGGGTGTGTGTGTGTGCGTGTGTTCACTGCTTCAGATGGGTTAAATACAGAGGATGAATTTCACTGTGTGCTTGAGTGTGCATGTGACAAATAACGGCTTCTTCTTCTTAAGAATTACAAATAAATAGTAAAAACCAAAAAACCCCACAATCGATCTAATCTCTAACAGAAAATTCAGCAAATACTGCAGAACATTATCACAGTTAAAAAGCCACCTATTTTTCAGGATAAATCCGAATATAGTGACAAAGTTTCATGCTGCTGAATTGCCCTCTTTATGTCTCAGCCAACAGCGATGTACCTGATTGTGTTTCCTTCTGACATGGATTCATCAAAAGCATGCAGGCAGTAGACCAATGCCGAAATCTAAATAAAGACTGTAAATAATAAAAACAAAAATCACCCTGAAACAATACAAATTAAATATAATGCACATCTGATACCTTGACATGCAGGGTGCTTCTTAATGTACGCTTTAGTGTCACTATTAAATAAGCCCATTTGCCAGGATAAGAAAACTATCTCACAGTGTTTTGCAACAGAGTCAGTGAAAAATAGAAAATCAATGAAGTAGCCATTTTAATTTACCAAATGGTGGCGTTTTTGAAGCACACTCATATTTCAGACTAAGCCATGACCAGGATAAGAACGCATGGCTTAATTGAACAACATCCTCCTAAATATCTTGAAAGCATCCTGTGATAAATGTATGAAGTTGGTAAAAAAACTAAAAATAAAAATCACCCACAGTTCAAATCAGTGTGTGGATGATTGCCGTTTATTACACTCATGGTGAGTTTTTAACCCTGCTACTTCACATCAGCCTCCCAAATATAATTAGGAAATTTACTGCACTGACGCCCAGCGTGTCCTGAGTATGCCTTCTCTCATACATCATCTAAGAAGTGCTGCCTGTTGATAATGCTCCAGAGCCCCTATTCTATTCTCTGGGCCAGTGCCCACTCAATGCCCACACACTGTACTGCAGAGCGGCAGGGTGGCGGGGTGGCACAGCCTCCATCGTATGTTTCCTCCCTGTCACAAACGGCTGCTGCTGCACCTTGCCGCTGGCTCTCAGCCCCAGCCAGCATTACAGGGGGAAAGACAGCAGCCATAAATCAAGCCCAGGAGAAGAGAAGTGTATGAGGACAGCACATGGATGACTGCCAGCACAACCCCAACCCCCTATAAAAGTTTACCAACCTGTAACTGTGATGGAGTACAGGTGGAGGATTGGGGTAGGTCTGTCAGCTTGAAGCGTGTAGTTGTGCAAATACAAACTAATGCTCAGGGTGACTGCCCATCACTCTCAAAACACCCTCAGTGCTGATGTGTTCATTTCATTTTGTGTTACTTTTCACACAACCAGTGTGTTATCATAAAGTAATAACATATGCAGTATGATCAGATTTTTTTTTTAAATACAAATACATCTCATCTCATTATCTCTAGCCGCTTTATCCTGTCCCACAGGGTCGCAGGCAAGCTGGAGCCTATCCCAGCTGACTACGGGCGAGAGGCAGGGTACACCCTGGACAAGTCGCCAGGTCATCACAGAGCTGACACATAGACACAGACAACCATTCACACTCACATTCACACCTATGGTCAATTTAGAGTCAGCAGTTAACCTAACCTGCATGTCTTTGGACTGTGGGGGAAACCAGAGCACCCGGAGGAAACCCACGCGGACATGGGGAGAACATGCAAACTCCGCACAGAAAGGCCCTCGCCGGCCACGGGGCTCGAACCCGGACCTTCTTGCTGTGAGGCGACAGCGCTAACCACTACACCACCGTGCTGCACCAATACAAATACATTTGTCCAAAAATCTGGGACCATGTTGATTTTTTTTTTTTAATTTCAAATAGGAAATAAACAGAAGGCTTTGGAATTTTTAAATATTTCAAACAAAGAGAGAAAGTGTTCAATATCTTGAATATACACTCACCGGCCACTTTAATAGGAACTTGTTCTTAATTCTAAGATCCCTGTTCTTGGCTGCAGGAGTGGAACCCAATGTGTTTTTCTGCTGTTGCATGCTGAGATGCTTTTCTGCTCACCACGGTTGTAAAGAGTTGCTATGAGTTACTATATCCTTCCTGGCAGCTCAAACCAATCTGGCCATTTTCCTCTGACCTCTCTTATCAACAAGGCATTTGTTTCCACCCACAGAACTGTCGCTCACTCAGTGTTTTTTGTTTTTTGCACCATTCTGTGTAAACTCTAGAGACTGGTGTGTGTGAAAACCCCAGTAGATCAGCAGTTTCTGAAATACTCAAACCAGTCCATCTGGCTCAAGCCAACACCCATGCCACAGTGAAAGAAAGTCACACTTTGAGATCACAATTTTTCCCATTCTGATGTTTGAAGTGAACATTAACTGAAGCTCTTGATTTGTATCTACATGATTTGATGCATCGTGCTGCTGTCAAGGGATCGGCTGATTAGAGAACTGCATAAAACTGCAAGTGTATGGGTGTATCTAATAAAGTGGCCGGTGAGTGTATCACAAACATTTTCGATTACACTGTTATATTAGTTTGCTCTGACTGAAAGGAAAACAAAAACTTTTGCTTTGTATCTGCATGATTTTATGCATTGGGGCTAACTGGAGAACTGCATCAAACATCTTATCTCATTCATCTCATTATCTCTAGCTGCTTTATCCTGTTCTACAGGGTCGCAGGCAAGCTGGAGCCTATCCCAGCTGACTACGGGCGAAAGGCGGGGTACACCCTGGACAAGTCGCCAGGTCATCACAGGGCTGCTGACACATAGACACAGACAACCATTCACACTCACATTCACACCTACGGTCAATTTAGAGTCACCAGTTAACCTAACCTGCATGTCTTTGGACTGTGGGGGAAACCGGAGCACCCGGAGGAAACCCACGCGGACACGGGGAGAACATGCAATCTCCACACAGAAAGGCCCTCGCCGGCCACGGGGCTCGAACCCGGACCTTCTTGAACAGCAAACATGAGTGTTCCTAATAAAGTGGCCAGCCCGTGTGTGTATTACCTAATATTCAAGATTCTGCAACAGATCTAGCACCCTGTTTAACTCTAAGCAAATTTGTGATGTGAGCATGTTAACTGCTTTGTACAAAAGGTCAGATTTCCCTCATATCTAATCTCTTCTACTGAAGCATGTGTTCAGATAACACACCAATGGATTTGATCTAAAGTGGATCAAAAGGTTTTGCACAATCTTATAGCGTCCATGCCAGCTTGAGTGCACATTGTTATTAAAGCAAAAAGGGGACCAACCAAATACTGTAGTAAGAAAGAAAGTCTGAAATTCATATAAAAATGTCAAAGGTTCTACTTTTCACTCGAGTTGTCATCAATAATATAATCCATCTATCCATTATCTATACAGCTTATCCTTTAGGATTAAGCTGGAGCCAAATCCCAGCTGACACTGGGTGAGAGGTGGGGGTAGGTCACCATTATGGGGCTAACACAGAAAGACAAACACACACAGGCAATTTAGAGTAGCCAGTTGACCTAATGCACATGTCTTTGGACTGTAGGAGGAAACCAAAGCACCTGGAGGAAACCCAAATACTCCACACAGAAAGGCCCTGTTCGACTGGCAGGTCTGAACCAGAACCTTCTAGCTGTGAGATGACAGTGATAACCACTACACCACCATGCTGGCTGAAATTTCTGGTATTCAATTATAAAAGAATGAAGGTCCTGGGTTCGAGCCCAGCGGCCGGCGAGGGCCTTTCTGTGTGGAGTTTGCATGTTCTCCCCGTGTTTGTGTGGGTTTCCTTCGGGTGCTCTGGTTTCCCCCACAGTCCAAAGACATGCAGGTTAGGTTAACTGGTGGCTTTAAATTGACCGTAGGTGTGAATGCGAGTGTGAATGGTTGGTTGTCTCTGTGTCAGCCCTGCGATGACCTGGGGACTTCTCCAGGGTGTACCCCGCCTCTCACCCATAGTCAGCTGGGATAGGCTCCAGCTTGCCTGCGACCCTGTAGAACAGGATAAGTGGCTACAGATAATGGATGGATGTATGGATGGATGGATAGTCCTTTAAAGCAAAGGCCACTTTAATGTTTGCATGTCACAATTCTTACCTCAACTCATGCAACCAACCAACCAACCAACCAACCAACAGATGCAATGAATTAAGGAAATCTGTATGAAGCCTCAAATCATAACTAGGTTTAATAGTTTTCAAATATTGCTATTGTTTTATTTTAGAAGAATGTATTTAGATATTTCAGAACTTTCAGGACAGTACTCAGGAATCCTTTTCTGTTCCAGAAGAACACACCCCAGGACTAAGATGCCCCTTGTGATATGTGATGTAGAGTGCTAACCCACTCTGAGTGCACTCTTGTGCTATAATCTTGTTTACACCAAGAATGTTGTTCATAATCAGGTTATATTGCATGTTCCATCTCTTTCATTTTCTACTTCTGGACATTTCAGTGATCTGTGTGAGGGAAAACCTTCATAACATCTAATGTGTTTAGTGTTTTATTCTCTTCAGGGTGGACAGAGAAGTCGAACCACGCAGCGAACCAGGGATTTTCAGTTCCCCTCTGATGAATCCGGAGCATTTATAGCCCTGCGCAATCTTCTTATGAGCTTTAGTTCAACCCCGAGTGGACCTGTAGCTCAGTGAAAGAGTACAGTGAAGTCAATCAGAAAGCGCCGGGAATGATTATTAAACCCGTGCTTTGGGACACACACAGAAGCACGCGCGCGGTGACAGACAAACCGTGCGCTCGTGCTCGCCTCTCCTCATCATCACGGGAATACATAAAGGTGCACACAGAGAGAGAGAGAGAGAGAGAGCGAGAGAGAGGCACGAGCGGCTCAACTCAAACCTGCACGCCCTCATTGCGTCGTGCGATCTTTTAACGGAGCTCAGAGAGAGAGAGAGAGAGAGAGAGAGTTGCATGGATTGTGGAGTCTGCCGCCTCCGTGTCGGGGGTTCATGGTGACCTAACGAGCTTCTTTGAGACTTAACGGGTTGTGCGCTCCGGTAAGTATCCGCTATGCACGCACTCATGGCACGCGGAACACATTAGTGAAGCGCGCGACCTTATAAGCATTAGAAGCATTAGACCTGTTCTTCTCGTGCATCATCACTGTACTGGCACCAAATAGCACAAGGACTTTTTATTTTTTATTTTTTGAGGGTACGAGCTGAGCTGAGAAGAGAATACTAACAAACTTGTGCTTCTGCATGAACATAGTATAATTGTAATATCATTGGAGCGTGCAAATAAAAAAAAAAACATATTTCATGCATATTCACTTGTGTGCAATTTGCATTTTTATGGCTATATGGGCGTTCTGGTATTGCATTGAGCTGCTTTACTTTTTCTGGTTTTGGAGAGAGAGAGAGAGAGAGAATGAATTTCAGCACGTCGGTCAGCAGACTGTTAACCGCTAGAGTTCGCCTTCAACCATTAAAAGCCGGCGCAGTGCGACTGATCCTTTCCTTCCTCTGTCTGTGGGATTTCAGTGAGCTGGGCTGTGAGCTGCGTGAGTATGCTGATGCTGTGTGTCTCCTTTTGAAGGCATGGTAATGAAATGCTGATTATATAGCCTGTAGAGCAGAATCGGGCTGTGTCCTACTCCTGTGATCCGTAAGTTTGCACTCCACTTCTATCCTTATGTGATTGTACTACAACATGATAGCTTCTGTGTTGTGCTCTGTGTGATGCTCTTCTACGATCAGCAGACGTCTGATGGATTTAGATAGATAACATGGAAACAGACAGAACATTTTAGTTCGACACTCTCAAGCCAGGTTTGTCGATCGAGAGAGAGAGAGAGAGAGAGAGAGAGAGGGAAAGAGAGATGTGCAACTAAATGGGAACTGGGAGTTAAAATGAAGCCCGTCTATCATCTTAGATTGTCACAACCGAAAATGAATAGCTCTCATATCTCATATAGTGTTACCCTATTAACTCATGCAAATGAAGTGAAAGCCGCTTCACTGTATAGCTGTTATATCATGCACAAGTGCGCGTGGACACTCGCATCATATGCAATGAAATCAAGCAAATGTATAGTACTGAAATCCTAGTCTAACTGCTGGGAATAGGAAAAGCTTTTGATATGTATGTGGTTGAAAAAGAACAAGGGACAAAAAAAAAACTGAAAATAAACTTTACCTCTATGTCCATGGCTGAGGTTCAGACCGAAGAGCTTACAGTAGTTTTGAGAGAGAGAGAAAGAGAGAGAGGATACTGTTTAAGGGAGACTGGGCATTGAAATTGTTGTTTGCAGGATTTGTTCTTGTGCTAAGTGTGAGAATGCATAAGAGCTGAATAACACACCAGCTGCAAGTGTTAAAAAGGCGCCTGTGTGTCGCCTCAGATTTAGACATTTATTAAGGCATGGTGTGATCCATGCAGTTCATAGTGCTGTAATGATGTGTTAAGTGTGCCTCTGAATCATAATCAGCAGCACACATTAAGATACAAGAGGCTGCGATCCTCGCCACAGTCTCACTCATGGCTTGTCAGTCTTCCCATACAGGCTATTTTCCTGACAGGCCTTTATTATTTTTTTCTTCCCCGATGCTAAATGCCATCTTATGTGCTCGCTGGCTCTGCTACTCTATTGATATTCATTTTGCATGGTGGCTCATCTGTGCAAATCCATAGAGACAGAAATACAAGGAAATTATACTTTGTTATAACCTGCTTTCACCTGTTCAGCTAATGAAAAAAAAAATTATGCATCTTAATTAACTGTTTGACAAGGCGTGATTTTCCAGAGGGTTTTGCAACCCTAATTTTATTGCAAGAAAAGTAAACATATCCTTTAACTTGTGCATATACATCTTTTTTATAATAAAATAAAAACAAAACAGGTATGTGTTTTTCCTTTTGGCAACAGATCGAAACGATGTTCAGGCTCAGGTGCGTCTCTTTGCGCGCTCGTGTTGGCATTCAGACAGTGGCTTCTGGCCAAACAGTGCTTCACACCTTAAAAGGAGAGATGGCTTGGTTTGTAAATCTCACATTTGTTCAGTGCTTGTCCGTTTTAGTGTCCTCGTCTTTTCTGTTTCCATCTCTAACCATGATTATGCAGGTTGAAGATTGACTAAGCTAGTTTGAGTGTACTCTGCGTGAGCCAGGCTCTTTGTTGCGGGGTGACAGAGAGAGCGATCTGGCCTCGCAAGATGGGCGAGACAAGGTAGATGGACTTCATCAGAGCAGTGGGACATTTGCATTCGCAAATAACATTTGCTCCTAAAAAGAAGAAAAAGTTTCAGTAACACTTAATGTGTAATAAATAAATAACTGTACAATTAGTGGATAATTTTTGGTGTGCTGTTTTCCAGGGTGTGACTCCACTGAAAAGTCGAATAACTTACTACAGATGATAAAAAGGTGCTGACATTTAATCCAGTAAATATAAAACATGTGTATTAGAGTGTAATAGGGGAAAACAACCACTCATCACTGCATACTTTACCGTATATACACAACAAAGTTACAGTGAAAGACTGTAACATCCATAGACCAGGGTTATACGTCATTCAGTTAAGATTCCAGTGATTCAACTTTCATTACATTTCCTCTTTATTATCCAATCTTAAAGTCTGTACTAAATTACAAGTGAAATTTGTGACTATTTCATATGGTAATATTGCACCTTAATGAATAAAAGGCCATAATAGCTCTTTTTTTAGTACTAATAGTTTCACAACTAGCCCACTATCTAGAAAGCACAGTGGCTAAATTAGCAGGCTTACTTCGAGACCACAGTTATAATTAGCAGTAAGACTTGATTAGCAGGATTCTAATTTATGCTTACAAAAGAATTTGTTCCATTATTTTTTTTTTATAACATTTTAAAATCTTAAAAAAAATGAATACAGTTTTGACTATTTAGGGGCTGTATGCAATATCTAAAATGTTTAATAAATGTTAGAAATTAGCATGCAATTGTCTGTGGTTTACCTTTTTAGGTTGTGTAGAGTAAATTTTAGTGTCATACTGTTTTGTTATTTTCCTTTTCACTGAGCATTGCCTTTTCAAGGACTAACGACAGAACATTTTGCACAGAAACATGTTTACCTTATCATGCTCCTTATTATGTGTAGCAGATGTGCATACAAGACAGCAATTAGACAAGAGCCAATCAGCTTTAGAGCTGATCACGCTCCCGGAGCGTGATCAGGACATGTAATTGCAATGATGTAATGCAATAGATGTAATGTCTCCTTTTTATCTCGTAAAGTGTATATATAGATTTGAGAACAAGGGGTGTGAGGGGTGTGTCGAACCGTCATCACTTGTTCGTTTCTGCAATAAACCTTCTGTCTCTTGCAAAAGGATGAGACTGATGTTGGTGTTTGTCATTTTTCCACGACAGTTGATAATCAACTGTTAGATTTTGTCAGACAGCTGATTAATTTTTATCAACAAGGTTAAAAAAAAAGTAACCATTTAAACAAGTGAACCAATTGAACAGATTTACAGATATGTGTTTTCAAGGATGAGCGTCAACTAATTCAGTTCAATTTCAATTCAATTCAAATAACTTTATTTTTCCGTTAGGAACTTCATATGTGAAAATCAATGCATATCCATTTCACCTCTCCACACACATGTCACATACAGCATACCTCATGGAACAATTAACAGTGGTGAATAAAGCTTCTCATCTCATCTCATTATCTCTAGCCACTTTATCCTGTTCTACAGGGTCGCAGGCGAGCTGGAGCCTATCCCAGCTGACTATGGGCGAAAGGCGGGATACACCCTGGACAAGTCACCAGGTCATCACAGGGCTGACACATAGACACAGACAACCATTCACACTCACATTCACACCTACGGTCAATTTAGAGTCACCAGTTAACCTAACCTGCATGTCTTTGGACTGTGGGGGAAACCGGAGCACCCGGAGGAAACCCACGCAGACACGGGGAGAACATGCAAACTCCGCACAGAAAGGCCCTCGCCGGCCACGGGGCTCGAACCCGGACCTTCTTGCTGTGAGGCGACAGCGCTAACCACTACACTACCGTGCCGCCCTGAATAAAGCTTGCAAAGCATAATAAATAACACATGATTAAAATAAGCAATAATAATTTCAAGAGTGTTAAAAATAAGAGTGTTCAAACTAAGTAAAAAAAAGCTTGCAACTTAACTGTGTACTGCACACATTCATCTTGAGTAAGCGCTTTATTGTCATCAGGGTTGCAGTGGATCTGAAATCAAACCCAGTAACATTGAGCACAAAGCGGGTTAATTCACCCCAAATGATATGCCAGTTCATCACCGAGCACCATACAAACATGCATTCACACACTCTTTAACACCTTGGTGCAACTTGGTGTCCCCAATTTGCCTAAATGCATGAATTTGTACAGGGGGAGATGTGAAAACTCAGTGGAAACTCCAACACACATGGAGAGAGCATATATAGATTTTGCTGAGCGAATAAGATTTCATAAAGGAAAATTGCTCTTATTTAATTTAATTGAAAAAATTCTGGTACGTTGGATTCAATTTCAGTTTGTGTTCCTGAAACTTAGCCTTGGGCACAAATTTGAATTGAAGTGTACTGACTATAAACGGACCCCAAACATCTTAAACTGTTCTTGTATCTTTTGTAATTCTTCTTCACAATCTAGTAATAGGGCGGCACGGTGGTGTAGTGGTTAGCGCTGTCGCCTCACAGCAAGAAGGTCCTGGGTTCGAGCCCCGGGGCCGGCGAGGGCCTTTCTGTGCGGAGTTTGCATGTTCTCCCCGTGTCCGCGTGGGTTTCCTCCGGGTGCTCCGGTTTCCCCCACAGTCCAAAGACATGCAGGTTAGGTTAACTGGTGACTCTAAATTGACCGTAGGTGTGAGTGTGAATGGTTGTCTGTGTCTATATGTCAGCCCTGTGATGACCTGGCGACTTGTCCAGGGTGTACCCCGCCTTTCGCCCGTAGTCAGCTGGGATAGGCTCCAGCTTGCCTGCGACCCTGTAGAAGGATAAAGCGGCTAGAGATAATGAATGAATGAATGAATGAATGAATCTAGTAATACTTTCAGAGGTTAAACCAATCATACAAAATGTTTTCATGAAAAAGAAAAGATTTTGGAGTACCTTAATAGGATGAGACGCATCAACAAATAGCTGGAAAAAGCTCACTTAGCCTGGAAAGAAAGTGTCAGAATTTGGTGACATTTACATATCTGTTTATTTGTAAATGTTTTAAGCATTTACGCAAGCTTTTGTCCAAAGTGTCTTAATGGAACAGAATAGATCCCAAGCATAGAGCAATTAAAGAAGCTGACAGCACAGTGCAAGTTCCACAAGACACTTTCCCCAGTTGACATTTGGTGGTTCAGTAGATAATTAACCTTGGTGAACATTTTATCCCAGTTTTTACAAAAAGGCCCAAACATAACACAAAAATTGTGATTATTAATAGGAGTACATTTAAAAGTTCCTTTGGCTTTTCCTTTTAACCATACATATTTTCATAGTAGTTATAAAATATCTTGATATTCCTAATTAGTATAAATATACAGGTGATTATAGAAAAATTGTGCGCGCTGATTGGTCGAGAAATTCAGACTATTCATTTCTTGATAATCATCTCAAGCGACTCAGCAAAATGGCAGCCAATCGCTTCGTCACCGTGAGGATGAATTACAAATAATGAAAGAAAATGCTGTTCCTAAAAACACTAAAGATGCTACAAAGTTTGGTCTAAAACTATCCAAAGGTAAGGTTGAATTGTGATTTATTTGATCTATTTCAAAACAAAGTATTTTATGTGAGTTGGAATAGATAAGTGACAAGGCTGCACCGCGCCTTTATTACATTTGCATGCCACTTTTGAAGTTTGAAATAAATTTTTTTAAACACAATTTTTTTTTAAAATGATCACCTGTGTATTTATATTAAAACAATTATCCACCTCAGGTTCAGTGAATATCAGTGAATAATAACCTCGACTTCATCTCGGGTATTATTTAAATAATATTGGCTGGCGTTGAATGGTATATCAAATATTTTCCAGTCAGCTAGCAGGAAATTGAACGAGTTAAAGATGAGTTCAATATCATGCTAGCTGAATGGAATATGTCTGATATATGAGGGTAAGTCAAAAAGTTCTAAGACAGATTTTATAATTTCAAAAGGTGTGAAAGACATCCCCCAGAATTCTACAAAGAAGGAATTCTCTGATAGAAATATCGCTTGCAGAGATGTTTAGACTTAAATGGAGGATATGTAGAGAAATAGCTTTGTTATTTTCATAAATAAAGATTTTTTTCAATTTATCTTAGAACTTTTTGACTTACCCTCGTACCCTGAAAAAAAAGCCATTATTATTATTATTATTATTATTATTATTATTATTATTATTATACATACACACTCTCTTTTCCAGTTTTTCAATGTCTGTTGCTATGTTTTTCTCTTGTAAATATGCGTGAAGAATATCTAATGAAGTTTTGGTCGCCTTTCAGGTGTTCAATGCATCTTTCTCTTTCCCGGCAAACAAAGAAATGCTTCTGTGCATGCGCAGCAGAAAACTTTCTCATTGGATAGTTGCATCAGCACCGATGGGTGACGTCATGTTGTCTTGACAACCATGCGATATTGTGAACCACATTGAACGCTCATTCTCCATTGGGAAGAGTGACGTAATACATGTAGGATCAGCGATATGCAAACAATATCGCATGCTATCAAACCAAATGAATGAAACCCACTAGAAGGGAATAGAATACATCTTTTTATTCCATAAAAAAGTGTCCTGTATGTATAATAATCACTGATATTCACTTCACCTTCAGTGGATAACCGTTAAATAAACTATACTAGGAAAGCTTAATTTACACTCATGGTGCTGTCATGTAGTCGGTCTATTTATTTATCAATTTAGTAAATTAGCAAATCTGTTTTTGAATTAATTAAACAATTATATTGTATTTAATGGCATATACAGTCGCTGTGCAATTAATGACTCAGAAACTGGGTCTGTTTTAAAATGCTTAAAGTGTACATCTTATATGTGTGTGTGTGTGTGTGTGTGTGTGTGTGTGTGTGTGTGTGTGTGTGTGTGCGTGCGTGCGTGTGTGTTTACATGGTTTATTTGCTATCATTGATTTACAATTGTTACAGTGTATGACAACTGAATTGCACTGAGTAAAAACAACCTTTCAATTGAAATGATCAGCCACTATTTTATAGATAATAAAAAACAGTATGCGAAATGACATATGAATGAAAACATGGCAAACTGAATTATATGGTACAACCCCGATTCCCAAAACGTTGGGACAAAGTACAAACTGTAAATAAAAATGGAATGCAATGATGTGGAAGTTTCAAAATTCCATATTTTATTCAGAATAGAACATAGATGACATATCAAATGTTTAAACTGAGAAAATATATCATTTAAAGAGAAAAATTAGGTGATTTTAAATTTCATGACAACAACACATCTCAAAAAAGTTGGGACAAGGCCATGTTTACCACTGTGAGACATCCCCTTTTCTCTTTACAACAGTCTGTAAACGTCTGGGGACTGAGGAGACAAGTTGCTCAAGTTTAGGGATAGGAATGTTAACCCATTCTTGTCTAATGTAGGATTCTAGTTGCTCAACTGTCTTAGGTCTTTTTTGTCGTATCTTCCGTTTTACGATGCGCCAAATGTTTTCTATGGGTGAAAGATCTGGACTGCAGGCTGGCCAGTTCAGTACCCGGACCCTTCTTCTACGCAGCCATGATGCTGTAATTGATGCAGTATGTGGTTTGGCATGCCTGTATGTGATGCAGTGCCATCTAAGGGCCCGAAGATCATGGGCACCCAGTATGGTTTTCCGGCCTTGACCCTTACGCACAGAGATTCTTCCAGATTCTCTGAATCTTTTGATGATATTATGCACTGCAGATGATGATATGTTCAAACTCTTTGCAATTTTACACTGTCGAACTCCTTTCTGATATTGCTCCACTATTTGTCAGCGCAGAATTAGGGGGATTGGTGATCCTCTTCCCATCTTTACTTCTGAGAGCCGCTGCCACTCCAAGATGCTCTTTTTATACCCAGTCATGTTAATGACCTATTGCCAATTGACCTAATGAGTTGCAATTTTGTTCTCCAGCTGTTCCTTTTTTGTACCTTTAACTTTTCCAGCCTCTTATTGCCCCTGTCCCAACTTTTTTGAGATGTGTTGCTGTCATGAAATTTCAAATGAGCCAATATTTGGCATGAAATTTCAAAATGTCTCACTTTCGACATCTGATATGTTGTCTATGTTCTATTGTGAATACAATATCAGTTTTTGCGATTTGTAAATTATTGCATTCCGTTTTTATTTACAATTTGTACTTTGTCCCAACTTTTTTGGAATTGGGGTTGTAGATAGAATTAAGAAATGTATAGTGATGAAAAGCCTAAAAAGCAGCTCTTAAAGTGGCATACACGATTTGACTTCCTTTGCCTGCTTAGAAATCATGCTATTTTGATACACATTTCTTATTCACACTTTTACATGCTCTCTTTTAAGTTAGAATTATAGAAAACATGCCAAAACACTGACCTGAATTGAGTTGTCAAGTATTGAAACATGTTGCCTTGATCACAGCATTGCTGTGTATGATCTATAGATGTATTACATTAAACCAGCTTAATAAAAGTCTTTGAAAACAGATTCCCAAGTCTAGGCTTTGATGCTTCCAGAATACAGTACTGTTCAGAAGTGCCTGTCCTGAGACTGTACGCCTACCTCCAGAGATGGAGGGCACGATCATTATTCATCCTACAGTGAGTGCCGAGCCTCGGGACAGCTTGGAAATGGGTAGATGAGCCATTGACAGTCACAGAAAGCACTTTGAGAGAAAGAATAAAATAAGGCTGTCGTGCTTTCAGAGAGCCATCGTTCTGCATTTGGAAAAGCACTAGAACTTCTGGATGATGTGCAAATTATCAAGCCTTTATCACTGAGTGATATTTTATTTCAATTTAGCAAAGCAAAGATTGCACAAATTCTGAGATGTTATCTCTTCATAAACATACTGATGGCATTAGAAAGCTTGAATAAGCTGCTCGTGTGTGTTATTTGTGTGTGTGAGAGTGTGTGGCTTGAGATTAGTGAGCTGTTGCGTACTCTGACCTGGCAAGTGGTGCATCAGTGTTTACTTTGATGATTTCAGCACCAAACACCACTGATGAGTGTCAGGCTATGTCCACATTAATATGTCCATATTTTAGTTTTAAAATGCATCACTTTTGCTATGTTTATACATGGCATCCATACTACTCTCGAGTTTTTGAACCCTGAAATTGGGGAGTTTTGGAAACACTCCTGGAAGCTTCCATTTATTTTCAAAACTCTGGGGTTGCATTTTAGTCTGGCCAGGCACAAAACTGAGACGTCTGGAAATGATGACACAGACCCTCACATTCACTTCCTGATTGGATCTTATCAGTAATGACGCATCCTTCCCTGATTCGTCATGCTCCTATCACGTGACCTTTTTCTGGAAGAAAACAAAAAGGCATTAGCTGTTTATATCAGCCCATTGTACATGAATTGTTACGTGATATGTGTTTTTAGATGTCTTAGTATGGCTGGAGATTATTTTTGATACAGAACTAAAACTCTCATCTGGATGGAGAGCTCATCTCATCTCATTATCTCTAGCCGCTTTATCCTGTTCTACAGGGTCACAGGCAAGCTGGAGCCTATCCCAGCTGACTACAGGTGAAAGGCGGGGTACACCCTGGACAAGTCGCCAGGTCATCACAGGGCTGACACATAGACACAGACAACCATTCACACCTACGGTCAATTTAGAGTCACCAGTTGACCTAAACTGCATGTCTTTGGACTGTGGGGGAAACCGGAGCACCCAGAGGGGACCCACGCGGACAGCATGCAAACTCCGCACATAAAGGCCCTCACCGGCCACGGGGCTCGAACCCGGACCTTCTTGTTGTGAGGCGACAGCACTAACCACTACACCACCGTGCCGCCTGGATGGAGATCATTTTCATTTTAAAACTAAAACATATTAACATGGATGTAGCCTCAGTGAAGGTTGAGGTGGGTTTCAAGCAACCATCCAAGCCTTTCTTCCGCTGAATGGTCACCACAGTTCATGGCAGATCTACAGCTGATCCCTGGAACACTGATCAGGAGGTTGGAACACACCCTAAATGGGACACAGGTCACCAGTATTAACGAGTTTAAAATGGCATAGACTAAGGGTAGAAATAATGACAATGTCTCTGAAAATCTTTAATGGATTCATCCTGTCCTGTGCAAGAATTAACATTTTAATCAGCTTCCAGTTCATCATTATTGTGCTGGGGTTCAACATGCCATGTTGGCAATTTCTCTGCTGGCTGTTCTACAGTAGACAAAGACCTTCCATGAATAAACAACATGCTGATGATATTGTGTATGTGAAACTCCTGCTATCCTTCACATAAATTAATTAGAGGATCTAACTATTGGGTGACATGGTATTGTACCTGCAGGCCTCAGGTCTTATTTGATGAATATACTGTACTCATATGAAGCCCTATTTTAAGCTGGTCACACATAACAGCTCCGTCATTGCTGAATTCAGAGCCTCTTTTATTGATTGGGTTTTTTGTTCCATTGTAGAACACATTCATGTTCGGGGATTGCAGTACTTTAAGCATTAGACTGTCAGCACCCTGTATAGTTAACTAAACTACTGTGTCTATCTTCCAGAAAAGGGATGATGCAAATCACATAACTACAAAATATCAGAAGTAAAAATTTAAACATAATAATGTATTTATACATACTTATCCATATTTAGACATAAGTTATAATGTATAAACACACAATGTATTGAAACTCAAAGTGGTCTGCATTGGTAGTGTCTTACATGAAATGTACCCACATTTCTAAAATATTATTCATGTTCAGACATCTAGTAGATACATGATATATAGTCAGAAATTATCACCTTACCTATAATAAGTAGTTGTTTGGCTATATAGTGGTATCAGTGAGACAGCAGTACAAACTGTTAACAGGTATTTTTAAATACTACAACAATTTTTTAAAATTATGTAAGTAACTATTAGTTATTGGTTTTAATTTGCATTCAATTTAATATGTATTTAGCAAGGTACAAAACATGACAGAGCATGAGGTTATAGGAAAATAATCAAAGGTAAGGTAGTGTGACTCAAACACCACAGAGTTGACTAGTTTTCTATAACAGCACACCTTTAAGTGTTTATTCCTGTTATACTACAAGCATTTGTCAAGGATGACTTTTTTTAATTATTAATGAATGACGTCATACTTTTTACTTGTCTATAGTTAAATTTATGCATATTTATCTTACTTAGTAAATCTGTAGAGGTACATAATGAAGCCCAGATAGCTGCTATGCAGATCTCCTGGAGTGATACACTTCTCAGAGGCTGTCCACACGGCAATGGATTCAGGTGAATCTGATAAAATTGTTTATCGTTTCGGCCTGGCGTCCACACGGCACCGGCGTTTTGGGTGCCCCAAAACGATATTTTTTGAGAACGGGTTCCAGAGTGGAAAAATCTGGCAACGGCGCCGTTGCGAAGTCGTCTGGATGAGTAGAATGGATTTGTTCACGATGATGTCACAACCACATGACTAGAACAAGCAGCACTCTCGCTGTTTTGTATGAACCACTGCATTGCATTCACTTTTGTATACAGCTTTTCTTTTAAATAAACAAGTAACTGAACCATTTCTTGAATTTCTTTTTTTATTGGATAAGACTGCTTTTCAAAATGTTCACACACAATATAAAAAGTTATATAAATTATATAAAAATGCTTTTCAAAATGTTCACACACAATAAGAAAATTAAGTTATATAAAACTATGCACACTAATACAACTAATTTGTACACACAGAAGGCACGATTTCCTTGCGTGGTCGCAGCCATCTTCTTCTTGTTGTGTGTTTGTTCCTGAGAGTGCTTCATGCCGGGTAGAAGAAGGGGTTTATGCGCATGCATCCTACTTCTTCTATTGTTCTGGTGTCTCCGATGGGACCGTCTTACAGCGCACGTAGAGGTGTGGCATGTGTATTGCATCATTTTCGGCAAGCGTTGCGTTGCCATATGTACCTGATATTTTACTGATCCGTTGCCCATGTGGACGCGATATTTTTTTTAATAAAATCTAGTTGCTGTTGTCATGTGGATGTAGCCTCAGTATCTCAGTACTGCCCATGAAGATGAAACAATCCTTGTTGAATGACCCATCATGGTAGGATGGGGCTTTGAGCCCAATTGTAGGCTGTGATGATGACCTGTCACCAAATGGTCCAAGCTTTGCTTAGACAGGGGAGTACCTCATGTTTTGACAGATAAATAGCTGATTCTATGACCAAATAGCCATTGTCAGTCTAAAATAGTACCATAACGGTTGTAGTGGACCTGGTAGGAAATGTTCTACTGATTGACCTTTGTAGAACACTGTCTATAAATTACCTGTGTCAAAAATTTAAGATACATAACCTTAGGCAGAAACCATAGGTTTGGCCAAAATGTCACCATAGAACCATTGGGTCCTCAGATCATGCTTTCTGATTAACAATACAAAGAGTTGTCGACAATGATACCCATTCCAGACAAACATGATGAGCCTGTTCCCCTCTCACTGAAACAAGGATATTGGGTAATCAGGGTTTAATTTCAGGTTATTGCAGCAACCCCTAGGAACAGCAGTTGTTGCAGCTGTTTAACAGTTCAAACATGCTAGCCAGAGCTGGACCTGCCCATAGCAGCCTACCTAAAGAAGTAAGTGCGGTAGCATCTGCCAAACTTTGGGATAACAGGGTGGCTAGTGTTCCATCCATCTATCCTTCTTCTTTTTCTTTTGGCTGCTCCCATTAGGGGTTACCACAGTGGATCATCATGATCCCCATATTTAATTTGGCATAAGTTTTTATACCATTTACCCTTCCTGATGCAACCCTCCCTAATCTATCCAGGCTTGGGACTGGTACAAAGTAACTAGTCTTACTGGCTTGTGCAAACCCAGTGGCTGGGTATTTATTCCATCCATCTACCCATCCATTCATTAGCTATACTGCTTATCTGTCAGGGTCACAGGGGAAGCTGGGGCCAATCCAGAGGTGGGGCACACCCTGGGCAGGTCACCACTCTGTCACAGAGCTGGCTAGTCTTGCCACTAAATTTAGTTTCACTGTGTTGAACTGTATGGCTTGATTCACACTAGGGAGCTTTCCAAATTGATTGCGAGTCAGAGTACTGTAATGTGCACAAGGAGAGTGGATGTATCTCAGATGGCCTGCTCCCTGTTGGAAGTATGGCAGTACCCTGATACCTCTGTTCATCCAAGTTGACAGGAATGTTTGCATGCATTCCCTGAACACCCTCAGTTCTAGAGATAGGCCAGAGGGTAAGACAATGAATTGGAATGCTTGCCATTGATAGATAAGTACCACCAAAAATCTGTGTTCCTGAGTAAAGAGAAAAAGGTAGACATGAATGGTGCATCACAGAAGCTCACTGATGTGACTCAGTCTGTGGCTGTAAAATATACTGTACCTAAGATCTGGTAGCCTTATGTTTGGAGTAGACTTTTTATTCTGAAAATGGGATCTTGGATCACTTCTCGGAACAGAACAGCCACTTGATGGGGCTGGAAATTGGCCAGGACCTGAGCCCCGATGGCAGAATTGGAATTTATATCCCTGTGGCTTAGTCATCAGAATAAAAAAATAAAAAAAATTCAACCATAAAGCTTTTGTTATGTGGATACCGAGCAAATGAGCCAGGTTGTAGCAACTTCAGAGTGTCGCCTGGCCTATCCATTCATCTGTTCTTGTGTTTGATTCTGAAACTTGTGCTCTTCTTTCCAGGGAATCTTTGGCTGCAAGCCTGAAAGAGTGGCCCTGGTATATGAGAGAGATTTTGCAGGGTTGATTACACATCTCCATCAGTACAGATTGTGTCAACCAAGCTTGGTGTCATCCTTAAACCAAACTGGTGGAGATCCATCCTGCATCCTGTTCCATGTGTCTCACTGCCAGGAAGTTTTGATCAGCTCTATCACAGAGGGATCAATAGCTGCAGATTGAAGTGATCACTCCAATGTGAGCAGCAAAATTGTAAAGAATTGCTTGTATGCACCCATGTGTGAGGCACTTTTGTGAGCTCTCCCCAGGAGATCACAAGTGCATCCATATGCATGTTTGGGCATGAGGTGCCAGAACCTACAGTAATTTTTTATTTTTATTTTTTTGTCCAATGAAGCCACCAGTGATTCAATGCAAGTGACACTGGCAGGCTAACTGCAAGATTTGGCATGGTATCGAAGAGATTTTCAAAAACCTCCTTCCAGTGTTCTCCATATAGTTCTTATATTGAAGCACAGTGAAATTCCTTGTGGCTGAAGATGTGCAGAACAGTGCATTTCATGCAATGAACTGCTTTTCAGCCCCTGGTCAAATCCAGGCTGTTCCCCACTTGAGGATGGCTGTCCAAGACTATTTGGAGATACCGGCAGTCTAGTAAAGGCTAAATCAGATTTAGTCCCAGACACAGCAGTTGCAGATCATTTCTTTGATATTGTCAATGCTGAATCGATGGACACATCACTGGTGTTCATTCATTCTCAGCTTCCAGAAAGCTTAGATATCGGCTACGCAAGTGTGAATCCTTTAGCGATCATTTCGAGTCAACGCTATGCATGCTGTATAGTGGAAACCAGCAAATTCTGTGGTTAGCCATAAAGAGTGTGTGTCATGCTGGGAAAACTCACCACATTGGAAAGTGGAGTTAAACTGCTAGTCCTCAGATGCCTGGGGATGTAAACGCTGAGTAACTCACCAAGGGAGCAAACATGGCTCAGCAGAGAAAAAAAAAAAAGTGGATGAGGAGAGGGAGGAAGAATCAGCTCCTGCTATACTGGAGTTTCTGCAAACAGGTGTGAGTTCTCACTGTACTTACTGTAGCTTCAACTCTATCAGTTTCAACTGAGCCATTGTTCATGGCAGGACGTCCATACACATATGTCGACCATTGCACTTTGATCAGATTTGATTCGATATTTGAGTTTAAATCTGCTGAAGAAACCCACCATGTCAGCATCTGCTTTAAAATGAACAAACAAACAAAAAAACTTAAGAAGTTAACAAGCTGTGGTTCTGACCAGAGTCACAACCTCAAAAAAAGCCGAGTGTATGAGGAGAGAATAATAAATGGAACAATGGCCGTCGATGATGGCATTTTATAGCTAATACAACATTACATGATCACCATTTGACTTTGTGATAAAGGTCTTGACATGCCCCCACACTTCCAAGAAAGTATCCAGATGTGAAAAATTTGCCCTCTGGTGATTAGGAGGGGTAAAATAGAACCACCATCAAAGTTATATACATAATATTAAAGATAGAATAACAAATGAAAAGGTGATAAAGTCAACACTTTCTCATCTTACATCATAGAATTTTAGTGCTTTCAATGTTCTGTAGATAATGATGCCTCTAACTTGCACTGAGTTAACCTTTTTAATAGAATCAAACAGTTCTTATTAGTGAGTGATAATTGTTTTGCTGAAATTGTACTGAACATACTGTATACTGTCATGATGATATTAGACCTAATTAGAGAGATTAGATCGATTATATCATCAGATTTGATCTTATTATATCTGATGGCACTGATGTCTTTGTTGCACACACACTCACGCACGTACACACACACACACACACACACACACACACACACACACGCACACACCAAATGCATGCTGCTCAGCAAAACATCCATGTCGTAGCGACTATAATTAGTCCCAGAGGGACATACAGAACCTTCAGAGCGAGGACAAAAAGGACCCTAGAGTTACTGCAATCCAAATTAATTTCATGAATTTATTCATATTACTATAATATAGCCAAGACTGAATTCATTTAGAAACTTTATTTAACATATTCAAATTTTCTTTTGTGACTAGTTTGGCTGTTAACCTGTGTGTTGAGATTTTCACATGTGATTCAAGTTTGAATTGACTGATGGTGCATGAGAACTGTGCTGGAAATCTCTGTGTTAAGATTCATGGAAGTTGTAGTTTATGATGCAGGGCTATGGATGAAAAGAAGACAAAGAACATATCACTAGTGTATTTGTAGGTATGATTAAAGCGAGAAGTCCTTTCGGTTTCATAAAATCGGTGAAATTTAGTTCCCTCAAAAATTTGATCATTGTGATATATGTTTATTTCTGTAATATCTCACAAAATATCAGGCCATTCTGTGGCTGGGAAGTTATTTAATTTGAGGGGATTCCCTCACAAATAATGTGCATGAAATCGCTCTCTTTGCACAGTCAAGCAGACAGAGGAAGTCTGTGCACACATCCGCAGGTTTACCTTTGCCCATGCACTGACAGTTACATCATTTTGTCACTAAACGAACAGCTGATCACACCGAGGTGCTCGCTGACTGCCAATATTTATTAGTTTGGTCCTGCGTTTCTTTTCCTTCACAACATAATGTCTTTTCTTCTTGCTTTCCGTTACTGTAGTCAGTCTTCCATGTTTCATTCGCACATTCAGGTCCTCCATTTTTCTCTCCCGTTTCAAATTTGTATCCCACAATGCCTTGTGCGAATGGGGAAAGCCCACCACATGATACATGACATAATATTATAATAATTGGGTCATGTTGTAGCAGGCAAAAATAGTGGAGAACTTAGGACCACGTGACCCTAAATTCATTAATTGTTCTATTAGAAAAAAAAAACCCTAATAAAATCGGAATTCTGTGATTTTGAATTCAGTAGCTTTCGGTCCACTAAACAAAAATAATTGGGTGTCAGGGAATTTTTTTTTTTTTATGACCTACACTTGAAAAATCTGAAAGACAGTCTACCTTTAAACAGCAACACATAACAAAGAGAAACCTTTCTCTAATGCATTGTGTGTGTATCGTCCTCATAAGCACAGTAACAGTATGTTCCCTTTATGACTGTGGCTTTGCTAAGACACAAGACTCATGTCCTTCTTATCTGCCACCTTTTTCTTGCTCTCACTAGGAGTGAGTGTGTGTTTTTTAAACCAATGGATATTTGTTTGGACTGAAGCTGAAGTGCTGAGAGGCTGTGCGAGAAGAAACGTGCTGAACTGAAGTGTGAGGACAGGTGCTGCTTGATGGAAGCAGCCAAACAGCCATCTGCTCTAGACTACTTCTAGCCCCTGGAAAGAAGCTGTCTTGTACTTGCAGAACTGATTAATGTCTCTGTCTGTTCACTAAAAGACATATTTGACAGATGTGATTTACTTCTGAAAATCTGACACAAATCAGACTGTTTTACTAAATGAATTCAAGTCAGTATTAAAGAAGGAAATATGTTTGTTAGACCTTACGATGCATGAAGAAAAATGATGGAGGAGGAAAGTGTATATTGTCTGTTTTTGTGGCACATGTCAAGTTTATGCCTTGAAAAATGAGAAAAAGTCCAATATTTTATTATGTATAGTGTAATTCAGTGCCTGATGAATGAGAAATCACTGTGGCGGTCCACCCTTTCAGTTTCCCTCTGTGTCTTCCCAGTGATACTGTGGACATCTCTGCCAGGAAATCTTGAGAAACAGCGAAGGAAGCGAATGCTCACTCCTGGATATCTTGACAGATTTATCTTGTTCACAGGTGCAGGTATAAATGTATAATGTGTTTCTCAGACAGGGCCACAATGTAAAGATCTGGTGGGTTCAGTGACCCTTTACTTCAACTACACTGACATGGGTCAAGGATGTCTCCTGAAACAGGGACATTTAATAGCATATGTCAAATCGTCCGTGACTCTTAGAGACAGGCAGCACCAGGATGTTCATTTTGTCAAAGCCACATAGATCAGAGTAGAAAGTGAAATGGCTATGGCTCAGTCTGTGGAAGGGCTGTGATTTGAACATTAATGATAGAAAAATAGAGTGCTTTCATAAAGCGGTGCTGTGCTCTACAGTTGTAAGTACCTGTGCACAGTATTCTCTGCAATAGAGAACAGCTACTGAACCAGAAAGAGGCTGTTAAAATGGCAGACAGAAGTTGTTTCTCATATGTTATATCTCTGATACCTGCTTCATGAGGGTTAACTACACCATCTGCTGAGACAACAGGGGTCCTGCATTGTCAGTTTTTGATTATATACACTTCATCCAGAAAACAGAAATACACATAGGTAGACTCTCAGATTTATGTATACACTAAAACATAAAGTGGTTCTTTCATTAAAGCAATGCATTGAAATGTAAAGGTACTAGGCCTTCTATGGGCAATATTTTTATTCTGCTGTGCTAATGTGCAATATTGATCGCTGTTTCCAGGGTACCATTAAAAACCCCAAGCATCTCTTAAAGTTCAGTGGGTAATTAAGTAAAATGTCTTTTAAATTCTATTGACTGAAGATCGCACCAGCTGCCAAGATAGGTTTAATGTATCTCAAGATTTTAAAGGCCTCTAAGCATTTCTGTCACGATGGGGCATAAATTTTTTGTTGTGGCAGGCACAGGCATCGCACTTACGTAAGCAAACACATCAGGCCATAATTAAAGGCCTTGGAATTGTTTTAAATAGTTCAACCCACGACTACTTAAGAGATCCTATGATGAAAAAGCATGACATGTACTGATACTCAGCAGCAGAGTGCAGAGAAAAGCATTGTTACCATAGAAACTGCTTCCAAACTTGGTGAAAATACAGTATACTGCATTTTCAAATCTATTTATCGAAAATGTGCCAATATTCACATGGTTTATATGAGCAGTGACATTATAAAGCATCTTCATGCATTACAGCATAGATACATCACTTTTGCAATAATTCAGATATTTTGCACCCAGTGTTTCTTCTTTAAACGCAAGTCATTACTGGGTTTAAAGTCATTAAAATCAAAAAGTTGTATTACTTTCCCATTTGTAGGAAATGGAATGAGGCATGATTGTTAGCAGTAGCAGTGGCTAGTGTCAGTAATAACGCTGAAAGCCTGAGTTCGGAGCAGCCTCCAAACATGGCCGCACCGGACTACACCTCCCAAGATCCACAGCACCCCCCATCACCAGAATTCTAATTACATCACCTGTCACTAATCCACCTGCAATCACCCCACCTATATAAACATAACTCGCACATGCATTCAGTGTGAAGTATCATTCTGTATCCCTGTACCTGACTTTACTGAGCCATTTTGACTACGTTCAGACTGCACCCTGAAACGACCCATATCCGATTTTTTTGCCCATATGCGACCTGTATCCGATTTGTTATTGACAATCTGAATGACACAGATCCAATTTTTTCACATGCGACCCAGGCTGCTTGGATATGTGGTCCTAATTCCGATGCATATCCGTTATTTTCACATGCGACTGCAGTCTGACCGGACAGGTCGCATTCATGCGACCTACACGTCATCAACAAGAGACAAACGTCACTATTCTGCGTTGGCTAATCCCGCCTCTTTGGTGGAAAATAACATTTGTACAGTTTTCAGAATTTAAATAGACTTTTATAGAATTGATCAAGCTAATGGTGGATTTGGTAGGGACCTGGATGTTAAATCATCCTGTATTACAAGATTATAAGATTGTTCTGGAAATTTCCAGTAATTTGACACCTTCGGTCTCATTAGTCTGCTGCCCACATTAATCAGATTATTGTGTGAGTTCTGTCGCCGCCACAAAAACCACATCGCCAGGTCTCGCCTCATCTCCATGCTTTACTTGCAAACTTGAATAGTGCACTTTTTTTTTTGTTTACGTATTACGTAGATGTGCTTATTACGTGTCAATTTGCGCATGCGGGACACTTTTGGGTCGTTTTCCGTTCATATTGGAGATCGCATACAAGTCTCATATAATTGGTAATGTGAACGGCCTAACAAAAAAATCGGATTTCACAACAAATCAGATATGGGTCGTTTCAGGTTGCAGTCTGAATGTAGTGTTTGACTTCATCCTGACTTCACATTTAGACCATTGTTTACATTTAGTTTCGACCTCATCTCCCCTACGTTGTTCTGTTCGCCTATCAGCTGACCTCCGTCCATCCCTGACTATGATTCCAGTTTCCCAATTTGGCTCTGTTTGCAGTTTACGATGCACCAGCTCTCCCCTGCGATTGCATCCCTAAGTGCCTGCACGCTGACAGGATACTTTGGCATCCATGGATGCAGCAGAGGAGGCAAAGCAGACTTCTATCAATGCTCAGGGGTGTCTGTTAGGAGAGGACCAGCAGCTGATCAATGAACTCAACACCATGATGTTGCAGCTCACTGCTGTAGTGTTGCAGGCCATCATCATATGCACTGTATCGCCCGCTGGGGCATCTCAGATGATTCCTCAACCTGAAAAGTTATCAGGGGATGTGTCAAACTGTAAGGGGTTATTTCTCCAGTGTTCCCTGTATTTTTCCTCACTCATGGCAGCTACTGATGAACAGAAGATTGCTCTGTTTACCAGTCTCCTATCTGGTAGAGGTTTACAGTGGGCAGGCGTGGTGTGGAAGCGGGGAGGCGAAGACACCACATCTTATGACTGGTTCTTAGAACTCTTCAGATGAGTCTTTGACCATCAGTCTGAGGGTGTCGAAGTTAGAGAGAGCTTATTGACGATCAGACAAGGAAATAGGAGAGTCATGGAATATGCACTAGATTTCTGCACATTGGCTGCTGGCAGTGGATGGAATGAGCCAGCACTGAAAGCCATGTTTCACCAAGGTTTATGCCCCAAAGTGCTCAGTGAGCTAGCTTGTTGAGATGAACATCTCTCCCTTGACTCTCTGATTGACTTAGCTATCCATCTGGACCACCTTCTCAAGAATCAACCCTTTTTACAACCATCTCCCACTCCCTTTCCTCCCATGAGCTCTCCAACTCCCAAGGAAGTCTCTCATACACAGCTGCAATGATCAGAGAGAGAGAGAGAAGAAGACACAAGGGTCTCTGCTTCTACTGTGGTGAATCCAACCATCAGATAGCCAAGTGCCCTATCCACCCTCTGCGGGAGAAACAAACTTGCCAAGTCCTCAGCCCACCTAGCCCGGTGAGTCCTGAGATTATTCATAAAACACACTCTTTTAAAGTACCTGTGATATTAAAACTGCCAAACTCATCAGACTTGGAGGTAGATCGCTGGATTCAAGTTGCCACCAAAGCCTTCAGTGCATTACAAAAGCAACTATGGTCTCACCATGACATCAAGAGAACCACCAAGTTGAAAGTATACAATGCCACAGTCTTACCATCTCTGCTTTATGCCACTGAATGCACGACATTCTACCATAAACATTTCAAGAAACTGACCAGGCTACAACTCTGACACCTGTGTCAAATCCTCAAAATAAGATGGCAGGACAGGGTCCCTCATGTAGAAGTCTTCAGGTGAGCCAATACAGTAAGTGTGGAAGCCCTGATCACAGCCTCCCAACTTCATTGGGCTGGACACATCTGGTGCATGCCTGACATGTGACTTTCCAAAGCCGTTTTCTGTGGAGAACTGAGCCTCAGAAAGAGGAGACAAGGAGGACAGAAACTGAGGTACAAAGGTGTCTTGAAGAGGAACATGAAGAATGCTGGAATTATCGATCAGACATGGGAAAGGGATGCCTCGGCTAGAGCAACATGGCGAAGCATAGTTAAAAGCTCAGTGTCCACAATTGAGGACAAGCGTCAGAGGGAGTATATGAGGGCTCGCAAAACCAGACATTCCATGACTCTATCGCTCTGGTGCGGGTCTTGCGGCCCATCTGCATTTCTGCGTATCCTAATGAAGTAGTCATCATCGCTAGTGATGGACAGCCGCTGACGACGAACGACGATATTAAAACTGCCAGACTTGACCCATGTCCTCTCTGCATTCATTGACTCAGGGGCAGAAGGAAGTTTCATCAGCACCTCAGTTGTCCAGAAATTTCACCTGTCCACAGATGAACTCCAGAGACCACTCAAGTTGAAAGTCATTGACGGGAGTCCCATAGGTGATGGACTAGTATCTACTCACACCTCTCCTCTCTAGATTCAGGTGGAGGCTATACACTCAGAATATATTTCCTTGTTCGTCACTCATACTGCACATCACAATCTGATTCTGGGATATCCATGGCTTCAACTACACAACCCTCTGATATCCTGGCAACAGAAGGACATTCTTCAGTGGTCTCCTGCCTGCCTGTGTAGAAAGCCCTCAGCCTGACTCCCTTGACAACATTCCTTTCTGTTACCTTGGCCTCAAGGAAGTGTTCAGTAAAGAGAAAGCCTGTGGTCTGCCTCCTCATCATCCCTATGACTGCACTATTGACCTCCCAGGTACAACTCCTCCTCACAATCGTATCTACCCTCTGTCCCTAGCCACGCAAGCCACCATGGAGGAATATGTACAAGAAGGTTTGAAGCAAGGTTACATCAGACCATTGATGTCACCAGCTTCGGTGGGCTTCTTCTTCACTGAAAAGAAAGAAGGAGGTCTCCAGCCATGCATTGATTATTGCGGCCTAAATCAGATCACAATAAAATACTTTTATCCTCTCCTACTGGTGCCCTCAGCCCTGGAACAGTTGAGAGCAGCCAAGATCTTTTCTAAACTGGACCTCCATAGTGCCTACAACCTGGTCAGGATTTGAGAGGGTGATGAGTGGAAGACAGCTTTTAGTACCGCCACTGGCCACTTTGAGTATTTGGTCATGCCTTATGGCCTTTCTTGCATGCCAAGTGTATTTCAGTGCCTCGTCAATGACGTGCTAAGGGACATGCTGGTGAGGTTCGTGATCGCCTACATTGACGACATCCTGATCTACTCCCCAGATGAGGACACCCACTATAAGCATGTCAGGTCAGTGCTCTCTTGTCTACTCCAGAACCACCTATATGTCAAGGATGAAAAGTGTGAGTTCCATGTCAATCAGATCTAGTTCCTAGGATATATCATCAGCCCAGAAGAGGTAAGCATGAACCAAACCAACGTTTCAGCAGTCACGTCATGGCCCACTCCCACATCTGTAAAAGAGTTGCAATGCTTCCTGGGGTTTGCAAACTTCTATCAACACTTCATCCATGGATTCAGTACCATTGCCGCCCCTCTCACATAATTTCTTAAGAAAGAACATTGTCGCCTCCACTGTAATTCTGCAGCTGATGAGGCATTTAAACAGCTCAAGGGGGCATTCACCACAGCTCCCATCTTGCAACATCCTGACCCCACTAAGCCATTCATTGTGGAAGTTGCTGCATTAGAAACTGGAGTGGGAGGGGTTTTGTCTCAGCGTTTCGGGGACAAGCTCAAGCTTCATCCAGTAGTGTTCTTCTCTAAGAAACTCACACCTACTGAGAGAAACTATGACATTGGTAACTGAGAGCTCTTGGTAATCAAACTGGCCCTTGAGGACTGGAGGCACTGGTTGGAGGGTGCACCACACCCGTTTACCATTCTTATTGATCATAAGAATCTGAAGTATTTGAAGGCAGCCAAACATCTGAAACCCCGGCAAGCCAGATGGGCCCTGTTTTTCACTCATTTCCAATTCACAATTTCTTACTGTCCTGGCTCCAGGAATACTAAGGCTGATGTCCTCTCTAGAGTCCACAGTTCTTCATTACACACCTCTGAATCGACTTCCATCCTTCCACCTGAATGTTTTGTGCAATCCATCACATGGTATATAGACAGAGAGATCAGACAGTCACAATCCACAGAACCTCCTGAGAACTGTCCTCCCGGGCTCTTGCATGCCCCACCCAAATTCAGAGGCAAACTCATCACTTGGGCCCACTCTTCTCCAGCCACAGGGCATCCCAGCAGCCAATGTATGTATCAGTTGCTCAAGAACAAGTATTGGTGGGAGAACATGACCTTGGACATAAACCATTTTGTCTCCTCATGCTCTGCCTGTGCCCAAGCCAAGGTACCTCAGGGTCCACGTGCTGGTAAAATGTGTTCTCTCCCAGTACCCCAGCAACCCTGGTCACACATCGCCATAGATGTCCTCACAGACCTGCCAGAATTTCAGGGCAATACGGTCATTCTGGTAATCATCAACAGATTCTCCAAGGCTCTCAAACTCATCCAACTACCTGGTATAGCCACAGCTTTTGAAACTACTGAGCTATTATTTAACCACACCTTGCATTATTATGGCATCCCTGAAGACATAGTGACCATGGTCCCCAGTTCATCTCCAGACTGTTGTCCAGGTTCATGGATAGACTGGGAGTGTCGGTGAGCCTCACCCCAGGATATCACCTTCAATCCAACGGCCAGGTAGAGCATGCAAACCAAGAAGTGGGATGCTTCCTATGCATATTCTGCATGAGGAACCAAGGAGACTGGGCATGATTCCTTCCCTGAGCCAAGTATGCACAAACATCTTTAAAACACTCAGCTACTCAGCTAACCCTGTTCCAGTGCATAATCGGCTATCAACCCCCACTCTTGCCATGGGATGATGCAACCACTCAAATTCTGGCAGTAGACTCATGGTTCTGGAGAAGTCAGCAGGTATAGGACGAGGTCCATCAGAGACTGGAGCAAGTAAATATCAAGTATAAATACTACGCCGATAAACATCAAAGTGAGACCCCTGAGTATACTCCTGGGGACCAAGTGTGGGTCCCCACAAAGGACCTAAGACAGCCCAATACCTGCAAAAAACTACAAGCTCGATACATTGGCCCATACAAGGTGGTGCGAAGAATCACTGAGGTTTCATACAGGCTTGAACTTCCACCGCACAGCAAAATGACTCCCACATTCCACATCTTGTGCTTAAAATCTGTTATCCAAGGTCCCCTATCCACAGATACACCCAACCAAGAGCCCCCCTTCCCAGATATTGAAGGTGAACCCATCTATCAAGTCAGCAAGATCCTCAATTCCTGCCAAAGACAAGAAGAGCTAGGATATTTGGTCGACTAGGAGGGCTACGACCCAGAAGAACAGAGTTGGGTCAGCTCCAAGGACATCTTAGATCCTCTCCTCGCGCAAGAATTTCACAGTGAGCACCCCAATAAGCCTGCACCTAGAAAAAGTGGTCGACCAAGAAAAGTAATTGCTCCCAGAGGGAGCTCCTTGGGGGGGGGGGATTCTGTCAGTAACGACACTGAAAGCCTGAGTTCAGAGCAGCCTCCAAACATGGCTGCTCTGGACTACACCTCCCAAGATCCATAGTGCCCCCGTCACCAGAATTCTAATTACATCACCTGTCACCAATCCACCTGCAATCACCCCGCCTATATAAACACAACTCACACATGCATTCAGTGCGAAGTATGGTTCTGTGTCCCTGTCCCTGACTTTACCGAGCCGTTTTAACTTCAGCCTGACCTCACGTTTAGACCATTGTTTATGTTTAGTTTTGACCTTGTCTTCTTGTCTCCCCTACATTGTTCTGGTTGCTGATCAACTGACCTCCGCCCGTCCCTGACTACGATTCCTGTTTCCCGATTTGGCTCTGTTTGTAGTTTGCGATGCACCAGCTTTCCCCTGCGATTGCATCCGTAAGTGCCTGCATGCTGACAGCTAGCAGATATACAGTGCCTTGAAAAAGTATCCATACCCCTTGAACTTTTTCACATTTTTCCACCTTACAACCACGAACTTAAAAGTTTTTTATTGAGATTTTATGTGATAGACCAACACAGAGTAGCACATAATTGTGAGGTGAAACAAAAATGATAAATGGTTTTCAAAATTTTAAACAAATAAAAATCTGAAAAATGTGGTGTGCATTAGTATTCAGCCCCCTGTACTCTGATACCTTTAAATACAATCCAGTGCAATCAATTGCCTTCAGAAGTCATCTAATTAGTTAATAGAGTCCTACTGTGTGTAATTTACTCTCAGCATAAATACACTTGTTCTGTGAAGGCCTCAGTGGTTTGTTAGAGAACACTGAAGAACAAATAGCATCATGAAGACCAAAGAACTCACCAGACAGGTCAGGGATAACGTTCTGGAGAAGTTTAAAGCAGGGTTAGGTTATAAAAAAAATATCCCAAGCTCTGAACATCTCAAGAAGCACTGTTCAATCCATCATTCAAAAATGGAAAAAGTATGGCACAACTGCAAACCTATCAAGACATGGCCGTCCACCTAAACTGACAGAGCGAGCAAGGAGAGCACTGGTCAGAGAAGCAGCCAAGAGGCCCATGATCACTCTGGAGGAGCTGCAGAAATCCACAGCTCAGGTGGGAGAACTATAAGTCGTGCACTCCACAAATCTGGCCTTTTTGGAAGAGTGGCAAGAAGAAGGCCATTGTTGAAAGACAGGCATAAGAAGTCCCATTTGCAGTTTGCAGCCATGTAGGGGATACAGCAAACATGTGGAAGAAGGTGCTTTGGTCAGATGAGACCAAAGTTGCACTTTTTGGCCTAAATGCAAAGCGCTATGTGTGGCGGAAAACTAACACTGCTCATCACCCTGCACACACCATCCTCACTGTGAAACATGGTGGTGGCAGCATCATGCTATGGGGATGCTTTTCTTCAGCAGGGACAGGGAAGCTGGTCAGAGTTGATGGGAAGATGGATGGAGCTAAATACAGGGCAATCCTGGAAGAAAACCTGTTGGAGGCTGCAAAAGATTTGAGACTGGGAAGGAGATTCACCTTCCAGCAAGACAATGACTCTAAACATACAGCCAGAGCCACAATGGAATGGTTTAGATCAAAGGATATTCATGTGTTAGAATGGCCCAGTCAAAGTCCAGACCTAAATCCCATTGAGCATCTGTGGCAAGACTTGAAAATTGCTGTTCACAGACGCTCTCCATCCAATCTGGCTGAGCTTGAGCTATTTTGCAAAGAAGAATGGGCAAAAATTTCAGTGTCTAGATGTGCAAAGCTGGTAGAGACATACCACAAAAGACTTGCAGCTGTAATTGCAGCAAAAGGTGGCCCTACAAAGTATTGACACAGGGGGGCTGAATACTAATGCACATCACATTTTTCAGATTTTTGTTTAAAATTTTGAAGACCATTTATCATTTTCGTTTCACTTCACAATTATGTGCTACTCTGTGTTGGTCTATCACATAAAATCTCAATAAAAAACTTTTAAGTTTGTGGTTGTAAGGTGGAAAAATGTGAAAAAGTTCAAGGGGTATGGATACTTTTTCAAGGCACTGTAAGTGCTATATACATGCACAATATGGACTGTTAACATAATTCTTAATTATAAACAAAGCCCTGGAGGATCTGTTGCAAATATTTTACTTGGTGATGATAGTTGTTGATTGACTAATAGAGAATGAAAAGGTCATCAAGAATAGGAAAAATCTTTTTACCTTGTACCCAAGCCATCTAATGACATGCAGCATATTCTGTTAAAGCATGCTATATGAACCTCCTGCTATGGCCCCATGGACCCCAAGGACTGTATCTGTTTAAAAAGACTGTGTGTCTGTTGCATTTTCAGTCCTGCCAGGGTTGGATGATTGGATAAACTCACTCGTCCACTAATCCAATCATCTGTATCTTCTGGTAGAGCGATTCTCTTTTTTAGTCAAGAACAAACTTAACCTATTTAATTAATTTAGTAGTTGGTCTCATTCTCCTTCCTTTCTTTACTGTCTTCCTTTCCTATACGCTTCTTGTTCGTTGAGAAAGTTCCACCTCTTCCCATGCATTGTGGCAGAATATGATATAATTGGTCTATAGTACTCAGCATGCACAGTAACATATGAGTTCTTAGTTACTTGATATATAAAAAAAGGAAACTATAAGATGTGTAAACCGCATGCAAGTTCTTTTTGGTCCTGGGGTGTTTGTATGAAGCATGGAAAAGATCAGCACCTGGACTTTATCTTCCTTTCAATCTTTTTCTTCATTCTCTCTTTACAATCAACTAGTAAATGATTTTTCACTTCTCTGAAAAATGTAGTGTTTTAGTACTTGACACTGGTCTCAAGACCCCTTTTTGAAGGTCTCGGTCTTGTCTCTGAATCAACCGCATTTTTACTCGGTCTTGTCTCAGTCTCAGACATAGACGACTTGTGATTTTATTTCATGACCGGTCAAGACCACAACTGTGGGGATTTCAGTAAATTGCCTGTGCATTGTCTGATTTATTTGTTAACATTGTTACTGTGATTGGATGTAGAATTTCCTGCTTCAAATGTGACCAAGAACGTGACTCATTGCTAATTTGAAAATTTTCTTCCTGTAATGGCCATCACCCTTCCACCCCCCTTCACACCGGTCTGGCTCTGGTCTTTATTTGGTCTCGCCCTGCCTTGGTCTTGGTTTTGACTTGATCTCAACTCCTCTTGGTCTTGATCTTCTCTTGTTCTTGATGCACTTTGGTCTTGATCATGACTTGGTCTCGGTTTACAGTGGTGAAAGTCCGTGAACCCTTTAGAATTTTCTGTATTTCTGCATAAATATGACGTAAAACAACATCAGTTTTTCACACAAGTCCTAAAAGTAGATAAAGAGAGCCCAGTCAAACAAATGAGACAAAAATATTATACTCAGTCATTTATTTATTGAGGAAAGTGATCCAATATTATGGGTGGCACGGTGGTGTAGTGGTTAGCACTGTCGCTTCACAGGAAGAAGGTCCTGGGTTTGAGCACAGCGGTTGGTGAAGACCTTTCTGTGTGGAGTTTGAATGTTCTACCCGTGTCTGCGTGGGTGTCCTCCGGGTGCTCCGGTTTCTCCCCCAGTTCAAAGACATGCAGGTTAGGTTAACTGGTGACTCTAATGCCGCTTTTCCACTACAAACGCGGCTGAGCCGTGCCGTGCTGAGTCGAGCTGAGCGGGGCTGTTGGAGTTGCATTTCGACTACAACCGCACTGAACCGTGCTGGCTGGAAGTGGGTGGACACATTGGGTGGAGTTAGCGAAAGTGGGTGGACGTCACGTGATGTCGTTAAGCAGCGCAAACAGTGACATCAGTGAGCTTTTAAGCGGTAGTCTCACAACCCGAATAGTAAACAATAAACATGGAGGACATGGAGTCGTTAGTGTTGCTGGTCTTGGTGCTGTGGCTTGTTGTCACCGACAACGCCAACAGATACTGGCAAGAGCGTATAGATGAGGCGAGGCGCATAAGGCTTCAGAAATTCTCGTAATTCTTCTTCTTCCGGGTTTACGGTGTTTACAGATCCCAGCGTGCTCGCGGGGCGTGTGTGGGCATGTGAGGACACTCCTCCTCACCAATCAGTGCACAGGGGAGTGTCTGCTCATGCCCCCAGCCTCACTCGGCACGGTTTGGCTCGCTTCAGCCCCACTCCAAAACGGTGCGAGTTTTAGGGGCTAAGCAGGGCTGAAGCAAGCCGAGTCGTGCTGTTTTTTGGTAGTCGAAACGCGAGCCGTGTCGGGCTGAAGTGAGCTGAAGCGAGCTGAAGTGAACTGAAAAAGGGTAGTGGAAAAGGGCCATAAATTGACCGTAGGTGTGAATGTAAGTGTGAATGGTTGTTTGTCTCTGTGTCAGCCCTGCGATAACCTGGCGACTTGTCCAGGGTGTACCCCGCCTCTCGCCCACAGTCAGCTGGGATAGGCTCCAGCTTGCCTGTGACCCTGTAGAACAGGATAAGCAGCTACAGATAATGGATGGATGAATGGATCCAATATTACATATCTGTGAGTGGCAAAAGTATGTGAACCTCTAGGATTAGCAGTTAATTTGAAGGTGAAATTAAAGTCAGGTGTTTTCAATCAATGGGATGACAATCAAGTGTGAGTGGGCACCTTGTTTTATTTAAAGAACAGGGATCTATCAAAGTCGGATCTTCATAACACATGTTTGTGGAAGTGTATCATGGCATGAACAAAGGAGATTTATGAGGACCTCAGAAAAAGCGTTGTTGATGCTCATCAGGCTGGAAAAGGTTACAAAACCATCTCTAAAGAGTTTGGACTCCACCAATCCACAGTCAGACAGATTGTGTACAAATGGATGAAATTCAAGACCATTGTTACCCTTCCCAGGAATAGACGACCAACAAAGATTACTCCAAAAGCAATGCGTGTAATAGTCAGCGAGGTCAGAAAGGACCACAGGGTAACTTCTAAGCAACTGAAGGTCTTTCTCACATTGGCCAATGTTAATGTTCATGAGTCCACCATCAGGAGAACACTGAACAACAATGGTATGCATGGCAGGGTTGAAAGAGAAAGCCACTACTCTCCAAAAAGAACATTGCTGCTCATCTGCAGTTTGCTAAAGATCACGTGGACAAGCCAAAAGGCTATTGGAAAAATGTTTCGTGGATGGATGAGACCAAAATAGAACTTTTTGGTTTAAATGAGAAGCATTATGTTTGGAGAAAGGAAAACACTGCATTCCAGCATAAGAACCTTATCCTGTCTGTGAAACATGCTGGTGGTAGTATCATGATTTGTGCCTCTTTTGCTGCATCTATCATTGATGGAACAATGAATTCTGAATTGTACCAGTTAATTCTAAAGGAAAATGTCAGGACATCTATCCATGAACTGAATCTCAAGAGAAGGTGGGTCATGCAGCAAGACAACAGCCCTAAGCACACAAGTCATTCTACCAAAGAATGGTTAAAGAAGAATAAAGTTAATGTTTTGGAATGGCCAAGTCAAAGTCCTGACCTTAATCCAATCGAAATGCTGTGGAAGGACCTGAAGTGAGCAGTTCATATGAGGAGACCCACCAACATCCCAGAGTTGAAGCTGTTCTGTATGGAGGAATGGGCTAAAATTCCTCCAAAGCGGTGTGCAGGACTTATCAACAGTTACCAGAAGTGTTGAGTTGCAGTTATTGCTGCACAAGGGGATCACACCAGATACTGAAAGCAAAGGTTCACATACTCTTGCCACTCACAGATATTTAGTATTGGATAATTTTCCTCAATAAATAAATGACCAAGTATAATATTTTTGTCTCATTTGTTTAACTGGGTTCTGTTTATTTACTTTTAGGACTTGTGTGAAAATCTGATGATGTTTTAGGTCATATTTATGCAGAAATATAGAAAATTCTACAGGGTTCACAAACTTTCAAGCACCACTGTAGGTGGTCTTGATGACAACGTGAGAACAATGGTTCATGAAGTGGCTACTCTGTACAATGTTCTCAAGCCCTTCATATACTCTACAAGATACAGCCAAAAGTATGTGGACACCTGAATAATCTCACCCATATGTGCTTGTAGAACATCCCAGTCCAGATGTAGTCCCCCCTTTGTTGTTGTGATTTGTGTTAATTCAGATACAACAGCACTCGTGAGGTCAGGTAGTGAGAAGGCCTGGCACACAGTCAGTATTCCATTTCATCCCAAAAGTATTCAGTAGGGTTGAGGTCAGGGCATTGTGGAGGCCACTTGTGTTCTTCCATTCCAACCTTCACAAACCATATTTTGATCATCCTTCCTTTGTGCACAGGGGAATTGTCATGCTGGAGCTGGTTTAGGCTTCTTAGTTCTAGTGAAGGGAAATCGTATATCTTAAATACTTTCGTGACAATATTGTGCTTCTGACTGTAGCAACAGTTTGACGAAGTGTGAAGGGCAGCTGTCTTCAAACTTTTGGCCTTATAGTGTATACTGTTTCAGAATAACAGTCCTTCAGGTGACTGAGAATGCCAGTGGAGGACATAATCAGATTGCCATCAAGAACAGACCGTCCACAATGAAAGAGAGAGAGATTAAAATAGAGTTCCAGTACATAAACCCCTAATTATAAAGCACATTTGAGAACTTGATGAAAAAAAACAAATGTGCTCTGTCTATAGAGATGTAATCAAATCAAGTTTATTTGTATAGCGCTTTTAACAATAAACATTGTCGCAAAGCAGCTTTACAGAATTTGAACGACTTAAAACATGAGCTAATTTTATCCCTAATCTATCCCCAATGAGCAAGCCTGTGGCAATGGTGGCAAGGAAAAACTCCCTCAGACGACATGAGAAAGAAACCTCGAGAGGAACCAGACTCAAAAGGGAACCCATCCTCATTTGGGCAACAACAGACAGCCTGACTATAATATTAACAGTTTTAACAGGTATAACCCTCAACTGTCCTCATGGGGCCGTCCTTCACAGGAGCGGTGCGATAAAACTCCGACCAGACACAGGGCACCAGGATGGATCAAGCAGGTCCGAGGGGCAGAAGAGGCCAGCATCTCAATCCCAGGATCAACATGTAACTCAGAGGGACAGATTGGGGGGGGGAAGAGAGAGAGAAAGAAAACAATTTGTTAGGTATGCCCTAAAAATGACAAGTATTAAATCTGTGTGGTAGGCTCACAGAGACGAGAGTCTTTACATCAGGCATAACACACAACAATGGCATGTTAATATGGTAAAATATATCATGACCTGCTCTGGCTGGATGCTTGATTGGGTGATGGGAGCACACTCCTCAGCAATGATGAGATGCAGATGGGACCCTTAGGGCTGGCCAAGACAATTCAGTTACATTTCACCGGGTCTGGGACATGCGACAGAATGTCTGACGGCCGATTCCCTGCAGGCTACGATAGCCAGTTGAGGTCTCCACCCTCTCCACCAAAAGATTTCCTGTTGACTCCATGTAACTCAGAGGGACAGATTTGGGGTGGGGGGGAGGGAAAGAAAACACAGGTGGTTAGGTATGCCCAAATGTCACCTGAATAAGTAGGAACAGTATACATATTGCACCGAGTACAAGCAGGGACTCCGGCAACTAACTATGACAGCATAACTAATGGCCCTTTTCCACTACCCTTTTTCAGCTCACTTCAGCTCGCTTCAGCTCACTTCAGCCCGACACGGCTCGCGTTTCGACTACCAAAGAACAGCACAACTCGGCTCGCTTCAGCCCTGCTTAGCCCCTAAAACTCGCACGGTTTTGGAGTGGGGCTGAAGCGAGCCAAAGCGAGCCGAGTGAGGCTGGGGGCATGAGCAGACACTCCCCTGTGCACTGATTGGTGAGGAGGAGTGTCCTCACATGCCCACACACGCCCCGCGAGCACGCTGGGATCCGTAAACACCGTAAACCCGGAAGAAGAAGAATTACGAATTACGAGAATTTCTGAAGCCTTATGCGCCTCGCCTCATCTATACGCTCTTGCCAGTATCTGTTGGCATTGTTGGTGACAACAAGCCACAGAACCAAGACCAGCAACACTAACGGCTCCATGTCCTCCATGTTTATTGTTTATTATTCGGGTTGTGAGACTACCGCTTAAAAGCTCACTGATGTCACTGTTTGCGCTGCTTAACGACATCACGTGACGTCCACCCACTTTCGCTAACTCCACCCAATGTGTCCACCCACTTCCAGCCAGCACGGTTCAGCGCGGTTGTAGTCGAAATGCAACTCCAACAGCCCCACTCAGCTCGACTCAGCCCAACTCAGCACGGCACGGCTCAGCCCGACTCAGCCGCGTTTGTAGTGGAAAAGCGGCATAAAAGGAGAGAGCCAGAAGGTAACACAGGCATGAGGGAGCCCCGGGACATAAAGCAGCCAGCCACTACACCGTCAACAAACTCGAGTGAGCAAGCGAGTGGGGACTGACAGCATCCATACATCCCAGTTTACCAAAACACTCTATGTCTGAGGACCCTCCAGATCTACTCCTTTACCTCATAAACACCATTAACAAAAGGCTTGACTAAACAGATATGTTTTCAGCCTAGACTTAAATGCTGAGACTGTGTCTGATTCCCGAACATTACTTGGAAGGCTGTTCCATAACAGTGGGGCTTTGTAAGAAAAGGCTCTGCCCCCTGATGTAGCCTTCACTATACGAGGTACCAGCAGATAGCCTGCACCTTTTGATCTAAGTAGGCGTGGCGGGTCATAGAGGAGCAGAAGTTCACTCAGGTACTGTGGTGCGAGACCATTTAGTGCTTTAAAGGTCAATAGTAGTATTTTATAATCAATACGAAATTTGATTGGGAGCCAATGCAGTGTGGATAAGACAGGCGTGATGTGGTCATATTTTCTAGTTCTAGTAAGGACTCTTGCTGCTGCATTTTGAACTAACTGGAGCTTGTTTATGCACTTATTGGAACATCCAGACAGTAAGGCATTACAATAATCCAACCTGGAGGTAACAAAAGCATGAACTAGTTTTTCTGCATCATGCAATGACATTAAATTTCTTATCTTTGCAATATTTCTGAGATGAAAGAAAGCTATCTGGGTGATGTTATCAATGTGAGTTTCGAATGAAAGACTGGGGTCAATAATCACTCCGAGGTCTTTTACTGCTGCACGTGAAGAAACAGAAAGACCATCCAGAGTTACTGTGTAATCAGAAAACTTACTTCTAGCTGTATGTGGTCCTAGTACAAGTACTTCAGTCTTGTCAGAGTTAAGCAGAAGGAAATTAATAAGCATCCAGTGTCTAATGTCCTTAACACATTCCTCAATTCTATTAAGCTGGTGTCTCTCATCAGGTTTTGCAGAGACATACAACTGTGTGTCATCAGCATAACAGTGGAAACTAATACAATGCTTATGAATAATATCGCCCAGAGGTAACATATATAGAGAAAAAAGCAGTGGACCCAAGACAGAACCTTGTGGAACACCAAACTTTACCTCAGTACGTCTAGAAATATCACCATTTATATCAACATACTGATAACGATCAGTTAGATAAGACCTGAGCCAGGAGAGGGCCATTCCCTTAACTCCCACAACATTTTCTAGTCTATCCAGAAGAATGGAATGATCAATGGTATCAAATGCTGCACTAAGGTCAAGCAACACAAGTAGCGAGACACAGCCCTGATCAGACGCCAACAGTAGGTCATTTACTACTTTAACCAGTGCTGTCTCTGTGCTATGATGAGGTCTAAATCTTGACTGATACATTTCATGGATGTTATTCCTATGTAAATATGAGCATAACTGCTGTGCCACAGCTTTTTCAAGGATCTTGGAGATAAAGGGGAGGTTTGATATTGGCCGATAATTGGACAGCTGACAGGGATCAAGGTCAGGTTTTTTAATCAGGGGTTTGATAACTGCTAGTTTAAAGGATTTGGGTACATAGCCAATCATAAGAGAAGAATTTATTATTTTTAGAAGCGGTTCAATTACTCCAGGCATTATCTGTTTGAATAGATGTGTCGGTAAGGGATCTAGTACACAAGTTGAGGCTTTTGATGTAGAGATTAATGAAAGTAATTCAGTTTCTTTTAGGGGAGTAAAACATTCTAACTGATGATCTGATACAGTTATATTGTTAACTACAAGGTCACTTTCATTGTCTAACCTTAAATTAGTAGTTTGAATTTTTTGTCGGATATTCTCAATTTTGTCATTAAAAAAATTCATGAAGTCGTTGCTACTACATACTGCAGGTGTGCATGTGTTGATAGTGGACTTATTCCTGGTTAATTTTGCTACAGTATTAAATAGGAATCTAGGATTATTTTTGTTATCTTCTATTAGGGAGGAGAAATATGTTGATCTCGCAGCACTAAGAGCTTTTCTATACTTCAGGAAGCTCTCCTTCCAAGCTAATTTGAACACTACCAATTTTGTTTGACGCCATTTACGTTCCAATTTTCGAGTGGTCTGTTTTAATGTGCGAGTGTCATCATTATACCAGGGTGCTAATTTTTTGTCTCTGACCATTTTCCTTTTTAGAGGAGCTACATTATCTAAAGTATGGCGGAATGTTGACTCTAAGCATTCAGTTGCCTGATCAAGTTCTGCAGGGGCTGACAGTGACCCAATCAAAGTTGACAGCTCTGGGAGATCATTTATAAAGCTCTGTGCAGTAGTTGACGTGAAAGTACGTTTAATACAGTAGCGTGGTGAGGTGCATATATTATTACTCAGACATATTTTGAATGAGATGAGACAATGATCTGAGATAACTTCAGACTGTGGAAGTATGACTATATTGTCTACGTTTAATCTGAATGTTAGTATTAGATCAAGGGTGTGACCACCATTATGGGTCGGTCCTATGACATTCTGCTTAATCCCGACTGAATCTAAGATGGACACAAACGCTGTTTTTAAAGGGTCTTCTGGGTTATCGAAGTGAATATTAAAATCTCCGACAACTAAAGCTTTATCTAAGGAAATAACCAGATCTGAGATAAAATCTGCAAATTCAGAAAGAAACTCAGAATATGGCCCCGGGGGCCTGTAAATAATAAGCAACGGAATTAACTGGGTAGACTTATTTTTCGAGGCTACATACATTATATGAGTATGAAGAACTTCAAATGTATTAAATTTATAACCAGGTTTGTGTGTTACACCTAGATAATCGTTATAAATAACCGCGACGCCTCCTCCTCTGCCAGTTAGACGAGGCTGGTGTATATAACTGTATCCAGGAGGACTCGCTTCATTTAATGCTATATATTCATTTGGCTTAATCCATGTTTTCATGTAATGAAAAATGTGATGAGGTGAGATGAGATCCTTCTTCACTAGTTTCTCAAGACATGTTCAAATGCCTTGGGAAACTAGTGTTGATGCTGGTAGAATGGTACAAGCCTGAATGTTGACTTCTATAGGAAAGGGGATCTCTGGGGCCTCAGTTTTACTGTGGTTGGCATTAATATGGTGTCAAGAACAGCTTCAATGCACTTTGGTATAGATTCTACAAGTATCTAGAAACATATAATAGAAACACGTGTGTGTGTGTGTGTGTGTATATATATATATATATATATATATATATATATATATATATATATATATACACACACACACACACACACACACACACAGTGGTGCTTGAAAGTTTGTGAACCCTTTAGAATTTTCTATATTTCTGCATATATATGACCTAAAACATCAGTATTTCATACAAGTCCTAAAAGTAGGTAAAGAGAACCCAGTTAAACAAATGAGGCAAAAATATTATACTTGGTCATTTATTTATTGAGGAAAATTATCTAATATTACATATCTGTGAGTGGCAAAAGGATTTGAACCTTTGCTTTCAGTATCTGGTGTGACCCCCTTGTGCAGCAATAACTGCAACTAAATGCTTCCGGTAACTGTTGATCAGTCCTGCACACCGGCTTGGAGGTATTTTAGCCCATTCCTCCATACAGAACAGCTTCAATTTTGGGATATTGGTGGGTTTCCTCACATGAACTGCTCGCTTTAGGTCCTTCCACAACATTTCGATTGGATTAAGATCAGGACTTTGACTTGCCCATTCCAAAACATGAATTTTATTCTTCTTTAACCATTCTTTGGTAGAACGACTTGTGTGCTAAGGGTCGTTGTCTTGCTGCATGACCCACCTTCTCTTGAGATTCAGTTCGTGGACAGATGTCCTGACATTTTCCTTTAGAATTCACTGGTATAATTCAGAATTCATTGTTCCATCAATGATGGCAAGCTGTCCTGGCCCAGAAGCAGCAAAACAGGCACAAACCATGATACTACCACCACCTTGTTTCACAGATGGGATAAGGTTCTTATGCTGGAATGCAGTGTTTTCCGTTCTCCAAACATAAAGCTTCTCATTTAACAAAAAGTTCTATTTTGGTCTCATCCATCCACAAAACATTTTTCCAGTAGCTTTCTGGCTTGTCCCCGTGATCTTTAGCAAACTGCAGATGAGCAGCAGTGTTCTTTTTGGAGAGCAGTGGCTTTCTCCTTGCAACCCTGCCATGCTCACCATTGTTGTTCAGTGTTCTCCTGATGGTGGACTCATGAACATTAACATTGGCCAATGTGAGAAAGACCTTCAGTTGCTTAGAAGTTACCCTGTGGTCCTTTCTGACCTCGCTGACTATTACACGCCTTGCTCCTGGAGTGATCTTTGTTGGTCAGCCACTCCTGGGGAGGGTAACAATGGTCTTGAATTTCCTCCATTTGTACACAATCTGTCTGACTGTGGATTGGCGGAGTTCAAACTCTTTAGAGATGGTTTTGTAACCTTTTCCAGCCTGATGAGCATCAACAATGCATTTTCTTAGGTCCTCAGAAATCTCCTTTGTTCTTGCCATGATACACTTCCAAAAACATGTGTTGTGAAGATCAGACTTTTGTATGTCCCTGTTCTTTCAATAAAATAGGGTGCCCACTCACACCTGATTTTCATCCCATTGATTGAAAACAACTGCTAATCCTAGAGGTTCACATACTTTTGCCACTCACAGTTATGTAATATTGGATCATTTTCCTCAATAAATAAATGACCAAGTATAATATTTTTGTCTCATTTGTTTACCTGGGTTCTGTTTATTTACTTTTAGGACTTATGTGAAAATCTGATGATGTTTTAGGCTATATTTATGCAGAAATATAGAAAATTCTAAAGGGTTCACAAACTTTCAAGCACCACTGTATTTATGTATGTGTACATATCATTTAAAGAACATTACATGGTGGTAAACATATATATATATATATATATATATATATATATATATATATATATATATATATATATGATTGTTTGTGTCCTGAATGGTCAGAATGATGTAGTCTGCCTAGTCTTCCTCGTCATTTTCAGCAAACATGTCTCTCTGATCATGATCGATTGCAGTGTAATGAAGGTGGACGTGACGTTGAGGCTTGCAGGGCAACAACTTCAGAGAGCACCGCTGACTGAATTAAATCAATTTACCTCACTATATTTGTGTGCCCGTAGCAATAAAGCTCATCTCACTCAGTCTCCAGTCCTGTGATAACTTTTCATTGAGTGCTGCATCACAATGCAGACTGCATCCCAGCTTACCTTTCCCTGCTTTACTTGTTTACTCTTTTCACGCTCAAAAACATGTGCCTTGTGGATTTTAATTTGGCAGCTGTAATTGTACCAAAGTTTTTGTAGTAAAACAAAGAATCCTTCCTTTACATGGACTGCCATTGTGATGAAATGGTGCATTCAAGCAGTTCTTATTGAATGGTGTTGAATGGAGAGTGATATTCAGGGACTTTTTTAACAAATAGGCAGATTTGGCAGATGGCAGGGACAGAGGTTCTTCACCAACCTCCACCTGTTGTCTCAATGTCTGATGGCCCTTTGCTGATGGATATACCAGGCTGGCTTTCAGCCCCAATCAGAGCAGCCAGATAATCACCAACTCAGAAACAGAGGCATGAGAAGAAGAGCCAAAGGGGGAGCAGGAGAGGAAAAAAAATTATGAAATTGTGAACACTGAGGTGTTATCCTGCAGACAAATATGGATGTCCTTGTAAACAGTGTGTCAATTACACCATCTCACCGTAATGCTGGATGACATATTAATGTTTATTAGAGACTCATGGGTGAATATGTGCGCCTGGCTCCAGTCTCCAGGGAGAAGCACAGTATTTGATGAGCCTCTTCCCAACTCAGTGGCTTTACTGTACTCAGCTGAGGCTAGTGCAGAATTTAACTTGTCATTCTGTGGACTTGAACATGGGAGGAAAAGGCCACTCTAATGATGTGCATTTTTATGAGATGTGCATTTTTATGAGACTGAAGTGAGCCTGACAGTCTGTTCCTTGCTGACTTTGTGCCATTAATTTGCTGAGAGCTCACCATTTTTTTTCAAGAGAAGTGCCTTACAGTCAGTCTGTCATTCAAAATAAATAAATCAAAATGCTTCGACTCGCTCTCGCTTTTTCAACAGCTGACTTGACATGATAATCTTGGGTACATTTTGTAGGCTCAAATCAGGAACAAACCACTTGATGAGTAAGAAAACTTCTCATCTCATCTCATTATCTCTAGCCGCTTTATCCTTCTACAGGGTCGCAGGCAAGCTGGAGCCTATCCCAGCTGACTATGGGCGAAAGGCGGGGTACACCCTGGACAAGTCGCCAGGTCATCACAGGGCTGACACATAGACACAGACAACCATTCACACTCACGGTCAATTTAGAGTCACCAGGTAACCTAACCTGCATGTCTTTGGACTGTGGGGGAAACCGGAGCACCCGGAGGAAACCCACGCGGACACGGGGAGAACATGCAAACTCCGCACAGAAAGGCCCTTGCCGGCCCCGGGGCTCAAACCCAGGACCTTCTTGCTGTGAGGCGACAGCGCTAACCACTACACCACCGTGCCGCCCCGAGTAAGAAAACTTCTGTTTGATAATTGATATTAATATCTAAAATAAATTTTGCCAGGAATAGCAACACCATTCCACTCCATGCATGCTTCCTAATTTGATTTGATTAACAAAACACAATTTATATCATGCACTATATACCATGGCCAAAAGTTTGTGAATACTTGACCATTACACCTGTACGGTATGTACATTACTTGTTGAACATCCTGTTCCAGATTTAATCCCCATTTGCAGTTATAATAACCTCCACTTTTCTGGGAAGACTTTCTGCTAGATTTTGGGGTGTGGCTGTGGGGATTTGTGTTCATTCAGCTACAGGAGTATTAGTGAGATCAAGCACTGATGTTGGGTGAGGAGGTCTGGGGTGCAGTCTGCCTTTTATTTCATCCCAAATGTGTTCAGTGGAATTGAGGTCAGAATTCTGTGCAGGTCAGGACACTTGAGTCCTTCCACCTTCATCAATCTTGACAAACCATGTCTTCATGGAGCTTGTGTTGTGCACAGGGACATTGTCATGCTGGAACAGATTTGAGCCTCATAGTTCCAGTGAAGGGCAATTGTAATGCTACAGTGTACAAAAACATCCTATTCAACTCTGTGCTTCCAACTTTGTGGCAGCACACATAAGAACCACATATGGGCGTGATGGTCAGGTGTCCACATACTTTTGGCCATACCAAGAGCCTGGCAGAGAGTACTCACACACTACTGGCATGGTCCATTTCATCATCAGAGTACTCTCATGGTTAAATACAATACCAGTCAAAGGTTTGGACACACCTTCTATTCAGTGTTTTTTCTTAATTTTTATTATTTTCTCCATTGTACAACAATGCTGAACACATCAAAACTATGAAATAACACATGGAATTATGTAGTAAGCAAAAAAAATGTAAACAAAGCAAAATGTTTTATATTTTAAATTCTTCAAAGTCGCTACCTTTTGCTTTGATGACAGCTTGACACATTCTTGGCATACTCTCAATCAGCTTCATGAGGTAGTCACCTGGAATGGTTTTCCAACAGTCTTGAAGGAGTTCCCATAAATGTTGAGCATTTGTCAGCTACTTTTTTTTCCACTCTGCAATCCAATTAATCCCAAACCATCTCAATTTGGTTTAGGTTAGGTGACTGTGGAGCTCAGGTCATCTAATGCAGCACTACTTCACTCTCCTTCTTGGTTAAATAGCCCTTACGTAGTCTGGAGGTGTGTTTTGGGCCATTCTTCTGTTAAAAATAAATGATGGTCCAACTAAGCGTAAACTAAATGGCATGTTGCTGCAGAATGCTGTGGTAGTGATGCTGGTTAACTGTACCTTCAATTTTGAATAAATCACCAACAGTGTCACCAGCAAAGCACACCATGACACATCCTCCTCCATACTTCACGGTAGGAACTACACATGCAGGTGCCATCCATTCCCCCTTTTCTGCATCTCACAAAGACAGCCATTGGAACCAAAAATCTCAAATTTGGACTCATTAGACCAAAGTACAAATTTCCACTGGTCTAATGTCCATTCCTTGGGTTTCTTGGCCCAAGCAATTCTTCTTCTTCTCGTTCTCCTTCTTCTTCTTCTTTTTGGCCTCCCTCAACAGTGGTTTCTTTGCGGCAATTTAACCATGAAGGCCTGATTCAAGCAGTCTTCTCCAAACAGTTGATGTTAAGATGTGTCTGCTACTTGACCTCTGTGAAGCATTCATGTCAGCTCTAATCTGAGGTGCTGTTAATTGGCGATTTCTGAGGCTGGCAGCTCTAATGAACTTATCGTCTGCAGCAGAGGTAAAGCAGAGGTCTTGGTCTTGATTTCCTGGGTCAGTCCTCATAAGAGCCAGTTTTATCAGAGTGTTTGATGGTTTCTGCAGCTGCACTTGAAGATACATTCAAAGTTCTTGTAATTTTCTGGACTGAGTGACCTTTATGTCTTCAAGTAATGATGGATGTCATTTCTCTTTATTTAGCTGAGCAGTTCTTGACATAATATGGCTTACTACTACTCTAGAGCTATTTACTGTATACCAACACTTCCTCGACACAACACAACTGATTGTCTCAAATGCATTAAGGAGGCAAGAAGTTCCACTAATTACCTTTTGATGATACACACCTGTTAATTGAAAAGCATTCCAGGTGACTACCTCATGAAGCTGGTTAAGATAATGTCAATAATGTGCAAAATGTCATCAAGGTAAACGCTGGATACTTTGAAGAATCTACAATATGAAACATTGTTTTTAAACACTTTTTTGTTTACCATATACTTCCATATATGTTCCATATGCTATTTAATAGTTTTGGTGTCTCAGTATTGTTCGACAATGTATAAAATAGTCAAAATAAAGAAAAACCGATGAATGAGTAGGTGTGTCCAAACTTTTGATTGGTACTGTATGTAGGAGAATCTGCTCAGAGACTTTCCCCAGATAACCAGACCTTGATTCATCATCATCATCACCCCTCTTTCTTTCTCTCCATTCTTCTGCCTCCTCCTCATTTGTGAGATTCACTCAGCTTGGTTTAGAACACACCCAGCAGTCTGCCTGTCTCTCATCATGGGTCATGCCGCCTGTGTTTACAGGAAACCAATGGACACAAATTAGAAGCCATGTAATGTGGCACATGAAAATTTTATGACAGCTCTTGCTGTGTGACGCACTCAAGTGCTCCCTTTCTCCCTCCCATCAGACTGTCATAATTTCAGCAGGTAATCATAAATTCATCTGAAGGAGATATTCTTTCTACCACCACTCTGACGTCTGCTCTTTTTCAGACTGTAATATTCTTACAGAAAATTGCAAAGTAAATTTATTCCCCTTGGCTTGGATGGAAATTCAATCATTTGGATGGAAAGGCCCATAAAACTGTGACCTATCAATCACCACGTATTACAATTTTTACAAAGCACATAAAAACTGTAGTCACCCAGGTCATTCAGACATTTGGGAAATGACAATCAGAGACTGTAATTTAGGGTCTATATATACTAGAGCATTTTTTTTTTTTGCCTGGCACAACCTATAGCTTTGAATGAAACTGGCAGCTTGTGCATTAAGGAACATAAATAAATGAAGCAGTTCATAATGTAGGCACACAAATGGATCAAGTTAGAACAGGCCACCCAGTCCATGACTGTGGCATTTTGGATCAGAACACATACATCACCAATGGGCGTTGTTTTGTTATATTCAATCAAATCAGTTTTCATCAGTTCACTTGTGTATATATATATATTTAAGTAGTCGCCATTTGGCGACTATTTTAACCCCCACTGATGCAGTGAGTAGCTTCTCATTTCTTAAACAAACATGGAAGACATATCACATGCTCATGGAAAAGATATTACTGTGTTTCAGAAGGGTCAAATTATTGGTCTGCCTCAAGCAAACAAAACAACTAAGGAGATTACTGAAATTACTGGAATTGGGTTAAGAACTGTCCAATGCATTACTAAACCCTGGAAGGATAGTGATGAATCATCAACTTTGTGGAAAAAAAAATGTTGTTGGGGAAAGATCCTGAGTGACCATGATCAGATGCTTGGTGAAGTTGAATAATAAATAAATAAATAAATAAGAAAGACAGTAGACCTCACAATGATGTTTAATAGTGAAATTAAGAGCATTTCCACACTCACAGTGCGATGAGATCTCACAGGATCGGGACTAAACGACTGTGTGGCCATAAGAAAACCACCTGTTAGTGAGACCAATCAGGAGAAAAGGCTTCAATTTGCTATGGAGCATAATGATTGGACTCTGGAGCAATGGAAAAAGGTTATGTAGTCTGAGGAGTCCAGATTGACCCTATTCCCAAGTGATAGGCGTGTCAGGGTAAGAAGGGAAGCACATAAAGTGATGCATCCATCATGCATAGTGGCCACTGTACAAGCCTCTGGAGGCAGTGTTATAATCTGGGGTTGTTTCAGCTGGTCAGGTCGAGGGTCAGAAACATTATGTGGCAATAAAATGAAGTCAGCTGATGACCTGAATGTACTGAATGACCAGGTTATCCTATTAATGGATTTTTTTCTTCCCTGATGGCATGGGAATAAAATTAGGGCTCAGATTGTGAAAGAGTGGTTCAAGGAGCATGAGGAACCATTTTCACACATGAATTAACCACCACAGAGTCCCGACCTTAACCCCATTGAGAATCTTTGGGATGCTGGAGAAGACTTTACACAGTGGTTCAACTCTCCCATCCTCAACAGAAGACTTCAGTGAAAAATTAATACAACTGGACTGAAATAAATGTTGCAACATTGCATAAGCTTATTGAAACAATGCCACGGCGAATGCATGTTGTAATCAAAGCTAAAGGAAGGTCAACCAAATATTAGAGTGTGCGACTTTGTTTTTGGCAGGGCAGTGTAGATGGCTGACAACAGCAAACAAATGAACACTTATAATTTGTGTTTATATCATCTCAATGCTTGTTGCTGTCATGATAATGAATGAGCAAATCTGGTATTTTATCAGTTTTATTAGACATATCATATATTGATTCCTTTAATTCTATACATGACCTGTTTGATTCCCATGTAACAGCCTGAGCTTTACTCTGGGTAAACTCCATAAGTTACAAATGGGAATGGATTTCTTTCTTTCTTTCTTTCTTTCTTTCTTTCTTTCTTTCTTTCTTTCTTTCTTTCTTTCTTTCTTTCTTTCTTTCTTTCTGTCATCCATCCGTCTGTCTATTAATTTATTTATTGGCTTGGAGGTACCATAATTGCCTCTACAATAAGCCAGCATGTGTACTTTAAGACCAAAATACCAGTGTGCTGGTGGATTTTGAATGTCATACTCCTTGTTGTGTCAGTTCACCCACATCAGTACAGGCACTTTCATTTTTGGCTCCAAAAATAGCAAGCGGCAAAAAGAAATGAAAAGAAATTGGGATATGCATAAATGATAGAGATTAAATTTTGTGTATGAAAAAAGAGGCCAGTGAGTTGTGGCCATGGTTTGCTTTTTTCATGACCATTGTCTCTGCAAATTTTTCATATTTTATAATATAATGTCTCATTAGGAACATTTCAAACTATTATCGCAGTTAAAAGCATATGGATTGGATAGATTGGTGTCTCATATTTCCGATTACAAAATGACACTAAACCAAATATGATTACTAAATTTATTACTAGAATTTTTTAACTAATTTCAAGTTTTTAAAAATGTAAAATTTCTTCTTTTAGTGGCAGATCATTTTGCTTCTTAATAATAAGAAATGCATAAATGAGCAAAATCATCTGGCAGTACAAGAAGACTATTGCTAGTTTATTCCAATTCATAATCTATTTCTAAAATAAGGCTATTTAAAGCCTGAAATCAGGGAAAAGGTCCAGACATTAGTTTAATAATCTTTAAGTATTTAGAGTCATCTTATAATAAGATGAATTTGACTATATTCAGAATCAGAATCACTTTTATTGCCAGGTATGTGAACACACACGAGGAATTTGACTCCGGTTTCACTTAGCTCTCTTAGTACAAACAGATTAAAAAAAAAGTAGACAAAAAACAAAACAAATATTCAAGATATTTTCTCTTTTTTTTGCAGTACAGGACTGAGCCTTTTAAACTTTTGTATGCTTGTTCAGTGGTAAAAACATGGCTTCACAAATGAGCCCCATGTACAGTTTTGTCAATATATATAGATAAACAGTGTATGTACACTGCAAAAAATTATAGCAAGTGAAAATATCTTGAAAATAGTTGAAATGATCTAGCATTTCCTATTAGAAGAATACAAGACACCAATTCTGAAATTATGAAACCTAGCTGTAGATTGCAACCAACTTATTGTAAGATGTCTTATCAAGTAAAAATATCTGTCCATGCAGCAAGATAATTTCACTAGTATTAAGTCATTTTCTTCTTAAATTCAGTTTTCAATTTTTTTGCAGTGTGCAGTAGGTCTTACTTATTTACTTTACTTCAGGTTTTAAGGTCATGGCATTGGCAACATGGCAGTGAATTTTGCCTTGATTTTATGCAGGTTTGTTGTAGTGATGCCAAGCAGTGCCAGGATCATCCCTCTGTTACTGTGCTGTTTGTTGTTGGAGGTATTGCGCTGCTGTATGGCTTCTCTCTCTCTCTCTCTGTGTGTGTGTGTGTGTGTGTGTGTGTGTGTGTGTGTGTGTGTGTGTGTGTGTGTGTGTGTAGAGAACATGTTGGCAACATGTCTGGCTTTGGTGAGAAGTTCTGCCTGTCCTCCCTCAGGCTGAAGCACTCTTGAATTAACTGGGATGAATCTGCCTCTCAGTTCATTTTCTGCAGATCCCTGCTGCCTCTGAGAGCTGCTTCCTCTCTCTATTTGATTGATTATAGGTAACGTTAACCTCAGCCCACTGTGTTCAAAGTGTACATGCTTTGCTATGTAGCCAGTCTAGTTCCTTTTATTTAGCTCATGTGGGCCAGAGGACCATCCATGTATTTCTACATGAAAGCAATTTGTTTGGACACAGTCTTTTCACAGAATGGAGATATAAAAGAAATGTGATGTGATGCTGATGCCCCATATTTTCTGTGGAAATACAATGTAGGCATACATAAACCAATGTGACCTTTCAGTGGAAGGCAAATTAGTTGTGTGTGTGTATGTGTGTGTGTGTGTGTGTGTGTGTGTGTGTGTGTGTGTGTGTGTGTGAGAGAGATCAGAAAGTCCTCTTCTAAAACTCAGATCATGTATTAAGCCTAAAAACAATCACAAATCATGGATTAAAGTTCTGAAAAAAGCTTTTGAAAGCTTGTTAAATAATATGACATTTTTTTTGTAATTTCATTACAATGAATTGCTTTTATGTTTGGAAAAACAGAGATGGGAAAACAGAGATGACACATTTGCTTCTGTTGCTAACTACTGCACCACATTCACCATGTTGGAAAGAGCCAGATTTAATACCCATGAAATATTTTAACATTTGTTAAAACTAAATTGTGATGGGGCAGCACGGTGGTGTAGTGGTTAGCATTGTCACTTCACAGCAAGAAGGTTCTGGGTTCAAGCCCAGTGGCTGATGGGGGCCTTTCTGTGTGGAGTTTTCATGTTCTCCCCGTGTCTGCATGGGTTTCCTCTGGGTGCTCCAGTTTCCTCCACAGTCCAAAGACATGCAGGTTAGGTTAATTGGTGGCTCTAAATTGATTGTAGGTGTGAGTGTAAATGGTTGTTTGCCTCTATGTGTCAGCCCTGTGATGACCTGGTGACTTGTCCAGGGTGTACCCTGCCTGTCACCCATAGTCAACTGGGATAGGCTCCAGCTTGCCTGCAACCCTGCACAGGATAAGCGGTTACGGATAATGGACGGTTATGGATAAAATGTGACAGACACTGCTTTAGGTATTGTAAATTACATTATAATAAACATATCTGTTTATCAACAGTACACCAACTGTACACAAATCCATAAATTAATTTAACAAAATTGATTCCAGAAATTAAGACTACAAGTTAATGACAAGAAAAACAGCACTACCCTTAACTATAATAGCATAGCATAGATACTAGATACCATGAGTTGGCGTAATGGTTAGCGTGTCTGCCTCTCGACTGGGATCAGCTCATACCAAAGACCATCATAAAACTGGTATTTGCTCCTATCTGGTGAGGCACATTGCAATACAGACGTGAGCAGGGAGTCAAACTCTCATGGTTACCAGAGGACCAGCCCCCAATGTAACCCTAGCTATAGAAATAGAGATCGGCGTTGTCCTATGTGCCTTAAGGACTTGGTTAGCACTGGAACAGGAGACTGTCTGGGAAAACCAGGTCCTGGCACAGGAGGGACTCTGACTTTTTTTTGATAGATGCTGAGCTAATGCTTTATCGCCTAAACAAAGCATCCAATACAACCTTGATTCCAAAAAAGTTGATTGGTCAATTGATAATTGGAATGGCTCTGTTGTTCACAAGCAAGGAGCGAGAGTCACCATTTTATGAAAAACTGTGTGGGTAAATATGCAGCAGTTTAAGAACAACATTTCTCAACATACAATTGCAAAGAATTTAGGGATTTCACCATCTATAATCTAGAATATCATCAAAAGAGTCAGAGAATCCAGAGAAATCTCTACACATAAGGGGCAAAGCCAAAAATCCACATTGACCACCTGCGACCTTCAATCCCTCAGGTGGCACTGCTTAAAAACTGACATGACTGTATAAACGACATTATTACATGGACTCAAGAACCCTTCAGAAAACCATTGTCATTAAACACATTTTGTTGAAAGCCATTTATCAACAGCATCCAGAAACAAAGTTGAATTCTCTGGGCCTGAGCTCATCTGGGATGGACTTTCATAAAATGGAAAAGTGTGTGGTAGCCTGACAAGTCCACATTTCAAATTGTTTTTTGGAGATTTTAGATGTTGTGTTCTCCAGGCTAAAGAGGAAAAGGACCATCTAAATTATCACCAGCACTAAGTTAAAAAAACAGCATCTGTGATGGTATGGGGGTGTGTTAGTGCCCATGGCATGGGGAACTTGCACATCTGTGAAGGCTCCATTAATGCTGAAAGGTACATGCAGGTTTTGGAGCAAAAATTCTGCCATCCAGACAACATCATTTTCAGGAACGTCCTTGCTTATTCCAACAAGACAATGCCAAGCCACAATCTGCACATGTTACGACAGCATGGCTTCATTGTAAAAGAGTACAGGTGCTAAACTGGCCTGCTGCCTTCCACTGAAAACATGTGGCACATCATGAAGCACAAAATATCCCCGGACTTTTGAGCAACTGAAGTCGTATCTCAAGCATGAATGGGAAAGACTTTTATGTTCAAAACTTCAACAATTCTTGTCCTCAGTTCCCAAATGTTTACTGAGTGTTGGTAAAAGAAAAGGTGATGTAATACATGCCCCGTACCAGTTTTTTTTTTAACATGTTGCAGGCATCAAATTCAGAATGAGTGTATATTTACAAAAAACAGTAAAGTTTATCAGTTTGAACATCAAATACATTGTATTTGTATTGTATTCAATTCAATATAGGTCAAAAAGGATTTGCAAATCATTGCATTCTGTTGTTATTTACATTTTACACAGTGTCCTGACTTTTTTTAGGATAAGAGTTGTAAAATCAAGAGGGAAAAAAATTCACCATTTAAAAAAGTATTTCTTTATCATCTTACTTGAGGTTACTGGCATTTTTGAAGGAAATCTCTCCATAGACTGGGCTGTCGACTGTTGGAGAAGTCATGTTGGTGTCTCTGAATGCTGTTTGCAGTGCAGTAACTTGTAATGTGGAACGTTCAAACGTGTCTCTGCTTTTATTCAACTGAGAAAGCCCAGTCTTTGTGGGCTACAAAACTTTTTACTTTTTTTTTTACCAGCAAAGTTATACTTTGTGTATCACACTGAATGACCAAGAGAGTCGGGGCAACAGAAGAATTATATAAATGAATGTCTCCATGGAGGCTGAAAACAAGCCAGCAGCAGACGGATGGAGCCGAGCGTCTCGTGTATTTCCTGGAATGCTGCATGCTGTGATCTGCCACCCACTTTCCCACTACTGATGGCCCTTATTGTACTAGTAACTTAAAGTGTCTTATCTAATAAAGTCATAGGCGCCTGGTTGTTGCTACCCAGAGCCAAAAATCATTTGTTTTAGGCCAGGAAGTGCTGGTGATTAAAGCTTAATTATTCTCATTGGTTACTCAAATACTTCTCCATGAAATGATGAGGTTATCCATTGGGCGTTGCCATGGAATTTTTCCTGCTGCCTGGGTAGATTGATTTGAAAGTAAATAAGAGGCATTTAAAATCAGTCCTGCTCATCACTTCATATTATTAGTAATCTCAGCATTGGCTCTTATGGGTCATTATCTGTTACATAATACCTATTGTTATTGCCTGCTCTGAGTGCCTTTGATTAAATTGCTGCAGGAGCAGTTGAATGGAATGTGTGTGTGTGTGTGTGTGTGTGTGTGTGTGTGTGTGTGTGTGTGTGTGTGTGTGTGTGTGTGTGTGTGTGTACTTGCATATTGAGGACTGGAACACTTTTTTAAATACATTTTTAAGACATTTTGGCTGGTTCTCACTTTGTCAAAGGGCTGTTTGAGGGTTAAGACTTAGTTTTAGGGTTCAGGTTAGAATTAGGTTTAGGTTGGGGTTAGGGTAAGGAGTGGGGTTAGGCGTAGTTGTGCTGGTTCAGGGTAAGGTAAGGGGCTAGAATGATATCAATGAGTGTCCTCACAACGATAGAAATACAATAGTGTGTGTGTGTGTGTGTGTGTGCGTGTGTGTGTGTGTGTGTGTTCAGATTGCTCATGCAGGAGCTCTGGGCTGTAGGTGGTAAGCTCTCCCCTGCTCTTTTCTGAATTAGCTGTCCACACCGATTAGGAGAAGTCAGTGTGGATAGGATCTCACATTTTCCTGCCTTTATAATTAAGATAAGCTCCCATCAGGCTGTGTGCGCTGCTCCCTCTTCACTCTCTCTGTGTGTCTGTAATGGGAGAGGAAAAGGCTTGCTAACTACCATCACCTCTGCATTCCTGAATACTTAATCTATGTCAAACCCAGTAAACTGTTCTTTCCACTCAGCCACTCTTTGCCATCTTCTCACCCTTTGCTGTCTCCTAATACCAGCTGTGTTCTGAACTGCTCTGAAGAATAAAAAATTCTTCCTAATTGACTAAAGAAAATGGTCTGAAGAGGAAAAAAGGTCAAATGGAATTGAAAATGGTCAATTAGCATTTAAGTGTAATAATTGAATTTGCCACGAAGCCAAAAACATAATCCAGTTTTACAGTCCCTAGGCCATGGAGAGAAAGAGAGAGAGAGAGAGAGAGAGAGAGAGCATAATAAAAGCATCCTTAATGTGTGCTGACACATTCCAGTCCCATTATACAGGTTTTTCCATAGCTTCCTTAATCAGGGTAATCTCTATTCACTTGCCACTAGCTGAGTGTCACATTTGCATTGTGAGAGGAAGTAGAAAGCATCAGATTCATCTGACTTCTGTCTGACCTGCAGTTAGAGCACGTTCAGCGCAGGTTCCAGGAAGCACAAGGCCTTTTTAATTCACAGGCAAGGAGAAGATGAACAGACAGAAGGGCTACTGTCCTTCACCTCCCTCGCTACCTAATCAGTGGCGGCCACTCACGCCTGCCTGCCTGCCTGCCTGCCTACAGTGACTTGTTCCTAGGGGTTCGATCAGACACCTTTTATTGGACCACCTTCAATAGTGTGGTAAAGTAAACCTCCATCGACTGATTTTTCTACCATTCTTAATCCTCAAGTAATCCTGCTGTCTGTAGCATGCCTCAAACAGACAGACACTGCTGAGCCCTGCTCTGTTTCCCACACCCCATTACAATGCCTCAAGCTGCACTTTTGTGCTCCGTTAGTTCTGGGAGGGCAAGTCAGCAAGTCTTAGTACTTTCATTCTGGGTGACAAATCAAACCAAGGGAATATACGAGGTCAGAGAAACAACAGGGCTGTAATTGGATTAATTTGGAGACAATCATTGTCTTTATTACTGTCATTCATGCAGCATAATTTAGGCTAAAGCAAACGCTCAAGATTTACATTCTACAAACGTACTGTGATTATTTAGGATTGCAGACACAACTAGTGTGTACCTGGATTTCAAAAGAAATTTGACACATGCATGAAGATGGCACAGGTGACACGTTTCTTTATTCTTGTTGTGCATGCATGCGTGCACACACACACTTACTTTAGGGATGTAATGCAATATCAGTATCTGCTTAGTGCTACAAATACTCACAACTGTATCTATGTTTGGATTTAAACCAGAAGTAGGTAATGCTTTTAAATTACCTACCACTATGCCCTCAGACAGCATGGAAAAATGGCAACACTGTGAATTCTGGGGATTTTTTTTTTAATCCTGCTTAGTTATTATTTTTGCTTATACCTGGCTGGAATAGTTTCTAAAAAAAAGGTTGTATTTCTCAATCAGGCAGTGAGGAATTAATAATTAATTTTATGTTAATGAATGTGTTCGTTCTTTCTTCTCACAAGCTTCATATCTGACTGTTTACTTGTACCCAAAAAACCCAAATAGTTCACGTCCTTTGTTTGTATTTGTATCTGTTAAAATTCGTTATTAGGCATTTAATGATTCACCCAATTCATGATTTTAACTGATTCATGATATTGTGTTCACAATTAAATTTTCCCATGATTTTTTGAAAAACGAGAAAATTTCATGATCAATGCAGCCTTTATTTTCTCTATTCTTTATTATCTTAAATATTCCTTTTGTTAAATTAAACAAACAAACAAACAAACAAACAAACAAACAAACAAACAAAAACATTTTCTTAATAACCAATAATAATTATTTCCCCATATTTGTAAAGGTTGGAGTAAAATATAATAGCCTAATATTCCTCTTATAAAAATAAAAAAGTTAATAAAAAATAGGCCTTTTCTTAATAAAATTTTATGAACATTTATACTCCCTCCAGTTTCCTTCTCTTTTCTTTAGCTTTCAGCAGTCTGTGAAAAGAGAGCTCTGATTTCTTGCTAAATCTATTTATACAGTCAATCGCACAACAGCTCTTTACATTTTAGATCTGTTTTTGTGTGTTTTTGTGGGATTAGAGCTGTGTTACTTCCGCCTAGGGTGAAGTCATGTGCATTCTTGCTATTGAATGTTATTATGCTCTGTTATCTAGACAACACAATTACAGCTAGAAAAAAAAGAGATTATGCAGGCTTACAATACTCGCAATGCATTTCTTATTTCATCAATTTGAATCATCATAAATTGTCAATAAATGCATCATGATTTATTGTCACATGATATAAATATATCAGCCTACTTGTTATTCATTCCCAGTAATGTATTTTTATTGTGTTACGTCCCTACACACAAACACACTCTTTAAATCTCCGTTCACTCAACAGGTGTCATACATCTAGTTCAAGGAAACATATCTCTCCATGTTTACCTGCCTCTAATTCCTGTAATCATTTTTCTTTATTTTATTTTATTTTATTATTTTTAGAGTCCAATATAAGTATCTGAGGTTTAGAAAGGAAAGGAAGATCAGGGATAGTCTGAGAACAGGACTACAGAGCTCTGCAGATGTCATTACGAGATCGCAGAGGTTGAGATAATTGCCCTGGGGCTACTATTGATTTGCCAGGTTCTCCATGCTTGACATTTGTTCAGCCAGACCTGACGGTTGATCAGATAAGGCTGATGTCCATGTCAGGTCTTGATTTGTATGATATTATGAGGTGTAAAAGCACATTACACAGTTTTACTGCTAAATGTCACTACTAGGACAGCTTTTCTGGAGGGGAAACAGACTGCAAAGCATTTTAATGGTAAACAGACATGAATGACCAATAAATTAGTCAAGCTTCTGCACGAGTCCTTTTAAATTAGATATTGATTTGGGCATTTAATATACATCAGTGAAAAGATTTTTTTTTTAATATGCTCCAAATGGGCGGCACGGTGGTGTAGTGGTTAGCACTGTCGCCTCACAGCAAGAAGGTCCTGGGTTCGAGCCCCGGGGCCGGCGAGGGCCTTTCTGTGCGGAGTTTGCATGTTCTCCCCGTGTCCGCGTGGGTTTCCTCCGGGTGCTACGGTTTCCCCCACAGTCCAAAGACATGCAGGTTAGGTTAACTGGTGACTCTAAATTGACCATAGGTATGAATGTGAGTGTGAATGATTGTCTGTGTCTATGTGTCAGCCCTGTGATGACCTGGCGACTTGTCCAGGGTGTACCCCGCCTTTCGCCCGTAGTCAGCTGGGATAGGCTCCAGCTTGCCTGCGACCCTGTAGAAGGATAAAGCGGCTAGAGATAATGAGATGAGATGAGATGCTCCAAATGATTACCTTAGGGTATGTCCTGATGATATGTGAGGTTGGATAAATTTATAAGTGAATGCAAGATACCAGGTACATCTTCCAGTACTTGTACATGGATCAAGCAGTGTCTCGTGTCTACTCAACACAGCGGGACTTTCAGCTCATGGTGTGGGTTTTGGAAATACTGAACCAGTTTCACAAGTATATTAGAGGGACAGGACATGTAGGACGGCTTGGAGACAAAGTGAGAGAGGCGAGCTTGAGATGGTTTGGACATGTACAAAGGAGAGATCCAGGGTATATTGGGAAAAGAATGCTGGAGATGGAGTTGCCAGGTAGATGGAAAAGAGGAAGTGCAAAGATGAGATTGATGGATGTTGTGAAGGAGGACATGAGGATGGTTGGTGTGACAGAAGAAGATATGGAGGACAGAAGGAAATTGTGGGACATTATCCGCTGTGGTGAGCCCTAAAAGGAACAGCTGAAAGAAGAAGAAGAAAACTCGGGTTACTGTATATTTTCTATTCAGGCACAAGAGCCTTGACTCCTATCTCAGAACCAAACACAGGATTCCTCTAACAAGCTAAACACCTGTCAATCATAATTTGGTTTGTGCATTCTCTCAGGCTGTTTTATTCTAATCCTTTTCTATGAGCACTATCGAAATGTGTGTCTGTAATGCCAACTGGTACTGTGACATGTAAGGCAAATTTGCAGGCTTGAATCTTTGCTGCTTAATGGATTTGAGATGGAAGAGGACCTCACAGACTGTGCCATGAGCCTCCTGCAGTATATCTACCAAATATAATGACTATTCTGGCATAAACATTATTTCTTATGTTATCCATATCCATGATGGAGTATTCTGCAGCACAGTATTGGATTTCTCAACTTCAGAATTTTGGCACCATTCATAATATTATATTGTTGTAGTGTGTTTACATACATAAATGTCCATGCAATGCATTATTTTTTGCATACTTTGCACAAATACATTATACAATCATAGATATTAATGAGTTGTTACAGCCTGCATGAGGATAAAAAAAAGTCTGTCCTTTTATATCCATCTGCAGGTTGGTACTATCAACATAAATCATTAAGAAGATACTTTCCCAAATTATAAACCTGGCAAGTCTTCCTTTTCATACTAATCTGTCATCTCTGTACATGAGTAGGAGTAAACATGAGTAGGACTGTTTACAACAGATGTATCAATGGTCCAAATTTTGATTTGTGCCAGAAGGTCTCTTCAAGCAGGCGGCACAGTGGTGTAGTGGTTAGCACTGTCGTCTCACAGCAAGAAGGTCTTGGGTTCGAGCCCAGCGGCCAATGAGGGCCTTTCTGTGTGGAGTTTGCATGTTCTCCCCGTGTCCGCGTGGGTTTCCTCCGGGTGCTCTGGTTTCCCCCACAGTCCAAAGACATGCAGGTTAGGCTAATCAGTGGCTCTAAATTGACCGTAGGTGTGAATGTGAGTGTGAATGGTTGTGTGTCTCTATGTGTCAGCCCTGCGATGATCTGGTGACTTGTCCAGGGTGTACCCCGCCTCTCACCCATAGTCAGCTGGGATAGGCTCCAGCTTGCCCGCGACCCTTCACAGGATAAGCGGCTACAGATAATGGATAGATGGATGGTCTCTTCAAGCCTAAAAATTCTCTCCAAAGCCAAAAATGAATGGAGTCTCATCATCCTGAGACATTTTGAAAATGCAAGTAACAATTTTTTTTGCATGGGATGGTTGTAGGATGATAAAAAAGAAAAGCAATCAGGAAAGACTTTTGGGAGCAGCTGTCCAACATTTGTCTTCCCAGATGTTACTGTAGTTTGTAACTGAAGGCCTTTGTGCGCAGACGGTGTAATTTTTTGGGGAAAATATTGTAGCATGAAAACTCCTAACAGGCAGAACCCTGTGACAGCTTCTACGTGTGCAGAATGAAATGAAAATCGAAGCAAGGAATTTTGCAAATTTCTGCATCTTTTCATTTGCTTTAAAAACTGTTAACAGTGTTGAATCTAGTTCTATTAATATATAATTTTATAATTATGGTTGTAAATTTAAAAGGGATTTTCTTGATCGACAGTCACTAACATTAATGAACAATTAATTGATTATTCATTAACTCCTGTCCAAATACACACACACACACACACACACACACACACACACACACACACACACACACACACACATGATATTGACATTGAAAACCAAATGTGATTTAACTGAGCTACCTGGATTGTGCTTCCATGCTAGCTATAACTTTTAAGACAGCTATTTATTAGGGAAGGATTTCATTAGCTTTATAGTTTAGTGATGATTATCGAAGAGCTGTGTATGTGGCACCATTCAGCCGCCATTCATGTTGGGATTTTTCCATTATGGTGCTCCAGGCTTCTTCCTTCATCTCCTCTTCACTTGATTCATCATTACACTTTCAGAAACCATGCAACATTTGCATGCTATCATAGTAGGGCCGTAGACAGCAAAAAGAGTAGGCCTACTCACTGTTACGAAAATCAGCAATCGTTCAATTCGACTAAATGGATGCTAACTTGCTACGTGGTTGGAATTAGCAAAACGTGAGTCAAACCTTTAAAAAAAACTTTACATTTTTTAATCTTATTATTTATTTATTTATTTATTTATTTTTTAACAGTAAAAAACACCAAATGATGATATGAGTAAGAAACAGGAAATGCATTCTGTGAGACTGCTTTGTTGAGCCATTTTGGTTGGAAGTTAGCTTGTATCATAACATTAACATCTACTTGCTAGCTACAACAAATAAGTGAGAGATTTTATCTCATTATCTCTAGCTGCTTTATCCTTCTACAGGGTTGCAGGCAAGCTGGAGCCTATCCCAGCTGACTACGGGCAAGAGGCGGGGTACACCCTGGACAAGTCACCAGGTCATCACAGGGCTGACACATAGAGACACACAACCATTCACACTCACACCTACGGTCAATTTAGAGTCACCAGTTAACCTAACCTGCATGTCTTTGGACTGTGGGGGAAACCGGAGCACCCGGAGGAAACCCACACGGACACAGGGAGAACATGCAAACTCCGCACAGAAAGGCCCTCGCCGGCCACGGGACTCGAACCCGGACCTTCTTGCTGTGAGGCGACAGCGTTAACCACTACACCACCGTGCCGCCCCGAGAGATTTAATATTTATTGTATTTCTTATACAATGTATTACACATTTTTTTTTTGATAGCTAAAAGTAGAATAAGAGCAAAATAAAAGACTGTCTCGACTGTGAGCCTGTGTTGGAAAGAGTGATGTTACGTTCAGACCTTTTTGGCAAGGTTGTCAAAAAGTTGTTTTGGCTTCCCTGCCAATGAGGCTGGTGAAGTTTGTGGACGCTCTGTGATGTAGATGAAATATTCGGCTACAAGTTTGTTTGGAATGCTTCATCTTTAAACTTTATTTAAAGGCTTTGGCAGGCAAACACACATCAACTGGTATCTTTGTGCCGACTGATCAGTGAACCTCATGAAATCTTTTAAATGTGAAAGTAAGAAATCGATTGATGAAGGAAATAATGAACAATTATAAGACGTTTGGTAAGAAAATAAACTAATGACAAACTAATTAAAAGCCGTTTGTGTGGTCTGACTTTTGTGTTGATGCTAAGTGCTAAATCAAATTGCAACATGCTGGTTACAGGACACATTTACTAACCTCAGCCTTTACCATTAACACTACTTTACATGTAGCCTTCATTAGAAAAACTGTGGTCCTGGTAATGGTTGAAGTTTAGTGGCTAATTACTGTAATTGGTCAAATCAATGCTGTTTTGAGCCAATGAATTGCATTCCCACTTAAAAACAAGCATTCTAGGGCAAGAATGTTGCCTATAAATAGTTTGCCAACAGGGACAAATCATAAATAATGAGGAAACCTGCCTCCATAACCATTAATGTCTCCTCCATTGTACTTGGGAATGGTTTGATTGGAACCAAAATTTACACCTCTGTGTTCTCAAGTGTTCTTTAGTGCGGAGGATTTCTAAATTCTGATTATGCTGAACTGTATCATAGCTTGTTACCAAAAAGTTGCCTCGACTTCAACTTTATTCCGATGACCCTGTCACCCAAGATAAGCCGCCAATGTTCATGCCACTTCTTGCCACCAAGAGATGCTGGCTCATGTAGAAAATGAACAACTTCCAGTTGGTTTGACACTCCTGATGCAGTTGGCCTGAATGTACCATGACTTTCATTAACATCTGGCCATACGTCATATATAGAAAGGTTTTCTACATCCTTTGGTGGAAGTGTGATGGTAGTGCTGCATTCTTACAGCTCTGTGAGCAGCAGTGTTGTAGTACTCAAGCTCGGTCTCAGGACCACTTTTTGAAGGTCTCATCTTGGAATTGACCACGTTTTTACTTGATCTTGTCTTGGTGTCAGACAAAGAGGATTTTGGATTTTACTTCAAAACGGGTCAAGACTACAACTGTGGGGAGTTCACTAAATTGCCTGAGCATTGTCTGATTTATTTGTTAACATCATTACTGTGATTGGATCTAAAATTTCCTGCATCAAATGCGACCAATAATGTGGCTCATTGCTAATTTGAAGATTTTCTCCTATCAGTGACTTTCTCCTATCAAGATTTTCTCCTAGCAGTGTTGTTTTGAGCCAATGAATTGCATTCTCACTTAAAAACAAGCGTTCTTGGGGTCATCCCTCCCTACCCCCCTTCACATATCCTGGTCTGGTTCTGGTCTTGACTTGGTCTTGTTCTGCCTTGGTCTTGGTCTTCACATGATCGCAAGCCCTCAAAATCTTGGTCTTGTCTTGGTCTCGAAACACTTTGGTCTTGATCATGACTTGGTTTTAGTTTAGGTACTCTTGATTACAACAGGAGCGAGCAGGGTAAATGGAAGGTTCAGTTCAAATACAGATAAATGCAGTCTCTGCCGTGACTTTCAAAGGTTGTATAAATAATGCAATTGTTGCAAAGGCAAACATTATGGGCTATTGAAGAGCAACGAAAAATACCTTTTAAGTTCCATTTCATATTACTAACTTTGTTCAATTATTCATACTGTGAAGAGAAGCTTTTGTTCCTGTTGTGGTAACTGCTAGTCTTTCATGGTTTGCATGGTTGGCACGGAGTACATCTGCTTTCTGGAAAAAGCTTGTGTTTTAAAAGATTTTGAAAAAAAAAAAACAACAACACTGAAGATAAAGCTTCAGGTTAACTGAGCATATGTTCCATAACACCCTGTAAAGGAACAGCAGCATTTATGTCACAAAGCTTTGTGCCACCGTCCTGCATCACACCCTAAGAGTGTGATGGTACGTAGAAGGTACAAAATGAGATCATTTGTGTATGTATATGAGAGAGTAAGTGCGAAGAAGACAGAGTGGAAAAAGATGTGTAGAAATTGTGTGAGAATATGTGTTGAAACACCTCGTCTTGGGTGAGTAATAGCAGCAAGGAGATAAGAATGGTTAATGGGATGTAAATAAAGAAATATCTTTCTGATAAATGGGTGGTTTGATCAAGAGAAAGAGTATAACACATATGTCTTTATAAAAGAAACCAAAAAACTGTCCAACTAGGTTTGGAGTGGAAGACTATTACTGGAAAATGCCTGTGATGTTCACAAACTGTGCAGTACGCTCAGGTTATTGGCAGCGCTACAGTACATTACATGAGAAGTGTGCAGATTCACAGGGATATTACATCTTTCATTTCAAATTTCAAGTGCTCTCTGTGGTTCATGACCACTCATTCGGGAAGGGTCGTTCTTGTGCATTAGAGAAGTGAAATGATTCACCAGAATAACACCAGTACAGAGTGACTACTCATTACATGGAGCCTGTTTAGTGAATAGATCTGGGCTACTTCTTTTCAGGCACATACAGCCATTTACTCGATAACCACCCTTGGTCTGAAAGATCACCACTGTATGGGCGACAAGCTTTTCAATCCCTTGTAGGCCATTGATTGGCTTTTCATTGGGCAAAAGCAGTGGAGCACTAGTCCTGATTGACACGGTGGGGGACTCTGTCTGGGCGCTGCCTCTACCAACACAGAGTCTGTATGGTTAATAAGGAGGCCCGGTGCATGAGCACGCAAACAATCGAACAAGAGAAGACAGCCGGGGCTTGGGCCCCAGAGTACCGCACTTGTCAACACCAAAACAAAGAAGTGTGTGATTTAAAGGGTGACACGTGATGCTACTTTCTTGCATCTGTGAAACAAGTGATAGATTCTCATCAATGTCTGTCTGTAGATGTTCCCCTTGTGCCTATATTCCAAACCGGAGTACAAATACTTGCTTTTTCTTTTCCAAAAAAGAAGCGAGAAAGCTCTGACTATTTCTGTCATCTAACTGTTTAAATGTGCCTCCACAGGGCTTCAATTTTCCACTTAGGGAAATTGAATTGATTTGTCTTAACGATGTCAGGTTATTAGCAAAATGCATTACTTCAAAAGACATACTTTCATATCATTCGCGCATGGCTTGATATGTATTCAGCAAGTCATAGACTTAATTGACGGCTGCTAATTGCTCATCCTCCGTTTGTATAGCTGAGAAATCATATTCAACGTGGTATAATCCGTTTCAAGTGAATTTAACTGATTTGAAAGAGAATGAGTAGGTTAATGGACTGACCTCTGTAGGCAATTAAGGTTTATCAAGCCAAAATGCACTGATATGCATGGCTGTGTCAGGAATCAGTATGGTGTATGGGAGTGATGATGACAGTAATGCATCATGTGGCAAATTATACAATACTTGAAAAAACTTGATCGTTGCAATCTTGTAATGAACAAAATTAATAAGTCAGGATTTCCCTTTCTGCTTTGAATAAAGCACACTCCAATTAATGTCAATCACTGAGCACTCAGGACTTCTAAAGTGGAACACCAGTATGGATTCTTTCTCATACAGGAACATTCCAGCTCTTTATCCATTATTTTAGCTGCTGTGTATGTCCCTGATGACCTTTCTTGGTTGGATCTTTGCCCTCATCAATGACGAGGTTCTATTTGATCCTCATATTCCTGACTAGCTTCTCAAAACTCCCTTAATGAATCAACCACGGCAAGACCCATCAATGCCGAAACGTTGGCTAATGCGACAAGTGCAAACAAGCAGCTAGTGAATCTTTCCCTTATTGAGTGCTCTCCAAGTAAACAAGTGAAACAGACAGCATGACAGCGACAATTTTGCAGTACAGTCGCTCTATTATTGATTTACAAATTTCATCATGCATTTTCAGCTTTTTAAAAGAAACACTGTTTAGTACAGGAAGATTTTACAGTGTAGCTTTACATGATTGCTTATTTGTAAGTTAAAACCTGCTACATCCTGTCTTTACCAGAACTGCCAGTATATTTTCCAGGCATGATTTGCAGCACTCCGCTGCACGTCTGCTTATCATGCTAAAGTTTAAGGCATGTAACGTTTAAAATGTTCACTTTGAAATATTTAAATATTTTAGACTGACCATGACACCAAGAGGGTGTAATTATTATTTCCTAAACACCTTTCACAGATCCTCTGACTCCCAGGAGCGTGCTTTATGAATAAAAATAGTTGTGTGAAGCTTGTACTGCTGAAAAGCAGGTGCTAGAGGAATGCTAAGAGAGAGAGAGAGAGAGAGATAGATTTGCTAAAGGAAGCAGAACTGAATGACTTCTCCTTGCAAGCACAGGTGTGTGGCCGTGTGCGATTACCAGCGCACCAGTCAGCCATTTAGCTGCACAGACCTGATGTGCTTTGACTGATGCACACTCTCAGAAGGCTTAATGAGCGCACACTGGATGAGAATCAGGACCGGGAAATTGATTTTCCACCTTTATTAATGAGGGAATATTTAAATGGTCAAGAGTGGAATCATGGAGAGGAGCTCTGCTTTACTCTTTCATACTCCACTCTCACAGAGACAGAGGCACACTGGTGCATTTTGATAGCACAGCAGGGCTGTGTGTGTGCACAAGGGTGAGCAGAGGGCTTGTTAAGAGCATGGTATAACACTCGGGAGCAACATGCGGCAACGTTTTTGGTCTGTCATGTCCCATAGTAATACAGAAGGAAGAACTACTGGGCTTGGAAACCAGCCTTAATCATCAGTGTTCACGTCATCCATCACACTGACCTTAGACATGAAATAAACGTTATTTATTTAGGAAATTCAAACACGCAATCACTTCCAGAGATTGTGACAGGTTGAGCTGTGAAACTCGCTGTCATGCCAAGCATGATACCATTAATGCACTTCATTTGCACTTCACATTTGTTTGGTTTACTGATTTATCATGCATCATGTAATTTGCACCATAACACTGCTTGTCTCATGGCCATGGAAGACATTTTAAGGCCATTGATATGCTTGAGCTCCGAACCTCTCGAAGCCTTTGGAAGCACTGCGTCAGAGCTATTAGGAGCCTGCCACACACATTTTATACTTACTAATAAATATCTTTAATCAATTTTCATTAGTAAAGTTCCTGCTTACATGAACTTGTAATGTGTGATTAATAGGGATAATATGATAATAACAATGTTGTGAATACCTGAGGCTATGGCTTACCAAAGAACGACAGCAAACTGCTTCTTAAATCCTACTAACAAAACGTCTTTAACGAAAGTTACTTTGATGAAAGAATTGTAAGAATTTAGTTGTATGAATTACACAATCACAATCTCATGGGCCAATAATAAATAATGAAGCCCAAAGGAACGTTTGGATGTTATAAATGAGAAGAATGCTTATTGCACATTAAAGCTGCATTTTTGAGAACAAAGTCCTGCTTATAATATTTACAGTTATCTTGATGATCTTCTGAAGCAGTATAGGGAGTCCTGAGATATTTGCTTACTTGAGTTAGGTCTACTGTTAGTCCAGAGGGTCAGCTGCATCATTGATAAGATAAGATAAGATAAGATAAGATAAGATAAGATAAGATAAGATAAGATAAGATAAGATAAGATAAACTTTATTCATCCCCATCAGGGAAATTCTCATTACAGAAGCTCCAAAGTAGAAAAGAAGAGTATGAGAGTGTGTAAGAGAGTACCCTAGAAAGAGAGAAAACACACACACACACACACACACACACACACACACACAAAAAAAACCACATAATGCACACCATTTACAAAATACAGTATGTACGAAAAATATTGCACATATTGAATAGTATACGGAGATAAATATTGCAAAGGAAGTTGAGTGACATATTAAAATTAATATTGCACAGGAGAAATTGAAAGTCTGTGGAAAGAATTTGTTGCATTTTTAGTTCACTATTAAATACACCCACCGGCCAATTTATTAGGAACTTGCTCTTAATTCTAACATCCTTGTTCTTGGCTGCAGGAGTGGAACCCAATGTGGTCTTCTGCTGTTGCATGCTGAGATGCTTTTCTGCTCACCATGGTTGTAAAGAGTGATTATATGACTTGCTATATCCTTCCTGGCAGCTCGAACCAATCTGGCCATTTTCCTCTGACCTCTCTTATCAGCAAGACGTTTCCACCCACAGAACTGTCACTCACTCAATGTAATGTTTTTTGTTTTCCGCACCATTCTGTGTAAACTCTAGAGACTGTTGTGTGTGAAAACCCCAGGAGATCAGCAGTTTCTGAAATACTCAAACCAGTCCAGCTGGCTCAAACCAACACCCATGCCACAGTGAAAGTCACACTTTGAGATCACAATTTTTCCCATTCTGACGTTTGAAGTGAACATTACTGAAGCTCTTGTTTTGTATCTGTATCATTTTATGCATTGTGCTGCTGTCAAGGGGTCGGCTGATTAGAGAACTGCATAAAAACATCAGGTGGATGTGTGGGTGTTCCTAATAAAGTGGCCAGTGAGTGCACACTGTCCATGATGTGTAGTCATTCTCATAGATTTATAACCACCTCAGTAATGATTGTACATTGTGTTCTTTATCATAAATACTTTATTTTTAAGGTGGCACGGTGGTGTAGTGGTTAACGCTGTCGCCTCACAGCAAGAAGGTCCTGGGTTTGAGCCCAGTGGCCGACGCGGGCCTTTCTGTGTGGAGTTTGCATGTTCTCCCCGTGTCCACGTGGGTTTCCTCCGGGTGCTCCGGTTTCCCCCACAGTCCAAAGACATGCAGGTTAGGTTAACTGGTGACTCTAAATTGACCGTAGGTGTGAATGTGAGTGTGAATGGTTGTTTGTCTCTGTTTCAGCCCTGTGATGACCTGGTGACTTGTCCAGGGTGTACCCCACCTTTCGCCCGTAGTCAGCTGGGATAGGCTCCAGCTTGCCTGCGACCCTGTAGAACAGGATAAGCGGCTACAGATAATGGATGGACTTTATTTTTAACTTCTAATGTTTTATATTTAAAAAAGATTAAAAT